>NC_047092.1:41961932-42566932 GCF_902459505.1 Geotrypetes seraphini | reverse complement strand
GGTGACTTAACTCCAGCTTTTTATCAAAGCAGAACCAGAAAGTGGCCAATGTAAAAAGTGTTCGACTATGACCTTCTATTGACTGAACTGAAGCAGAAGTTGGAACTATCTAGTAATAGGGAGAAAATACAAATTCTCATTCTTGCTCCACACAGCTGAACTATTGAGAAAACTAATTTGGAATTTAGCGTTTCAACAAGAATGGTTAAAAAGACCAAGAAGCTGAAACAGCAGGGTGGCATTCTTGCTGTTCCAGCAACAAAGAGAGGAAAAGTGCTTGCTCAGCAGATTACACAGAAAGTCCTGGATTTTTATGAAGACGATGAAATCTCTAGAATATGCCCAGGCAAAAAAGATTATGGGCTCCTTTTACTAAGCTGTGATAGCGTTTTTAGCACATGCAGGATTGTAGCGTGCGCTAAACCCGCGCTACACGGCTAGAACTAATGCCAGCTCAATGCTGGCGTTAAGGTCTAGCGCATGTGGTAATTCAGCGTGTGCTAAAACTGCTATTGCAGCTTAGTACAAGGAGCCCTATGTCTCTGTTCGGCTCAGTGGTGAAAAAGTGTAAAAGCAGAAAAGATTGCTATTATGCAATCTGAAGGAATTGTACACCACCTATCGCAGTCAACATGGGCCTGAAATTGGGTTCTCAAAGTTCTATGAGCTTCGGCCAAAGTGGTGTGTCACAGTCAGTTCATCAGGGACTCATTCAGTCTGTGTCTGCACAATCTACCAGAATGTGAAACTTATGCTTTTAGCAATTGCAGTTCCAGATGACTACAAGGTGCTTCTGAATAAAACTGTCTGTGATATGAACTCAAAAAACTGCATGTTGCAGCGGTGTGAAATATGTCCTGGGCAGATCCCTCTGGAGGAATATTTTACTGAGTTCTTTAGTAAACATGATCCAGATGATATCATTGAATTTAAGCATTGGATTCACACTGATCGGGATACACTGAAAACTCGACAGTTATCCATAGAGGACTTCACTTCTGAATTAATTGGAAAAATTTCTAATTTGATCAGCCACCATTTTATTTCCAAGTACCAAAATGCTTATCTGAAGGAACTGAAAGCAAATATAAAAGAGGGGCATGCTATTGTTTTAATGAACTTTGTTGGAAAATTATTCCTTCGTCGTTCAGGATGCAGTACAGAGGTTTCACTGGGAAAATAGCCAAGCAACATTACACCCCTTCGTTGTCTACTTCTGCAATCCTGATATCCAAAGCCATGCATGATCAGAGACTACTTGCGTCACGATACTATTGCTGTTCGTGCATTATTGAGTAAGCTTATTCTGCATCTGAAGGAAGTCTTGCCTGTCTTACCATATTCACTATTTTAGTGATGGTTCTACTGCACAATATAAAAACTTCAAGAATTTCATTAACCTCTGCAGCCATGATACTGACTTTCAAAATTACTGCTGAGTGGAACTTCTTTGGCACCAGCCATGGCAAATCTCCATGTGATGGGATTGGGGGAATAGCCAAGTGTGTAGCTGCCCATGCCAGCTTACAACACCCTCTCAATAACCAAATTTTGACACCAAGGGATCTATTTGAATTCTGTGATAAATGTCTCGGGAATCAAATTTTTCTTCATTGCTAAGGAAGATATTGAAGCAATAAGACCGGCTCAGGAGCAAAAGTTTAGTATGGGCCACACAGTGGCTGGAACAAGAGAAAATCACCAATTTAAGCCCATAGACATTGCTATACTCTGCATTAGCAAAATTTCAAGTGACACCAGCTCATTCATTGCCAATGTCTTAAGAGTCTGATCCTGATCGTTTCCCTACCTTTCAAGCATCCAGCTTTCAACCTGGACAATACTTAGCTTGCATATATGACAATTCTTGGTGGATTGGTCATGTATGTGAAATTTCAATGTAAGAATGCGACAGCCTGGTTAATTTCTTGCATCCACAAGGTCCTGCACGGTCATGTCACTGGCCTCCCCACATAGACATATGCTGGATTCCTGAACAGCATATTATTGCAGGCCTTAATGCACCTATGACCACTTCATCAGGCAGATAGTACACTTATCCACAAGCTATTTTGGCAAACATTGACCAGACTTTCAAAACCATGTGCAAGAAACTGAGTTAAAAGTTGAATTTATGCGATTTCCTGATCTTTGTCAGTATGTATGCGAACTTTAAATAAGTGTGGTTTTTGCACTTTTCTTTTTTGTCTTTAATAAAGCTTAGAAATTTATATGACTATTGTGAATGTCTTTCAGACAATGGATCAATAACTGATAAATATGTGGTCTCAGTGTATAATACATTTGTCATGATCTTCACGACCAGTAGTAGTGGGTATATGAAAATGCATGGATACAGGGAAGGGGATCATAAAACAGTAACAATCTGAACCTAACTGTGAAACTTCATGTACCTTGTTCATTTGCATACAACATGGTTTGTCTTAAACATGCCTCTCTTCAATATTAAACATTTGTGCGCATATACAACTAATGCTTATCTTTGAAGCTTTAATTCTCACCAAAGAAAGGTCGGGTCCAAGATGAAACAGGATAGCGTCTGTAGCAAAAAAACATGCTCTTTCAAATGATTAAAAAAAAAAAACAAAAACCTCTACACATTAGAGATATTTGAATCAGAAAAACTGTGAAAATTTGCATAAATGAATAAAGCCGTATTTTTGGGATGGTCATATCTTCAGCTTTACTTGACTGTAAAAACTCATATTGCAAATCTTGGAAGTACCTCATGGTACATGTCTACTGGTAAAGTTGTACCCTCAGCTGTATGGGTAAAGTCTACTGGTAAAGTTGTACCCTCAGTTGTACCAGCAGCAGTATGGAGCCAAACTTTGCCAAAAATTCTCATTCGTGAATTTTTTTGCCTACTTTGCTGACCTGAAGAAATGGAAACACGTTCGCAAAAGATTTCAAACTTGCACAGAAACTTGCCCCAAGGTGTTGTACCAAACTGCAAAATTTCAGAATGCTAGGTAGTTGTTTCCTTCTGCCGCAGTGCTTCTGCAAAGTTGGTGTTTTGGGTCACACGAGGCATGGGAGTAGATCGATTGCTTTTGTTCAACCACCCCTAGCTCCTGACCAAATTGAGATAGATCCCCAAAATTTTGCAGAGTTTCATTTGAGACCCTAGAAAACACCCCTGTAAAATTCAGTTAATATTTCAAAGGGAGGTGGTCGAGCGTGGGCGGTTTTCAGTATTGGTCCACTTCACATGGAATGACCCAAATGATTTTATTTTCAATTTAGTGACCGAAATGTGTCCATTTTGAGAATTTATATCTGTTGTCTATATTTTGCACTATATTTGTATATAGTTGTTACTGAGGTGACATTGCATATTTTAAAGTCATCTGCCTTGACCTCTTTGAAAAACCCCACAATATAAATGATAATTAAGATTTTCTCTGCGTACCGTGTGCTTTATGTTTTTTTAAAAAATTTTGTGGTTACCATTATGTATTAATAAGATTATATTGTGTGTATATGAAAAATGGATTAAATAAATTGCATTACAATTAGTACTATTATTATGGGGGTGGTGTCTGGGGCAGAGCCTGAGTGGGTCTGGGGCAGAGCTTAGATGGGGGTACTTGGTTTATATTTGTAAGACTTAGGGGGTACTTGGCTTGAAGAAGTTGAAAAACAGTGCTTTAGAACAAGGGGTCTGATTACAAAGACCTAGACCTAGATGTACTAAAGCCAGTGATCATCGCTACACCTTTTTTAACAGCTTTAGCGATGATCGCCATTTGCCAACCCAATGCAGAAAACTACTCACTGACTGGTTTTCTGCATGATCGTTCATTCCCCAATCCGACCATACAAATAAGTTAATATTAAAATGCCAAGTAAACTAGTAGAGGGATTGATGCTCTAACATGGCTTCCCGAAGAACTAAAAAAAGTTATTGCTTTTAGCGATCCAGTCGCTTACCTGTCTAACCTTTTTTTTAAAAAAAAATGGGCACAGATGCTGTGCATGTTACACAGGATCAAGACAGTCCAGAAGGTGGCTATTAAAACAGGTCAGTGGTATTTGTCATAAACATATGAGAACAGACAAATATCTCAAAATGTTTACATTAGAAGAAAGGCAGGAGAGGGAAATATGCCATTATTATTATTATAAAGCTATTTAAACATCCCTATCATTAGTGCACTTGAGGTGAGTCTTTCAGTTATGGAAGCTCTGGAATAAGGGAGAATAGGTTAATGTGAAAGGGGACAAACTTGGAAGTAACCTGAGAAAATACTTCCTTCATGGAAAGGATAGTAAATTTGTGGAACAAAAGAGCAAAGACTGCAGTGATGATGTACAGGACGCCATGATTTTATTAAACAATCATAAAACATAGAGAACAGTTTCCAAAAGGACTGATAAGACCGGACCCAACATGGTCCGTGTTTCGAAGAAACACTCCTTCCTCAGGGGTCCAAACGCATGTAAGAACAAAATGACATGATGGCTAACAACTGAATGAAAGCTGGAAACAGCAGTGAGTAACCCTAGTGCTCTTGCATGATATTTCCAGCTTTCATTCTTTTTTTTTGTTGTTGTTGGGGGTGGGGCTTGTATACTGCCTTTTTGTAGTTATACAACCACACTCAAAGCGGTTTACATACAGGTATTTCAAGCATTTTCACTCTCTGTCTTGGTGGGCTCACAGTCTATCTAATGTACCTGGGGCAGTGGAGGATTAAGTGACTTGCCCAGGGTCACATGGAGCATTGCAGGGTTTGAAACCACAACCTCAGGGTGCTGAGGCTAGTCAGTTGTTATCCATCAGGTCATTTTGTTCTGACATGCGTTTGGACCCCTGAGGAAGGAGTGTTTCTTCGAAACATGGACCGTGTTGGGTCCGGTCTTATCAGTCCTTTTGGAAACAAACTGTTCTATGTGTTTTATTATTGTTTAAATAAAATCTTGGCATCCTGTACATCATCACTGCATTCTTTGCTCTTTTTGTTCTTCGGTTTGATATTTGACTGCAGTCAAGTTGGATTTTTTTGTTTGTTGTTGCCTAGTAAATTTGTGGAACAATATTCTCAGTCGAGATGAATACTGTAACTGAATTCAAGAAAGCTTGGGACAGATACTTAGGATCTCTAGGGCAGAGAAAGTGTCAGTAAATGGCAAGGTGGGCAGACTGGATAGGCCATATAGTCTATCTGCCTTCATTTTTCTATGTTCTGTGTTACTTCTATGATGACCTTGGAGACAGCCCAAACTTTCTTTGCAGTCACTGATCTTATATCAGCAAACTTTATCTTTAATAGAGAAAGCAGAAGAAACGGAAAGCTGGGAGGAATGTATACTCCCCCAAAGGACCAATTATACTGCGATATTAGCTCCTTCTCCACACAAAATTTGCTAGTACTACCCCCTAAACTTCAGATAAGCTAGCCAACAAGTTCAAAAATTAAAATTCAAACCAGCAGGCCGGTTCTCAAAACCTACCACTGGTGGTAAGGCCAGTTAGTGTGGGAATAGTACACATTTTAATCTGCACAGAATGCTCAAGAGGGCTTTACCGCAGGAAACAATGTGTGCACCATAGTTGGCAACAAATTGTATTTAAATGTAATCAAACGCATGTTAATGATATTGTTTGATATGCCTTCCCAGTACTCAAGAGAATAGCACTCAAACCAACCCTGCTTGTGCCGCTGAAAAAAAAACAACAACAAAACACTAGCACAGAGCCGATGGTGGAGGGGAGTTTGAAGAGAGGATTTCTTTTGATTTCCAGTTTAAAATTTGCCAGTTTTGATTTCTTTTGGAAGCAAAAGAAAGCCTGTGCACAGCCTGTAAGCATTGGTACTGAGAAAAAAATGTGCGAGTCTGAGCAAAACTGAAAGTGAAAGCACACACTGGTGCCTGTTTTCTGTGCCTTCACAATAATTTTAAGTTTTTCAATTTATTTTGTTTCAAAGGTGCAGAAGAGCTAAGCCACTCTCTGCTTCACAGTCGGGTTTGCCTGTCGTATTTGCACAAGAGCTGCACATACTGCAAAACTCTTCTGCGCATATGCCAAGCATGTTCCTCCACCCTTGCATGAATAAAATTTGAATATCTTTTCCTTCGAGAACGGGAGAGATAGTTTTCTGCACTGTTCTGGCAGTATTGTGTTGTGTTTTTGGCTTTACCATGGGAGTTCTGAGAATTGGCCTGCAGGATCTTCACAGCAACTATCTACCATCTACAGGAGAAAGAATACAAAATTATTTGAACTGCATAGGTTTCTATTAAAGCCCAGTTGTACTCTATTTCCACCTGCTCGAAGATGGATGCAAACCTACAAGTCCTGGACTCATCTAGTGCACATGACAAGTAATGAAAAAAATTCAAGAAACACAGTGAATATTTGAGATGCATACTTCACTGTCCCACAGCTGCTGCTGCTACTTTTACTAATAAAAAGAGAAGACAAATTGCAGTGATTGGTCATGCCAAAGTAATATTAACCATGATATAGAGAACCACACAATAAGGTGGTTGTTTTATAAACTCTATTTTCCATTCACATATGTAAACACTGCAGCTGAAATTTATTGCCTGGTTTTGGCCAAAGCTGAAACCCAATGTTTGGTTCTATGAATGTGAACCGATGAGGCCCTCTGCTAAACCCATAGGAGATTACCTTCCAGTTCCAGGGACTGCAAGAAGGCTAACAACTGGGAGAGCCATTTTAACAAGGACAGCTCAACAAGTCTGGCACGTTTAGATTTCCGAGTCAATGCGGATGTAGTTAATATCCTCTGAAAGAGGAACTTTATGAGAACTTGTGGGGAAAAAAAAATCATTACTACCAGCTTTTTATGCTTATTCAAACTGTGCACAAGTAACAAGAGAACGTAGCAGCGAGATGTTTCACCCATTACTGTATATATTTAAGTTATAAAACTGATTAAGGACAAGAATGATATAGAGATTTACTTAAATAGGGTAAAGGAATAAAGAAACTGATCTGAACTGTGAACATTATACCAGTCTGGATACACAATCTAGAATTTTTTAAAAATTACAGTCAAGTAATATGTTTCTCAAACTATTTTCTGATATATAAACTTAATTTCATTGTAATATTTCCATACTAACATCATAAGCTGACCAGTACTGGTGCTTTTAAACAATCACTTCAGGTTCCTTTCTCTAAAGATTAGCTCATGTTATCTGCTGCAAGGTACATAGGAATAAAATGGATCCTGTGGCAGATAACACAAAATAATATTTAGGAAAAGTTCCCCAAAGAATCTTGTTTCCCGTGCCACAAGTTTGATAAAATTAGTGGAGCAGCAAGGAAAGCTTGTGCTTAGTATGGCCACGCCGTGCACCCAGCCATGCATCCTTCCCTTTAATCCCCAGCCCACCCCTCTTCAAAATGTTTGCTGGCCTCATCCTTCCCTCTGACATCACTTCCTGTCCCTGTGAACAGGAAGTGACATCAAAGAAAGGGATGAGACCGGAATGAGCAGAAGGTAAGAAATGCTGCTTGTGGCCTATTGTGATCTAGATATTTCTATCTAGATCAGGGATCTCAAAGTCCCACCTTGAGGCCGCAATCCAGTCAGGTTTTCAGGATTTCCCCAATGAATATGCATTAAAGCAGTGCATGCACATAGATCTCATACATATTCATTGGGGAAATCCTGAAAACCCGATTGGATTGCGGTCCTCAAGGAGAGACTTTGAGACCCCTGATCTAGATGCGGGCGTCTTGGTGTCTATAATGCAAAATTCAGCAATGCACAAAAAAATCAAATGCGTGTCAAACAAAACTAAAAATGTCCCTAAAGTTGGTCTGGTGAAGATTTGAAGAGATACAGGGGGAAGGGTAGGGAAGCGTTAAGGTGCGGTGCCCAGGGCAGTCTGCTCTCCTTGCCCCCCACCTTCCTATACCAGCAATTAAAGTGCTACATCTTCATCAAATCCAACAGACCCTAGAAATTCTTTAGAATCATCCAAATAGTATCTAAGCCAGAATATACTGTATATATATAATAAATTTAAATAATGCAAGACCATATTTTACTTCCAAGCAAAATAGCCTCCTCCATACACATGGTCCTCAGCTAATGAAAAACTAAAAGCTACCATGCTTATAGTTTGTACCACATGTGGAATGATAGCCAATGTCATAGCTCTACAGAAAGGCTAACTTCTGAGGAGCTTATCTCAAATTTACAGACGTGGCGGTATAGAAGAATAAAGTTATTATTATTATTAAATTTTTACCAAACTTTTGTTCAAAAGCATTTGTTTGGAGCACTCTACCATATAAACTACTATGTAACTTCATAAATTCATTACTTGTGATCACATTACACACATAAAAGAAGAATGCAAAAAGAGTACCCCACCCCCACCCACCCAAGTCTACCTTACAATCCCTGGTAGTTTAGTGATGTAGTCAGGGCAAGTCGCTTTTGACCATATCAGTTCTACTCTCAAAATGGCTGCCTGACCTCTTGTGGCAGTCTCACAAAAATCACACAAGAAATCATGGCACCCATTTTGAGGCCAGACTTTGTTAAATCTTTGATATGCAATATCAAAGACTGATATTTAACTTCATGAAGCTTAAAGGCAACATTTGTGAGTGGCCAAAGAAGCAGTTGGCAAAATGCATAAGTGGGTCAGATCAAGGGGCCATCTAGCCCAGTATCCCATTTCCAATAGTAACCAGTCCAGGTCACAAGTATCTGACAAGAGTCCTATGAACTGGCAAGGTGCCATGCTTCTTAACATGACGGGGATAAACAGTGGCTTTTCCTAGGTCTACCTCGTTTATGGACTTTTCCTCCAGGAATTTGTCTAAACCTTTTTTTTAAACTCAGCTACATTAACTACTTTGATCACTTCCACAAGTGCGTCACAGAGCTCAACTATACATCAAATGAAAAAAAAATAATAATTCTTATTTGTTTTAAAATGTGCTAGTATGGCACTATTGTTATTGAATGTTTGGATCTATAATTTGAAAGGTGGTCTACATAATATTATTACTTTGGCAGATAAAACAAAACAAAACAAAAAATAAAATCAATCACATAGATATACTTCAGGAAAGGAACAGGTTATCTTAAGAAAATAGCAGATGAAGTTTAAACATAGATCCTTACAGGGTAATGATCTGGGAGCACAGAGGTAGGTAGGTAGGCAGGCAAAATAAGTGTATGCTAAGAGAGGCTTTGTGCATCAAAATATATCGTTTGACAGAATGGCAGCAGTCAAAACCTTTGTATGTATTGGCACCCAAAAATTTGTATGTATTGGCACCTATTAACAGAGCGTAAATATTAAATACAAATTATATTTCCCAAACCTCAATCCACCTGTTAGGATAAATATGTAAGTTGAATGGTGTGCCATTTTTGAGAGTGAACTAAAATTAAAAATAATTCATATACAATACTAACTTTTAAAACCTGATGACATTTTCAAGGCCACAGCATATTATGTGTACTGTGAAGATTCTTTCCTTCCAGACACAAATTTCACCATTATTCAAAACCCTAGACAAAATGCCTAGATGGAACATGGAACGCTCATTAGCACAGAGGGCTTGGGGATCATCTCTTTCTAGCTGATCCCTCAGCAGCTGTGTTCCCTCCTTTCCCAGGCTCATCTAAGTCCTGCTAACTTTACTGGCAGCAGAATCAAACCCAAGTCTGATGCACCACATCTATCCTGTCTCCTCAAGCTTGCTAAAACATCATGAAAATGCCACTTTTCAGACAAGATGGAATCTTAATGAAAATGGGATTGGATAGCGTTTTCCCAAAAATAAGACACTGTCTTATATTAATTTTGGGCCCAAAAAAGGCACTAGATCTTATTTTAGGGGTAGGTCTTAATTTTTTTCATATACAATGCTTATCTCTCCCACCCTCTCCTCTACTCCAATTCTTCCTATTTTCTTTCTCTCCCCCACATGTGCAGCATATTTCCTCCCTCTCACCCATCCCCTTGCGCAGTATCTTTCCATACATCCCTCCTATCCCCCTGTGCAGCAAAACCCTTGCAGCTTCAATCCTTTCCCTTGTGCAGCAGAATCTTTATAGCTTCAATCCCTCCCTCCCATCCCTTGTGCAGTAGAACCCTTGAAGCTCCTATCCCTCCCTTCCTTCCATTCCCCCGTATAGCATCTTTCTATCCCTCCCATCCGAATCCCGACTGCAAGACCGAAATACCTGGTAACAAACGGCAGCACAGGTAGCATCATGGCCTTCTCATGCCCGGGCGTTCCTCTGCCGCATCACTTATGATGTTATCAGCAACGCGGCACACAGAACCCCTGGGTGTGAGAAGGCCGCGATGCAGCCTGGGCTACCATTTGTTCCTAGGTATTTCTGTCTCGTGGTTGGAGTTTGGATGGGAAGGAGAGATGGAAGAGTCAGTGGGGGGCGGGGCGGGCTGCTGGCAACTAGAGCTTAGTTTCAGGGGTGGGGCTTATATTAAGACCTACCCTGAAAATCATGCTAGGGCTTATTTTCGGGGTAGGCCTTATTTTCAGGGAAACAAGGTATTTCTTGTTTGTTTCTTTTTTTTTTTTTTGGGGGGGGGGAAGAGTGGTATTTAGGGCACTCTCGCTTTTGTTACCAGAGATGAAGGGATGCTATATTTACACAGGTAAAATCATAGAATAAAGAAATATTTTTCCAGTCACTGCTTTAGGTTAAAATCTTCAAAGCAATCCTGAAAGGTGGAATATACAAAAATAGGAGAGTAACCTACTCCAGGTTTGTCAAAATATTTTATCTGAATTTTCTATTGCTTTAAAAATGTATATATTTATATACAAACACATATACACACATTGCTACAGCTTCTTTTGCATCAACTGCCAAAAACAATAGACTCCCACATGTACTGTGAAGAGTTTTGACATGTGCCTGGATGAGGTGAACAGTACCAGAGCATCTGAAGCACTAACGAGCTAAAACTTATTAACAGAAAATGCTTCAAGTGAAACAATGCCCAAGTAAGAGCAAAATGCAGGAGTCAAAACTGGCAAACTAAAAGGTCAATGTTACAGAAAGACATTGCCATAAAAGGACAGTTAAAAATACTGTTCTATTGGATAGAAAATGCATTTAGAGAACCCAGTCAAATATTTTTAAAAGCTAAAAAAAATGATTTTTCTTGCCTTCAGCTCTCTATTGCCATATTGTAATGTTTTTTCATATATGTGAATATGTATGCTTTTAATGTTGCCCTCATGTTTGTTTACACAAATGTTTCTGCACGTCAGACTCCTGATGCAGGCTGGTTAGGCCAAAACACGGACATGTCGAGTCTATTTTCGAACCAATAAAAAATTGTTTGGAACACAGAGGTTGCCTTTGCTGCTTTTTTTCTTCTTTCTCTAACAAAAAAGCCAAACATCCTTTTTAGCTATGATTTTGTTTGATTTATATATTTTTTGTATTCCCCAAAAAGGATCCAAAATGACAGTAGAGTTTGGATGCTGAGGTGGAGCTCTGGAATGATTAGGCAATTTCATCAATCTGCTTAATTACTTTGAAGGTGTGACTAACACGGCAGTGAAACTAATATATAATGCAAAAAAGTTCAACCATGTTACCCCCTCCTTATAAAATCCCATTGGTTACCAATCACACATCAAATCACATATAAGATTTTACTACTTTCTTTCAAAACAAAACTCTACACATACACCCGGGTTTATTGCCAGACTACTAATTCCTCATTGTCCGACTAGAATCCTTTGATCAGACAATCAGCAACTTCTAGTGACCCCTTCCCCGTGCCATATATTCTACGACACCACAAGGAAAAATTTTTTCCAGTTACTGCACCTACAGCCTGGATGGAACTTCCTGCCCTCCCATCTCTGGGAAATTATCCCATTAGATAAATTTAAATCCAACTTAAAATCATTCCTTTTTAAAAAGATCACTATGATTAGTAACCGCTAGTTCGCAAGGCAAAGGAAGAGCATACCCCCTCCTCATGTGCTGACCCTTTTATGGCTTTCTTTCCTTTAATAAATTATATTTCTCCCCGAATCCTTCTGTCTCCTTTATGTCAATTTAGTCTAATTGTTTAATGTCTTCCCCTAGATTTTAATAACTAAGATTCTGTGAACCGCTTAGACAATTTTTTAAGCGGTATATCAAATTTGAAATAAAACTTGATGTGGATAAAAGTGAGCCAGTTGATGTAGTGTTATCTACATTTTCAGATAGTTCCTCATGAAAGACTCCTGAAAAAAACTGAAACCACCTCAGCAAAGTCAGTAGTCCCCACAACCCCAGAGATACCGTCTTCCACTTCAATATACAGTGGTGCCTCGCATAACGGACGCCTCGCACAGCGAACGCTGCGCATAACGAACTTTTTGTCTTGCTCCCTATAACGAACTTCGTTTCACACAATGAAGTCGCCCGAGGGGCCCGGGGGGGGGGGCGGAACTACTCTCGCCGCTTCCTAATGTGAGCCGGGAACAGCAGCACCCTCCTGTCTGAATGCAGTGTTCCATCATCTCCCTCCACCTTACCTTAGATACCGAGTTTTACGGCTTTCTTTTTCGGCCAGCCACACACTTTCAAAGAGCAGCACATGCGCGCATGCTCTGTTGTTCAATCTTCTCCTCTGACGCAACCGGAAACCGGAAGTTGCAGGAGAGGAGAACATTGATCAACTCCAGCAGCTGCGCGTGCACAGCTTTTTGAAATCGTGCGGCTGGGTGAAAAAGAAAGCTGGCAAACTCTGCATATAAGGTGAGGTGGAGGGAGGGAAATGTAGGGCTGCAGAACAAATTATTTTGTTTTACATGTATTCTTATGGGAAAACGCGTTTCACACAACGAACTTTTCGCATAACAAACTTGCTCCTGGAATGAATTAAGTTCGTTGTGTGAGGCACCACTGTATTTCTATCTAGATCAGGGATCTCAAAGTCCCACCTTGAGGGCCGCAATCCAGTCAGGTTTTCAGGATTTCCCCAATGAATATGCATTAAAGCAGTGCATGCACATAGATCTCATACATATTCATTGGGGAAATCCTGAAAACCCGATTGGATTGCGGTCCTCAAGGAGAGACTTTGAGACCCCTGATCTAGATGCAGGCGTCTTGGTGTCTATAATGCAAAATTCAGCAATGCACAAAAAAATCAAATGCCTGTCAAACAAAACTAAAAATGTCCCTAAAGTTGGTCTGATGAAATTTTATCATGAAGAAAGGGCCATAGATCAGATCTCTCCAAATATTCAGACATTTATGCACCTCATTAAAGGCCCCTTTTACACAGCCACGGTAGCAATACTGTCGCAGTAAATGCACCAGCGCCCATTCAATTCTTATGAACTTTGGTGCATTTATGTACCACAGCAGCAGTTTTGTCAAAGGGGCCCTAAGACATTTTGCAGAATAGAGGTCATGCACATCTCCCTTCTCTCCTGCTTTGTGCCCTCTCCAGTTTCCAGACCCATTTTCTCTTTTTCATGGCCCTTTCTTCACAGTCACCCTTATTATTGTATGCAAGTTCCAGCACTAGTTTAAACCAGGGCTGTGGAGTCGGAGACATTTTGGGTACCTGGAGTCGGAATCATGAGTACCAGAAACTGAGGAGTAGGAGTAGGAGTCGAACAATTTATCTACTGATTCCACAGCCCTGCCAGGGCTGTGGAGTAGGAGTTGAAGACAATTTTGGGTACCTGGAGTTGGAGTCGTCAATACCAGAAACTGAGGAGTCAGTCGAAGGATTTATCTACCTACTCCACAGCCCTGGTTTAAACCACCGAGTACAACAAGAACCAGGGAAGCCAGGGTTCAAATCCTAAGTTGCTCCTTGTGACTTTGGGTAAGTCACTTAACTCTTTACTACCTCAGGTACAAGTTGGAAGCCCCTCACTGCTGAACACAGTTAACCGTGAACTATCCTGAAAAAGAATTAGCTAAATCCTAAAATCATGATATAATCAGGCATTAACAGCAGCAAGCATAGTGAGGCAGCCATGAATATTTGCACTCTAGCATCTCCATCTCAGACACACAAATGCTCTATCACAGTGTGCCACAATCTTTTTAAAGCCGCGGCACACTAAACGTGGGCCTGCAGATGGAGGGCATCCGGAAGTGGGTGGACGTTGATGTGATGACGTCACGTGCCATGTGTGACTTCTTCAGTAGACATCCGCAAATGTGCTCCAGCCACAGCCCTGAGACTCCTATTGCTACCAGTGCTGGGGTTCTAGAGAGGTGCGGATAGCAGGAGAGGCACCGGCTGACTGCTTACAGGACATGCCTCTTGCCACAAGAGGCACATCCTGTAAGAAATCAGCCGGCGCATCTCCTCCTTGGACATCATCCGGCATACCTGGAATCTACCATGGCACACAGTTTGCGATACAGTGATCTATCATGTAGGGCAGGGGTCTCAAAGTCCCTCCTTGAGGGCCGCAATCCAATCGGATTTTCAGGATTTCCCCAATGAATATGCATGAGATCTATGTGCATGCACTGCTTTCAATGCATATTCATTAGGGAAATCATGAAAACCCAACTGGATTGCGGCCCTCAAGGAGGGACTTTGAGATCCCTGATGTAGGAGGAAGATGAAAACACAAAAAAATCTCATGGCTTAGACATGCACTGTGCAAGAACATGTGTTGCAAGTCTTTAGAATACTCTGCACAAAAGAAAAAATAGGCAAACTGAGTAGGTTATTGTAAGTGCTCATCCCATTTCAACAGCAGGTGCTTGCAGAAGTGTATACAGTACTGTATCACTGCATAGGACAAAAATCAAATCAAAGTTCACAGTCAATGGTCTATACAGTCATGTGAAAAAATTAAGACACCCAATGAAATATTCAGTTCTTTCTTAAGAAATGTTCACATATCAATGTCAAATCTTTTTTATTTATCTCTGGAAAAGAAAGTGATGTAATTGCAGGCAAATAATAAAACTTTTCCTTGATTTACTCATGAAACAAAAGATATCCACACAAATGTATATTCTAACTAAGGAATAAATTAGGACCCCCTCACCCCCCCACATATCTTTCCACTTAAAGTGGCTCAAATCACACATAAGTGTATCACATCAGGTGCACATGATTAGAACATCATTACTCAGCATTTTGAAGGAGGTTTGCCCTACTTAAACCTCATACATTAGTTTGGTGTGCTCATGACGGCTGCAGTGAGAGTGAACACCATGGTGAGATCAAAAGAACTGTCTGAGGCCTTCAGAAAAAAGATTGTATTAGCTTAAAAGTCTGATAAGGAATTTAAAAAGATCTTGAAAGAATTTGACATTAGCCATTCCATGGTCCAGAAAATAGTGTACAAGGGAAGGACTTTCCAAACAACTGCCCTGGTCTGGCCGTCCAAGTAAGCTGACCCCAGAGCAGACCGCAAGATGCTAAAAGAAGTCTCCAAAAACCCTAAAATGTCATCACGGGACCTACAGCAGGCTCTTGCTACTGTTGATGTGAAAGTGCATGCCTCTACAATTGGAAAAAGACTGCACAAATTTAACTTGCATGGGAGATGTGCTAGGAGGAAACCTTTGCTCTCTAAGAGAAACATCAAGGCCAGACTGAAGTTTGCCAGAGAGAACATAGACAAATACCAGGACTTCTGGAATAGTGTTCTATGGACAGATGAGTCTAAAATTGAATTATTTGGACACCAGAAAAGAGGGCATGTTTGGCATACACCAAATACAGCATACCAACTGTGAAGCACGGAGGTGGCAGTGTCATGGTTTGGGGATGCTTTGATGCAGCAGGACCTGGCCAGCTCACCATCATAGAATCCACCATGAATTCTACTGTGTATCAGAGGGTGCTTGAGGAACATGTGAGACCATCTGTACGAAAATTAAAGCTGAAGTGGAATGAACCAAAACATACCAGTAAATCCACCAAGGACTGGCTGAAAACTAAGAAATGGAGAGTCCTGTAGTGGCCCACTGAGATGCTGTTGGGTGATTTGAAACGGGCTGTACATGCAAGAAACCCCTCAAACACAGCTGAAAGAATTCTGCATTGAGGAACGGGCCAAATTTTCCTCAGAACGATGTCAGAGACTGATAGATGGCTACAAGAAGTGTCTCACTGCGGTTATTTCAGCCAAAGGGGGTAACACTAGCTATTAGGATATAGGGTGACCTAATTTATTCCTCAGTTAGAATACATCCCTCTAACCACTAAAATCAAACAGCTCGGGTCATCAGGCAATACTGCTTCAATTTATACGGTATACAGACTTTAGGTGATGTTATTTCAAATGGTAAACTGCTTGATTTTTCACAGTTGCAACATAAATATGGTCTTAATAAATCACAAAGTTTTAAATGGTTGCAACTGAAGCAGGCTATTCAGGAGGGGTTCCCTGAATGGAAAAATCTCAATAATCAGTATAGTCTGGAGTTCTTATACTTTCAAGCGGATTTTTTGGGACACCAAGCCGCACAGTGGTATAAATTGATATCTGGATTTATGAATAAAAAAACCAAAGAATGGTCTTAGAGACATTTGGAGCATTAAGATTAAGCATCAAATTTTGCATCTCAATGGCCACGAATTTGGTCTTGGAGAATGAGATGTACAGTGTCCGCACCTATGAGACAAACTTGGTTCTTTTTGTTACATAGAGCATTTTGGACCCCAGTTCGATTACAAAAGTTAGATAGCTCTAAGTCTAATAGATGCTGGCATAGCAATCTGGAAGCAGGGACCCTAGATCATTTTAATATTTTATTGTCCCTGTATTATGGCCTTTTGGAAATCAATTTGATCTCAAATAAATTGTTTATTAGAAAACCATGTAGCATTATCATATGATACAATTCTGTTCGGTATGTCAATGAGAACAAAAAGTCAAATTTCATCAAGCAATAACAAACTTCTATTGATTATGACAGGAGTCGCCATGCAACATATCACCAGTAATTGGAAAAATTACAATAATCTTAGCTATACATTCTGGTGGAATTCATTGTGCCACATTTACAAAATGGAAAGAATAATTGCTTTGCAGAAAGGGAATTATAATAATTTTTAAAAGATCTGGGGTTCATTGGCAAATTTTTGTAATGATTAGACATCATTTTCCACTGATAGTATATTTATACATGGGGGATGGTATAAAGTTCTATTTAAAGGTTAATCAATAGATAAGAATACAATATTTATATGATATTTTTGATTGAAATATTTGAGAGAAGGGTGGGTGGGGAGGGAATAAAGTTATGTATTTACGATGACAATAGAAAGAAATTCATGTGATGTGTAAAAGTTTTAAATGATGTAATATTGTGTACTTGTTGTAAGATGAAAAATGAATAAAGAATTTGAAAAAAAAAAAAAAAAACTGCTTCAATTTGATATCTCTGCAGCCTTCAACTCAGTGGACCACCAATTACTCCTAACCAAACTCTCGGAAATCGGAATAACAGGAACTGTACTAAAATGGTTTGCCGACTTCCTACAAAATCGCGAATACTTGGTCAAAAGGCAATAATCATACTCCAACTCTTGGAAGACATTCTGTGGCGTCCCACAAGGCTCCCCATTATCCCCAATCCTATTCAATTTATTCATGAGCTTGCTGGGACACATCAAAATGGAAGATGAAACTGTACTCTCTTATGCCGATGACATTCTCCTCCTCATCCCCATAACCAAAACTATCCTAACATTGCCAAAAAAATCTCAAACAATATAGATAAAATTTAAACCTGGGCAACGAACAACAAGCTAAAACTGAATGCCACCAAGACCAAAACCATTGGTTTCCGCACCGCACAACAGAATGTAATTTCTAACCTCACTCTTCCATCAGTCATCACTCTCATCATGGAAAAATCCACCAAGGTACTAGGATGCATCTTAGACGATACTCTCACAATGGAACCACAAATTTCTAACCTTTGGAAAAAGACCATCTACACACTATGTGTCAACTGCGACTCACAAGACCATACTTCCACCCACACAATTTTGCTCTGATCGTTCAGATGATGGTCCCACCTCAACTGGACTACTGCAACTCAGTCTACCTTGGCATCAACACTACTCTCATCCGCAAAATGCAACTCATCCAGAACACAGACTAATCTACAAATTAAAGAAATTTGATTCAATCACAACCTTCATCAGGCAACTACATTGGCTCCCAATTTCATCCCAGATAATTTTCTATACGGAAACTCAGCAGCCCCTCTTATTCAATTACTAGTATTTTAGCCCGTTACATTAACGGGTGCTAGAATATATGTCTGTCTTTATTTCCGTGTCTCTCTCTCTGTCCTGCTGTCTTTCTTTCTGTCTGTCTCTGTCCGTGGCCCCCTTTGTCTGTCTGTCTTTCTGTGTTTCTCGCTGTCCCTGTGTCTTTCTTCTTTTATTTCTGTCTCCCTTCCTCCCGCTGGCGGTAGAATATATGTCTGTGTTTCTTTCTGTTTCTCTCCATACTCTCATTCATCTTGTCATCTCCCTTTTGACCTCATACAAATGGCTCACCACTTTCAGAATACCCCTCCCTCTCTCCACTGGTCAGTCTATATCTCCCTGTCCCTTTCTCTTCATCCCCTAGCATCTTCTTATCCCAGCTCTCTGCCCTCCCATGGATTCTTTTTTCCTCCATTTTCTGTTGTTCTTCTTCCTTCCCCCCTTGATGCTGAACAATAAGATGGAGGGAAAAAAAGAGATGCTGCATCTCTCTCCCCTTTCCACCCCCAGACCTAACATTTCTCCCTCCCTTCCATCCCTAGGTGCAACTTCCCTCCCCCAGGTCCACCATCTCTCCCCAATAGTCCTCCCTTCAAGTATCTCTTTCCCCAGATCCAGCTTCTTTCCCTTCAGACCATTACCTACCATCTCTCTCTCTCCTCTGTTCCTGGCCCCATAAGCTGTCCCCCATGCCCAGTCTGGCACTTCTTTTAATACTCTCCCCCTTTGCACTTTATAAAAATTAAAAAAAAGTTAATCCAGGGAATTTCCTAGGCCCAACATGTTCTCCCTCTTCTCTCCATTCCATTCCGATATTGCTTTCACCTTCTGTGTCGCTGAAAAATCCGCTGGCCTCAGCTGTGATTCAGGAACGTTGTCCGTGGCTCCTCTTCCTGCTTTCAATCTGCCGCGGTTCTCCTCCCTCCCCCTCCCCGGCGGAATGTTTCTGAATCGCAGCCGAGGGTGGTGGATTTTTCAGCAAAACAGAAGGCGAGGGCGATATCAGACCGGTCCCTTTCTCCCTATCTCCTTCCCTACTTCCCTGTGCAGCAGCCGCAGCATTCCCTCTCCCTCCATTAACCACGAGAGGAGCCTGCACACGGACCTAACAGGCCAAGCCTCCAGCAGTCTAACTTCCCGGCGGCTCCTCTGACGATCGCCGCCTTCTCTGACGCAGGAGCGGCTCGTGAGAGGAGCCGCTGCAGCGTCTGTGAAGTTGTAAAAAACTTCGGCCCGTTTCCGTGCTCTGCGGGCTACAGGTGCCGCGGTCTGCAGCCGCCGACATTCGTTTTGACTTTTTTTTTTTTTTTTAGTTGAAAGATGCGGCGGTGGCTCCTCTCATGATCCCCACCTGCGTCGGAAGTCCGACGCAGGCGGGGATCGTGAAAGTAGCCACTGCCGCGTCTTTCAAAGAACCGTAAGCCGCGCATGCGCACTTCCTATGTGTCGCTACAGCTCACAGAAAAGCGGCGCACACTTAGGAACTGCGCATGCGCGGCTTACCATTTTATTATATTAGATTCTCTACTGCTTGGTCGATATCAAAAAGAATCCTTAACAGAATCTAACTAAACCTGCCATCCACAAAATATCTCCACTACAAACAAATTTTCCACTCTATGCTAACTTATCTAGGTGTAAAAACTTGGAATGACCTACCAGAAACCATCAGGAAAGAAACAAACGACACGAGTTTCAGAAAAAACCTGAAACTCACCTCTTTGACAATTAACTGCCTTCAATTCTATATAGCAACCCCTACTTCTAGGTCCCTCCTCTTTCTTCTTCATGCCCCCTTCCCCCACTACTTTCCCCTTCCTCTTTGATTTGTCGCCTTGAGCCTGTATAGGTATGCGCGACTCACAAATGGAAGATTAGATTAGATCTTTTGTTTCCTGACTAAATTATGGAAAAGTTTTGTAGTTTACCTGCAATTACATCATTTTCTTTTCCAGAGATAAATAAAAAAAGATTTGACACTGATAGTGAACATTTCTTAAGAAAGAACTGAATATTTCAAGGGGTGACCTAATTTTTTCACATGACCATATATCATGAAGTGCTAATAATCAAAGTATTTTGGCAAGCAACCAAATCTTGCTGCAAGGCATTCAGTTTTCTTAGTTTTCTGTTTGACAAGAATGGGTGGGAACAATACATTAGCTACAGAAACATTTCTATCCCATCAAATAGAATAACCTGCTCTTAGTGAACAAGTTTTGTTGAACTAAAAAACTTCTGGATAAACAAGATGTCAGCTTTTGCTACTTATTTTAATTTTTCAGGGTCATACTTGCAACTCTCCACAGATATTCTAAAGTGAGGCTTATAGCCTTGGGGATCCTTAATTTGGGTTTTCTCACTCCAGTACAGAGATGTACTGAATATGAACTAGCAAACAGAAATCACCAGCAGCAGAGCACAGTGGCTCCTATGTTCTATCATGGACTACTCATAATAGCACTGCAAGCATGTGCAGAAAAAGCACAGTTACTTACCGTAACAGGTGTTATCCAGGGACAGCAGGCATATATTCTCACATGTGGGCGACGTCATCTACGGAGCCCCAGCGCGGACAGCTTTTCAAGCAAACTTGATTGAAGTTTCAAGTTTACTATGCTGCACCACGCATGTGCATGCCTTCTTGCCCACTAGAGGGCGCATCCCCACCTCGTGGTCCTCAGTTCCATATCCAGCAAAGAAGCCATCCCCGGGGAGGAGGGCGGGTTAGTGAGAATATATGCCTGCTGTCCCTGGATAACACCTGTTACGGTAAGTAACTGTGCTTTATCCCAGGACAAGCAGGCATGATATTCTCACATGTGGGTGACCTCCAAGCCAACCAAAAAAGGGCAGGTGGGAGGATGGCAATTTAGGAAAACAGATTTCGCAAAACTGACTGGCCAAACCGGCCGTCACTCCTGGATAACGTATCCAGACAGTAGTGGGAGGTGAAAATATGAACCGAAGACCAAGTGGCAGCCTTGCAGATGTCCTCCATCGGAGTAGACCGGAGGAAAGCAACAGAAGCTGCCATCGCTTGGACCTTATGTCCCGTGACCCGACCATGCAGCTCGAGACCAGCCTGAGCGTAGCAAAAAGAAATACAAGCAGCCAACCAGTTGGACAAGGTGCGCTTGGAAACAGGACGTCCCAACCGATTAGGATCAAAGGACAAAAATAATTGAAGAACCTTCCGATGAGACTTGGTGCGTTGAAGATAAAAAGCCAACGCCCTCTTACAGTCAAGCGTGTGAAGCGCCGCCTCCCCAGGATGAGAGTGGGGCTTCGGAAAATACACCGGAAGAACAATGGACTAATTGAGGTGGAAATCAGACACAACCTTAGGTAAAAATTTAGGATGGGTGCGAAGAACCACCTTGTCATGATGGAACACAGTAAAGGGCGGGTCCGCAACCAAAGCCTGCAGCTCACTAATCCGACGAGCGGACGTGAGCGCAAGCAAAAAGATCACCTTCCAAGTGAGAAACTTAAGAAGAGACTTGTCAATAGGCTCAAAAGGAGGTTTCATCAGCTGAGCCAAGACCACATTAAGATCCCAAACCACAGGAGGAGGTTTCAGAGGAGGATTAACATTCACTAGACCCCTCATGAAACGAACCACCAGAGGATGAAGAGAGAGAGATCGCCCCTCTAGATGCCGATGGAAAGCAGCAATAGCACTGAGATGCACCCGAATGGAAGTCGTCTTCAGCCCAGACTTGGACAAATGCAACAAATATTCCAGAACCGAGGGACACCGGAACCGAACTCGGATCCAGATGGTGCGAGGAACACCAGGATGAAAATCTGGTCCACTTCTGGGAATAACAAAGCTGAGTCGAGACCTTGCGCGAGGCTTCCAACACCTCCCTGACCGACTGAGAAACAGAAACCGAAGTCAGGGGGAAAGGAACCAAGCCGTCAGATGTAAGGACTGAAGATTGGGATGCAACAGCGAACCCCGACTCTGAGACAGCAGAGAGGGAAAAACAGGCAGAAGCAGAGGCTCCCTGACACTGAGTTGAAGGAGCAGGGAGAACCAGTGCTGACGAGGCCAACGAGGCGCAATGAGAATCATAGTGGCTCTGGATGACTTGAGATGAACCAACGTCCTCTAGATCAGAGGGAAAGGAGGAAATGCATAAAGGAACCTCCCTCCCCAGTCGAGAAGGAAGGCATCGGCCTCGAGACGGTCCGGGGAGTACATCCGAGAACAATAGAGGGGCAGTTTGTGAGTCTCCGGGGAGGCAAACAGATCCACCTGAGGAGTCCCCCAGCGGTCTAAGACCTCGCGCAGAACTCGGGAGTTTAGCGACCACTCGTGCGGCTGGAGAAGACGACTGAGTTTGTCGGCCAGAAAATTCTTCTCTCCCTGAATGTAAACCGCCCGCAGGAAGATGTTCTGGGAGACCGCCCATTCCCAAAGGCGCAGGGCTTCCCGGCACAGGGACCACGAGCCCGTCCCCCCTTGTTTGTTTACATAATACATTGCCACTTGGTTGTCCGTCCGCACGAGTACTACCTGATCGTGCAGCAGGTGGCAGAATGCTCGAGCAGCCAGAAAAATGGCACGAAGCTCCAACACATTGATGTGACAAAGACGGTCCTCCGCCGACCATAGACCTTGAGTCCGCAGACCGTCGAGATGAGCCCCCCACACGTACTCCGAAGAGTCCGTGGTCAGGACCTTGCGATGCGGAGGGACGAGAAAGAGCAAACCCCCGGAAAGATTGGAAGAGTTGGTCCACCAACGGAGCGAGCGTCTCAAGGAAGGAGTCATTGTTACAGGAAAGGAGAGTGGGTCCCGATCTTGACGCCACTGGGAGGCCAAGGTCCACTGAGGGAGTCTCAGGTGCAATTGGGCGAACGGTGTGACATGAACCGTCGACGCCATGTGGCCAAGCAGAATCATCAGACGATGCGCTGAGACGGAGCGCTGCAGCGAAATCTGACGGCACAGTCGAAGCAAAGCCTCCAACCTCGGAGGGGGGAGGAACGCACGAAGGCGAACCGTGTCCAGCACGGCCCCGATAAACTGAAGGGATTGAGCAGGGCACAGCTGCAATTTGGGAAAGTTCACTTCGAACCCCAGACTTTGAAGGAAGGTGATAGTCTGTTGGGTCGCTGAGATAACCCCCTCCCTGGACGATGCCTTGATCAGCCAATCGTCCAGGTAAGGAAAGACCTGTAGCCCCTGAGATCTCAGGGCAGCCGCGACTACCACCATGCACTTCGTGAAGACTTGAGGCGACGACGCCAGCCCGAAAGGAAGGACCCGATACTGAAGGTGCAACTCCCCCACCTGGAACCGTAAGAACTTGCGGAAGGCGGGATGCACCGGAACATGAGTGTACACTTCCTTCAAGTCCAGGGAGCACATCCAATCCCCTTCCTCCAACAGAGGGTAGAGAACTGGAAGCGACAACATACGGAACTTCTCTCGGACCAGGAACTTGTTGAGCTTCCGGAGGTCCAAAATGGGGCGTAAGTCCACGGTCTTCTTTGGGACCAAAAAGTAACGGGAGTAAAACCCCCGCCCCCGTTGGTTTGGGGGGACCGGCTCAACCGCCCGAAGGCTCAACAAGGCCCTGGCCTCCGAGAGGAGAAGAGGAAGCTGGGCTCGACTGGAAAGAGAGGACCCTGGCGGTTGTTCCGGTGGCGAGGTCGAGAAGTTCAGCGAGTAACCCTCAGAGATGAGACGGAGCACCCAAGCGTCTGACGTGATCATAGCCCAGGCCGAATGAAAGGCACCCAGCCGGCCCCCGATGGGCAGGGGGTCCGGCGAGAGTGCGGAGGGGGCCCGCCCCCATCCGCACATCACGTCAAAAAGACGGCGCTGGCTTAGACGCCCCTTGCGCCTGAGGTTTAGGTTGGCCCCCTCTGCCTTGCTGCGGGGGGCGCCAGGGCGGAGGTCTAGAGAATGCTGGCGTCGACTTTTGAGGGTATCGCCGCGGTGGAGGTCTAAATGGCTTCTGTGGCGGTACCCGTGGCTTGGGACGGACCAAGGAGGCGATGGAGCGCTCATGTTCGGACAGGCGTTTGGTCGCCACCTCCAAGGACTCATCGAACAATTCTGATCCAACACATGGCAGATTGGTCAGGCGCTCCTGCAAATTCGGGTCCATATCAACCGTTCGGAGCCATGCGAGACGGCGCATCGCTACTGCAAAGGCGGAGACTCTGGAGGCCAACTCAAATGCATCGTAAACAGCATGAAAAAGGTATAGACGCAGTTGTGACAAAATTTGCCAAAGTCCCCCTTATGGGAATCCGGCATGACCCCATGATAATGGGGTAACGCCTTCATCATCTGCCTCAGATAAGATGAAAAAGTGAAAGCATAATTAAGGACCCTGGCCGCCATCATGGAATTGGAGTAGAGGCAGCGACCAAACTTGTCCAGGGTCCGCCCTTCCCGCCCGGGAGGGACCGCAGCTGGGACTTCTTTAACGCCGACTCCACCAGCAACGATTGGTGAGACAGTTGTGCTTTCTCGAAGCCCTTACATGGAATGGTACAGTACTTCAAATCCATTTTAGATGGAACCGCTGTGACTGTAAGAGGGGAGTCCAAGTTCCTCAGGAAGGTCTGATGGAGGACTTTATTAAGAGGCAGACGAAGAGTCTCCCTCGGGGGAGAAGGTAAATCCTGCTCCTCCAAAAACTCCTTGGTATATTGAGAACCGGACACCAGAACAAGGTCCAATGGCCATCCCCATATCAAGCACAAATCTCGAAAAGGAGGAGGGCTTGGAAGGCGGGGAGGGAGATCGAGAGGCCCGCGTCGCCAAAAAGGAAGGGGAAGCCTCACGGGAATACCGAGGTTCCCTACCAGTACCAGACCCCGAGCCCCACGATGACGCCCCGAGCGACCTCGATGGGGTCGGGGACCACCTATGCCCCGAGGAACCCCTTTGGGAAGTCCCCTGGGAACGAGGCACCGAGGCCTGCCCCTTCCGTTTTGGCGAGGAGTCTCTCGATAACCCTCCCTCGGAGGAACGGAAAAGCCTCGGATTATCGAGGCGGAGCTCCGAGACACGCAGCGTCTCCGCCCCGGTCGGCGAGGAGCGACCGCGTCTCCGAGGAGAACCCCGAGAACGCTTGGGCTTCCTCGGCCGGAGCCCCGGGAGGACCTCGACGAGGAAGAAGTGAAAGAGATCCTCCGAACTCTCCGCACCTTGTCCCGAGGCCGCACACTCCGCTCCGGCTGGTCAACCGAGGTCGAAGGCAAGGTCGGGGTCGAGGCCGGAGCCAACCCGGGGGCCGAAGTCGAGGGCACTGAGACCGAGGCTGCCGAAGCCGGGGCACTCGAGGCCGAAGCCGGCTGCAGATGCGCGAGGGCGCC
Source organism: Geotrypetes seraphini (assembly GCF_902459505.1). Lineage (NCBI taxonomy): Eukaryota > Metazoa > Chordata > Amphibia > Gymnophiona > Dermophiidae > Geotrypetes > Geotrypetes seraphini. The sequence continues at coordinate 42,541,357 of NC_047092.1, read as the reverse complement.
GGACAGCTCCGAGGCAATGAGGGCACGGAGCAAGTCCTGAAAAACAGGAACCCCCATCATGGCCGGTAGATCCGGGGCTGGCGGGTGCTCCCTCGAGGGCGACCTCGGTCTCGAGTATTCCCACGGGGCACCCGACTTCGACGCTCGGGGCGGGGCCGAAGACGACCCACCCGCCCCCGTCGAGGATCCCGAGGATGGCTTCTTCGAGGTTGGAACTGAAGAAGGAAGTGAGGACTTACCCCCCGTTGACTTCGAAGTCGAGGACGCAGGCTTCGACGAAGCAGGATGTCGCGGCGAGGTCGAGGGAGTCGAGGCCGAGGTCAAGGCCGGGGCCGAAGCCGAGGCCGACGTCGAGGCCTGCCCCGCCGCGGGGTCCACAGCAAAGAGCTCCGCCATTCTGGCACGACGGCGGCGGAGAGCTCTTGGCTGAAAAGTCAAGCACCGAGGACAGGAGTCGGTGGGGTGCTCGGGACCCAGGCAAAGTAAGCACCACCGGTGGGGATCGGTGATTGAAAGCAGCCGATCGCACCGGGTGCACTTTTTAAAGCCCGTCAAAGGACGGGACATGAAATCGAAAAACGGCCGGGAACGAAACGAGGTCCCGCGGCTACCGGGAGCCCCCGGAGCCAAACAAAAATACTTTTTTTTTTTTTTTTGGACGATTACCGAACACACGAACGAATAAAAAAATAAAGCAAGCACAGCGACCGAGAAAAACGACTCAGACGCGGTGTCAGAAGGCAAAAATAGAGAGCACAATTTCCACAGGGCTTCTGGCTCCGCGGAAAAAACTGAACTGAGGACCACGAGGTGGGGATGTGCCCTCTAGTGGGCAAGAAGGCATGCACATGCGTGGTGCAGCATAGCAAACTTGAAACTTCAATCAAGTTTGCTTGAAAAGCTGTCTGCGCTGGGGCTCCGTAGATGACGTCACCCACATGTGAGAATATCATGCCTGCTTGTCCTGGGATAAAAAAGAAATGCACAAATTGGCAGATCCTCTCACAGCTAATATTGCACATTGAGAAATCTATAATGAAAAAGGTCAGCTGATTTCTGCACATGCTCTCAGTGCCAACATAGGGAGTCAATGTCAGAGGAGCAGGAAATAACTAAACAAGTCTCTGCTGCTCCTCCTCCTTCAACTGTTGCTAATCATATGCAAACCATTTCTATTCCTTGTATATGCAGGCTAAAATGTGATTGCAGACCAACTCTAAACCACAGGCTGTAGTTTGGGGATCCCTACCTTATAGAGAACAGGAATTCTGAGCAGAAAGGAGGAAATAAGAGCAAATAAAGAATATAAGCAGGAGATCATGCAATTTTCTATCCATGGCTGACTCTAGGCTAATTGATACACTGTGCAAAAATCGAGATTGCAACCCCCCTTCCTCTTCAGTGGTGGCAGCTGTGTATAGCTCCCTTTTCTTCAATTATGGCAATGGCTCCAGCATAAGCATCCATATTTTTGTCCCCTACCATCTGCCCAGCACTATCCCCTGATGCTCTCCGCTTCTCCTTAAGTTCACAATGTGGAGGAACTGGGAAAGGGGGGGGGGGGGGGGTAGAGGAAGTACGGTGATGCATCCTCTCATATATTGCCCCATGCAGTTCTAAAAGCAGAAAACGTCAAATACTAGTCCTACTATGATCTAAAGTTCTTCATCAGCTTTGTCCCTTGTAAAAAGCATAAAAGTCATGTGGTCAGGTAAGGCAGATGTAACAAGGAAGGAAGAAGCCAGAAGAAAGGCTGGAGGAAGGAAAGGAGTTAACAATGGGAAAAAAAAAAAAAAAGAGAAAGGAGCAAATAATCAGGCATATGTGGTATGTACATTGAAGGAGGGGACCAAGGATGAGAGGATTATAAATAATACAAATACAGTCAGCCATTACCAAATTTTTGTTAAAATTTAGAGGGCCGACCATCTTTGGCAGAACTTTAAAGATTTTGATGAACTGTCAGAATGTCTTTTTCAAGCGGAGGGAAAAACCAATTAAATAAAGACCCATCCCTTAGATCTTAAGAAATGCCAAGCCGGGTCAGAGTAAAGGCCCACCAAGCCCAGCATCCTGCCTATGACAGTGATCAAGCCGGCTCATTAGAAATACACAGCACATCCCAAAGAGTAGATCTATTTTGTGCCATTCCCTTCTAGAGGTGAGCAATGGCATTCAAATATATACTTGGATAATTATTTATGGAGCTTAAATGAACTATAAATGAACAACTTGTCAACTATAAATGAACAACTTGTCATTTGGAATAATACTTGTCAATCACTTTTGGATTTAATAGCACCGTCATCTACCCAAATTATCTCCTCTAAAAAACAAAGAAACCCTTGGTTTAGCTCTTCTCTTTTATTACTGAAACGCCAACTGCGTTCTGCCGAACGCAAGTGGCGTACAAAACCTTCTCAAATCAATCTGGATAACTATAAGAAGCAATCTCACTATTATCGTCAATCAATTAATACTGCCAAGAAACAATATTATTCTAAAAAAATCTCCACAACAAAAAACTCATCCACCCTTTTTAAAATCCTTAAACAGTTAACGGTATTCAAACACAAACCAGCCATTCCTAAGGACGACGCCACGTCAGCACAAAGTTTGGCTGATTACTTTCAGACAAAAGTAAAATTAATAAGATCCAATATCACAAGTAACATCACCACTTCCCTAGGTCCTCTCAGTTCCGAAGATATTAGATTTTCTACATTAAACGCTACATGCTCCAATTTCTCTCTTCCTTCTTTAAAAGACATAGAAACTACTCTTCATACCATCAATACTAAAGGTTCCAATACTGAGTCTCTTCCTCCTTTTCTTTACAAACGTTACTTTTCTATATTTGGACCTTATATTCTCCAAATTATTCAAAAAAGCTTTTTCACTGCAAGTCTCCCAATAGATTGGAAACATTCAGTCCTTTACCCGCGGATTAAAGATCCAAATAACCCTCTCATAGATAGTTCTAATTATCATCCAATAGCCAATCTTCCGTTTTTAGCCAAATTAACAGAAAAACTTGTCTTTCAACAGCTATTGGATTTTATTGATAAAACTCAGGTGTTACATCCTAATCAAGTTGGTTTTCGTATCTTGTTTTAGTTTGGATGTAATCCGCCTTGAACCGCAAGGTAATGGCGGAATAGAAATCACTAATGTAATGTAATGTAATGTAATGTAAAGTAATGTAATGTAAAAACCATTCCACAGAACACTCTCTATTAGGACTCACTACAACTATTCAATATAACCTTGATCAACATAAGTCCGTATTACTAATTTCTTTAGATCTTGCGGCTGCTTTCGACACAATTGACCACCTCTTACTACTTCAAAGACTTGCTTCCATTGGAATAACTGATCAAGCCCTAGAATGGTTTAGATCTTATTTTTCTGACAGATCTTCGACAGTTCACTTTAATAATTCTACTTCAAAGCCGTATCACTCTAAATTCGGTGTTCCACAGGGTTCTATACTATCTCCTTTACTGTTTAATATCTATCTGGCCCCCCTCTTGGATTTACGGCCTATGCTTACGCTGATGACCTTCAACTTCTGCATAATATAGACCCTTCAAGTCAAAATGATATTTCTTTTATTAATCAAAAGCTATCCACTATTCACGATTGGCTAAATACTAATATGCTCTCATTAAGCATTACTAAAACTAATATCATGTTATTTTCATGGAAGGAAGGGTTACATTTAACTGCTCCAATCTCAATTGATAACATTCCGCTTAAACCAACTACTACTATTAAAATATTAGGTGTTCTAATTGACAATAAACTTACATTTCGCCCACAAATTAGTGCTTTAGTTAAAAACTGGTTTTATAAATTAAGGATGATCAGATCATTGCCCCCCCTTCTTGATGCAAAATCCCTTACAGTACTAATCCATTCCCTTGTAATATCTAAAATGGATTATTGTAATTCTCTACTTAAAGGGATAAACTTAAAAGAATTAAAACGTCTACAATTAATCCAAAACACAGCTATCAAACTCATATCTGGTTCTAAGAAATATGATCACGTTACTCCACTACTACAAAAAGCCCTATATATGGCTACCAGTCATATATAGGATAACATATAAAATTGCCCTTTTAACCTTTAAAACGATACAAACACACGCCCCAGCATTCATTGACAGACTTCTAATTCCATATGACCCCCCTAGAGCCCTTAGATCCACTTCTCGGTACACTCTTAACGTCCCTTTCCTAAGGATAATAGGTACTCGCCGCACCTTAATCTTCTCAGTGACTGCCCCTATGATTTGGAATTCTCTTCCTATATATATATATATATATATATATATATATATAAGATCCAAACACAATTTACAGAAGTTTAAAAGTAGTTTAAAATGTTTGCTTTTTAAAGATGCCTTTAACTGACCATTTGATTCAAGTCCAGCAACTTTTAACCTGTCCTCACCCTAATGTACCTTTTTATGTACCTTTTCTCAATAAATATTGTAATTCTCCCCCCTTTCCTATTGTACCTCCATGGTTTTTATAATTAAGTACGTTAAAAAAATTGTCTGTCTTTTGTACCCCTGTAAATGTTTTAATTATTATTGTACAATGCTTAGTATCTTAGGATAAGCGTTTAATCAAATATATGAATAAACTTGAAGCTTAGTTATGTTAAACATTATTATGTGCTAAATGCCAATATAGCCCATAGGTATAAAATAGGATACCCATTACCCAGCATTTCATGCACTCTATGCTTTAGTAAAAAGGACCCTTAGATTGTAAGCCCTGTGGAGATAGGAAAATACTTACTGCACCTGAATGTAATTCACCTTGAGCTGTTACTGAAAAAGGGTACAAACTAGGAATCTGTTCAACTTCTATTAGGTGTCAACCAATTTTTGTTGTGCGTGTTTCATTTTAATTATTTCAGCATTTTATGTAAGAGATAATGCATGTTGTAAGATTGTAACATGCCTAGATCATTAGATATAGAGCGGGATACATATTTTTCAAAGAAATAAAATAATCCTCTAGTAACCAATTCCACAAGTTTACTGTTTGCTATGTGAACTTGGGCTAACAATGCCTGTATTTGAACATCTGTATTCTGAATGTAAAATCAACAAAAAGACACCCAAACAAAACATATTGCCAAGAACTCCCCAACGAAGTAAACAATAGAACACAACTAGCATCTGTACAAATACATGTGCCAACATGGGAAAGTATGCCAAATGGATGTGCAGATAGGTTTGCAGTAGCAATAGCTATAATTGGTGCACGAGAAAATTGTGTACCCACAGCTACATATGTATACCTGCACATGGACTGGAATGCTATGCTGTGCATAATAGTATTGCAGACAGGGCCAGTCCAAGGATATCAGATACCCTAGGTCAGTGGTCGGCAAACTCATTAGTCAAAAGAGCCAAAGATCAGCAATACAACGATTAAGATTTCTTTTGAGAGCCAAATTTCTTTTCAAGAACCATGTTTTTAAGAGTTGGTTTAAACTAGCTACTAACATTAAATAAAACCAGATATCATAATAATAATAATCTTATTTATTGACAAAAAAATCTTTTTCTACCTTTTGTCATTTCTGCTTTAATCATCTTGTCTTCACTCACTTCTTTCTAGCCAGCATCTGTCCTCTCTCTGTCTTCCATGCAGCATCAGCCCCTTCCATGTCTTCCCTCTCTCTCTGCCCTTGCCATCCACTGCCCGCCCTCTCCCCATTCCATATGGCATCTTCCTTCTTTCTATGCTCCTTCCATAAACTGTCTATCTTGTGCCCTTTCTCTCCTTTGTACATGATTCATTTCAGCTCTACCACCTCTCTATTTTTCTCAGTCACCACCCCCTCCCCTATGCTCTGGCATCTCTCTCTTCACCTTTCCTTCCCACCCCAAGGTCCGGCATCTGTCTCCTTCTCTTCCCTGATTTCCTGGCATCGCTCTCCTTCCCTTTCATCACTCCCTCCCCCATTCATGCTTTGACATCACCTCCTTCCTTTTCCCTTGGTCTGGCATATCTTCCTCCTTCCCTCCATGCCCTGGCATCTCAGTAGCCAGAATGATCTTTTTCAGAGGGACCCCCAACACAGCAGCTGTTCTCACAAGCTGCCTGCGGCTGCCCCAAAGTTTTTCCTCTGCCGCAACTTCCCGTTTCCGACAGGGCAGATCAGCGCAGAGGGAAAGCTTCGGGGCTGCCACTGGCAGTTTGTGAGAATGGCTGCCATGTCGGGGCCCCTCTGAAAAGGAAAATTTAGGTGTTTAATAAAGAAGTTTGGACCACCGGGGCCCCTGGATCTGTGGGGCCCAGGGCAGCTGCCATGTTTGCTTTTCTGTTAAAAATAAAAATGTCCAACTGATGCCTTCTTTGAGCTGTGCTGAATCAGGGACAGAACTACTAATCTTCTTTTGTTTCACAATTTGATATAGTTGGACATTTTTATTTTTAACAGAAAAGCAAATAAGTGGACAGCACATGAAAATTAAAGACATAAGAGAAATATGGGGGGGGGGAGGACAAGGAGAAATGTCTAAGCGCAGGGGTTCTCAACCCAGTCCTATCTACGCAGTCTGGTACCTGCAGAGAGGAGCTAACAATAAAGCACAGTTACTTACCGTAACAGGTGTTATCCAGGGACAGCAGGCAGATATTCTCTACATGTGGGTGACGTCATCCACGGAGCCCCGATGCAAACAGCTTTTCAAGCAAACTTGACTGAAGATTTCAAGCTTTCTGGTGCTGCACCACGCATGTGTGTGCCTTCCTGCTCCACTAGAGGGCGCATCCCCTCCTCGTGGTCTTCAGTTCAGATAGCTAGCAAAGAAGCCAACCTCGGGGAGGTGGGAGGGTTGCGAGAATATCTGCCTGCTGTCCCTGGATAACACCTGTTACGGTAAGTAACTGTGCTTTATCCCAGGACAAGCAGGCAGCATATTCTCTACATGTGGGTGACCTCCAAGCTAACCAAAAAGGGACGGCGGGAAAGTTTGGCAATTCAGGAAAAAAGATTATACAAAACCAACTTGCCAAAACTGCTGTCACTCCTGGACAAAGTATCCAGACAGTAGTGAGAAGTGAAGGTATGAAGACCAAGTGGCAACCTTACAGATCTCCTCAATTGGCGTGGACCTGAGGAAAGTGAAAGAAGCCGTCATCGCTCGGACTCTGCCCCGTAACCCGACCGCGCAGCGAGAGACCAGCCTGAGCATAGCAGAAGGAAATACAAGCAGCCAACCAGTTGGACAAGGTGCGCTTGGAAACCAGACGTCCAAACCGATTAGGATCAAAGGACAAGAAAAGTTGAGGAACCCTCCGATGAGACTGGGTGCGTTGAAGATAGAAAGCCAACGCCCTCTTACAATCAAGAGTATGCAAAGCCACCTACCCAGGATGAGAATGGGGCTTGGGAAAAAACACCGGAAGAACAATAGACTGATTAAGATGGAAATCCGAAATCACCTTAGGCAAGAACTTAGGATGAGTACGCAGGACCACCTTGTCATGATGAAATACAGTAAAAGGCGGGTCCGCCACCAGCACCTGCAGCTGACTCTGCGAGCAAACGTGAGTGCAAGCAGGAAGATCACTTTCCAAGTTGGGAACTTCAGATGAGCTTTATCCATGGGTTCAAAGGGAGGTTTCATCAACTGAGCAAGAACCACATTAAGATTGCAAACCACAGGTGGAGGCTTGAGGAGAGGATGGACATGCAAGAGACCCCTCATAAAACGAGAAACCACAGGGTGAACGGAAAGCGATTTCCCATCAAGCGGCTGATGAAAGGCAGCAATCACACTGAGATGAACACGAACCGAATTGGTCTTGAGACCAGATTGAGACAAATGAAGCAAATATTCCAGAACCGAGGACAACGAAGCAGACAGAGGTTCCACACGATGTGAAGCACACCATGTGGCGAAACGAGTCCACTTCTGAGAACAGCACTGCCTCGTAGAAGTCTTCCGAGAAGCCTCAAGACCATCCTGCACCGACCGAGACAACCCAAGAGAAGGGGTCAGGTAGAAAGGAACCAAGCCGTCAGATGAAGAGACTGCAGATTGGGATTCAGCAGCGAACCCTGACTCTGAGACAGCGGAGAAGGAAAAACAGGCAGAAGCAGAGGGTCCCTGACACTGAGTTGTAGAAACAAGGAGAACCACGGCTGCCGAGGTCACCGAGGAGCAATCAGAATTATGTCGGCATGTGCCGACCTGAGATGCACAAGCGTCCTTAAAATCAGAGGGAAAGGCGGAAACGCATAAAGGACCTTGTGATGCGGAGGCACGAGAAAAAGCAACCCTCTGGAAAGATTGGAAGAGTTGGTCCACCAACGGAGCGAGCGTCTCAAAGAAGGAGTCACCGCAATGTGCTGGAAAGTGGGATCTCGATCCTGACGCCATTGAGACGTAAAGGTCCACTGAGGAACCTGAAGATGCAGCCGGGCGAATGGCGTGACATGGATGGTGGAGGCCATGTGACCCAGCAGAATCATCTGCCTGGCCGAGACCAAATCTCACCGGAAAACCGAATGGCTCAGCTGAACCAGAGTGGCCTGACGAGGAGGCAGAAACAAAAGATCGTAGGTGAACCGTGTCCAGCAAGGCCCCGATGAACTATAGAGACTAAGTGGGGCACAGCTGAGATTTCGGGAAGTTGACCTTGAACCCCAGACTTTGGAGGAATAAAATAGTCCGATGGGTTGCTGAAATAATACCCACCCTCGATGGGGCTTTGATCAGCCAGTCGTCGAGGTACGGAAATACTTGGAGTCCTTGGGACCTGAGGGCCTCCGCCACCACCACGAGACACTTCGTGAAGACTCGAGGGGACGAAGCGAGCCCGAATGGGAGAACACGATATTGAGATGCAGGTCCCCCACCTGAAACCGAAGGAACCGGCGACAAGCTGGATGCACCGGAACATGAGTGTATGCTTCCTTCAGATCGAGGGAACACAACCAGTCCCCCTCGTCCATCAAGGGGTACAGGATGGGGAGCGAAAGCATCCGGAACTTCTCCCGAACGAGAAACTTGTTCAGCCTCCGGAAGTCTAGGATAGGCCGGAGGTCCCAGGTCTTCTTGGGAACCAGGAAATAGTGGGAGTAAAACCTCCGCCCCCGCTGTCAAGGGGGAATCTCCTCCACCGCCCGAAGGCGAAGAAGAGCTCGAGCCTCCAGAAGAAGCAACGGAAGTTGCGCTCGGTTCGAAGGAGACACTCTGGGAGGACAGTCCGGCGGCAACTCCCGAAAATTTAGAGAATACCCCTCTCTGATCACCGAGAGGACCCAAGCATCCGAGGTGACGCTTTCCCAGACTGGATAAAAGACGCAGAGGTGGCCCCCAAAAGGGAGAGGAACGGGACCCAGCGTAGAGGAGGCCAGCCCCCTCCCGGCCAGCCCGTCAAAAGGACGGCGCGGGGTTAGTCACAGCCGGGGTCTGAGGCTTGGGGGGAGCCTGCTGCCGCTGTTGGCGTCGTAGAGGAAGACGCAAAAAAGCAGGCGTGGACTTCTGCGGGTACTGCCGGGGCGGCAACCGATAGGCCTTGGGAGGAGTGGGCTTCAGCTTGTACCGCACCAAGGATGCAAAAGAACGCTCGTGCTCGGAGAGGTGTTTCATGGCCGCCTCGATAGAGTCATCAAAGAGTTCATTGCCCAAACAGGGAAGGTTGGCCAACCGATCCTGAAGGTTAGGGTCCATATCCACGATCCTGAGCCACGCCAATCGTCGCATGACAACCGCAAAGGCGGAAACCCTCGAGGAAAGCTCAAAAGCATTATAAGCCGCATAAAACATGTGCAGACGAAGCTGCAACAAAGAGTTCACCAGCTGTCGAAACTCCCCACGGCTCGAGGCGGGCAAGTCCTACTGAAAGGCAGGCAAGGATTTGACCAGAACCTTGAGATAAGAAGTGAATGTAAAATTTTAATTCAAGACCCAATTAGCCATCATGGAGTTTTGGTAGAGGCGTCTGCCAAACTTATCCATCATCCTCCCTTCCCGACCAGGCGGGACAGCCGCGGACACCCTGGACGGATGAGACTTTTTCAAAGAGGATTTCACCAGCAAAGACTGGTGGGAAAGTTGAGCCTTCTCAAACCCCATCCGGTATCGAGACTCCATCTTGGACGGAATGGCCGGGACCGCATAAGGGGTCTCCAAATTTTGGAAAAAAGCCTGGCGCAGCACCGGATTCAAAGGGAGCCGTAAGGATTCCCGAGGAGGACAGGGTAGATCCATCTCCTTCAAAAACTCCTTGGTGTACTTGGAGTCGGATTGAAGGTCAAGATGCCTTCCCCATGTCCTGGACGAATCTCGTGAAGGAAGAGGGGCGACCGTCCGACCGGCCCTCCATGGGGGTGGTCGAGCGAGATCGAAGTGCCGCCGAAAAAGAGGGAGAAGCCTCCCAAGAGTAATGAGGCGGTATATCCGTGTCCCCACGACCCGAGCCCCACGACGCTCCGCTAAGTGAACGGGGCGGGGTCGAGGACTGCCGACACTTTGAGGTCTCCCGAGGGGAGGACCCCAGGGTCCGAGGAACCAAGGCCCGATGGCGCCAATGAGACACGCCTCGGGAAAGAGAAGGGGACCCTTTCAAGGCCGGGACCGGGAAGGCGACTTGAACAACTGGGGGTTGGACAAAGTCAACTCCGAGACCCGGAGAGCCCCGGCCGTGCGACCACACGTGAACCGGCCCCGCCTCAGAGGGGAGTCCCGGGGCCGCTTCGCCAAGCGGTGAGATGGGGCCGAGGCACGCTCCGACCGGCGTTTTGACCTCGGACGCTCCGAAGGCGAGGAATGCCTCGAGGGCGGAGGCGAAGAGTCTGAAGAGGAAAGACGCCGAGCCCGACGCACCCTGCCCCGAGGAGCCTCGACACGACGCTCAGGCTGGTCCGCCACTTGCGAAGTCGAGGCCGGGGTCAAGTGGGCCAAGGCCGAGAGCTCCGAGGAAATCATAGCCCGGAGCATATCCTGGAACACGGGCACCGACATCATGTTAGGCATGTCCCATGCCGCAGTGCATTCCACCGAGGGCGACCTCAAAGATAAGTATTCCCTGGAGGTGGAAGCACGCTTGGAGGGCTTAGAGGGTCTCGTCGAGGCCGGCGGGATAGCACTCCCCCCATGGATGGCCGGAGACTCCGAGGTTGGCTTCTTCGCCGGCGCCAACCCTGAAGAAAAAAGAGGGGACTTACCCGGAGCCAAGGACTTTGAGGTCGAGGCCGATCCTTTCGAAGCCCAGGGCAGCTTACTTGGGGCAGAGGTCTTCAAGGCCGACATCGAGGCCGGGGAGGAGGTCGAGGCCAAGACTGGAACCGAAACCAGGGCCGGTTCCACCACAAACAGCTCAGCCATTCGGGCCCGACAACGACTCAGGGCAAGCGACTGGAAAGTGGCAAACCTGGGGCAAGTGTCGGTTGGATGATCAGCCCCCAGGCACAAGATGCAACAGCGGTGTGGGTCGGTAATGGACAGCAGCCGACCGCACCGCGAGCACTTTTTAAACCCGGTAAGAGGCCGGGACATAAGGAAAAAACAGGCCACGGCCGGTTCGAGGCCAAGCGGCCACGGCAACCTGGGAGCCCCCGGATACTGTATCGATTAACAAAAAACACACGAAAACTCCAAGAGAAAAGCACACAGCGACTCCCGCAAGAAAACAAAGAAGCCGTGGTGCTAGAAAGGCACTTGGACACGGAGAGAAAAACAACAGGGCTTTCTGGCTCCGTGGAAAACTAAGAACTGAAGATCACGAGGAGGGGATGCGCCCTCTAGTGGAGCAAGAAGGCACACACATGCGTGGTGCAAGCACTAGCAAGCTTGAAATCTTCAATCAAATTTGCTTGAAAAGCTGTCCGCGTCGGGGCTCCGAGGATGACGTCACCCACATGTAGAGAATATGCTGCCTGCTTGTCCTGGAATAACTGTCGTTTTCAAGTGGGTTTTCTCTTTCCTGCCACTCTCCATCCGCCCGACAGAGGAAAATCCCAGTAAGTCTGTGCAGCACAGCATGTGAGACAAAGCGCATGCACTACGTTACACTGGCGACAAAACTCCTGCAGCGATTAACCATTTAAAGAAAAGGGGGGGTTCAATAGGAGACACTGCCGAAAGGTCATACTTTAAAATCTTTGGTATTTGCTGCTGTATCCTAACTCACTTTGTTTTGTCGGGAGCCAGATCCGCTGGTGCGCAGCAGCAGCAGCGAGTATTGTGCAGACAAACTGACCTGCTGGTACAGCTGAAGAGAGAGGAAGGACAACTATTGAATTTCTTGGGGAAAAGATGAGTTCCAGAGAGGGAAAGCTGGACAGTACGGGGAGGAGAAGCAGTAGGGAAGGAAAGAAATTGCTGTCTCCACCCTCCCCCAGGTAGTCAAAATTTTCCTTTACAGAAGGGCCCCAACACAGCAGGTGTTCTTACAAGCTGCCGGCGGCTGCCCCAAAGGTTTCCCTCTGCCGCAACTTCCCGTTTCTGACAGGGCAGATCGCCGGAGGGAAAGCTTCGGGGCAGCCACCGGAAGTTTGTGAGAATGGCTGCCGTGTTGGGGCCCCTCTGAAAAGGAAAATTTTGGTGTTTAATAAAGAAGTTTGGATCACAGGGCAGCTGCCCTGTGCTCCCCCCTAACGCCGGCCCTGGGGCCCCCCTGACAGTTTTGGGCCCAAGGCACGTGCAGAGCCGCACTCAAGTGACCACTGCCCTAAGTGAATCTTCAGTGATGCACCTACCCTGCTCCCATAGATAGTTCAAGGCCTTACTCCCAACCCTAGTTCAGCATCTCCCCTTCACATTTCTAACCCCCCCATACACACACTCTCCATGGTAGCCACCATCTCTCCTTATCCTCAACCTCCCCCAGCTGGCCAGCATCTCCCTCCCTTCCCAACTATCTGCATCCTCCATTCCCTTCCCATTTCATGGCCTCCTAATGTCTGTTCCCTACTTCCGCCTGAGCCAACAACAACTTTTTATTGTTATTAGGATTTATTAACCACCTTTTTCATAAAGAGATTTAAGCGGTTTACAGTACATCCTATATAATAAAACCCTAGCCGCGCATGCGCACTCTTACCTGCGTGCTTCCGTGATCTCTGATCTGTGATCAGTAGGTCTGTGGCGGCAGGAGTGCACGTGCGCACATATATTGCTCCCTCCCTCCCTCCGTGGACGCCAGGACAGGCCTGCAGCGCTGGACTCCCTGCTCACCACCTCCTCAAGCAAAAATTAAATGCTGCGGTGTCGGCTCCTCTCAGAAGCCGCACCAGCATCTGAGAACACTTCCGACGCTGGGGGGGATCATGAGAGGAGCCGCCGTGGCACTTTTAAACTTAAAAAAAAACCCTTCAGCTGCAGCAGGCCAGTCCGCTGGAAGGGAAGGGGGGCCGACAAAGAAGAGGACTCCAGCCAAAGGAATGCAATAAGGGAAGGGAGGGGCATGGAGCAGGCTAGACCGCGGGAAGGGAAGGGGGAGGGGCCGAACAAAGCAGACCAGATCGAAGCAGGACAGAGCGCAGTAAAAGAAGGGAGAGAGGCCGAATGGAGCAGGCCAGATCGCGGTAAGAGAAGGGAAGGTAGGGTGGGGAAAAATGCTGCTACTGCTGCACAGGAACCTGGAGGGGAAGGGAAATACCATTGCTGCTTCAGCACAGGGCACAGGGAAGTGGGGTGGAAATGCTGCTGCACAGGGAAAAGGAGGGAAAGAATGACAGACAGACAGCGGGAGGGAGGGAGACAGAAAGAAAGGAAGAAAGACACAGGGGCAGGGAGAGGGACAGAAAGAAAGGAAGAAAGGCACAGGGGCAGGGAGAGGGACAGAAAGACAGACAGAGAAAGGGGGCCAGGGAGAGAGAGAGACAGCGGGAAGGAGAGAGACAGAAAGACAGACAGACATATATTCTAGCATTCGTTAATGTAAAGGGCTTAATGACTAGTTGAACAATAATCAGGTACTCTTAAGTATTTTCCCAATCTGTCCCAACAGGTTCGCAATCTAACTGTGGTACCTGGAACAATGGAGAATTAAGTGACTTGCTCAGAGTCACAAGGAACAGGCTGGAATCAAAACCGAAGAGTGAACATTGCACAGCCCAGTATATACAGGCCCATTCTGAACTTCCACTTTTAACCTTTGGACAGAGGAAGTAGTGGGGGAGGGGAGCCTTACCACCATATTCCATATCCTAGTGCCCTAAGCAGACAATGAGTCCACTTATCCTGTGCACAGCATAGGTGCCAGCTCTGTGGGTTTTAAGTATCCCCAATACTGAGCACAAATCATTACTCTGACTAAGGAACATTCAACTTTTGTTGAACTTAGCACCCTAACAGTTTTGAAAAGTTGGCTCCTATTGTGCATAGAATAAAATTTCTAGCACATGCACAGATTATGCTACATAAATCGAAGTACTGTACTAATACACGGATTTTTGTAACTATCAAATATTGTTATAGTCCAGCATTTCTTTGTTCCAGCACACTTCACCCTTGAACACCCCTCTCTTCAACAGAACCACAAAAGGTTACAGGTCCTATATGCTTGTGGTAAAGAGAAAACAGACACGAAAACTTCACTAATGCAGAGAGCAAACCTTTGCATTAAAACCCCAGTGGTCCGATATGCATGTCTCTGCATCAGATGCTGAATTGCTGAATCATTCATTATCATAGAATTTAAAATGTGTTGTGCACAAATGTTTATCCAAAATTTATTTTTAAGAACATAAGAACATAAGCAATGCCTCTGCTGGGTCAGACCTGAGGTCCATCATGCCCAGCAGTCCGCTCACGCGGCGGCCCAACAGGTCCAGGACCTGTGCAGTAATCCTCTATTTATACCCCTCTATCCCCTTTTCCAGCAGGAAATTGTCCAATCCTTTCTTAAACCCCTGTACTGTACTCTGCCCTATTACTCCCTCTGGAAGCGCATTCCAGGTGTCCACCACTCGTTTCTATTGGATACCCCCAAAACTGTGCTAAAGCCTAACATGATTTACTGCACTAGCCTCATGTCTGGTTACAAGCTGCCTTGCTATTACTACAGGGCCCATTAATCAATGGCAAGGTCTTCATGTGGTCATGTGATGGTAATTCTAATTCATGTATAAATGTTTCTGAAAAGAGAGTCAAGCCAATACGTTTTTTTGTTTTTTTTTAACTCTCTCCTAACTAGAAATTAAGGCCCAAATTCTGTAACCAGCACTTAAAGTTAGGCACCTATTTCGGAGGCGCCCAACTAGATAGGCACCTATCTAAATTGAATAGCAAGCTCAATTAAGCTTTTTAATCAGCACTAATTGAAACTTAGGCGCCTATCAAGAAAGTGCGATTCTGCAACACGGCGCCTCTAAAAATTTAGGCGGCCTTCAAAAAATAGGCGCTATCCATGTTAGGCGTGGTTACACGTTAGGCGCCTTGTTGCAGAATCACTGCTCTTGAGCGTGCTTAAGCGCTCAGCTAGGCCCCTAACTTTTAGTTGTGCCTGGAGCTGGCCTATTTCTTGGGCGCCTCCAAAATAGGTTCCGCTCAGCGTGATTCATTAAACAGCACCCAATTTTATTTGAATCGCGCTGAACAGTGCCTAATTAGGCACCTAACTTTTGGGCGCTTCTTATAGAATTTGTCCTTGAGTCTTTTTTCCTGCTAACACAGAAAGGAAGATCATAAATTACATTTCAATAACAGGAATACATATTAAATATATTAGTACTTTTTAAAAGCTTCTAGGCATCTGAAATTTGGTGCCTGCCTGGGTGAAGAAGCTCCAGGACAAGACTGAATTGACTCGCCACAACTGCTGCTGGGCCAAGGCAAAAGAGTGTTCCATCCAGAGCTGTGGAGTCAGAGTCAGAAGCAATTTTGGGGTTACTGGAGTCGGAGTCAGTGAAAATGTGCCAACTCCAACTCTGACTCCTAACAGTTAAATGTCATGCAAACATTATACTTAAATTTCTTATTTCACACAAAATAATTCCATTAACTCATTTTTTTTTCAGGATATGTTTTACTTTTAGGATATATTTTGATATCAAGTTCTTTGAAAATTACAAGATTTTATATTTATATTAGTGAAAGTAGCACCTAGAGAACGACATGGGGTCCCCATCCCCACAAACTCTGTCTGATCCCATCTGCACAAGTCTTGAATAGTTGTGATTTTATATTGAAATCATTTTATTAAAATATAAAAAGAATATTCTGTACAATTGTCTTTTTATAAATTACAAATATCCCCTCCACTATCAAGACAACTGAACAAGCCAAACTACTACAAAATACTGCATAGAAAAATCATGCTAATAAAATAGCTCAGTCACACACAGAGAACAACAAATGATAAGCATAAATTAAACCAAAATCCCAAGAAGCCATACCTTGCATGTAGTACAACTATAGTTGACTCCACCTAAGTGCACGTTGGTTAAGCGCACGCTTCGGTTATCCGCACCCTTTTTTTATTTTTTACATTAAATTCAATGGATGTAAACTCCGGGTATTTGCAATTCGGATAAGCACACAATCCACTTATGCGCACTGATGTCATAGGTCCCGCCTCTATTCTTTCACGTTACCTTCACTCCGGTTAAATGCAATCATGTTCTGACTGGGAAGAAAGCCAGTTGGCAGAACATATTGGCCACAATGGCTAGGCTTCACACAGCACTGGGACAGCAGAGAAAGTGAGTGCTCCTCTTCCACTCAAGCTGTAGGGCATAGCTTTCCTGTACTTTAGGCTCCAGCAGCCCACGTGCCATATTTAAACTGAGCCAGCTTAACTACAGCCCCCCTCCCCCCTCCTATTAAGTGCACACTCTGTTTAAGCGCACGTGTCAACTCGGTCTGAAGGCCGTGCACTTAAGCAGAGTCAACTGTATATAGATATATAAATAAAGGAGTCAAGAGTCAAAGGTTTTATATACCAACTCCACAGCCCTGGTTCCATCTAGCCCAGTATCCTATTTCCAACAGTGGCCAATCCAGGTCACAAGTACCTGGCAGAAACCCAGGATAAAGATGGAGAAACTGAAAAACAGAAAAGCTGGTGGGTATAATATGGAAAGCAGAGTCTCAATATAAGGGGGGGGGGGCAGAATAAGCATGCACACATCTTCTTAATGAGCAAAACAAGCAAAAATAAATTAAAAAGAAGCAAAATAGAACAAACAGCAGATCAAGTCAAAAAAGTTTCCCCATATCCAAAATATTTTTTGGCTGGTGCCCAAACTTTCCTAGATATATTTTGCACACCTGCAGTGTAGGAGTTTACTACCTTTCTCTGAATGTAAAAAAAAGTACTGAAATTTAGCCTTCTGAAATATATAATATTCTAAACGCTTAGATTTCAGACACTGCCATAGAAATACACTGTAGAGATATGGTCACATTACATACATAGAATAAATATAAACATATCTGCAGGAATACACAACACATGTGGTCAGAGGAGCCAACTTTCCAAAATGATTAGGGGTGCTAAACTCAATATAAATGACCTGTTCCTGGATACAGTCAAGTTGTTCAATATTGGGGGTGCTCAAGCACCCATAGAACTGGCTCCCATACACGTGGTTAAAACATGTCACTCAGAGCTCTCCCATTATTATATGCTTCTAAACAAGAATTAACAGGCACCCCCCATTTTGTTAGGTATTTAATATTAAAATTATCCAATTGAATTCATCCCACTAAGAGCAAAGCGTTATCATAAAACTTGCAATATGAAATAGGAGAAAGTACTTTTAGCCCAGAAATTCCAACTGGTTGCCAACAAATCTCGAAAAGAATCGTTAAACTTGACTTTACCCATCATAAGAAAACCAAATAGACCCCAAAGTCCACGTTTTGAAGTCTGCGGTAAATGCGGTTGGTCCTTAACATAGTATATAAGTTTCAGTAATCAACTTCGAATACAATTGTATATAGAAGAAAGAAAATCAGCCACAGCAGTGATCCAGAGAATGCACAGCAAGGTTCTTTTGGATCTCCTTTTGCTTTACGCACCTCGTTATCAAATTAGTTAAAACACACTTTTTAAACCAGTTGGGAGAGGGGAAGCAAAACAAAAACATTAATTCCCACGGCCGCTAAAAGCGGCGATCACACTTTGCAATAGCTAATCTTAAGCATGGAATGTCTTTTGTGGAGCAGACAGGTTTGCAACTCCCTCCCTGAAAGATCTAAAGACAATAGAGAGTCGAGGCCTAGCCTCCTGG
This sequence comes from Geotrypetes seraphini, assembly GCF_902459505.1. Classification (NCBI taxonomy): domain Eukaryota; kingdom Metazoa; phylum Chordata; class Amphibia; order Gymnophiona; family Dermophiidae; genus Geotrypetes; species Geotrypetes seraphini. The sequence continues at coordinate 42,523,135 of NC_047092.1, read as the reverse complement.
TGCCGCGGCGACCCAGTTACGAGTGACCCCCGCATAAAGCGCTTGCCATACACACCTCGTACCTGTGGTGCGAAGGGGTGGAGGATGACAGCTAGCGGGCCCTACCATCGTTTATACCGCCCACTTTCTTCCAGGCCTGCGAGGGTCCGAGGCCTTCCAGGAGCCCAGTCTGTGTCAGCGCCAAAAGCAGGAACCTGACCTATTCAGGCAGAACCAGATCCCAGCAGCGAAGCACAGGGGCGAACCGGATCCCCTCCCCCTGCCTTTCCCTACTCTGGGTCTTCCCCGTTTGCCTTCTCCTACAGTGCTCACCTCGCTAGCACGGGCCTTTCCGCAGCTTGTTGCGGTCTCCAAACGGTTAAGTGGAGAGTATTTAATCTTTATTTTTCCCCATTCATTAGTTTAATGCTTTGTCTTCCCCTCCCGTTCGCTTGCGCGACGCTCAGTTCCACCAGCAAGCACAGGAGGGACGCCGAAGAACGCGCTCGGCGACGTCACAGAGTCAAAGGTTCTTAAAATGGCTGCCCCCGACCGCCCGATCTTTGCCGTACACGGTCTCAGTTACCCTTCAACTAAATGCCAACCCGGGGTTAACAGCTCCGAAAACTTCCAACGATGCTACAAAATACAGCAACTAATTCGTTGGCGCAGCAAAGCTCACCCATTCCCCTTCCCCAAGACGACACTCTTTCATTTTAAGAAACTTAAAGGGCGCTGGCGCAGGTCCGGCGCATTTGTTTTGGCAGCTGGATGCCTCCACGGGGTTTCCAGGGCGCAGCAGGGGCAGGGAGAACCATTGTGGGTAGGATAAGCCAATACTGGAAGCGCCTAGTCTACAAGTGCGGCATTGGTCTGGCGAGAACAGTTGGCATAGTTTGTTCAGAATAAACTAAGCGATCGAAATTGTTTTTACTATTGATTTGATGCTTTAACTTGAGAAATATAAGTGTATAGGTGGGATAAAATTTGTAGCAGTAAGGATATAAGCTAAGTGAGCTTGTAGCACTTTTATGCCAGTGTGGTGATGTTGCTCAGTTTTCATCCGAGGCTCACGTTTCACCCCCTTTCACTAAAGCCTACATAACTCTTCTGCTATGGGACGGAAAATATAGGGAGTTGCCAGTCATTGAAATGCACAAAACAGCATAGAGCTTCCTCTACACTTCAGCACAAGCGCTGGCGCTGCACAGAGGGATGAAAGGGGCTTATTTTGTGGTATCGGTTTAGGTTACTGGTAGGTTTTTCAGCTTTTGGAAAGAGGTCTATCGCTTCCAGCGGTTTGATCGCACGTGTCGATTCATGTAATATTCGTGCTTTATTTCCTCTCTTGGCGTTCTACGAACAGGAAACGATTTCTTTTAACATGTATAGGATTCATAATATTGTAAACAAGAAAGCTAGTGGAAACTTGTAAAAGGAAAATTACGGAAAACTATAGGTTGTATCTAATATTTTAGCTGTAGAGATCATTTAGTAAGTGAAAATAAGGACTGGAACCTTTCGATTTAACACTGCGACTAACACACTTCTTTATAAATCTCAATTTTCAGACAAAACGATTAATTATATATAAAAAAAAATAACATGCTCCTAGTAGAGACTAGAAAGCTGGTAACACACTTGTTTGGTTTTGGAGGGGTAGAAAGCGGGAAAACAAGTTTATGTAGGAAGAAGAAAATAAACCGAAGCAAAGAGTCGGCAAGGCAACGACAATAAAAAGCGCCGCTTTTGCCGCCACACTAACTATGGCGACGCTTGTTGGCTACGACGCAAAGACGTGTACCTCTTCTTCCCACTCCTCCCTTCTCCCCGTGGCGGCTCCTGCGCGAGCTCAAAGCTGCTTGTAACCGCATTGTTTGTTTGAAAGGGTGGGGGAGGGAAAAGAGAGAGAATCTCAGCCTGAGCTGGCGTTGCGGAAACTAGAAATCCCACACAGCTAAAGGAGAGAGCGGCTTGTCCGCGGTCAGTCGCTAGGGCTTGGCCGGGAGGCATGGGGGAGAGAACTCCTTTCACCCGGACATGCTGCGTTGTTCTTGCTTTTTGTTGTTGTAGGTAAATAAGTGTTTGCTGGGCTCGCGCGGCATCGGCCGTTGAGTGAGACTGTACAAAGCAGACCGCGAGCTCCAGCGCCATTTGCCTCCGTCTCTCCTGGTAGACGCTCCTCTTTAGTAGTACAGCGAGGTAATGTCGGTATTTTCTTCTTTCTCTCATGGTGGGTGGGGACGGTTTGGAATTACTACTGTGTGTGTGGCAGAGAAATTGTTTTGTTAGGCGCCATGTTTGTAGAATGAGTATTGTTCGTACAGCTAAGCAAGGAGGCCGCTGGCAAAGCCCAGGAAGAGTGTAAAAGCTGATAAGTGAGATAGTGGTAAGCGCGACTTCTGGTCTGGCTGTACTGGAGAGGGGGGTGATCATGAGGAACGGTATATGAAGAAATACAACTGAACACGAGCTGTAGCTTTGGGGAAGGGACACCCCCATTGATTTGAACAGGCCCGGGAAAAAGTGTTTGGTATAGTGACGTCATGGGGGCTGGCAGTGCTCCAGGCCGAAGTGGGATTTAAACTTCCTGTTTCCAGCTGGATCGCTTGTGCTCTGGTTCTGGGAAAGTAGGCCTGCAGCCGCTCACTTGCCCTTTTTGTGTGATCTTTAAACCACAACTTTGCATTTGCTCTGCATGCCTGGGTTTGCTCCTGTGGTTTCTCGCTCCATCGGAGTACTCTGAAACAGAAAGTGATCGTGTTTCAATAAATTTTCTTTGGGGTTATACATCAATTCCCTTATTGTGCGCTGTTTCGGTTTATAGTACTATCATCATAACTTCTCTAGCGCTACTTGACGTACTCGGGGCTGTATACATTATGTGCAGGTACTATTTCAATCCTGGAGCAACGGAGGGTTAAGTGACTTGGCCAGGGCTACAAGGAGTTGCAGTGGGAATCGGATTCAGCTTGCCTGGATCAAAGCCTGCTACACTAATCATTAAGCTGCTACGCCTTCTAGTTGCTAGGTAGTGACCATGATCTCTCTCTCTCTTTTTTCTTGTTGTGTATGGGGAGCTTGTTAAAAACAGTGTTCTTTTAAAATGATGCCCAGAAGTGCAGTATGGTTTTATACTTTTGTTAAGGTGTGTGTTATATTCTTTTTTTTTTTTTAGAATGTCATTAAAAAAAAAAATATATATATATATATATATATACCCTGTCTGTATACTTTTGTAAAAATGACAAGAGCTAAATTGATAAAGGATTCATGAACATATCTGGACACTAACTGGATCATTGACTTTTTCCTGTTCTGAAATATGTTTGAATTGTTTCTTGATTGCTCACCTCACTAAACACGTTTTAAACAAAGAAAAATACAAAACAATAAATTGCTGCATATTTTTGACCATACTTGTGGTTCTAAAGTATTCATAATAATATAGAAAAACCTGTGCAGACATAATTTATAGATTCTTTTCACTTTGCATGTTAATATTTTATGTGAAATGAAACTCGTAACCTGCACTAAGGAACTTGCTTGATTTAAAAGACTAGTCTTTTGCATCTTTAAATATTCTTAGCTCTTTGAAGGCATTCTTTGTTTGTTTATAACATAGTAACAACTTTTTCTTGAGGTGTGATTCTTTGTTTTAAACTTATTTCTAGGGCTGTCCTTATTTATTTATATACATTAAAATTTAAATTGATGCATATGGGGTAATAATGTAAGTCTTAAGGGCCCTTTTTTTTAAGCCGCAGCAAGCATTAATGCTTGCTTACTGCAGCTTAAATGGCATACCATAAGGTGTGCTGAAGCATCCCACAGTACTGTTGACATGAACATATGCTAAAAAAAATCTTTTGTTTTGCCGAGTGGGTGTGTCTGGGGTGGAGATTGACATGCCCGCACTAATCAGCGCAGCTACATTACTACTGCGTGCTAACTAATTAGCATAGGATTAAGATGTGAGCCCTTGGAGGCAAATTCTATAAACGGCGCCTAAACTTTAGAGAATCCAGGCCTTATTGCCTACAAAAGAGGTGGCGGTAAGGGCTCATGCTAATTTTTGTTAATGGTTGCACATTAATGGCAATATTAGCGCATGTCATAGACCAATAACCCTACTGGATATGGATTTCTACAGGACCCAGAGATTGGCAGTAATTTTATATTGTTTTAAATTAGTATCATGTCTTGTTGACGGGGGGGGGGGGGGGGAAGACCTCAAGCGCTCGCAGCTGCTTATTATTAGAACTTGTCCTGGTAAGTCAGCTGGTAGCGGGCTATCACCTGTCAAAACCCCCTATCTTTTAAATTAATTTTTAAATTAATATTTTCTGTGATTCTTTTTTACTTTTTTCATTCTTTTTTGTGTCGGTGTGTATTTTTTTAATTCAAATTTCCGTTATAGGAACCCTTAACCCTAAAATATTATACTTAGCTTGGGATGTTTATTGCCCAGCTTGATGGGTGCGACGGAGCGTCCCCCGTTTCGCTCTTCAAATTTCAGAAGAGCTTCTTCAGGAAATGGGTTATCCTATGTTACAAAAACTGAAAAACATCATATAGCGTTCTGCAGCAGTGTCAGCGAGTCTCTATGGACTGCGGAACAGGAATCGAAATTCCTGTTCTCATTTTAAACTTTTCCCACGTCATTTCCGGGACTGACGCAGGAAAAGTTTAAAATGAGAACAGGCCTTTTGATTCCTGTTCCGCAGTCCATAGAGAATCGCTGACATTGCTGCAGAACGCTATATGATGTTTTTCAGTTTTTGTAACATAGGATAACCCATTACCTGAAGAAGCTCTTCTGAAACTTGAAGAGCGAAACAGGGGACGCTCCGTTGCATCCTTCAAGCTGGGCAATAAACATCCCAAGCTAAGTATAATCCTTTAACGGAAATTTGCATTTTAAAAATTACACACTGACATAAAAAATAATGATAAAAGTTAAAAAGAATCACAGAAGATATTAATTTTAAAAGTTAAAAATTAATTTTAAAAATAGGGTTTTTTTGACCAGTGATAGCCCGCTACCAGCTGACTAATATTAACATATGACCATTAAATTGGAAATTGGAAAATTGGCCACTTTTTGTCTGCAGCAAAAAGTAACCATATGTGTAAAAGACTTGCATATTGGCATTCTAAGGCCACCTTTTGCTACTGTTTAGTGATGACTTTTGGTCAGTGCTGGAGCTTAATTTGTAGACTTGTAGACAGAATGAAAGTGAATCCGGGGGAATGGGGCAGGCAAGTTAAGGGTAGTAGCAGTAACTCAAAAGCTCATGCCTCAAAAAGTTGGTTAGTCTACTCTATAAGGTACTACCTGCCTTTTGTCATTTTGCTTCTACCAGTCTAACAGAATGTTCTGTGCAGATTGCTTGAAGGGAGGGGCTGGTACAGAACAGCCCTGAATTCTCTGGATTCTGAAAAGTATTTAACTGTTCCAGGCTGATTTCTCCTCCTCTTCCCCCTCCCCATCTACCCCCAAAGAAATGAAGCCCTGCTAGCACAGCAATACTTGATTATTTATCTCTGTAATAATGGGTATAGGAGATATTTTGAGCAGAAAATTATGATTCCATGTTAGTTGTAGGTGGTGCCTTTTGTTTTTTTTGACTTAGCTCTTTTTACTCCCTCCATTCATATACTCTTGTAAATCTTTCTTCTCTCTTCTTATATTTTTAAGCTTTGTAAACCGTGCCGAGCTCCACTCCCGTGGAGAGGATGCGGTATATAAACTTAAGGCTTAATTTAGTTTAGTTTAGCTCTTAAAGGCTTATCAGTTATATCTTTTCCAGTCAGTGGAGAAGCAGTACAGTTACACTGGGTTTAAACAGTGCTAATTCATCTAGGTTTTAGGCATAAGTGTTGCATTTGAAAATGATTAGAGGCAGGTGTGTATCAAGACATTGGAACCTGTGTGGGCCTGAGTATAGAGTAGGGGGCACAAGTTTTTGTTCTGCCTGTTGCTGCTCATCTCTCTACCTGAGTTCTGTATACCTGAGCTAGTGGGGATCTCCAAGCCTCACTAGCAGAAGTGCTCCTCTACTTGCAGCCAGTATGTTTCCTGGGTGGCAAATGCCTCGTAGTTTTGTGGAAACTGAACAAGCATGTAGGGGGCAAGGTACAATGGCCAACACATAGGGAATTGGGTGGAGGAGTTATTTCTGCTAGTAAGGAGTTTGTACATGGGGGGAGGGGTAAGGTCCCTCCCTTGTGGCTGTGTCCGTGATTGGAGAACACAATAGAAATTACTCCACCCCGGACACAGTGAAGACACTTGGCTTCAATATCAGGGATGGGCAAACCCATTGTTACCTAAAGAGTTGGCTCCTATGGTTTTAGTGTTAGTACAGCTTGGTGAAAGGGGTGCGTGTTAGTTCAAAGGCACTATATCTGATTAATGAGCGAGGAAGCCATTGTATCTATTGAATCATCTTGAGTTATTTTCAAAAGTATTCGATTTCTACTTTCAGAAGTTCTTTTGCTCCTAGGTGCTCCTGAAGTTTATTGTAAGGTTGTTAAGGACATGATCATCCTTCGAGAAATATTTGAGAAATATTCAACTATTGAGATGTCACTCTATTGCAGAAAAAAAGCTTGTCTATGCAGGTTGGTGGTGTGTCTTCAGTTTTTGGCATGTTTCTCTAATCTAGCATCCCTCTTCATATTTTTTCATTTGATCGTATATACTGCGTTTGTAGAGATTTGTGAATTTAAGTAATTTATTTTGACTATCTTTACTATGTTGATAGGTGTAGGGTCCTGAAAATGTGTTGGCATAACTTGCATGATGGTGCCACAGTACTATAGAAGATTGCCATCTAGCCCAATGATCTACCCATTGGGTTACCATTTCTCCCTGTAGCACTACTCTTGTCACCCAGGTTAAAAGGACACTTTATTTGCCACAAGGATTGGGTGGGGGAGAAAAACTTCAGACCTCAACACATCACAAAAGATTTTAGTAACTAGTCAGCAAGGAGCTAGGAAAATAAAGCTAAGAACCAGTAATAATAATATATCTGAAAACATAATTAAAAATCTGTCATTAGTCCAAATACCTAGAAATTAATATATCTTCAATGTATTTTACATTATAAATATAATTTAATTGGAATAAAATATACTATATTTTCCACCCATAAATACCTAAACTCTACTATTATCTCTATCTTATACTATAGGTGGAAATATAGCCTCAGAGTAGAGTATAGTTGTATGGGGGTCACATCAGTTCACTCACATTTTCAATCATAGGCTATACCACCTCCCCCTCTTTTATTATTGTTATATAATTTTAATTTTTAACTTTTTATCCTTTTTTTTTAACCTTATCCCCTTTGTTTTCTTTATTACTTCTTCTGTTAAAAACTTCTCAATAAATATTCTTTATAAAACTTATTGATTCATTATTAGGAGGGCTGATTTCATTACTCCTTATAGTTAACTCATAAAATTAATGTCCAATCCTCTTATAGATACACTCGTAAATCTTCTCAATTCTTCTTAATCCATCTCGGTACGGAAACTAGTGATATAATTCTTGTAATGGACTCATGAATGGGTCACACAAATTTTCAGAAGACATAGGGGGGGAGGTGGTATAGCCTATGATTGAAAATGTGAGTGAACTGATATATCTACAGTATAATCTCGTTATAACGGACTTCAAGGGACCTGAAAAAACAGTCCGTTATATCCAGAGTCTGTTATATCCAGAGTTGCATTTTTAAAAAACTTTATTTAGGTCAACTGAAACAACGTACAATCAATGAACAACAGTCACTGTACAACCATATCAGCAACATCAAGAACAAAACTCAGCAAAACATTGGTATGGCGAAATGATTGCAAAACCAGAACACTAAGGGCTCCTTTTACTAAGCTGTGGTAGCGTTTTTAGCGCGCGTTGCCCCCTGCGCTACATGGAAAAACTAACACCAGTTCAATGGAGGCATTAGCGTCTAGCGCAGGGGTAGGGAACTCCGGTCCTCGAGAGCCGTATTCCAGTCGGGTTTTCAGGATTTCCCCAATGAATATTCATGAGATCTATTTGCATGCACTGCTTTCAATGCATATTCATTGGGGAAATCCTGAAAACCCGACTGGAATACGGCTCTCGAGGACCAGAGTTCCCTACCCCTGGTCTAGCGCGTGCTAAAACCGCTAGCGCAGCTTAGTAAAAGGAGCCCTAAAAGGTGTTCTAAAACATTATGTCGTACTGTACTGGACAGAAATATAATCTATCATTTTCTTCTGGGTTGCATTTTGATACTATATCACTGGCACGCCACGTGCGTTGTAGGCGGAACCTGCATGTCCATTATAGCCGAACAAAACTACAGCTAAAAGCGGTTCTGGGGACCAAATTGGTTATATCTGAAAGTCCGTTATATGCGATGATTTTCTGCATGTTTATAAAGGCGCATGGCTGAGACCAGCGAACCTCATCTGCTATAGACGAGTTTCCATTATAAGTGAGTCCGTTATAACGAGATTTTATCCCAGGACAAGCAGGCATGATATTCTCACATGTGGGTGACGTCATCTACGGAGCCCCAGCGCGGACAGCTTTTCAAGCAAACTTGCTAGAAGTTTCAAGTTTGCACACTGCACCACGCATGTGCCTGCTTCCTCGCCCACTAGAGGGCGCGTTCCACCTCGTGGTCCTCAGTTCATTTTTTTCCGCGGAGCCAGTAAGCCCTGTGGATTGTGAGCTCCAAAAACTTTTTTGTCGCCTGCTTCCTGACACCGCGTCTGATTTCTTAGGCGCTGTGCTTTTCGATTTTCTGTGTCGTTTCTTTATTCTTTTCTTTTCAAAAAAAAAAAAAATATTTTTTTCTTCTCGTTGGGCTCCGGGGGCTCCCGGAAGCCGTGGCCGCGGGACGTCGATCGTTCCCGGCCAGTTTCGTCGTTGATGTCCCGTCCTGTGACGGGTTTCAAAAAGTGCAGCCGGTGCGAGAGGCTGCTCTCCATTACAGACCCCCACCGGTGGTGCATCATTTGTCTGGGCCCGGAACACCCTACCACCTCGTGCGATCGCTGTTCCACCTTTCAGCCCAGGGCTCTCCGTCGCAGGAGGGCCAGAATGGCAGAGTTATTTGTGGCGGACCCCGTGGTGAAGGCCTCGACGTCGGCCTCGGCTTCGGCCCCGGCCTCGACCTCGGCCTCGACGACCTCGGGGCCCTCGGCCTCTCCTCGCCCTTCGACTTCCAAGTCGACCTCGGGAACGAAGACTACCTCGGGTAAGTCCTCCTTTCCATCCCCTACAGGGTCTGCAAAGAAGCCGTCCTCTGCTTCGACCAAGGCGGGTGGGTCGTCCTCGGCCCCGCCTCGGGCTCCACCCGCGCACGCCCCGAGGGAACACTCGAGACCGAGGTCGCCCTCCAGGGAGCATGCCCCGGATTCGGACCTCCCGACTTTCGTCGGGATCCCGGCTTTCCAGGACCTCCTCAGAGCGCTCATTTCATCGGAGCTGTCGGGGGCCCTGGAACAGCTGCAACGGGCTTCGACCCCGGCGGCTGTTGCCTCGGTGGCCTCGGCCTCGGCGACCTCGGCCTCGGGTGCCGGGGCTCCCTCGACCTCTGGGACCGGGGCTCCTCCGACCTCGGTCTCGGCTGTCGAGGCTCCGCCCGCCTCGGCCTCGGTCTTACCATCGACCTCGGGGGATCCGCCGGAGCGTAGCGTGCGGCCCCGGGACAGGATGCGTCGGGTACGCCGCATTTCCTCGTCGTCTTCCTCGAGGTCCTCCCGGGGGTCTTCGCCCTCGACTCGGACTCGGTCGAGGCGCCGGCCGAGGAAGCCGAAGCGCTCACGGGGTTCTCCTCAAGGGCGCGGTCGGTCTTCCCAGATCGGGGGCGAGGCGTTGCGGGTGTCGGAGTTGCGCATGGACAATCCGAAGCTTCTCCGCTCCCCGGCGCGAGGGGTGTCCCGTTCTTCCTCGCCGAGGAAACGGGAGGGGGCTCTCGTCCCCCGGACCCCGAGGTCCTCGCCCCGGGCCTCGTCGAGGCGGACGCATTCTCCTACCCCCTCGAGGCCTGTGGAGAAGACATCGTGGGGCTCGGGGTCAGGGAGAGATCCCTTGTATTATTCGCACGAGGCCTCTCCTGTTTCCTCGGCGAGAAAGTCGAGATCTCCTTCCCCGCCTGCTAGACCGTCCTCATTTTCGGTTTTTGTGCAGGACATGGCCAAGGCGCTCGGGTTGGACCTCTCGGTGGGATCCCAGTATTCCAAGGAGTTCCTTGAGGAGCAGGACCTTCCAACTCCGCCTAGGGAGGCTCCTCGGCTCCCATACAATAGGGTCCTCCTGCAGACTTGGTTAAAAAATTTGTCAAACCCTCTTACAGTCACGTCCGTCCCGTCCAAGATGGAAGGCAAATACAGGACGGTGCCGGCTAAGGGGTTCGACAAGGCGCAGCTCTCTCACCAGTCTTTGCTGGTGGAATCTGCCCTTAAGAAGTCACAACCTTCCCGGGTTTCTGCGGCGGTTCCACCTGGTAGGGAGGGCCGGACCCTGGACAAGTTTGGCCGTCGCCTTTATTCCAATTCCCTGATGGCCACCAGGGTGTTAAATTATGCCTTCACTTTTTCCTCCTATCTCCGGGGTATGGTGAAGGACCTCCCTCAGTTTCGTGACTCCCTACCGGACTCCCAGAGGGCAGGTTTTGATACATTCATGTCCAACCTGTCTCAACTGCGGTTGTACCTGTTTCACGCCTTGTACGACGCATTTGAGCTGGTTTCGAGGGTGTCGGCCTTCGCGGTGGCCATGCGCCGTCTGGCCTGGCTTCGCACCCTCGACATGGACCCAAACCTGCAGGACCGCCTTGCAGATTTGCCTTGTGTGGGGTCCGAATTGTTTGACGAGTCATTAGAGGCGGCGACCAAGAGGTTGTCTGAGCAGGAGCGCTCCTTGGCCTCCTTGGTCCGGCCCAAGCCTAGACCCCCGCCGCAGAAACCCTTCCACCCTCCCCCGAGGCGGTACCCCCAAAAGTCTACTCCGGCTTTTTCCAGACCGCCACCTAGACGCCAGGCTCAGAGGGGCAGAGGGGGACAAACGCAAGCCCCGGCGCAGGGCCCTTCCAAGCCCGCGCCTTCTTTTTGACGGGCTGGGCGGATGGGGCAGGTCCCCCTCCGCGACCGCTCAGGAATCCCTGCCTATAGGGGGGCGTCTTCGGTCCTTTTACCCAGCCTGGACTGAAATAACATCAGACGCCTGGGTGCTCCGGATCGTCTCCGAGGGCTACTCTCTCAATTTGTTGTCTGTGCCACCGGATATGCCTCCGGGACCTTCCACTTGCACTCGGGGCCAGCTTCCCATCCTGCTGGCCGAGGCCCGGGCCCTGTTGAAGCTTCGGGTGGTCGAACCGGTTCCCGCAGATCAGCGGGGGACCGGGTTTTACTCCCGCTACTTTCTGGTCCCGAAAAAAACCGGGGACCTGCGCCCTATACTGGACCTCAGGAAGCTCAACAAATTCCTGGTCCGGGAGAAGTTTCGAATGCTGTCTCTCCCGGTTCTATACCCTCTCTTGGAGGAAGGGGACTGGATGTGCTCCCTCGACCTGAAGGAGGCATATACTCATGTTCCGGTGCATCCTGCCTTCCGGAAGTTTTTGAGGTTCCAGGTGGGGGACTTGCACCTTCAGTACAGGGTCCTGCCTTTCGGCCTAGCCTCGTCCCCTCGAGTCTTCACGAAGTGCATGGTCGTGGTCGCGGCGGCCCTGAGAAATCGTGGGCTTCAAGTTTTCCCCTACCTGGACGATTGGCTAATCAAAAGCACGACCAGGGAGGGGGTTATCTCAGCGACCCGACAGTCTATCGCCTTCCTTCAACGACTGGGATTCGAGGTGAATTTCCCCAAGTCGCAGTTACAGCCGGCCCAGTCCCTTCAATTTATAGGCGCAGTGCTGGACACTGTGCGCCGGCGTGCGTACCTCCCGCAGCCTCGCTTGGCGGCCTTGGTTCGGCTGGGGCGGTGGGTCTCGCAGCTTCAGGTGGTATCGGCCCAGCGCATGATGATGCTTCTGGGCCACATGGCATCGACGGTCCACGTCACCCCGTTTGCCAGACTGCACCTGAGAATCTCTCAGTGGACCCTGGCCTCCCAGTGGCGTCAGGATTGCGATCCGGTGTCCCGTCTCATTACGGTCACTCCTTCTTTGAAACGATCGCTCCGTTGGTGGACCGACTGTTCCAATCTTTCCGGGGGGTTGCTGTTTCTGGCCCCTCCCTTTCACAAGGTCCTGACCACAGACTCTTCGGAGTATGCGTGGGGGGCCCATCTGGACGGGCTACGGACCCAAGGTCTGTGGTCGTCGGAGGACCGTCGATGTCACATCAATGTGCTGGAACTTCGAGCCATTTACATGGCGGTTCGTGCGTTCGACCACCTCCTTCGCGATCAGGTAGTCCTAGTTCGCACGGACAACCAGGTAGCGATGTACTATGTCAACAAGCAAGGTGGGACGGGCTCTTGGCCCCTCTGCAGGGAGGCACTTCGCCTTTGGGAGTGGGCAATCTCCCGAAACATCTTCCTGCAGGCGGTCTATATCCAGGGAGACCAAAACTGCTTGGCAGACAAGCTCAGTCGGCTTCTTCAGCCGCACGAGTGGTCTCTCCACTCCAGAGTCCTGCGCGAGGTCTTCGACCGCTGGGGGACTCCGCAAGTGGACCTGTTTGCCTCCTCGGAGACTCGCAAACTACCCCTATATTGTTCACGGATGTACTCCCCGGACCGTCTGGAGGCGGATGCCTTCCTCCTGGACTGGGGGGGGGAGGTTCCTGTATGCGTTTCCTCCTTTTCCCTTGATCATGAGAACGTTGGTGCGTCTCAAGTCATCCACGGCCACGATGATTCTCATTGCGCCTCGGTGGCCTCGTCAGCATTGGTTCTCCCTGCTTCTTCAACTCAGTGTCAGGGAACCTCTGCTTCTGCCTGTGTTTCCCTCTCTGCTATCTCAGAGTCGGGGTTCGCTGTTGCATCCCAATCTTCAGTCCTTGCACCTGACTGCTTGGTTCCTTTCCCCTTAACTTCGATCCAGGTTTCTCAGCCGGTGAGGGAAGTTTTGGAAGCCTCGCGCAAGGTTTCGACCAGGCTTTGTTATTCCCAGAAGTGGACCAGATTTTCATCTTGGTGTTCCTCGCGTCATCTGCATCCTGATTCGGTCCCGCTGTCTTCGGTTTTAGACTACTTGTTACATTTGTCTAATTCAGGTCTGAAGACGACATCTGTCCGGGTACATCTCAGTGCCATTTCAGCTTTTCACCGGCACTTGGATGGTCGTGCTCTTTCGCTTCACCCTATGGTGCAACGGTTCATGAAGGGGCTAATCAATGTTTGTCCCCCTCTGAAGCCTCCTCCTGTTGTTTGGGATTTGAATGTTGTCTTGGCTCAACTGATGAAACCTCCCTTTGAGCCTATGGACATGTCTCTTCTCAAATTCCTTACTTGGAAGGTGGTTTTTCTGATTGCTCTCACATCGGCTCGGAGAGTTAGTGAGTTGCAAGCTTTGGTTGCGGATCCACCTTTCACGGTGTTTCATCATGACAAGGTGGTTTTGCGCACGAATCCGAAATTTTTGCCAAAGATTGTATCGGATTTCCACTTGAACCAGTCCATTGTCCTTCCTGTGTTTTTTCCTAAGCCCCACTCCCATCCTGGCGAGACGGCGCTCCATTCTCTTGACTGTAAGAGGGCGTTGGCTTTTTATCTCCAACGTACCAAGTCTCATCGGAAGGTTCCTCAATTATTTTTGTCCTTTGATCCTAATCGTCTGGGACATCCGGTTTCCAAGCGCACCTTGTCCAACTGGGTGGCTGCTTGCATTTCTTTTTGCTACGCTCAGGCTGGTCTCCCGCTCTCGGGGCGTGTTACGGGGCATAGGGTCAGAGCGATGGCAGCTTCGGTTGCTTTCCTCCGATCTACTCCTATGGAGGACATTTGTAAAGCTGCCACTTGGTCTTCGGTTCATACGTTCACCTCCCACTATTGCCTGGACACTTTGTCCAGAAGCGATGGCCGGTTTGGCCAGTCGGTGTTACGTAATCTGTTTTCATAAATTGCCATCCTCCCACCTGCCCTTTTTTGGTTGGCTTGGAGGTCACCCACATGTGAGAATATCATGCCTGCTTGTCCTGGGATAAAGCACAGTTACTTACCGTAACAGGTGTTATCCAGGGACAGCAGGCATATATTCTCACAACCCACCCGCCTCCCCGGGGATGGCTTCTTTGCTAGTGATGGAACTGAGGACCACGAGGTGGAACGCGCCCTCTAGTGGGCGAGGAAGCAGGCACATGCGTGGTGCAGTGTGCAAACTTGAAACTTCTAGCAAGTTTGCTTGAAAAGCTGTCCGCGCTGGGGCTCCGTAGATGACGTCACCCACATGTGAGAATATATGCCTGCTGTCCCTGGATAACACCTGTTACGGTAAGTAACTGTGCTATACTGTACTAGTGTTTAAGCCCGTTACATTAACAGGTGCTAGAATATATGTCTGCCCGTCTTTCTTTCTTTCTTTCTGTGTCTCTTTCTTTCTTTCTGTGTCTCTCCCTCTCTTCCTTTCTTTCTTTCTCCCTCCCGCTGTCTGTCCTTCTTTCTTTCTGGTTTTCTCTCTCTGGCATCATGTCTGTATTTCTTTCTTTCTGTCTCTCTCCCTGCCCACTGTCTTTCTGTGTGTCTATCTTTCGTTCTAATGCGCTGCCTGCCTGCCTGCCTGTCTTTCTGTCTCTCCATGGCCCCCTTCTGTCTCTCCTCCCCCAAAGCAAACCAAGATTGCTCCCAGGCCCCCTTTCCCTCTCCGTCCCCTCCACTTCCCTGTGCAGCAGCAGCAGCATTTCCCTCCCACTCTTCCCTGTGCAGCATCAGAATTTCCCACCCTTCCCTGTGCAGAAGCAGCATTCCCCCCACACACACACACTTACCTGTGCAGCAGCAGCATTTCCAGGCCTTCCCTGTGCAGCAGCAGCATTTCCCCCCCCCACACACCCTTCCCTGTGTAGCAGCAGCATTTCCCATCTTTCCCTGTACAGAAGCAGCATTTTCCCCCCACACACACCCTTCCCTGTGTAGCAGCAGCATTTCCCATCCTTCCCTGTGCAGAAGCAGCATTTTCCCCCCACACACACACCCTTCCCTGTGTAGCAGCAGCATTTCCCATCCTTCCCTGTGCAGAAGCAGCATTTTCCCCCCACACACACACCCTTCCCTGTGTAGCAGCAGCATTTCCCATCCTTCCCTGTGTAGAAGCAGCATCCCTCCCCACACACACACTTCCCTGTGCAGCAGCAGAATTTCCCACCCTTCCCTGTGCAGAAGAAGCAGCATTTCCTCCCCCCCACACACACACACACTTCCCTGTGCAGCAGCATTTCCCACCCTTCCCTGTGCAGAAGCAGCATTTCCCCCCCACACACACTTCCCTGTGCAGCAGCATTTCCCACCCTTCCCTGTGCAGCAGCATTTCCCATCCTTCCCTGTGCAGTAGCAGCATTTCCCCCCACACACACACTTCCCTGTGCATCAGCAGCATTCTCCCCCACACACCCACACCCACACTTCCCTGTGCAGCAGCAGCATTCCCCCCCCACACACACACTTCCCTGTGCAGCAGCAGCATTTCCCCCCCCCCACACACACACTTCCCTGTGCAGCAGCAGCATTTCCCCCCCCCACACACACACTTCCCTGTGCAGCAGCAGCATTTCCCCCCCACACACACACTTCCCTGTGCAGCAGCAGCATTTCCCCCCACACAAACACACACTTCCCTGTGCAGAAGCAGCATTTCCCCCCCACACAAACACACACTTCCCTGTGCAGAAGCAGCATCCCCCCCACACAAACACACACTTCCCTGTGCAGAAGCAGCATTTCCCCCCCCACACAAACACACACTTCCCTGTGCAGAAGCAGCATTTCCCCCCCACACAAACACACACTTCCCTGTGCAGAAGCAGCATTCCCCCCCCACACAAACACACACTTCCCTGTGCAGAAGCAGCATTCCCCCCCCACACAAACACACACTTCCCTGTGCAGAAGCAGCATTTCCCCCCCCCCACACACAAACACACACTTCCCTGTGCAGAAGCAGCATTTCCCCCCCCTCACACACAAACACACACTTCCCTGTGCAGAAGCAGCATTTCCCCCCCCTCACACACAAACACACACTTCCCTGTGCAGAAGCAGCATTTCCCCCCCCCACACACAAACACACACTTCCCTGTGCAGAAGCAGCATTCCCCCCCCACACAAACACACACTTCCCTGTGCAGAAGCAGCATTTCCCCCCCACACAAACACACACTTCCCTGTGCAGAAGCAGCATTTCCCCCCCACACAAACACACACTTCCCTGTGCAGAAGCAGCATCCCCCCCACACACAAACACACACACTTGCCTGTGCAGAAGCAGCATTTTCCCCCCTTCCCTGTGCAGCAGCAGCAGCATTTCCCACCCTTCCCTGTGCAGAAGCAACATTTCCCCCCACACACACACTTCCCTGTGGAGCAGCAGCATTTCCCGGCCTTTCCTGTGCAGCAGCAGCATTTCCAGCAGCCTCCTTCCCAGCCACCGCGTTTAAATTCACAGAAAAGCGCTGTGCCGCGCTACCGCTGTCTTCGGTGTCTTCTATCCACTGCGGCCAACCCTAGCGGAAACGAAGTAGTCAGAGAGGGCGGGCTGCAGTGGACAGAAGACGGCGAGGCTAGTGGTAGCGTGGTGTAGTGCTTGTCTATGAATTTAAACACGGCGGCTGGGAAGGGGGCTGCGGGAAGGTTTTGGCTGTGAGTGAGGGTGGGAGGGGGGGAGTCGCTGTCTGTGCTGTGGTGCATGCGCCTCAAGCCGCCGCCACAGACGGACACAGCACATGTTAGGTCCCCACATCCTCCTAAATGCGCATGCGCGCTTAGAGGATTATTATTATAGATACAGTCACTCTACTCTGAGGCTATTTTTCCACCTATAGCAGGGGTGTCCAACCTGTGGCCCAAGAGTCGCATGCGGTCCCGTGAAGTATTTTGTGTGTCCCCGGTCGAGGGCGATGCAGTGTTTTCCTCTGCTGCCCCCGGGTGTTTACCATCTTGCTGGCTCCCTCCTTT
This sequence comes from Geotrypetes seraphini, assembly GCF_902459505.1. Taxonomy (NCBI): domain Eukaryota; kingdom Metazoa; phylum Chordata; class Amphibia; order Gymnophiona; family Dermophiidae; genus Geotrypetes; species Geotrypetes seraphini. Next base: position 42,506,034 of record NC_047092.1, on the reverse strand, counting down.
GTCTTGCTGCAGCGTTTGCGTATTTGTGCGGCCCCAGAAACATTTTTTTCGGCCAATGCGGCCCAGGGAAGCCAACAGGTTGGACACCCCTGACCTATAGTATAAGATAGAAATAGTAGAGTTTAGGTATTTATGGGTGGAAGATATAATATATTTATTTTGTTTCAATGAAATTATATTTATTAGTCCAAATACACCATCCACAAAATGAGCAATATGGACCCCTCCCCCAAACACCACCATAGATCCATAATTTGATTCTCACCAACCGTCATAAGGGTTGTTTCACCTATTAAAATCATTAATAGTTGAAACTAACCTTAATGATGTTTGATGAGACTCGAGGTCAAAATTATTATCCCTCTACCACTAAGAGTCTTTTGAATACTGAGGTTTTTGAACAAATTAGTGTTCATTTAAAGATACCATAGAATGTATTCAACATGATTTGAAACAAAGTTGAAAAAATTGAAGAGACTATGGGGATTATGTGCATGAATATGTATACCCTTGCTTATTAATAAAGTCCTACCATTCTGAAAATGAGACGTCTGTTTCTAGATATAACATCAGTGAATCATTCATATCAGAAGATAAATTTTATTATGTGTAATCTAGATGTGGCACAAGAAGCCTATTTTTGACTGGTGTATTGCTATGTTACATAAGATACACAAACCTGTGAACCTTTGCAGATTAATTATATGTGGTATTGGTACACTTGCAGGGAAAATATCTGAATCCCCTCTAGTTACAGTGGATGTGGAATCACTGTATAGCATCCCTCATGCAGATTATATTCCCCTATGTTAACAAATTTCTAAAGACACACAGCAGAAATTGTTTCAAAAACAATTGAATTTTAACCTTCATGTTCCTTGGCTTCAATAGTGACATCTAGTAGCTTCCATAATGCCAACACTACATGCCAACCTTTTTAATGTTAGAATTGAAGGCTACATCCTTAAATAAGTTCAAATCTTTACTTTATCAAACTCCTGCCTTCATTTATAAATTATTGATTCCTTACACTTCTAATAGAAAGTTGCGATCTAATGAACAGTACTTGCTGACGATCCCCTCTCTCAAAATTATCAATACAAGACGGCAATTTATTTTTTCTGTCACAGCCCCCCAGACATAGAATTCGCTTCATGTCTACTTGAGGGAAGAACACAACTTGAAAAGATTCAAGAGTAAACTAAAGAGCTTTCTTTTTAACGACGCCTTTGATAATTAGCTAGCTAGATTGCTAGCCAATTATAACTTCACTATATAATTTTATTGAAGTATTTTAAATACCCCTTTCCTCATGTGCCTCCCTTAAATGTTTTCTTTACTTTCAAATAACTTGTAGTTCTTTTCCCTTCCTCCGTTGTGTTTTTAGTTTTGTCATGTCTGTCAATAGTCATGCATGACTCGGCTTCTGTTAAGCATCGTATTGTTCCCCAAATTTTGTAATTTTACTATTGTATACATCGCTTAGAATTATGATTAAGCGATTAATCAAAACCTCATTAAACTTGACCACAGCAAACCTTTCAGATATTATTGGTACATAATTTTTTCTTTCAGTTCAAATTATGAAGATGATTTCTTCAATTTCAATGCATCCTATCCCACAATGAAATTCAAAATGGACTAGTACATAGAAAAGTATCAACAGAGTTTCATTATTCAGTGGTCACTTAGTTGCATTGGTCAGTTTCTTGATTACTGGCGTTTGTCTTTACAGCTCTGGTTTTCATCCCCCATATGTTTAAAAACAAAAACACATTTTCTGTAGAGGCTGACCAAATCTGAATTTGTGCCTTCCCGCCCAGCACAGGGCGCGTCGCCTCAGTTCTTACTTTTCTGCGGAGCCGAGAAGTCCGTCTTTGACTCTCTGCTTGAAGATTTCTCATTTGTGCCTTCTAAAGTCCGAGGTTTGGGGTTATTTTTCTCTTAAACGCTGATTTTCGTCGTTCTTTGTTGTTTTTAAAAAAACAAAACAAAAACAAACTTCTTCCATCCGTTCGACTGGGCATAAGAACATAAGAAGCGCCATCTCCGGATCAGACCTTCGGTCCATCAAGTCCGGTGATCCGCACACGCGGAGGCCCTGCCAGGTATACACCTGGCTTACCCTATAGCCAACCATATCTCTATATGCCTCTCTCAAGGAGATATGCATCTAGTTTGCCCTTGAAGCCTAGGACTGTCGATTCTGCAATAATCTCCCCTGGGAGAGTATTCCAGATGTCAACCACTCTCTGTGTGAAGCAGAACTTCCTGATATTAGTCCTGAACTTGCCCCCCCTTAGCTTCATTTTATGTCCTCTTGTCCGTGTCAAATTGGACAATGTAAATAATCTTCTCTGCTCTATTTTGTCGATTCCTTTCAGTATTTTGAAGGTCTCGATCATATCCCCACGCAGTCTCCTTTTCTCAAGGGAGAACAATCCCAGTGTTTTAAGTCGATCCTCATATTCCAGTTTCTCCATACCCTTCACTAGTTTAGTTGCTCGCCTCTGCACCCTCTCCAGCAGTTTTATATCCTTCTTTAGGTAGGGAGACCAATGTTGGACGCAGTATTCCAAGTGTGGTCTGACCATTGCCCTATAAAGCGGCATTATAACTTTCTCCGATCTACTCGAGATTCCTTTCTTTATCATGCCCAACATTCTATTTGCCTTATTTGCCGCTGCCGCGCATTGTGCCGACGGCTTCAGGGTCCTATCTATCAGTACACGCAGATCCCTTTCTTGTTCACTTTTTCCCAGAGTTGCACCTGACATTCTGTACTCGTATTCCTTATTTTTACTGCCTAAATGCATTACCTTGCATTTCTCCACATTGAACTTCATCTGCCATTTCTCCGCCCAGTTTTCTAACCGACACAAATCGCTCTGGAGTTCCTCACTGTCCTCCTGCGATCTGATTTCCCGGCAGAGTTTTGTGTCGTCTGCAAACTTGATGATCTCACTGGATGTTCCGTTTTCCAGGTCATTGATATAAATATTAAAAAGGATCGGCCCAAGTACCGAGCCCTGGGGTACACCACTAGTCACTTTCTCCCAGTCGGAGAACTTCCCATTTATGCCCACTCTCTGCTTCCTATTTTCCAGCCATTTGCCTATCCATCTTTGTATATCTCCCTCTATGCCATGGCTTTGTAGTTTCCTGAGAAGTCTTTCGTGTGGAACTTTGTCGAACGCTTTCTGGAAGTCCAAGTATATTATGTCCACCGGCTTTCCACTATCAATTTGCTCGTTCACGGTCTCAAAGAATTGGAGTAAATTCGTCAAACACGATTTCCCTTTCCTGAATCCATGTTGACTGGGTTTCATCAAGTCGTGTGTGTCCAAGTGCTGAACTATGCTATCCTTGATCAGTGATTCAATCATCTTGCCGGGGACAGACGTAAGACTCACAGGTCTATAGTTGCCCGGTTCTCCTCTCGATCCTTTTTTGAAAATTGGCGTGACGTTTGCTTTCTTACAGTCGTCTGGTATCTATGTCCCGGCCTATTACCAGTTTTAAAAAGTGTGTCAAGTGCCAGCGCGCGATTTTGCTGACGGACCCTTATCGACGCTGTCTTCGGTGCCTTGGGCCTCAACACCTTCCGAAATCGTGCCAGCCTTGTTCAACGCTTACAGCCCGTGCTTTCAAGCGTCGTCGTTTCTTGTAGGAGACGTTCACTGGGGAGTCATCGATGGAGCCTTCCTCATCGAAGGATGTTTCACCATCTGCTTCGCCTGAGGCTCCACAGGCCTCCACGTCTTCTGCTCCGAGCCTCATCAAACCTGCCTCGTTTGTCCCGGCTCCACCTTCGGCGCAGGCCTTCCTCTGTCTCCTCAGGTCAGGTAGCACAGCAACCCATTCCCGCGGTGGTGTTTAAAGTGCCCAAGGCTTCTAAGCCCAATCACTCTCACACTGCCTCAAGGGAGCGCGAAGCCCGTGCAGGTGGCCCGTTTGCTGATGTGGATCCATCCTTACCGGCTTCGTTCCAGACCTTACTTGAGAAGCAATTCATCGAGCTCTTTACCACCATGGGGCCGAAGCTTCTCTCTCAAATCCAGCCTGTGCAAGCGGAGGTCTCCCGCGGGGTCGAGCCGCCTCCGGTGCATCAGCAGTACGTACACTCTCTACAGGGAGCAGAGTCTCTGCGAGTGTCTGGTCTGGCATTGATGCATGCATCGCAAGGAGCAGAGTCTTTGCCCAAGCCTCCATTGGAACCGATTCACTCGATGCAAGGAGTAGAGTCTTTGCAAGTGCCTCCATTGGAACCCATCCACTCGATGCAAGGGCTCGAGCCTTTGCCAGTGCCTCGAGGTGCTTCCAGGCAACCACCTCTGCTTCGATCCACCGCTTCAAGCCCCATCCACTCTCTGGGGGCCTCAGCGAAGACACACTCGCCTCGTCTATCGAGGCCTGCTTCCAGGCATAGCTCACACCATCGATCGAGGCATTCTTCGAGGCATTCATCCAGGCATGCCTCGCCTCATCAGAAGCAGCCTTTCCTTCAGTATTCACCGGCTACTTCACCTCCTCCTATGCCGGAGCTCGAGGACACGATGGGTTCTTTTTCTCCATCGAGATCCCCGTCCTCATTGGATCAAGAGGCCTCGATGTCCTCGAGTCCTTCTCGAGGCCCTGCTTTGGCTGACCAGCTGTATTTCTCCTCCTTTCTTCGACAGATGGCTGCTGATTTGGACATTCAGCTGGACACTGGGTCCAAATTTTCGAAGGATTATCTGGAGACAATGCATCTCCCTCAATCATCTGCTGAATCCCATAAGCTGCTGGATCAGACCTTTGTTCGCTGTCTTGAGACACCCTATTCCATCCCCGCTGTGCTGGGAAAATTGGATACCAGATACCGCACGGTTCACCATAAGGGGTTTGATGGTGCCCAACTCGCCCATCAATCCCTCATGGTGGAGTCTTCATTGAAGCGGTCTCGCCCCTCCCAGATCTATGCCACTGTTCCACCTGGCAGGGAGGGCAAGACGATGGACAGGTTTGGCAGGCGCATTTACCAGAACTCGATGATGACATCCAGAGTTCTTAATTATAACTTTCATTTCATAACCTATTTTGAATTTTTCCTGTCTCCTTCACAAGTTCATGCCCTACTTGGATTCTTGAGCACAGTTTGAGTACCAGGAGGTTCTGGCTTCGTTATCTCGGCTCCGGTTACAGATGATGCAGTCCTCCTACGACGCCTTTGAGTTATCTGCTTGGGCTACTGCTTGCTTGGTGGCCATGCGACGTCTGGCGTGGCTCAGGACCATCAACATGGACCCCAATCTACAGGACAGGCTAGCCAATGTCCCATGTGCTGGTACCGACCTCTTCGATGAATCCATTGAGGCGTCGTCCAAGAGGCTTTCGGACCATGAGAAGTCCTTTCAATCTATTCTTCGTTCGAAGCCCAAGCCTGCTCCATCTCGTCCATCCTGCCCGCCTTTGATCTACCAGCGGCGTTTCCCGCCCAAACAGGCTCCTGCCATCCGTCAGCCTGTTAAGAGGCAGCATCTACAGAAGCAGCAACAGAAGCCTCAGCCGTCTGCTGTCCCCAAGGCTCCTCAGCCTTTTTGACTGTCTCATGGAGAGCATAACGTCCGTCGTTCTGCCCTTCCCTGCTTTTCCCCCGATAGGAGGTCGTCTCCATCATTTTTACCATCGATGGACGACTATTACCACCGACCTCTGGGTCCTTTCCATCGTACGGAAGGGATACTCTCTTCAATTCCATCAAGTTCCTCTGGAACATCCTCCAAGAGAGTATCCTTCCAACTTGACCCAGACCGCCCTTCTTCATCAGGAAGCTCAGGCTTTGCTCCAGCTCCGGGCTGTCGAGCCGGTTCCTTTGGCTCAACAGAACAAGGGTTTTTACTCCCGGTACTTCCTTGTTCCGAAGAAGACAGGCGATCTGCGTCCTATTTTGGATCTCAGAGTGCTCAACAAATATCTGGTCAAAGAAAAGTTTCACATGCTGACCCTGGCATTTCTGTATCCCCTCCTCGAGCAGAATGACTGGTTATGCTCTCTGGATCTCAAGGAGGCCTACACTCACATTCCCATTCATCCGGCCTCCCGTCAATACCTCAGATTTTGGTTGGGACATCTTCATCTTCAATATAGAGTGCTTCCTTTCGGCCTGGCCTCGTCACCCAGAGTCTTCACCAAGTTTCTGGTTGTGGTGGACGCAGTGCTCAGGAACCATGGTCTGCAGGTGTTTCCTTACCTGGACGACTGTCTCATAAAGGACTCCACGTTTCAGGGAGTCGTCCTGGCGACTCAGCGCACTATCTGGTTCCTGCAGAGTCTGGGGTTCGAGATCAACTTTCCAAAATCACATCTGCAACCTTCCAGACTCTTCCCTTCATCGGAGCTGTTCTGGATACTATCCACCTCAGAGCGTTCCTCCCTCCACAACGTCTGGAAGCTCTTCTCCGTCTTTGTCATTCAGTGTCCTCTCGCCCGTCCATCTCGGCGAGACACATGATGGTTCTTCTGGGCCACATGGTTTCTAGAGTACACTTGACTCCTTTTGCCAGACTTCATCTCAGAATTCCTCAGTGGACCCTGGCATCTCAATGGTCGCAGGTTTCCGACCCTCTGACTCGACACATACAGGTCATGCCTGCTCTCACACAGTCTCTTCGCTGGTGGATGCTCTCTTCCAATATATCCAAAGGCTTACTGTTTCACACGCCCCCCCATCAGAAGGTTCTCACGACCGACTCTTCGACTTGCGCTTGGGGGGCTCATCTGGATGGTCTCCGCACTCAAGGTTATTGGACCAGTACGGACCGCCAGTGCCACATCAATCTTCTGGAACTCAGAGCGATTTTCAATGCTCTCCATGCTTTTCAACATCTGCTTCACGACCATGTGGTCCTCATTCGCACGGACAACCAAGTCGCCATGTATTATATCAACAAGAAGGGAGGCACGGGATCGGCCTCCCTCTGTCAGGAAGCTCTGAAAGTTTGGGATTGGGCTATTCGCCACAACACCTTCTTCAAAGCTGTCTATATTCAGGGGGCGGACAATGCCTTAGTGGACAACTTGAGTCGTCTTCTGCAGCCTCACGAGTGGACTCTGCATTCCATGCCCCTTCTTCACATTTTCTCTCTGTGGGGGACGCCTCAGATAGACCTCTTTGCAGCCCCCCACAACTTCAAACTGCCTCAGTTCTGCTACAGGATCTACACTCCTCATCGCCTCGAGGCAGATGCTTTTCTTCTGGACTGGACAAATCTCTTTCTATATGCGTTTCCTCCATTTCCTCTCATTCAAAAGACTCTGGTCAAGCTGAGGTCCGACCATGCCTCCATGATTCTGATTGCTCCTCGGTGGCCCAGACAACCTTGGTACTCCCTTCTACTTCAACTCAGCAGCAGGGAGTCCTTCCTTCTACCAGTGTTTCCATCGCTGCTTACACAGCATCAGGGATCTCTGCTTCATCCCTGCAGTCTCTCCACCTGACAGCTTGGTTCCTCTCCAGTTTTCGCAAGCTGTGAGGGATGTTTTGGAAGCTTCACAGAAGCCTGCTACTAGGCAATGCTATCACCAGAAATGGACTAGATTTTGTACTTGGTGTTTTTCTCATCATCAGGAGCCTCAACATTCCTCCTTATCTTCAGTTTTGGACTATTTTGCACCTTTCTCAAACTGGCCTCAAGTGTACATCGATTGCTGCTTTCCATCAGCCGCTTCAAGGGAAACCTCTCTCTGCTCATCCTGTGGTTTCCAGATTCATGAAAGGACTTTTCCATGTCAATCCTCCTCTCAAACCACCTCCAGTGGTTTGGGACCTCAATATTGTTCTTTCTCAGCTTATGAAATCTCCATTTGAACCTATTGACAAGGCTCATCTGAAGGATCTCACTTGGAAAGTTGTGTTTCTCATTGGCCTCACTTCTGCTCGGCGAGTTAGTGAGCTTCAAGCATTGGTTGCGGATCCACCTTTTTTACAGTGTTCCATCATGACAAAGTGGTTCTTCGCACTCATCCGAAATTCCTTCCTAAAGTTGTCTCGGAATTTCATCTCAATCAATCCATTGTTCTTCCAGTGTTTTTTCCAAAGCCTCATTCTCATCCTGGAGAATCAGCTCTTCATACTCTGGACTGTAAGCGTGCTTTGGCTTTCTATCTGGAACACACCAAATCGCACAGAACTGCTCCTCAACTTTTCATCTCCTTTGATCCGAACAAGTTGGGACGTCCTATCTCTAAGTGTACCATCTCCAATTGGATGGCGGCTTGTATCCCTTTCTGCTATGCCCAGGCTGGATTACTCCTTCACAGTAAAGTCACAGCCCATAAGGTCAGAGCTATGGCAGCTTCTATAGCTTTCCTTAGATCTACACCGATTGAGGAAATTTGTAGAGCTGCTACATGATCCTCTGTTCATACCTTCACTTCTCACTATTGTCTGGATGCTTTCTCCAGACGAGATGGACAGTTTGACCAAACAGTGTTACAGAATTTATTCTCCTAGGTTGCCAACTCTCCCACCATCCCATTGTGGTTAGCTTGGAGGTCACCCATTAGTGAGAATACCTGCCTGCTTGTCCTGGGATAAAGCAATGTTACTTACCGTAACAGTTGTTATCCAGGGACAGCAGGCAGCTATTCTCATGTCCCACCCACCTCCCCTGGGTTGCTTCTCTGCTAGCTATCTGAACTGAGGAGACGCGCCCTGCACTGGGCGGGAAGGCACTCGTGCATGCGCGGTGCGGGTGACTCGAAACTTCAAGTTTCTTCAAGCAAGACTGCTTGTGAGCGTCCGCATCGGGGCTCCGTTGGATCACGTCACCCATTAGTGAGAATAGCTGCCTGCTGTCCCTGGATAACAACTGTTATGGTAAGTAACATTGCTTTTTGGAGTATCTCCAAACGTGTTTTTCTACATTTTTCCTGTTTTCCTGTCCCTTTTTTTCTGCATTTTTTTTTTTTATTACAGGCCCTTGTCGACTTACGACCTATGCAACTTACGACGCGTTTCCCCCAGCCCAGCCCATACTAACTATTTTTTTACCCCTCCCCGTGTACCTTTTCCCTGGTGGTCCAGCGGTGTATCCCGTACTGAGCCCTTCTTGCCGATGTCAGCAGTTAGAAACCAGCAGCGCACCTGGGCTGGCATGCACAGGAGTGAGCTTTTGGAACTCCTGCCCCGCCCTGCGCCGCTCACTGAAACACTGCCGCCAGTTTTCATGGGACTTGCAATTCTCGTGGCAACCATTCAGAAAGCTGCTTAGGGTGGGCAGGAACTTCAAAAGCTTGCTCATGCGCATGCCGGCCCGGGTGCACTGCTGGCTTCTGACCGCTGACATCAGCAGGAGAGGCTCAGTGCAGGATACAACGCTGGACCACCAGGGAGGGGTAAAAAAAATAGTTATTATGTTAGTTTTATAAATTATTTATTTAACTCCACCAATCCTGCACAATACTAAGTTAGTTTGATAAAAAGAGGGTATCACCTTATTTTTGTGCGTGATACACAAACTGTATTAGGCCGATTTACGTCCAGATCAACTTGCGACCTGTCAGTTGGAACCAATTGCGGTCATAAGGCAACGAGGACCTGTATTTTGTTTCCCTAGTAGTTTAATTTGTTTTCCTTCAAATTTTTACATTTTCATTTTTGGGGTACTTTGGGCTCCTCTCAACCTCTGCAGGCTGGCTGCATTGATCATTTTTTTGGCCTACACTTCACTTGACTTCCACTATGATTGAGCCCTTCAACCTCACTGCGGCTATTTTTCCTATCCCCTTTTAGCGGGTTTAAAAAGTGTTCTCTGTGCAACAGGGCCATCTCCATCACTGACCTGCACAGCTGGTGCCTTCAGTGTCTTGGTCCTGAACACCGAGTTGATGCTTGTTTCCGCCATTCTAGTCTTCAAAAATGCTCTTTGAAGACTAGGCTTTTATAGCAGGAGAAGCTTTTCAGGGGGTCTTCAACTTCGACCATTTTTTCTTCTCAATCACAGTGCAAGAACCATTCCCCAGAGGTGTCGGCATTGATGGTGCTGGCATCCTGCTCGGTATTGGTTCCGACGGTACCATCAATTTCTCCTAAAAATGTTAAGAAGTGTATCCATACTTCTACTCATACATTGGCGTCTTCTCAAGCATCGAGTAAGTTGATGCATATCAAGCGCTGATGCAAGAAGTCGAGGTATCCTTCCCTGCAGTTTGTGTCTCCTTAGAGGTGTGCCTCCTCCTCGAGGTCACCAGTGCCTAGATTCATTGCAGCATCCGACTGTATGGGCAACATCTGTGATATCAGTGCAATCTCGCAGGAGCAAATTAGAGAACTACTTCAAAGGAAGTTGACAGTTGTGTTGCAGGCGCAACCAGCCCTTGTACATTCCTCTGCTCCATCGTTAACCTCCCAATCTGAGCATCACTCCACCAGAGAGACTGTTACCAAGCCTTTAACACCTCATAGGCATCACAGTTCTTTATCTCCTCCTACATTAGATCGGCACTGAGAAACCGATAGGAGTTCTTCCAGGCACCGCAGTCATAGGTCTTCTCATTGACACTGATCTAAATCAAAAGACCACTGCTCCAAACGCGCCTCATCTCCAAAGAATAGATTATGACTCAGATCTCATGGATCCAACACATTCTGATCCAGAACTCTGTTCCAGAGTCTTATAGCATAACTTCTGTTTCTTCTCTTCCTCCTAGGCAGAGATTTCCACTGAAGACTGTTATTCACAAGATTCAACCATCAAATGGGGCAAGCCCTTCCAGTAAAAATGGAATCTGAATCAGATCTGAGAGCTGAATTGTTTGATGCCTTAGACTTTGAGCAGGTTCCTAAGGATTGTGTAAAATTTCCATTTCAGCATCTCATGAGGGACAGTATGTTTAAAAATTGGGAGACACCTATTCTTGTACCTGTGGCACTAAGAAATCTTGACTCCCTTTACAGAGACCAAGCATGTCCAGGGTTTGTCAAACCTCAACTACAGCATCACTCTCTTTATTTGAGTCTACCCTGAAAAGATCATCCAGTACTAGGGTATATGCTAGTGCTCCTGTGAGAGAGGGCTGAACCCTAGACAAATTTGGTCAACAATTCTTATCAAATACTATGTTAATGAGTCATATCCTCAGCCATAATTTTTATATGACTGTATACCTCAAGGTATTGGTTCAGCAGTTGGCCGCCTTTGAACAGCATGTTCCTACAGATTTCCTTTAGCAATACCAAGGTATTGCTCATAACTTGCTCGAAAAAGAAAGTTCATGGTCAGATCAGTGTTCAGTGCATTCAGTGTCACTTCTAGAACTTCAAATGTTATAAGCACTTCACTTTTCTATCAAGTTTCAAGTTTACTAGGTGTTTATATACTTCCTATCAAGGTTATCTAAGCGGTTTTACAATCAGGTACTCAAGCATTTTCCCTATCTGCCCCGGTGGGCTCACTATCTAACGTACCTGGGGCTATGAAGGACTGAGTGACATGCCCAGGGTCACAAGGAGCAGCATAGGATTTTGAACCCACACCCCCCCAGGGTGCTGAGGCTGTAGCTCCAACCACCGCGCCACATGCTCCTCCAAGATTATCAAAATAACAGTATCATACCTCGGGATTAAAGAAACAAAGTATAAAGAATTGCTTTTTATACTTTGTTTCTTTAATCTTTTTAAACCTTCAGATTCACCAAGCTTCAGCGGTGTTACTCAAAGCTCAAACCTCATTGCAATGGGATTCACACACCCACCTTGTCATCAGCCTTTCTTATTTTTCTTTCTATCTTATTTTAAATTCAAACTTTATGGCTTCACCATCATCATCATAATGCTTCTTAAATATAGCTAACTTATCTTTAAAGCATAGTGTTCGTCAGCTCGGGGGAATTTGTCCAACACATTTCACCAAAACAAGAGCGGCTTTTTCAAGGACTTCCCTAAATATAAGAGGTGGAGAATTAGCATTTTACTTAGCATTGATTCTCTATCTTCTACTTGCAATCTACAACAACTACCCACAGTTTTCTGCTGTATCTTACTTTCTGCCCCTGCATTTCCGGACATGCAGTGACCAGCATTCTCAGTGAACTTCTTATGACGTTAACTTCTAGAGCTTCTGCACTGTTTATTGCCATGCATTGCCAGGCTTGGTTGCAGGTCTCCGACTTGGACCTCAATGTGCAAGACTGTCTCGCTAATATTCCTTGCCTGGGAAATTAACTGTTTGGTGAGAAAATTGAAGAGGCCACTCAAAAAATAACCAAACATGAGCAAAGTATGACAATTCTGTCTACTACAAAATCTTCTAAGCCCCAAACTACTAGGAGATACTACAGTCATAGGAATTAGTCAACATCTTATAAGAGACACTATTCTCAGCCCACATCTTCTTCTAGGCCTCCTCTGTAAAAGTGTCCCAGGCAGCAACGATCCCTTAAACAACCTCAGTCTCGCCAAAAATCTACTCAGCCCTTTTGACTCCCCCATCCAGAGACTAGCCACCATTCTACATCTCGCCCTTTTCCTCATCCTATTGGAAGTTGCCTTATTGATTACCACCATCGTTGGTCCTTCATCACAACCAACAACTGGGTCATAAGAGGGTTATGCTCTTTGTCTTCACGAAGTACCTCCATATAGACCTCCAAGAAGGTACTCTTTCACCTCTCAACATACCTCCCTTCTTCAACAAGAACTCTCTGACTTTATACAGTTGAATGTCATCAAACCAGTTACTCCTTGGCAGAGGGGCCAGGGGTTCTATTTGAAATTTTTCCTCGTACCAAAGAAGACCGGAGGACTGCGTGCAATCCTTGACCTCCAAGCCCTCGACAAGTATTTAGCCAAAGAGAAGTTTCACATACTGTCCCTAGGCACTCTCTATCCCCTCTTAGAGAATAATGACTGGCTTTGTTTTCTGGATCTCAAAGAAGCCCATAGACAATACCTCCGCTTTCAGATGGGATTTATCTCCAATACAGAGTGCTAGCATCAGCACCCAGAGTATTCACAAAGTGTTTAGTTGTTGTAGCTGCAACACTCTGCTCTTACGGATTTCATGTATTCCCCTATCTGGGTGACTGGTTGATAAAAAAAAAAGCATCCTCACCTCAAGCGGCTCAGGTAAGAATGATCTCAACCATATGTCTATTGGAGCTTCTGAGATTTGCAGTCAGCTATCAAAAATCCCATCTCCAACCTTCCCAAACTCTGGAATTCATAGGAGCATTCCTGGATACGACTCGCTCATGCCTACCTCCCTCAGCAGAGACTCGACAATCTAATTTCGTCTTTGCAACCAGGTGTCTACTCAACAATCCATCACAGCATGTCAGAAGATGCGTCTACTGGGTCACATGGCATCCACAGTTCATGTTCCCCCATTTGCCCATCTTCATCTCAGGGTTCCCCATTGAACTCTTGCCTCTCAGTGGTCTTAGACTACATATCCACTCTCCAAACAACTCGGTCACCTCCAAACTTCCTCGTCATATCCACCTCCAAACTTCCTCGTCAGTCTCACAGTGGTTGCTCCTTCTGACAGTGTTTCATATGCCCCTTCATCAAAAGATGTTAACGACGGATGCGTCCATGTCTGGATGGGGAGCTCACCTGGACAGCCTTTGTATTCAAAGCACTTGGACTGTTCAAGAAAAATCCTTTCACACCAATCTCCTAAAGCTGTGAGCAATTCGCAGAGTGCTACACACTTTTCAGGATCGTCTTCTCAATTAAGTGGTTCTGATACACACAATCAAGTTGCTGTGTACTATGTCAACAAGCAAGGGGGCACTGGATCTCATCTCCTTTGCCAGGAAGCAACTTAAACTTGGTATTGGGCCATCCAACGAAACATCTTTTTCAAATCTGTATAGCTGGTGGACAAACAGAACATACTAGCAGACAAGCTGAGGCAATACCTTCAACCTCGCGAATGGTCCCTCAACACGAAGACAGTACAGCAAATCTTCTCAACGTGGGGAACTCCTCATACATCTGTTTGCATTTTCCATAGATTACAAATTTCCACAGTTTTGCTTCAGACTATGTTTGCCCCACCATCTGGAATCCAATGCCTTCCTGATGACTTGGACAACCCAATTTCTCTAGGCATTTCCTCCAATACCCTTAATAGAAACTTTTGTTCATGGTAGCTGGTTCCCATTTGAGTTTTATTCTCATTGCTCTGAGATGGCCAAGACAGCCTTGGTTCCCTCTTCTATTTCAACTTGGTGTCAAGGAACCCATTCTTCTGCAAATTTTTCCAACTCAGACCAAAGGGTCCCTCCTTTGCCCCAATCTACACTTGTTAGCTCTCGCAGCCTGGTACCTCTCTCCCAGTGAGTAACTGCTTCAAGTCAACCAACTTCACCCTATGATGTAACCAGCATGATTTTACTTCCAGATACAAGTCCTCGGTCATCAGTATTGGACTACCTTTTACATTTCTCAGATTCAGGTCTGAAGACATCAGTGAGAGTGCACCTTAATGCCTTTCATATTCCTCTTAACGATAAACCTCTGGCTACACACCCATAGGTTTCCAAATTCCTGAAAGGGCTTTTATGTTCAAAACCCCCAATTTAGCCTCTTCTAGTTGCTTGAGACCTCAATGTGGCAATTCCCCTCATGAAGCCACCATTTGAACCACTGGCATCTTCATCCCTCAAATATCTCACGTGGAAAATAGTCTTCCTGATTTTCATCACTTCAGCTTGCTGAGTCAGTGAGCTTCAAGCACTGGTTTCAGGCCCACCTTATACCAAATTCTATCATGACAGAGTGGTCCTTTGTAGTCATCCCAAATTCCTACCAAAAGTAATTTCAGAATTTCATCTCAATCGATCTATAGTTCTACCTGTCTTCTTTCCAAGACCGTATTCCCATCCTGGTGAGGCTGCACTCAACACACTGGACTGTAAACATGCCTTAGCTTACTATCTGGATTGGACAAAGCTTCATAGAACATCTTGGCTGTTCCTCTCCTTTTGATCCTAACACACTGGACTGTAAACATGCTTTAGCTTACTATCTGGATCGGACAAAGCTTCATAGAACATCTTGGCTGTTCCTCTCCTTTTGATCCTAACAGACTGGAACTCTGGTTACCAAGAGAACAACATGGTTGGTGGGCTGTATCTCCTTCTGCTATGCTCAGACTGGGCTACTGTTTGGAAGGTTCTGTCACAGTACACAAATTTTAGAGCACTGGCAGCCTCAGTTGCTTTTCTCCATTTTACTCCTATTGAAGACATTTGTAAGGCAGCCACCTGATCCTCAATACATACTTTCACATCCCATTACTGTCTGGAGACTCATTCCAGATGGGATAGTCAGTTCAGTCAAGCAGTTCTACAAAATTTATTCTCTGTGCAACTTCCCTCCAACCCTTCTGGAGTAGCTAGGGAGTCCCATCTGTGAGAATATGCTTCCTGCTTGTCCTGGGATAAAATACAGTTACTTACCTGTAACAGGTGTTATCCAGGGACAGTAGGCAGATATATTCTCAACCTTCCCACCTCTTCTAGTTGGCTTCTTGGCTTTTTTTTTTTTTTTTTTTTTTACTGAACTGATGGTCCTGCAAGCTGATGTCTAGCAGGAAGGCACTTGCGCATGCAGTCGGTCTTAAGATTTCTAAAGAATTTAGTGACGGTACACTTTTGCACTGTTCGTACCAGGGCTCTGTGGATGATGATGCCCATATGTGAGAGTATCTGCCTGCTATCCCTGGATAACACCTGTTACAGGTACAGTAAGTAACTGTGCTAAATCATAAGTCTGGTCATTAATATTTTTGGATGTTCTGCATGTTATCTTAAGTCCTTGATCCTGATATGGACCATGTTTCACATGTACTGCTGTATATCTATTCAAAACAACATGGTCTTTTACTGTAATTCCATTCAAAAATCAGTGAACTGATTTTGAATCGGTTATGACTATTCTTGTGTTAGATGTGCTGATGACATATGCATTCACTCCATTATGGAATATTTCTAAAAAGGGAATATTGAATATTTGGGGTTTTTATTCCTTTATACAGTAGATTAGTCTAACAGTTTTTGTTCTGTTAGTACTGGTTCTTTAAGGGTTCCTTTTAGAAACCTGTGGTAGTGATCTACCACAACAAATGCACTGAAAGCCATTCAATCCTTGTGGGCTTTAGTGCATTTGCCGCAGGTGAATCGCTACTATAGCTTTGTAAAAGGGGCCCTAAATGACCCTGTTCAGATCCACTTAGCAAAAAGAATATATTTATTAGTCTCATTCTTAACAGATTTTGTGCTTTGTTTTTTATCTTTATTAATTTTAAAAACTAATACAAAGTGCCCAAATATTGGCATTAAAACCATTTTTTTTGTTTGTTATTCAGATGTTAAAATGTAATTACTGTAAAATATTCATCCACTTTCTGATTTGTATTTCGTTCTTAGGGGGAACATACTTGTTTTATGGCCTTATTTACTAGACCTTTTTCCCATAGATACAGAAAAGAGAAACTCTTTCACTAGATAAGGCTCTTGATGGCTCATGTACTAAATTGGTTAATTTCCCTGTTGTCAGTAACAGACAAATGTGTTATGTCCATTCTCCAGCAGCCAGAGATAAAGGACACCAAACTGATTTCTGTGATATATTGGATGGTATTCCCCTGGATGTTCAGTATTCTCTATCTTCAGCAGGCAGATGGATGGTCTTATCCCATGCTTCTGGCTTTGCCTATTCTGTTGGCTCCTGCTTTGGGGTTTTTGATTCAGTGAGCAGGGAAGGGGTGTTAGACTGCGGTGTACTACCTTGGGGTACACCTGGTTGGGCCAGATCCCTAACTGCCCCCAGTGTCCTTTGGTGACTGCTTCCCTTCCTCCCTCCTAAAAAAAAACAACTTGCCTTCGGGAGAGGAGAGAATTATATGGTTGGCTGCAGGGCTGTGGAGTCGGTAGATAAATGTTCCGACTCCGACCTTAAACTTTAAAAAGGGTAAATATGATTGCATGAGAGCCATGGTAACAAAACGACTCGAGAAGATGGTGGACAAACTTGAAACAGTAGATCAGGCATGGTGCCTATTGAAAAATACTATTGCAGAAGCACAAGATCTCTACATTCCGAGGATTTCCAAAGATCGGAGAACTAAAGGCAAAGGAGAACCGGCATGGCTTACCATACAGGTGAAGGAAGCCATAAAAGAAAAGAAGGACTCTTTCAAAAAATGGAAATGCACGAAGACAACCGAAGCCTGGAACAAACATAAAGATGAACAGAAGAAATGTCACAAGGCGGTGAGGGATGCAAAACAGGACTATGAGGAAAAAATAGCCCGGGAGGCCAAAAACTTCAAGCCCTTCTTTAGATACGTGAAAGGGAAAAAACCTGCAAAAGAGGCAGTGGGACCCCTGGACGACAAGGGAAGAAAAGGGTACATCAAGGAAGATAAACAAATCGCAGACAAACTAAATTCCTTCTTTGCGTCCGTCTTTACGAAGGAGGACACCTCAACAATACCTGAAGCGGAGAAACTGTTTACAGGAGAAATAGAGGACAGCCTCACCACAGTTGAAGTGAACTTAGATCAGATATACTACCAGATCGACAAACTTAAAAGTGACAAATCCCCTGGACCGGATGAAATTCACCCGAGAGTCTTGAAGGAATTGAAGGTTGAAATCGGAGAGTTATTGCAAAAACTTGCAAACCTGTCAATCAGAACTGGTCAGATACCAGACGACTGGAGGAAAGCGAACGTCACGCCAATTTTCAAAAAAGGATCGAGAGGAGAACCGGGCAACTATAGACCTGTGAGTCTTACGTCTGTCCCCGGCAAGATGATTGAATCACTGATCAAGGATAGCATAGTTCAGCACTTGGACACACACGACTTGATGAAACCCAGTCAACATGGATTCAGGAAAGGGAAATCGTGTTTGACGAATTTACTCCAATTCTTTGAGACTGTGAACAAGCAAATTGATAGTGGAAAGCCGGTGGACATAATATACTTGGACTTCCAGAAAGCATTTGACAAAGTTCCACACGTAAGACTTCTCAGGAAACTACAAAGCCATGACATAGAGGGAGATATACAAAGATGGATAGGCAAATGGCTGGATAACAGGAAGCAGAGAGTGGGCATAAATGGGAAGTTCTCCAACTGGGAGAAAGTGACTAGTGGTGTACCCCAGGGCTCGGTACTTGGGCCGATCCTTTTTAATATTTATATCAATGACCTGGAAAACGGAACATCCAGTGAGATCATCAAGTTTGCAGACGACACAAAACTCTGCCGGGCAATCAGATCGCAGGAAGACAGTGAGGAACTCCAGAGCGATTTGTGTCGGTTAGAAAAATGGGTGGAGAAATGGCAGATGAAGTTCAACGTGGAGAAATGCAAGGTAATGCATTTAGGCAGTAAAAATAAGGAATACGAGTACAGAATGTCAGGTGCAACTCTGGGAAAAAGTGAACAAGAAAGGGATCTGGATGTACTGATAGATAGGACCCTGAAGCCGTCGGCACAATGCACGGCAGCGGCAAATAAGGCAAATAGAATGTTGGGCATGATAAAGAAAGGAATCTCGAGTAGATCGGAGAAAGTTATAATGCCGCTTTATAGGGCAATGGTCAGACCCCACTTGGAATACTGCGTCCAACATTGGTCTCCCTACCTAAAGAAGGATATAAAACTGCTGGAGAGGGTGCAGAGACGAGCAACTAAACTAGTGAAGGGTATGGAGAAACTGGAATATGAGGATCGACTTAAAAACACTGGGATTGTTCTCCCTTGAGAAAAGGAGACTGCGTGGGGATATGATCGAGAACTTCAAAATACTGAAAGGAATCGACAAAATAGAGCAGAGAAGATTATTTACATTGTCCAATTTGACACGGACAAGAGGACATGAAATGAAGCTAAGGGGGGCAAGTTCAGGACTAATATCAGGAAGTTCTGCTTCACACAGAGAGTGGTTGACATCTGGAATACTCTCCCAGGGGAGATTATTGCGGAATCGACAGTCCTAGGCTTCAAAAGCAAACTAGATGCATATCTCCTTGAGAGAGGCATATAAAGATATGGTTGGCTATAAAATAAGTCACAAATTCACAAAAACACCCCTCAAAAACCAAGGCTACGTCTCAGAATCTATGAAAAAAAGGAGAAAAAGACCTCAGTGTCTAACAGGGGCTCTAAAAAAAGGCTTCCCAAATAGACAAGCCAGTCTCAGACAGAATTTGAAACTGGCAGACACATCCTTGGTCAAAAAACTCCTTTAAACTCTATTAATATTCAGAGTCACACATTTCCTTTGATAAATTTTGTTTAAATTTTCAAATACTTTTTCATAAATAGTGTCATAAAAGTCACTTATCTGAATAGAAAGCTGTTTAGACGTAGTCGTGGGGTTAGAAAGCAGGAACAAAAAATGCTCCGTGGGAAGTCAGCTGAAGGCTAATTAAAGCATATCCAATGCAACACTTCCACAATCATCCAACAGGGCTCCCTGTTTCGCTATAATGCTTCGTCAGGGATTGTCTTGTCTATTTGGGAAGCCTTTTTTTAGAGCCCCTGTTAGACACTGAGGTCTTTTTCTCCTTTTTTCATAGATTCTGAGACGTAGCCTTGGTTTTTGAGGGGTGTTTTTGTGAATTTGTGACTTATTGGACATCCCTTCTTGTAGATTTGGATTTTGGCTATAAAATAAGCCAGGTGTATACCTAGCAGGGCCTCCGCGTGTGCGGATCGCCGGACTTGATGGACCGAAGGTCTGATCCGGAGATGGCGCTTCTTATGTTCTTATGACTCCTCAGTTTTTTGTACTTCTGACTCAGACTCAGACTCCCCGACTCCTCTGTATTAATATGAGAATGTATTTTATACATTCCTTGAAGGAAAGAAAGGCAACATACATGTCATTACCACAGAAACTACTGCTTTAAGTGACGACAACAAAAATCAACGAGCCACAATCTCCGCTGGTTTGCTTGCTCGTCACCGTTCAACTCATGGACACAAGGAACAATTTCTTTACCGAATCGTTACTGGCGACGAAAAATGGTGCCTGTACATCAGTATGAAGCAGCGTTAGGAATGGCTTAGCCCCGGTAAACAAACGACCCCTGCGCGTGAAACAAGATCTTCATCCGCGTAAAAAGATGTTGTGCGTATTGTGGGAGAGCTTGGTTGGATGAATTTTTCGAGTCTACACCAGGTGATTTCTACCAATGAGGTATTGAAAACCTTGTTGAACATTGGAAATAAGTTGTAAACAACAACAAGGGAGAATACATTTATAAGTATTGGTGCTCTGAATTGTGCGTTGTGTACCATATAGTGAAGCACGTGTTCGTTTTGCGGTTACGTGAGGCACTGCATGCATTGGTCTTTATTCTTACAGTAGAGAAGTCATTAATTATAACTTTTTGTGAATTGGGACATTTAAACTTGCTTTTTTTAAATTCCAATCTAAATTTAGTCGGAGTCGGTGCATTGTTTGGCAACTCCGACTCCAGGTACCCAAAATTTCCTCCGACTCCTCGACTCCGACTCAGACTCCACAGCACTGGTTGGCTGTGCAGACAGCATTAAAAAGAAAAGAAACCAGCAGCACTCCATCTCTCAGGGAGCAAACGTTTCCAGGTGTGAGTTGTCTGGCAGGCTTTATCTCCTTTTTATGGTCCTAAAGTGGTGATAGCCCGGGAGGGTGAGTGAGTGTGCTTTCCTGGTGTTTCCCATGGGTCATTCCATACTAAGTGGTCTAAAAAAACCAAAAACCTCCCCATCATTATGTCTCGGATGTTCTTCAAAATTTGTATGCAGAACTAGCACCACATTAAAAAAAAAAATTACAAAATATCAGATCCTTAGTTGAAATAGTCACTGAGCTACAACCCCCTTGGGTGCTGGTAGCATTGTGCACAGCAGTGAATAAAATGTCATTTTTAGCTGCTCACCCAGCGATGTCTACCGCAAATTATCAAGTCTCAAGGTGAACAAGGCCATGGGACCGGACAGTTCTCATCCCAGGGTGCTCAGAAAGTTGTGTGATGTCCTAGCGGAACCGTTGTCCGTGCTGTTCAATCTATCACTGAGTACGGGGAGAGTCCCCTTGGACTGGAAAACAGCTAACGTCACTCCACTGCACAAAAAGGGTTGCAGGGCAGAGGCTGCTAATTACAGACCGGTGAGTCTCAAATCAATAGTGAGTAAACTCATGGAAACACTACTTAAACATGAATTAGATACAATCCTGAGCAAGGAGAATCTACGGGATCCTCACCAACATGGATTTACCAAGGGTAGTCCTGCCAATCCAATCTAATTAACTTCTTTGACTGGGTCACAAGAAAATTGGATTTGGGAGAGTCCTTGGACGTCGTGTACTTGGACTTCAGTAAAGCTTTTGATAGCGTTCCACACTGTAGGTTATTGAGCAAAATGAAATCGATGGGATTAGGAGAAATACTACATGGGTCAAGGATTGGCTAAGTGGTAGACTTCAGAGGGTAGTGGTTAACGGTACCCTCTCCACAACGTCGGAGGTAACCAGTGGAGTACCGCGGGGCTCGGTCTTAGGCCCGATCCTCTTCAACATATTTATAGGAGACCTGACTAAGGGGCTTCAAGGTAAAATAACATTATTCGCCGATGACGCCAAACTAGTAAGTAATAGCAAGTTGCCTGACGGTATGACACAGGACCTACTCTTGTTGGAACATTGGTCCTCGACTTGGCAACTTAGCTTCAACGCTAAGAAGTGTGTAAGGTCATGAACCTTGGCAGTAGAAATCCGTGTAGAAATTACACCCTAAATGGTGAGACCTTAACTAGGACTGCAGCAGAGCGTGATTTAGGAGTAATCATTAGTGAAGACATGAAAGCTGCTAATCAAGTGGAGAAGGCTTCATCCAAGGCTAGACAAATATTGGGGTGTATCCGTAGAAGTTTCATTAGCAGGAAGCCCGAGGTCATTATGCCATTGTACAGATCCATGGTGAGACCTCACCTGGAATACTGTGTACAATTCTGGAGGCCACACTACCGAAAAGATGTGCTGAGAGTTGAGTCGGTTCAACGAATGGCCACCAGGATGGTCTCGGGGTTCAAGGATCTCTCATACGAGGAGAGACTGACTAAATTGCGTCTGTACTCTCTCGAAGAACGTAGGGAGAGGGGAGACATGATTGAGATGTTTAAATATATCACCGGTTGTATCGAGGAGGAAAAGGATATTTTCTTTCTTAAAGGACTCTCGGCCACTAGAGGACATCCACTAAAAATCAGGGGTGGGAGATTTCATGGCGACATCAGGAAGTACTTCTTCACCGAAAGAATGGTTGACCATTGGAATGAACTTCCAGTGCAGGTGATCGAGGCCAGCAGCGTGCCAGATTTTAAGAAAAAATGGGATGCACATGTGGGATCTCTAAGAGGGTAAATTGGGGGAGGACAATCAGAGTGGGTAGACTTGATGGGCTATGAGTTATCTAAGAGGGTAAAGTTACGGGGGTGCGTCATTAGTGTGGGCAGACTTGATGGGCTATATATAGCCCTTTTCTGCCTTCATTTTCTATGTTTCTATAATAAAGCTGACAATAATGGATGAAAAAGACTAATTTTTGGCAGTCCAGCATAACTTTTTATGCTAGTTTCAGCGATGCTAGTATGAGAATCGTGGTTGTTAAAACCTGCTTAAAAATTTTGCTCAGTGTGCCTTAAAATTTGTCGCACTTTCTTGACAGATTTTGACTAGTTTATCAGTTGCTATAGCTCCAGAGCAAAAATAGATACAGACTTCAGATTTTTATCATACATATTCTACACTGTCAAATTTGCAACAATTGAGTATGAGTAGCTGCATCAGAACATTCCTTCAAATTTTGCACTATTGACACAAGGGTTGAAATTTGTCAGTTTTCAAGGTCAATTATAAAAAAAGTCTGCCTGAATCTTTTTTATAACTAGTACCATCTGAAATAGGAAATATTATTCATCTAGAAGATTTATATTTATTTGTATTGTAATACAACCCTTATTGAAATATAAATTTGCTTAAATGTGTGGGATATTTTGTGTGCACGGCCAATTTTATATACACATCACAAGGCTAGAAAATGTATATGAAATAATTGTTGCATTGTTCCATGGTGGCTTTGCTACTACAGGTTTCCAAATGAGCAAACCAGTATCCCCACCACCATAGGCTTCACGCCCTATAGCCATGTAACAACGGCTACGGGTGGGTTTCTTTTCTGCAGGTTCCCAAGCATGATTGTGGGGTCTCCTTTAGGATTCCAAGCCTGCATTATCTGAACCACTTGAACTTTCTTGAGACTTGCTTAATCTGCAACTGATTACCACATATACTCTAATATAAACTGACCCAAAAATAAAACAAGGTAACCTTTGTTTCCCCCCCCAAAGAGAGGAGGAAAAAAGGTTCCCTGCCAGTCTGCATCCAGACTCTCACTCACTCCCCTGCCCATCTCTGCACTCAGGCTTTCTCCCTCCCTGGCAGGTTCTGTACCCTTTCCCCCCTCCCTCCCATTGCCTTGCAAGCCTCCACCGAGCCTACCGTGAGACCTGATGGTCCAGCAGTGGTTGGGACAGGAGGATCCCTTCTGCCTCCTATCCCAACTGAGTCTAATTAATTTTTATCTCCCTCTCACCTCCCCCGTGTACCTTAAGTATCCCTGGTGGTCCAGTGGTGAATTGAGGCAGGAGCGACCTTCTTGTGGCAGCCAATCACGGGCATGGGCAGGAGCAAAGGAAGGTCACTCCTGTCCATACAATGCCACCAGCTGATTGGCTGCCACAAGTGCACGACAGCCAATCAGCTAGCGGCTCTGCACAGGCAGAAGCAACCTTCCTTCGCTTCTGACTGTGCAGAGATGCTAGCTAATTGGCTGCTGCAAGTTCTCACGTCCCACGAGAACTCATGGCAGCCAATTAGCTAATGGTTCACGGGTAGGAGCGAAGGAAGGTCTTACTTGCCGCGAGGGATACTTGCCACAAGGGATACTTAA
Source organism: Geotrypetes seraphini (assembly GCF_902459505.1). Lineage (NCBI taxonomy): Eukaryota > Metazoa > Chordata > Amphibia > Gymnophiona > Dermophiidae > Geotrypetes > Geotrypetes seraphini. Next base: position 42,482,030 of record NC_047092.1, on the reverse strand, counting down.
GGTATGCAAGGGAGGTGGGAGGGAGATGAGTCGGCTGAGATCGAAGATGGGAGAGATCTCTCCTGTCCCTTCCACCACTGGACCACCAGGTCTCATGGCAAGCCTGGCAGAGGCCTGCAGGTAAAAGGAGGGGAGACGGATCAGAGCTGACCCAAATATAAACTGATAGTCCCTGTAAAAGGAACTTGCTGGGCCATTTGGATGCAAAAAGCTGCTTATCCCAGGACAAGCAGGCAGCATATTCTCACATGTGGGTGACGTCACCTATGATGCCCTGGTATGGACACTTCAAAAATGCATTGCGATAGCCCGCACCGCGCATGTGAGAGTGCCTTCCCACCCGACATAGGTGCGCGTTCCCTCAATTTCTTAGTTTCTGCGGAGCTAAGAAGTCGCGTTTCAATGGCTGTTGTTCGCCTTTGCCTTCCCACTGTTGTGGATTTCGATTTTTTTTTTTATCAATTTTTTCCTTTTGTTTTTTTGTTTAAAAAAATAAAAAATCGCTTGGGGTTTGATAAGACTCAACTCCCTCGTAGAGTCTACTTTAGAAGAGGTAGACTTTTTTTTTTTTTTAATGTTTACACGTGTCGGTCCTGGTAGGGAGGGCCATACTATGGGTAAATTTAGTAGATGGCTCTACCAGAAATCAATGTTGACAAATAGAGCTGTCGGCCATAATTTCTACTCTTCTGTTACCTAAAACATCATGTTAAACAGTACTCTGGGTACAAGTTCATTCCGGCCCAGAAGTGGAAAGGTTTTCAACACCTTACCAACACTGTCCTCCAACTTATAAAACATATGATCCACTTGGCCTTTTTGGCATATTTTTGAATTAATATCCAGAGCTTCTTCCATGTCAGTGGCCATGAGTAGCTGCAGGTCTCCGACATGATGTGAACCATCAAGACAGGCTGGGCAATGTGCCTTGTTTGGGGGATGAGCTCTTTGGAGACTCAGCAGACACTGCGACTTAAAAGCTGTCTGCTCATGAGACCAGGTGGGATACCTTGGTGAAACCCAAGAAGTCTCCACCATCAAGACCTTTCAAGTCTGCTCCCTCCTATCAGAGGCGGTTTTCGGCTAAAGCTTTGGCTCCAGCATGACCTCCACCAAAGAAGCAAAAACAGCAGTGCCCTGCTAAAGCTCAGCCCACTGCTCCCACAAAGGCCACCCAGTCTTTTTGACCAATTTCTGGAGAGCATAGTCTCATTCCACTTGAATCATCCTCTTCCTCAGCCAATTGGAGGGCGTCTCCAACTTTACATGAGTCGTTGGGAACTTATCACCTCAGACCTTTGGATCCTGAAGATCATTCAGGAAGGGCTACTCTACATTTCACTGCCCTTCCTCCAGATCATCTTCCAAGAGTCTACTTTCAATCCTCGACGGTCCTTTCTTCTGCAGAAGGTCCAGTCCCTTCTTCTCCTCAGTGCCATGGAAGAAGTTCCCGTTGATCAACAAAACCTAGGGTTTTACTCCCATTATTTTCTGGTACCAAAGGAGACGGGAGGTCTGAGACCAATCCTAGATCTCAGAGCCCTCAAAAAGTTTCTGGTCAGAGAAAAATTTTGAATGCTCTCTCTAGCCATTCTTTATCCCCTCCTGGCTCGTGCAAGAGTTATTCTGGTGAGCCTTTCTGCAGGGGAGAGGGGAGGCCATGGGCCTCATGACTCCTGCTGAGTGTCTTGCTGCTGGCTTGGGGGAGTCTTCTCCATCTCCGGTGTGATGACCAGGGTCCAGAACAGTTGATTTCCAATATAGGGACTAGATCTGGAGCCCAGATGGAGACTGGCTCTCAGGACCAGAACTTGTCATCTTTCTATACCAGGTATTCCTTTTAAGGAATTCTATTCTTTTTGGGGGATATTCTTCATTCTTCAATACAGGAGGCTTTAGCACATAAATGCCACAGACTCAAGGTATGTGTGCAGGAAGTGAGTGCTGGCACACCATTTTTGGTGGGGTTTCGGAGGCTATAGATTCAGTAGCCACTGAATTGGCAGCCCTGCTGAACATTTTGGAGGATGAGGAGCTGCCCTGGATGAAATTGACGATCCTGTTGGCTATTTGGGTGCTTAGGAAGGCAGGAAGGAGGAGTTGCTGTTTGTTGTACAGGCGCTGGAGGCACTCGGGCCTGGATTCTGTATAGAACACCCGGAACAGGTGTCTTATATAGAATTGGGCCTACGCCCGCCTAAAATAAATAAGATTCTGTAACCGACGTCCATGTTACAGACGACTGTTACAGAACCGGGTTAGTGTAGACACAGCTGCTACACTTATCACTGCAAGGGATCTCCCTGCTGTGATATAGAGGCAGCCTGCTCCCCCCCCCCGAACGAACAATTCAGGAGAGATGCTCAAGCCCTCCAGCCCGGAGACTTCCACCCCCTGAAGTTCGCTGGCAGGGGGGTGCTCAACCTCTCCTGCTGGAAGATGACCCCCCCTCCCATTGCCAGCAGGAGGGTGCCCAACCCCTCCTGCTGGAAGGCCCCCCTGAAGTTGGCCGGCAGGAGGGTGCTCAACCCCTCCTGCTGGAAGACGACCCCCCCTGAAGTAAGATTCCAACCCCCCCGCCAACACACCCTTCCATCCCCACTAACCTTAAAAGTTGGCCAGCTCAGTCTTCCTATCGTCTGACCAGCAGGCCCGCCTCTGTCAAAATGAGGCGGCCCACCCCTTTCGGGTCCATCCCTGAGAAGCCTAAGGCCTGATTGGCCTAGGCGATCCAGAGTGGGGTGTTAACGGGGAGGAGGGTCTTACTTTGCGGGGGGTTGTCTTCCGGCAGGAGGGTTGGGCACCCTCCTGTCGGTGATTAGGGGGGTTGAGCGGCCTTCCGGCAGGAGTGGTTGAGCATCCTCCTGCTGGCGAACTTCGAGGTGGGGGGGTGGAGAGCCTTCCGGGCAGGTGGGATTGGCCATCCCTCCTGCCTTGTTCATTCGGGGGGGGGGGGGAAGAAGACAGGTAGCAACTATACCTTTCTTCCCTGCCGCGATAAGTATAGCGGTTGCGTCTTGTTGTGCCTGTACCCGCTTCCTCAGGAGGAGCTGGATAAGTTCAAGTGGCCTAGAGTGGATGCACTGGTGGCTCTAGTCACTAAGAAAACAAACTATCTCTGTGGAGGGTGGTGTGGCTGTCTAGGATGCTCAGGCTCATCGGTTGGAGAGTCTCCCTTTAAGCTGTCCTTTGATGTGGCAGCTCTGTCTCTGCAAGCTGCTCTTATGCAGCCTGAGTCTTGTCTGAGATGGGTTCAGCAGGTGGCAGATGCAGTGATAAGAGTTGAACTCAGGGTGGTTCCTCTTTGAGGAGGAATTGGAGAAGCTGGGCGACTTCAAGCCCCACGGTCTCTTCGATAATGAGGTCCTTGGGTAAGCAGTCAAGAGGGTGATGGATTTGCATGCACTACCTCCTTGAGATGCAAATCTATCTCATGCATTTTTATTGTGGATATCTGAATACCTGACCTGCTTGTGGCTCTTGAAGACCGGAATTGCCTACCCCTGGTTTAGAATGTCTTGCCTATTGGACTGGAAAAAGAAATTATGTACTTACCCTGGTAAGATCTTTTCCAGTAGATAAGTGAGACATTCTAGACTCCCGCCCTGTCTTACTGCGCCTACTTACAGTTTTCAGTCTGTTTGCTTCTCCAAGCTGGTTCTTGGATGCCTGTCAGCCCTTGGGGGCTGGGAAGAATTTGTATATATGTTTCCGTTTATTGAGGAATAGTTTCTGAGCTCTTTTGACGCCTATGTTGGCGGTTAATGGTACTGTTTAGTTACTGTTTGAGCAGAACATTTTGTTTGAGTCTGTTGCTAGAGTGGCCTCTACTTCACGTGTATTGGGTGGCTCTACATGCTTGGGTACTGACTGAAGGTGGAGCAACAGAGGCAGAGTGAAAACTGAAGAGTGGATTCATTCTGCAGCATGTGGCTAAACGGCAATAACCCTACTGTCTAGAACAGGGGTAGGCACTTCCAGTCCTTGAGAGTCATAGACAGGTCATGTTTTCAGGATATCAACAATGAATATATATGAGATGGATTTGCATGCACTGCTTCCTTGAGATGCAGATCTATTTTGTGCATATTTATTAAGGGTATCCTGAAAATTTGACCTGCCTGTGGCTCTCAAGGACTGGATCTAGAATGTCTCACCTATCTACTGGAAAAGAGCTTATCAGGGTAAGTACATAATCTCCTTTTTGCCACTGGCATCACCACAAACCCAATGCAGCGTGAGGCCTTGTTGCATGGAGTTGAACAGCATCACAGGCTTTATTGACTAACTCAAGAAGACATTGAATATCTAAGTGTTTGGAATGCCATTGCTAGATGAGTACACCAAAGTGTATGTGTTTAGCTATTAGCAAAGTATGCTAAATTTGTTATTTTTCACAAAGAAGTGCAGATATTGAAAGTTAATAAAATACTGCTAGGTTTTTTGCATGTCTTTTTATCAATGTATCATTGCTGAGTGTGAAAACATAAGATATAGCTGTAATACTAAGACATTTGTTCTATTAAGTAAAACTAATAGCAAATTTTAAGAAAAACGGATCTTCAGTGGCTTTGAGAGACCCCAGGATGGGCTTCAAAATTTTTTATTTTTTTTTAATTTTCTGATTAAGCAGAAACAAATTCATGGGGAAAAACTATTTGCACAGTTTTTCCAACTGTAGATTTTTCTAGACGATCCTACTGTACCTGGTTGAGCTCAGAGCTTGGCTCCACAGCCTCCTTAGTGCCATAGGGCGAGGCTTTTCTTTCTGGCCGCACACCCTATCCATAAAATAAAATGAGGTAAAGCAGCAACTTCAAAATTATAGCACCTGCAGACAATACTATTTTAATATAAATATTGGATGATTTTAATGATCGAAAAGGGAAATTCAAAAATCTAAAGTTATTGGCCTTCAGCGCATTTTCAGCCCTCCCTCTCCCGTTTTGCCTTCAGAGCAATATTGCTCACAATTAGAGTAATTAACACCTCACAGTTTATTCAAAGCCAGATATACTGATATCTTCATTCTAGCCACAAGCATCCAAATATCTTTAAAAAGAAAAACTTTGGAGGTGAGGGGGAGGGAAGATGGCATCTCATCACCCCATATTGGTTGAAATTAGAACATCAAATTCTTTATAAATTATTAGTTATGGTGTATCTTTGTATTCACAATAAGGCACTGAGGCATTTGATAGATAGCATTCTACCATATGAACTGCAGCGTATGTTGCATTCGGTGACTCACGCTGACTTACATATTCCAACAGTGAAACAACTGCGGTTAGCTGTGTCTAGAGCTAGCATGTTTTCCTGCGTGAGTCCTCAGGAGTGGAATAAGCTCCCAGGATATTTATGGCATCAAACAAATTTGAGTAGTTTCAAGAAAATGTTGAAGAAACATCTTTTCTTTAAGATGAAATATAGGATTTGTTTTAAAGTTTTTTGATGTGAGGTGCTGGTAGCCTCTTTGTAATTTTATGAGGCTTTACATATTATTTTTTATTGATGTTTTATCTGTTACATCCATAAGCAAAATCACATATATTTCATTGTGACCCGCCTTGGGAAAGGCGGGGTATAAATAAATAAATACAAATACCCAAGGAGATGATTGCATATCCTCTCATGATAAGGGACGCTATACCATGGTTCCTATCATAGACTTATACACAGAGGGGACTTGATCATTGTCCAATTCTTTCAAATTTTAACATCCAATTTAGTAGATTTATTGCATTCTTCTTCCTTACTGGGACTAGGGGAGACTGATATATCTGATAAATAAGCTGGTGGCTGAGTCAGTGAGTGGGGATCAGAGCTAAGAGAAATGCCTTCCTCCATGGAATCGGCCAAACCAAAACTCCCTTCCCTCAGTATAGCTTTATCCATTGATACTTGATACCAAATATGAGTCTATAGGATTAGTTCTAACTGCAGTTTTCTGGGATCAGAGATGTTATTTTCTCCTTCCAAATGACACTAATTGGCAAAGATATTGTTAAACTTACTTGTAGTCTCACTGATAAAATTGGGAGATGAGCAGTAGTTGACTCCTTTATAGGGCTCTTCATAACATACAGTTATGTGAAAAAATTAGGAAACCCCCATGAAATATTCAGTTCTTCCTTGAGAAATGTTCACATATCGATGTCAAATCTTTTTTTTTTTTTTTAATTTATCTCTGGAAAAGAAAGTGATGTAATTGCAGGTAAAAAACAAAACATTTCCTTGATTTACTCATAAAAAATATATCCATAAAAATGTGTATTCTAACTGAGGAATAAATTAGAACACCATATACCCTAATAGCTAGTGTTACCTCCTTTGGCTGAAATAACTGCAGTGAGACGCTTCTTGTAGCTATCTACCAGTTTCTGACATTGGTGTGAGGAAAGTTTGGCCCACTCCTTAATGTAGAATTCTTTCAGCTGTGAGATGTTTGAGGGGTTTCTTGCATGTACAGCCCATTTCAAATCACCCCACAGCATCACAGTGGGATTAAGATCAGGGCTTTGACTTGGCCACTCCAGGACTCTCCATTTCTTAGTTTTCAGCCAGTCTTTAGTGTATTTACTGGGTTGTTTTGGGTCATTGTCATGTTACAGGGTCCAGTTCCGCTTCAAGCTTTTTACAGATGGTCTCGTGTTCCTCAAGTACCCTCTGATACATGGTAGAATTCATGGTGGATTCTGTGATGGTGAGCTGGCCAGGTCCTGCTGCAGCAAATCGTCCCCAAACCATGACACTTCCACCTCCTTGCTTCACAGCTGGTATGAGGTTCTTTTCCTGGAATGCTGTATTTGGTGTATACCAAACATGTCCTTTTTTCTGGTGTCCAAATAATTCAGTTTTAGACTTATCTGTCCATAGAAAACTTTCAGAAGTCCTGGTGTCTGTTCTCGCTGGCAAACTTCAGTGTGGCCTTGATGTTTCTCTTAGAGAGCAAAGGTTTCCTCCTTGCACACCTCCTATGCAAGTTAAATTTGTGCAGTCTCTTTCTGATTGTAGAGGCATGAACTATCACTTCAACAATAGCAAGAGCCTGCTGTAGGTCCTGTGATGACATTTTAGGGATTTTTGGAGACTTCTTTTAGTATCTTGCAGTCTGCTCTGGGAGTCAACTTTCTTGGACGGCCAGACCTGGGTATGTTGGCAGTTGTTTGGAAAGTCCTCCACTTGTACACTATTTTCCGAACTGTGGAATGGCTAATGTCAAATTCTTTCAAGATCTTTTTAAATCCCTTACTAGACTTATAAGCTGCTACAATCTTCTTTCTGAAGGCCTCAGACAGCTCTTTTGATCTCACCATGGTGTTAATTTTCACCGCAACAGTCATGAGCTTACCAAACTAAATGTCTGAGGTTTAAGTAGGGTATCGATATGTGAACATTTCTTAAGAAAGAACTGAATATTTCATGGGGTGTCCTAATTTTTTCACATGACTGTATGTCCATTCTGTGGCTTGTCTAAGGTTTTATGCTTCAGTAGTGATACAAATGTGCTGGGTGCTACACTGATCCCAAGAAACGCTTCTCCCTCTCCATTGTCAGGTGCTCTCGTTAATTTGGCAGCTTTCCCTTTTTGACATTTCCATTTGTTTTTTTACTGCACACGACAGCCAACAGTGATAGATATAAAGCAAACCATAAAAAATTAAAGAATGAATTTGAAGATGGGGATCTTTTTTAATGGGTTCTAGCATGTCTTTTTTTCTAGTGCAGTAGGTGTGTCATTCTGGACTGTAGAGTATTCTCCCCATGGAGTGGATTCCTTCTGCAAGCCATGCAGAAGAAATTCATTCCGGGTTTTCAATTCCTTCTCCTCCAGAGGGCTCTTCTACCCCCTTCGGTTTTTCCTTCTGAATGCAAGCCAGAAGGTGTCTTTCTCATCTGCTCTGTATATTTCTTCAAGGTTTATGGTGTTTATGGATTTTGGTGCATCAGAGCTTGCGTGGAGAAGAAGCAGTTTCTGGTCTTCAGTCAGCAGGTTAATCTCTTGGGCATCTGTTTGGCTAATTTGCAGAAAACTTTGGAGCACCACGCTCCCTTTCTAGTGTGTGTGTGTTCAGTTTGACACTTATAGCACATTGGGGATCTGAGGCTCTTTCCACCTTTAACTAGTAGTAGTAATTATTTTGAGACATTATATGAAGAGAATTCTTCATAATTCTAAGCAAATTTATATTTGTTTCAGAACAAGAGAGGGGTATTGGAGGGGAACCCCACTATCTACCCTTCTCCATTGAAAATATTGACCATTTAAACCTATTCTGTTTTCTGTCTTTCAACCAGTTCTTAATCCCATAATATGCCATTGCTTCCTATCTCATGACTTTCTAATTTCCTCAGAAGTCTTTCATGAGGTACTTTATCCAAATACACAATATCAACTAGCTCGCCTTTATCTGCATGTTCCTTCACCCCTTCAGAGAAATGCAGTAGATTGGTGAGGTGAGGCAAGATTTCCCTTGACTAAATCCATGCTGACTTTCTCTCATTAATCAATGCTTATGTATATGTTGTGTCACTTGTTCTTTATAATAGTCTCTACCATTTTACCTGGCACAGACGTTTGACTACAATTTCTTGGATCACTTCTGCAACTCGTTTTAAAAATTGGCATCATGGTCATTCTCCAGTCTTCTGGTACTTTTTCAGGCTTTAAAAAAAATTACAAAATTACTAACAATGGCTCTGTAAATTTATTTTTAAATTCTACCAACATTGTGGGATGTATAGCATCTGGTCTAGGTGATTTGCTACTGTTAAGTTTGTTAAATTGACCCATTATATCTTATAGTTTTAGAGATTGTTTGAGTTTCTCTGAATAACTTTTCTGGGACTGGTAAAACCCCCACATCTTCCTTGGTGCAGACTGATGCAAAGGATTCATTTAGGGCTCCTTTTACAAAGGTGCGCTAGGGCCTTAACGCGTGGAATAGCATACTAGCCACTACCGCCTCCTCTTGAACAGGCAGTAGATTTTCAGCTAGCACGCGCTATATAATGCGCTAATTCAGTGCGTGTGCTAAAACTGTTAGCGCACCTTCTTAAAAGGAGCCCTTAATCTCTTTGCTATGGCCTTGTCTTCCCTGAAAACCCCTTTTATCCCTTGGTCATCTAGTTATCCAACCAATTCTCTTCCCGGCTTCTTGATTTTAATATACTTAGAAAAGTTTTTGTTGTGTGTTTTTGCTTCCAGCACAATCTTCTTTTCAAGGTCTCCTTGCCTCCGTTATTTGCACCTTGCATTTGACTTGCTATTCCTTGTGCTGTTTACAATTATTTTCAATAGGTGAATAAACAGAAACTAGAGCACAGCCATTCGTGTTCACTAATAATGCACAATATAGATATTAGAGTGTCAGCTCTTAATGTAGGGTACTCCACAAAAAGCCAAACTTCAAAAAGTTAAACAGGACCTCAGAATTCAGAGAATAAAAACTTCTTGAAGCACTGTAAGGCTTAGGAAAGGGAGGGTTGTCAAAATTATCACTGCTCCGCTCCGGGAAAAACAAACAGAGAAACCACAAAGGAAAAAAAAACACTCAAACTTCAAAAACACGGGCTACAAAATCAGGCATAAAATTTTTAGGGAGACCCTTATATTAAGGCAAAAATATTATCAGAAGGTAAGTTGTCAATAAACCAGGAGGCAATTTTCAGCTTGTGGAGTACCCTACATTAAGAGCTCACACTCTAATATCTACATTGTACAATTATTTTCAGTCAGATCCTTCTTCCACTTTCTGAAAGATTCTCTTTTAGCTCTAATAGCTTCCTTCACCTTATTTGTTAATCATGCCGGTTGCCATTTGGTCTTCCTTCTTCCTTTTTTAATACATGGAATATATCTAGTCTGGGCTTCTAGGATAGTATTTTTGAATAACATGCACACCTGATGTAAATTTTGGACCTTTGCAGCTGCACCTCTAAGTTTCTTTACCATTATTCTCATGTTTTCATGTAGTTTCCTTTTTTAAAGTTAAATGTTGTATTGGATTTCCTGTGTGAACTTATTCCAGGGATTATATCAAATCCGATCATATTATTACTGTTAGAAAGTGGCCCCAGCACCATTACCTCCTGCATCATTTCATGAGCTCCACTATGAACTAGAATTGCACCGCCACTTGTCTATTCCTGAACCAGCTGCTCTATAAAACAGTCCTTGATTTCATCAAGGAATTTTATCTCCCTAGCATTCCCTGCTGTTACATTTACCCAGTCAATATCGAGGTAGTTGAAATTGCCCATTATTGTTACCCAGTTTGTTAGCCTTTCTAATTTATCATCCTTGCTACTTCCATTCCCCCTCCCCACCTGTGTCTCATACTGAACTCCTTCTTTCAGCTTTTTCATTCCTTTTTTTTTTTTTTAATCTTCACCAACCATTCAAAATTCAGCCTTAACATCCAACCTCCCTCCTAGCCTGTCTTTAAAATTCTAGCTGGTGAACCACCTTATATGTTGGATACTGCTGTACTGCTTAGAGGACCCAACATAAAATATCAAACTCACAATCTTTTACAGCTAAATTTTCCATTGTTTAAGGGTCTTAAATCAGCTAGCCAACTTTCTATTTCTATACAATATGAGTTAGTTAAATAAGGAATGAATTACCATTTTTCTTAAGCTCATGTATTTAGATGTAGGAAAAATTTGAAAGCTTTTCTGTTTTCATTATATTGGTTCATCTACTAATTGATCAACAAGTTTGTGATATGTTATTTTCTTCTAGATTGTAATTCCCAGATCATAGGGCACAAACACAGATAGGAATGGAGGTTTGGTAGACCCTGGTAAATTTTTAGAGGATTGTGTTCACGAGGAGCTAGCTAAACCTAAAAGTGGACAAAGTGATGGGGTCGGATGATGTACATCCTAGGATACTGAAATAACTTGAAGTTCTGGCAGCTCTGCTGGCTAACCTTTTCAATGCTTCTTTAGAGTTAGGAGTGGTACTGAAGGACCAGAGAAGGGCGGATGTGGTCCCTCTCCACAAAAGTGGAAGCAAGGAAGAAGTAGGGAACTACAGGCTGGTAAATTAATGGAAACACTTTTAAAATAGAGAATAGTGATGTTTCTGGAATCCAGTGGATTACAGGACCTGAAGCAAACAAATCTGATCAATTTCTTTGATCGGGTAATCAGAGAGGTGAATAGAGGGAGTGCACTGGATGTGTTGTATTTAGATTTTAGCAAAGCCTTCGACAGTGTTCCATTCAGGCATCTAATAAATAAGCTGAGTGCCCTTGGTATGGGTCCCAAAGTGACGGACAGGGTCAGGAACTGGTTGAGTGGAAGGCGACAGAGGGTAGTGGTCAATGGAGATCACTCTGAGGAAAGGGATGTTACCAGTGGTGTGCCTCAAGGTTCAGGCCTGTTCTTTTTAACATTTTTGTAAGTGATAATGCGGTCGAATAAGATTTGCCTCGTTGTGGATGATGCCAAAATCTTCAATAGGATATACAACCCTAATAGTGTGAATAATATGAGGAAGGACCTAGTGAAGCTTGAAGAATGTTCTGAAATTTGGCAACTAAAATTCATTTCTATGAAATGCAAGGTCATGCATTTGGGCTGCAAAAAGCTGAGGGAATGGTGTAATTTATGGGGTGAAGAACTTTTGTGCACGAAAGAGTGGCAAGATTTGGGAGTGATGGTATGTGGTGATCTTAAGGTGGTCAAACAAGTTGAAAAGGTGGCAGTGAAAGCTAGAAGGATGCTAGGGTGCATAGGGAAAGGTATGGCCAGTAAGAAAAAGGAGGTATTGATGCTGCTATATAAGACTGAGGTGAGACCTCATTTAGAATATTGTGTACAATTCTGGAGACCGTACCTTCAAAAATATATAAACAAGATGGAGTTGGTCCAGTGGAAGGTTACTAAAATGGTCAGTGGTCTTCATTATAAGGTATATGTGGACAGTCTTAAAGACCTCAATATGTATACTGTACTTTGGAGGAAAGGCAGGAGAGGGAGAGATGTTTAAGTACCTACACTACATGGCATAAATGACAACCTCGCAAAACAATGCCCTGAAGTATCTCTTGTTGAGATTACTTCTGGATTGCTCTGCTTTGTGCTGATAGACTATTTAGATTTGTGAGTTAAATACGGTTTTTTTTAGCATGATTGGGTTTTCTCCTCTTGATGTTTCTAAAGGAATTTTTTACTTCATGCCTTTTTCTATATGGCATATGATATTAGATAGACTTTGAGCATTGAGTTCATTGTGAATTATTATTCTTTGGATTTTGAGGCCATTGTTTGTAATTGGTCTGGTTCACCGTTAGTCTATTTGGCACAAAACTAAGTATTTAAGACATGTTGAAACATTGTAGCATAGTGGTAGCAGAGTGTCTTACCTTTTGCACATTTTGATAAATGCACATGAGACATCTTTCATTTGAAAGGAAACTCCTGAATGAGAGAGCAAAGGATGAAGTTAAAAGGGGCTGAGGAGTAATCTAAGGAAGTACTTTTTACAGAAAGGGTAGTAGATGTGTAGAAGTCTCTTAGTAGAGGTGGTAGAGACAAATACTGTGTCTGAATTCAGGCGCATGGAATCTCTTAGGGAGAGTAGTAGGTAGTGGATGGGCCATTTGGCCTTTATCAGCAATTATATTTCTATGAATAGGCATAGGTGGACTACAGTAATTAATGTAATATAACATGTCTCATTTTTACCTGTCTCACTTCTTCTTCAGCTTACTTTTTTCACCCTTTCTGAATTACCACTTTTTCACCCAAGCTTTCATCTATTATCTTTTCTCTTACCCTCTCACTGTCTACAGCTTCTTTTCTATTGGTCATTCTGTCTACTCACTTTCTTCTGCCTCTTACCCTCACTCATTCTCCAACTACCTCATCTACTACTTCTCTAGCTCTATTTCTATCTCTTTGAACTTCTTGACAAATCTACATGGCTTCTCCATCATGATTCCCATCTCTCCTAATCGATCACTTCTCCTTTCTTTTTTTTACCCTCGCAACTCGACACTTCCCTATCTCTTCTGCTTTCCTTTCTAGCATCTAGCTGCCTTTTCCCTCTTCTCCCTCTTCCCCCAGTCAAGCCTTAACCCACTTACTCTTTTCCACTGTAGTCCAGCATTCCCCTTTTTTGTATTTCAAAATCTTCCTGGTCCAGCATTTCCTTTTTTATTTTATTTTCCTCCCTGCACCCCTTCCTCAAGCTCCCCCCCCCCCCACAGTCCAACATATCCTCTTCCCTTTTTTCACCAATAACTGTGTTTCCCTGAAAATAAGACCTACCCTGAAAATAAGCCCTAGCATAATTTTCAGGGTAGGTTTTAATATAAGCCCTACCCCCAAACTAAGCCCTAGTCCCCAGGATTCGCCAACAACTGTTCAACCTGGCACCCCCTGCTGCTGCCGTCGCTAACACCTCCCCCGCACAGCTGAACCTCTGCTGACCCTCCATCCTTCCCTCCCTTCCGACCGAAGTAGCGTTGGACCAGGAGCACTCTAAATAGGCTGCTTGGCCTTGGCCATCAGGGATTTCACTCTGCTGTGTTACTGCACGATGGGGGCAGGGTTTGCTCAAGGGTTCTGCTGCACATGGGGGAGGGAAGGATTGAAGCTGAGCAAGGCTGCATGAGGGATGGGAGGGAGGGAAGGATAGAAGCTGGGCAAACTTCTACTGCACAGGAGGATAGGAGGGGAGGAAAGATGCAGTACATTTGTGGGAGAGAAAGGAAAGAGGAAGAATTGGGGTGAAGGATAGGAAGGGAGAGATGGTCATGTGCATACCCCAAAAATAAGATCTAGTGCCTTTTTTTTGGTCCCAAATGAATATAAGACACTGTCTTATTTTGGGGGAAACATGGTAGTCCAGTTTAGCTATAGCTGTGGTACCGGCCAGGGGTCACAGACTTGTAGAGATCCTTCATTCTTTCTTTCCTTAGCTGCTAAGCTTGTATGATTGAAACCTGCCTACGTTTGATTTGTAGGTTTGGTGAAAAGGAAACTCTGGTTCAAATAAATCACAAAACCTCATGGTTCAATACAAATTTCAGTGACGGGCCCAAAAGGAAGGAGGGATCTCCTGTGAGTCTGTGACCAGAACCACATTTGCAGCTCCAGCCAGACCAGCACACAGGTATGCTTAGTCTGGTTCCACCCCATAGTGATGTCCATACTCATAGACGCTTCCTCCTTCCTCTACACAGCGATCAAGCTGTTTATAGTTGAGTTACATGAGGTTTGGAAAGTATCTTGCAGTTTCAAGTCCCATTAGATTTCCCAAACCAATTGTACTGCGCAGCTCATTCATTGAGAGCCTGATTAAACGCAAGGCAGGAGGAACAGTTTCAGAGGCAGCGCTGAGAAAGGAAACAAACAAAAAAAGGGAAAAAATGTGTGTGTGTTTGTATGTGGGGGAGGGGGGTCTTATGAAAGTTATTGATTCTATAGCTTTGTGTTTTGATCCTGTTGCATGTTGTTGACTCTGTAATGTAAGTATCTCTGTTCCTGAAAACTTTGTGTATGTATCCTTGTAACCTGTTCTGGGCTCCTGGGGAGAACAGGCTATAAAAATGAATAAATAAATATGTGTATGTACACACATTTATTTATTCTTTTTTATAGCCTGTTCTGGAATCAGAATTGGTAGATTTCACTGACCAAGAATCCACTCAAAATTGCTTCCAACTGACTCCACAGTTCTTAAAATTTGTCTTGTTCCCCCATTTTACCATATTGCCTTTTTATCCTAGGACAAGCAGACAGCATATTCTCATGTGTGAGTGATGTCATCCACAGAGCCTGGTAAGGACAGTTTAAAAAGTATAGTCACTTTAAATTTTGAGAAACTTTGCGTTGTCCACACCACACATGTGCAAGTGCCTTCCCGCCCGACGCCTGCTCACAGCACCTCAGTTCTTCATTTTTCCGTGGAGCGAAGTACTTTTTTGACTGGACTTTGTTCAGTCTGCGTTAGTTTCTAATTTCTTTTTCATTTAATCTTATTTTGTTCTTCTGTTAAAAAAAAAAAAAGGTATATAATATTTTTCTTTTTGGTTCAAACTCGGGCTTTGGCCTCAGGTTTTTTTTTCCTCGGCAGGTCTCTTGTTTTACTTTCAAAATTGAGTTTAATCTCGCTGAAAGTATTTTTTTTTTGTCCATGTTGAAACCTTTAATGGGTTTTAAGAATTACTGTAGGTGTCTGGCTTATTTTCATCACCAACCCTCATAGTTGATAAGAACATAAGAAGTTGCCTCCACTGGGTCAGACCAGAGGTCCATCGCGCCCAGCGGTCCGCTCCATGTCTACAGTGTTTAGGCCCTGAACACAGAGTTGATTCTTTTACTCTGTGTTCCACTTTACAAAAGCGCTCTATCAAGGCCCATCACATTCAACAGGAAAAGCATGGATACCGGCAAATCTTCGGAGCTGCCAACATTGAAAACTCATACATCGACATTGGACAATCTTACAGCATCTGGGAAGACAGCTAAGAAGCCATCCACTTCCTAGCAAGCGTTGCAGGTCTCAACAGCATTTGAGTTCCTTGATGCATACCAAACTGTGATGCCATCATTCTCTAGCTTTGCAGGTTGTGTCTCCTTCATGGTGTGCATCCTCATCGAGGTCACCTACTCCAAGACAACCTGCTGCACCGATGGTACCAGCTGATGAGCCATCGGTACTGGTGCATAATTTTAGGGAGAATCTCGAGTTCTTCCAGAGCGAGCTTGGTTATATGCTAAAATTGCACTGCATGCTGGTGCTAACATCGACTCCCTCGGTACCGGCCCAGCCTAAGCATAACACTATAGGGCCTCAAGGTACCGATGTCGACTATCCATTGGAACATTGAGCTACTTCTCATGGATCTTCTGCGAGGTATCGTGCTCCCCTTCTTGACATTGATCTTTGCATCGACATTCTAGCACATCTCGTCGATTCTCTTCTCTTGTTCAACATTGTGTTTGATGCCAAGGCATCATCAGACCTCATCGTGTCGATTTCATGCTTCAAAGCAAAAAAGGATACTCGTTAATCCTCGTCATAGCCTTCATTGGATCGGTACCGAAGATGTTGCAAAACTTCATATAGACGTCATTCTCCTCAATGCACAACTTCTCCAAGCCTTTTTTCTATGATTCAGATTTGTGATCTGACTCAGAATGTGAACTAACTTTATCTGCGACTGAATCTTATACACCTTCAGAACAGTCACCACAGAAAATGCCTCCCAGGAAAAGATCTCCTCCAAAAAGACTTCCTTTACTAGGTATATTAGGCAGTTGGACAAAGCCCTACCTGTTAAATTGAAAGCTGACACTGAGCCAAGTGCTGAGTACCTGGACGCCTTGGATTATGATGAGCCTACCAAGGAGCTCCTAAAGTTACCGTTGCATAGCATTCTTAAAGAGATGCTTCTTAAAAAATTGGGGAACACCTTTATCACGGTAACTCCAAAGAAACTAGATTCCATTTACAGAATCATTTCTTGTCCAGGGTTTGATAAACCACAGCTACAACATCGTTCATTACTTGTGAAGTGAGCTCTTTAAAATTCTTCCAGTACAAGAATTTATGCCTCAGCACCATCAGGATGTGAAGGCCGTACTATGAACAAATTTGAACGTTGCCGTTATCGAAATTCTATGCTGGCAAACAGAATCCTTTATTATAATTTCTACATGTCCTGTTATCTAAAACAACTGGCAGGGAAATTGCCTAACTTTGAAAAGTATATTCCTTCAGAGCAACTTACAGAATATCAGCAAACTATTCTCACACTTTCATGGACTAGAAAGTATATAGCAAGGTCAGCTTATGATGCGTTTGAGATGTCATCCAGAGCATCTGCTATGTCAGTGGCTGATATGTCTAGCTTGGCTAAGAGTCTCTGATATGGATTTCAATCTCCAGGATAGAGTAGCCAATATTCCATGTTTAGGAGAAGAACTTTTTGACGATTCCATTGAGGCGGCCATGCAAAAATTGTCACAACATGAAAAGAATTGGAATTCTTTAGTCAGAACAAAGGCTAAGCCTCAAGCTTCACAGCACTCTGCTAAGCTTTCCTATTCATATCAGAGGTGAGATATTTCTAAACTGTCTGCTTCTAGGCCACCACCGCAAAAGAAGCAAAAACACCAATGGCCTCGGAAAGCTCAGGCGGCAGCTTCTCAAAAGCCTGCTCAGTCCTTTTGATATACTTATGGAGAGCATAGCTGCTGTTCCCCTATCCTAGCCTCTTTCTCAACCAATCGGAGGTCATCTACAATTCTACCATCAACGTTAGACTGTGATAACAACTGACCTGTGGCTTCTCAAAGTCATCAAGGAAGGTTACTCTTCATTTTGTCACTATTTCTCCAAATCATCCTCCAAGAGAGCCCTCTTTCAACACTCAGCACTTCTTTGGGAAATAGAGTCTCTGCTTAAATTAAATGCCATACAGGTAGTACCCCATTCTCAGAAAAATCAGGTGTTCTACTTCAGGTATTTTCTCAACCCAAAGAAGACGGGAGGTCTACGTCCAATTCTCGACCTCCTAATCAAAGAAAGGTTTTGAATGCTATCTCTGGGAACTTTATATCCACTGTTAGATCAAAATGATTGGCTGTGCTCTCTAGATCTAAAAGAAGCTTATACCCATATAACAATTCATCCTACTCGCAAATAATTTCTGCGGTTTCGGATAGCCCATCAACATTTACAAAACAAAGTTCTGTCCTTTGGCCTGGCCTCCTCTCCAAGAGTGCTTGGTAGTAAGTGGCAGCAGCTTTAAGAGTTCAAACGTTCCAAGTTTTTCCCTATCTCAATGATTGGCTCATAAAAGATGCCGCTCCTTAAGCGGTGCTCTCAGCAACACAGTCAACAATCCTGTTTCTTCAGCAGTTGGGGTTCAAAGTCAGCTTTCCAAAATCTCAACTTCAACCCTCTCAAACTCTACACTTCATAGGGGTCCTGCTCAATACCATTCAACTCAGGGCATTCCTACCTCAACAAAGACAAGACAATTTGATTCAACTTTGCAATCAAGTCTTTCATCTTCTGTCCAATCCAGCCAGACAAATAATGACGCTATTGGGTCACATGGCATCTACAGTCCACGTTACCCCCTTCATGAGACTTCATCTCAGAATATCTCACTGGTCCCTGGCTTCTTAATGGTCTCAAGCTGTCGATCCATTCTCACAGAAAATTTACACTCGCATCATCGCTTCGTCAATCTCTTCAGTGGTAGATTAATTCTTCAAATCTTTCCAAAGGGCTGCTGTTTCAAATGCCTCCCCCTCAGAAAGTTCTGGCAACAGACTCGCAAGTAGGCTTGGGGAGCTCACCTGGACGGTCTTCACACACGAGGTCACTGGTCTACTCAGGAACAGAAGCTCCATATAAACCACTTGGAACTCAGAGTTATTTGCAATGCTCTGCAGACTTTTCAAAACAGTATATCCAATCAAGACAATCAAATTGTGATGTATTACATAAACAAGCAAGGAGGTACGGGTTCTCTGACTCTGTTAAGAGTCTGAGAAGATTTTGAACTGGGCAATTGCTTGAAACATATTTCTAAAAGTTGTCTATGTTAAAGGAACGCAAAATACTCTTGCGGACGAACTCAGCAGATTCTTCGGCCACACGAGTGGATGCTCAATGCCACGGTCTTGCGTCAGATATCCTGTCTTTGAGAGACTCCTCAGATAGACCTATTTGCGTCCCCCTACATTCACAAACTGCCTCAGTTCTATTCTAGACAATATTCTCCTCATTGTCTTAGAGTTGCATGCCTTTCTCCTAGATTGGACAGCCAAATTACTTTATTCTCATTCTCAAGACGCTAGACAAACTCGAGCAAGAATCGACCACCATGATCCTTATAGCCCCTCGGTAGCTCAGGCTACCGTGGTTCTCCCTTCTACTTCAGCTCAATGTCGGGGATCCAGTACCCCTGCAGATCTTTCTAACTCTTCTCACATAGTCAAGGGCAGGGGTGGGCAGTAAGTGCCACAATCCAGTTGGGTTTTCAGGATTTCCCCAATGAATATGCATGAGATCTATTTGCATGCACTGCCTCCCATTATATGCAAATGGATCTCATGCATATTCATTGGGGAAATCCTAAAAACCCAACTGGATTGCAGCTCTTGTTGCCCACCCCTGGTCAAGGGTCTCTTTTTTACATCCCAATCCACAGTCGTTGCACCTGGTACCTGTCGGGTTGACCTCAGCAGATGCTGATCTTTCTGATCCTGTTAGTCATTTTGGATGCATCCAGAAAACTACCTACAAAGCAGTGCTGCCAACAGAAGTAGACACGGTCTTCATCATCAAGATGCTTCATCCTTCTCCATATCTTCAGTGTTGGATTATCTTCTCCACTTATCCAAATCAGGTCTTAAAACCCCTTCAGTCAGAGTTCACCTTAGTGCTATCAGTGCTTTCCATGTTCATGTCAACAATAAATCTCTCACTGTTCATCCTCTTGTTTCCAGGTTTATGAAAGGACTTTTCAATATCAAACCAACTCTCAAACCTCCTCCAGTGGTTTGGGATCTTAATGTTGTTCTCGCCAGACTGATGAAACCTCCATTTGAGCCAATGTCTTCTACTCATCTTAAACATTTCACTTGGAAAGTAGTATTTTTAATCTCCATCACTTCTGCACATCGCGTGAGTGAGCTTCAAACATTGGTATTGAAGCCACCCTTTACAGTTTTCCGTCATGATAAAGTACCATATTTTTTGCGCTATGAGTCACACATAACCATAAGACACACCTAGGTTTAGAAGAAGAAAACCAAGAAAAAAAACATTCTGAACCAAATTGTGTACTAATATATTTAATAAAATATACCAGGCTCTGCACCTTGTCCCCCTTCCCTACCAGGCTCTGTACCCCGGCCCCCCCTCTGATGGTCTAGTGGTAGGCCGGGACAGGAGGGATTCGTCCCAGCCGGCTAACAATTTTTTCCTCCCCCCCTCCCCCAAACCGGTATCTTTTTAAATTCTGGTGGTCCAGTGGTGTATCGGCAGGAGCGAGTTTTCCGCACTCTTTCCCCTCCCTTGCTGGATGGCTGCCTCATCATATCTTGTGGCCAGTGGCGCACAAGGCAGGAGCGAGCTTTTTGCGCTCCAGCCTGGCCCCATGCCGCTCCCTAAATGGCTGCCGTCAGTTTTCTTGAGTCCCATGAGAACTGATGGCAGCCATTCAGGGAGCAGCATGGGGCCAGGCTGCAGCATGAAAAGCTCACTTCTGCCTTGTGCGCCACTGGCCGCAAGATATGATGAGGCAGCTGACCAGTGAGGGAGGGGCAGGAGCATGGAAAGCTCGCTCCTGCCGATAACATCGCTGGACCACCAGAATTTTAAAAAGTACTGGAGTGTGTGTATGTAAAAAATTGTTTTATTCGCTCCATAATTTCCACCCACTTTTGGGGGGAAAAAAAGTTGGTCTTAGGGAGCGAAAAATACAGTAGTTTTCTGCACCCATCCTAAATTCTTACCGAAAGTAGTCACGGAATTTCATCTATTCTAAATCAATTGATAGTACTTCCAGTTTTCTTTCCAAAGCCTCATTCTCACCCTGGAGAAACAGCTCTTCATACCTTAGACTGCAAACGAGCCTTGGCTTATTATTTACAAAGGACTAAGCCACACACAAAACCTCTCCTCAACTGTTCATCTCCTTTGATCCTAACAGGTTGGGCCGGCCTATAACCAAGAAAACTTTTCCACATGACTAGCAACCTGTATTTCCTTCTACTATATTCAGCCTAAACTGTAACAGCACATAAGGTCCGAGCTATGGCAGCTTCAGTAGCCTTCTTACATTAACATTCCCATAGATGAAATCTGCAAAGCAGTTACTTAGTCCTCAGTTCACATGCTCAGGTCTTGCTGCTGTCTGGAATATTATTTCAGAAGGGATGGTCACTTCGGTCAAGCAATATTACAAAATTTAGTCTCTTAATGGCCAACTCTCCCTCCATCCCATAAAGCACAGTTACTTACCATAACAGGTGCTATCCGGAGGCAGATATTTTCACATCCCTCCCATCTTCCTTGCTTGGCTGCTTAGCTTTCTTACGGAATTGAGATGCCATGAATAGATGTCGCTATGTTTCCACTATGGCAGGGACAAAGTAACCAAGGAGTCAGAAAAGAATGTAGCTTGAGAAAAACAGACTGACTCTGTATATTAACACACCCCGAGAGCAGAAACTGCTATGCAAAAATTTTTGCTCAGAGAAATGTAACTCTAAAGAGGGAGAGGAAACCCCCTCTTGGACGAAAAGAGTTTTATCTTCCAATCATTGCTTAATAGATGCAAAAGCAATTCCCACTCAAGGGTGCGAGTAGTAAAAAAACTGAATAAATCTCTTAATATTGCTGTATGCTTTCAAAAAACTTTCAAACAACTTCAATTCTTGCATTCAGGTTGACATTGGACACTTTACAGTCATGAGGTTGAAAAATAAATAAAGATACTTATCAGGGTCCCGACGCGGCCCCGTTTCAGTATCTGCTTCAGGAGACCCCGTTTGATCAAAGCTGAAAAGGGTAACAACCATAAGACAATTCCAAAAAAGTGTCGTTCTTGAAATGAAACATCTCTGTGCAACCAAGATGTTGCACAGAGATGTTTCATTTCAAGAACGACACTTTTTTGGAATTGTCTTATGGTTGTTACCCTTTTCAGCTTTGATCAAACGGGGTCTCCTGAAGCAGATACTGAAACGGGGCCGCGTCGGGACCCTGATAAGTATCTTTATTTATTTTTCAACCTCATGACTGTAAAGTGTCCAGTGTCAACCTGAATGCAAGAATTGAAGTTGTTTGAAAGTTTTTTGAAAGCATACAGCAATATTAAGAGATTTATTCAGTTTTTTTACTACTCGCACCCTTGAGTGGGAATTGCTTTTGCATCTATTAAGCAATGATTGGAAGATAAAACTCTTTTCGTCCAAGAGGGGGTTTCCTCTCCCTCTTTAGAGTTACATTTCTCTGAGCAAAAATTTTTGCATAGCAGTTTCTGCTCTCGGGGTGTGTTAATATACAGAGTCAGTCTGTTTTTCTCAATGAATAGATGTCGGGCAGGAAGGCACTCTTGCATGCGCAGTGCAGGTAATCGCAAAGTTTCTCAAAACTTAGTGACATTACCGGGCTCTGTGGATGATGTCACCCACATGTGAGTATATCTTCCTGCTGTCCCTGGATAATACTGTTACGGTAAGAAACTGTTTTATCTTACATTTGCATCTTTCCTTTCCTGACTACTTTACCAGCTTTTCTTAACTTTTCTAAATATTGTTGCTTGTTTCCTCTTTTTGCGATCTCTTATAGTTGATGAAGGCTAATCACCTTTTATTTTTCTTTTCATATATAATGCTAGAGCGCTGCAAACAATCATGAAACCTGAAAATTATGAGGAATTTGAATTTGTTGCTCCCATTGTATGCAGATTTCTCATACATGTATTTATTTAAGGGTATTATGAAGACTAAACTGATTTGCAGCCTTCAGGCTTGCTCTGAATGGGTTTTTTTTTTGGTTCTAGAATTACTGTTCTGGGAGTACTCCTGCACAAATGTCCTAAATTTGAAGAATACAGTAGTGGATTTTGTTATGTACAATCTATTAAAATATTGTTTTCACAATATATTAACTTGATTTTTCTGACCGTCTCTGCCTTTAATTTTTTAGGTTATCAAAAATGAGACGAAAAGGAAGATACCATAGAATTTCTACAAGACATTCTACTTCCCCAGGCAGTATTAAACACTCCCCTACACGAGAAACATTAACATATGCTCAGGCTCAGAGGATGGTTGAAATTGAAATTGAAGGTCGTCTGCACAGGATCAATATATTTGATCCTATAGACATTATATTAGATGATGATCTTACAGCACAGGAACTGAGTGAATGTAATAGCAATAAAGAAAACAGTGAGCAACCACCTCAGGTATGTCCAAGAGCCAAACGACATAAAAATAGCAAAGTAAAAAAGAAAAATGAAGTTCTTCCAAGTGCATATGGACCTACTACATCAAGTACTCTTCCAGAGCCACAAGTGCGCATTGTTGAGTGCAGCCCACCCTCTGCTCCTCGGAGACCTCCAAATTATTATAAATTCATTGAAAAGTCCCCTGATGAGCTTGATAAAGAAGTGGAATATGATATGGATGAGGAAGATTATGCATGGCTGGAAATAATAAATGAAAAACGAAAAAATGATGGGCTGTCCGTTGTATCACAGAATATGTTTGAATTCCTTATGGACAGGTTTGAAAAAGAGTCTTACTGTGAAAACCAAAAACAAGGAGACCATCAGTCATTAATTGATGAGGATGCAGTTTGCTGTATATGTATGGACGGTGAATGTCAGAACAGCAATGTTATCCTATTTTGTGACATGTGTAATTTAGCAGTACATCAAGAGTGTTATGGGGTGCCATATATACCTGAGGGGCAATGGTTATGTAGACGTTGTCTACAATCTCGTACTGTGCCAATAGACTGTGTGCTGTGCCCAAACAAGGGAGGTGCCTTTAAAAAGACTGATGATGATCGATGGGGGCATGTTGTTTGTGCTTTGTGGATTCCAGAAGTTGGATTTGCTAGTACGGTTTTCATTGAACCAATTGATGGTGTACAAAACATTCCCCCAGCAAGGTGGAAGTTAACATGCTACCTCTGTAAACAAAAGGGTGTTGGTGCCTGTATCCAGTGTCATAAAGCCAACTGCTACACAGCATTCCACGTAACATGTGCTCAAAAGGCTGGTTTGTACATGAAAATGGAACCTGTTAGGGAGGTAACAGCCAGTGGCACAATTTTTTCTGTAAAAAAGACAGCGTACTGTGATGTTCATACTCCACCTGGATGCACAAGGCGGCCTTTAAATATTTATGAAGAAAGTGAAATGAAAAATGGTATTCACAAAAACGTAGGGCCAGATAATGCTGTGCGATCTACATCCAAAGTGAAAAGAAAGGCAAAGAAGCTTAAAAAGGCATTGACTGAAGCCTGTACGATTATGCCAACAGTAACAATTCCTTATATCCCCCCTCAGAAGTAAGTTTCTGCAGTCTTAAGGATATAGAATAAAATTGCTAGATAGTTTGTGGCACCAGGAATGTATTAGAAACTATTATTATGAAATTAAATGCAGTTATAAAAAAATTATCTAATGTAGCTTCTCCGAGGACAGCAGGCATATATTCAAACATGTGGTTGATGTCATCCATAGAACCCAGTATGGACTCTGTCAAGTGCACTGTCACTTTAAATCTTATGTGTGCCGGTGCCTTCAGGCCCGTCGTCAGCTCACAGAACCATCTGTTCTAAGTTTATCTGCATAGCCGAGAAACTGTCTTTGGTATCTCCTCAGCATGTCAAACTTTGAAGTTTTTTTTTTTGTGTGTGTTTTCCCGATTAATTCTTTTCTTCTTAATTCTTAATTTTTATTGTTTTCAATATTTTCTTCAAGACTGAGTAATGTTTTACTCAAAGAAGTACTGCTGTATTCAACAGCATGTGACGCACATCTCTTGTGTTACATGCTGTTGAACACAGCAGCACTTTTAAAAGTGGAAAATTATCCTTCTAATTCAGCCAGCCATTCATCATTATTTCAAACAAAATTTTGTGCTGTCAATCACAGCAGCACTTCTTTGAACAAAACATTACTCAATCTTTCAGCCAATTGTTGTTGCTTCAACTAAAAGTACTAACTCTGAGATACTTCCCGATATCTCTTCTAACCATATTCAGACTCCTGAGGCAGGCCTTCTCGGCCAAAACATGATTGTGCCGAGTCTTGATCATATAATAAAGCAAACTGAGCACCATAGGTCACCTTCGCTGTTGTTTTTTTGCTTTACTTCCTGAGTTCCAACTTTCCCTCCATCCCTGTTGAATTTCACCAGGCTGCTATGTTTAGCTTCTCCCAGAGTCATGAGCCTGGGAGTCCTGCATGTGATAATGCCTGACTGTCCTCAGAGAAAGCAAAGAGACTTATCGGTAGCAGGTGTTTCCGAGGACAGCAGACATATATTCTCCCATCTCCACTAGTTGAACTAATGCCTTTCTGCCCAACATCGGCTTGTGGGACCACTGGCACTTGTGTGGGATGGGCATTGCCTAAAGATTTAAAGTGATAATTTGCTTAGCACTTTCCCTATCGGGTTCTGTGGATGATGTTGCCCATGTGTGAGAATATATACTGCTGTGATGTTGCCCATGTGTGAGAATATATACTGCTGTCCTCAGAGAACACCTTTTACAGGTAAGTATTTTCATTTTATCCTTTAGAGAAATATATCACAAGAAAGTAAGATAACTGGATACTCGTGTGTGTGTGTATATTTTTAATATCACAGCACACCATCTGCTCTCTTGCCTATTTCAGTTCTCTGGAACATATCATTATGCAAGCCTTCTTTATTAAGATCTCTCTTCTGTATACCACTGACCACTCCAGTGTAGTACAGAAGTAGTCCCTTTCTAGGTTGGTCTAACGTTACATGATACCATAGAAGTTCTACACAAGCTATATGTGATTTGCTGATGGGATTCAGGTTCATAAAAAGGCACTTTTTATAGTCAAAACATGCTTGTGGAAGGAGATGGAGTGACTTATTTAGCTCTCACACAAACAATAAATTAATATAGACAATGACAGAGGATGGTATCTAATTGCATTTTTTTAAGAGGAATTTTTTAAATATATCTCTATGTAAACTTTAAAACTGTTTTGTTGATTGAAAGCACGCTGTTGCAAGGACAATGTTCTATGGTTCTATTTTTTTTGATAGCCTAGAAACTATCTTGAACTGGGAGGAGGTTTGAATTAATCTACATCTGATTTCAGAGTTAGGGCTAAAGTTCAGAGAGCTAGCAGTGATTGCTGGTTTCAATTAGAGCTATACCAAATATCATATTTTATTCCAGGATAAGCAGATGATTACGTCATCCATGGAGCCTGTACGGACAGTGAAAAGTGTATTGAAATCTTTACATCTGAAATTTCACCTAAAGTCCAAGAAAAAGTCTGCCTGTTTGGCTGACATTGCTGCCTGGATGTTCTGCCTTCATTTGAAACTAAATATGTCTGACTGAACTGCTCCTCTTTCCTCCTAAACAGCACAGTTTCTTACCATAACAGGTGTTATCCAGGGACAGCAGACAGATATTCTCACATTTGGATGGCGTCATCCACGGAGCCCTAATGTGGACAACTGCAAAAGAACTTTAGAAAGTTTGTGACTGACCACACCGCGCATGTGCGAGTGCCTTCCTGCCTGACGTAGGGCATGCGTTTCCTCATTTTAGATAGCCAGCTAAGATGCCAACCAGGGGAGGTGGGTGGGTTGTGAGAATATCTGCCTGCTATCCCTGGATAACACCTGTTACAGTAAGTAACTGTGCTTTATCCCAGGACAAGCAGGCAGCATATTCTCACATATGGGTGACCTCCAAGCTAACCAGAATGGGATGTTGGGAGTGTTGGCGTTTAGGAGAATAAATTTTGTAATACTGTTCGCCAAAGTGGTCATCCCATCTGGAAAAAGAATCCAGACAGTAATGAAAAGTAAAGGTATAAACTGAGAACCAAGTAGTAGCTTTGCATATTTCCTCAACAGGAGTGGATCTAAGGAAAGTCACTGAAGCTGCCATAGCTCTAATTTTGTGGACTCGACCCTCCAGTTGCAGCCCAGCCTGAGCATAACAAAACGAGATGCAAGCAGCCAACCAGTTGGAAATATTCCTCTTGGAAACTGGATGTCCCAACTTGTTTGGATCAAAGGAGACAAAAATTTGAGGAGAAGATCTATGTGATTTAGTCCTTTGTAAATAGTAGAGCAAAGCATGCTTATGATCCAGAGTATGAAGAGCTGTTTCTCCAGGATGAGAATGAGATTTGGGAAAAAATACTGGGAGCACAATGGATTGATTGAAATGACATTCTGTAACAACTTTTGGTAAGAATTTTGGATGAGTGCGGAGTACCATCTTATGATGGAATACTGTAAATAGTGGGTCTGCTACCAAAGCTTGTAACTCACTAATTCTGCGAGCAGATATGAGAGAGATGAGGAAGACTACCTTCCAAGGGAGATATTTAAGATGAGCCGTAGACATTGGTTTAAATGGTGGTTTCATTAATTTAGCAAGTATGCTATTGAGATCCCAAACCACTGGAGCTGGTTTGAAATTGAAAAGTCCTTTCATAAATCTGGAAACCACAGGATGAGCAGATAGAGGTTTTCTATCTAGTGGTTGATGAAAAGCAACAATTGCACTGAGATGGACTCTTTTTAACAGAGGTAGATTTGAGGCCAATAGATAATCCAGAACTGAAGATAAGGAGGTAGACTGAGGCTCCTGGTGATGAAGATCGCACCAGGCAGAAAACCTAGTCCACTTCTGGTTGTAACATTGCCTGGTGGCAGATTTTGTGGAAGCATCTAAAATGTCTGACAGATTGATAAAACTGAAGGTGTGACGTTATGCCGAGAGGAACCAAAGTGTCATATGTAGAGACTGCAGATTGGAATGAGTTGAAGTAGAAGGGAGAACTAAGGTTGTCTGGGCCACCAAGGAGCTATCAGAATCATGGTGGCAGAGTCTCTCTTGAGTTTGACAAGTGTCTTGAGAATAAGTGGAAATGGAGGGAACACATAAAGGAATTTGTTCATCCATTCCAGGAGAAAAGTTTCATAAAAGGGGTTCTTGGTATTTTAAAATTTCATGTCTAGTAATTTTTGTATGTTATGTCTAATATTTTTTGTAATGAAGAAAAAACCTCAAATACCATTGTGTCAAAAAACAAAGTTTTCTTGTAAAGACACTCCAAAGGGGCAAAGGTCAAAAAAACCTCATTTCAAAACAAAACTGCATAAAAGCAATTATTTCTTAAATATTTTTGTTTGATTTTTTATTTTGTTTGAGCAATTAGCTAGTGCGTAAAAATTCTACTTTTTTCTTTTTTTCTTAATTTGTGAAAAAATTTTTTTATAATAAATCTGCTGGTGACAATCATGCTGTGAAGCAATTGAGTGTTTCTTGCTTGAATTACTGATTGGAACGTGAGGTACAACCACTGGCTGAAAGTCATGGACTGGTGATGACAACAAACTTCCACCCAGCAAAATGGACTTAAAGGCTCTTATGTTAAATTCTCAACGGTGGCTTGATCTTTCACCAGCTGGCTTCCTTAGGGGATATAGCTGTAGTGTCACTCACCATTTGAAACGGCTGACAACATATCCTCACCGGTACGAAACAAACTGTTTTGACGTGCTGCGAGTGCGTTAGTTTGAAAAGAAAAAAAAAAAAGATATCAATGCTAGTTCAGTCAAAGAATAGAGCATAGGTTTAATTTGAGAAACATATAAGTATTCACGTTTCGGCAATACTCGGTTAACGTGCATGTTACTGAGTATGTGGAGCTTGCTTTTGACTATCTCTGTCAGCGCCGGCGTTATTGCAAGTCATTTAATTGCTGTCCTCATTTGAACAAGCCTCGAACAGTTTTTTCATATTGATACTAGAATTTTATAGATGCTATTCCATATAGTAGGAAGAGAATGATAAAGAAACAAAGTTTGTCCCCTGCCTTGCCCTACAGTTCTCTGCGGGTATCTGTCCCTGTGTCATTCTCTAATCAGGAGTTTATGTAGCTAAGACCCTATTTTGGCTCAAGCCCCCAGCTGTTTTCGTTAAGTCCTCTAAAGCCCCATTTCAATAAGATGATTTGTATCCAAGCTTTTGCTTTAACAGAATGGCCTAATAAAATGGCAGTAGATAACAGTTCAGCTTTATTTAATATACTGCAAATAATAAAAATATCTAAGCGGTTTACAAATATATAAATAAGAAAATGGGCTGAGATTGGAAAAAAACAATTGGTAAAATTAAGTTACACAGGGGTTAATAAAAATTCCAGAAATTGAATCATAGTTTAAAATTATCTTGGGTGAACGAGAGCTAGAGATGGTGAGTGGAAATTAAATGCAAGACATAAGAATTGATTAATTATTCAAATCAACATTTTGCAGCTCAAAAACTATCTTGAGCCTGGACATGGGCCCCCTATTACGAAGCTGCATTAGGCTTTTGTGGTGGTATTAGCGCCAACACTCGTGTATTTGGGGGTGGTAAAGTATTACAGGTATTGATGAATTCTGCTGCTAGAATGATTATGGGCGTTTCACGAATGACCCATACCATACCTATTTTGAAGAAGCTCCATTGGCTTCCTATACATCAAAGGGTACAATCTAAAGTACTATCGATAATTCAATGAGTGCTATATGATTAAGCACCTGGATGTTTTCACAATATTTTGGAGACATACCGCCCAAGAATGGTATTGAGATCTGAAAGTGTTATGAGATTATCTACTGAGTAGGAGAGGAATATATTGCATGCAAGAGTTAGAAATCGATGTTCTCTGTTGCAGTTGTGAATTTGTGGAGCAAATTGCCAGGTCAGTTGTGATTGTGTAAATCTAGAGATATCTTCAAAAAGTTTTTGAAAACGCAATTATTTGTTGATATGTTTGTGAAAAGCCTTTCTACAACTGTTAATTATACAAGAGCTGTGATATTGTTAAAGATCAAAGGATATAGGGCTAGATTCACTAACCTGCCTGATCGGGCCTGATCCAGGCAGAGGTCCGACGAAGTTACCAAACTGCAACATGCAGATGGGGGTGATCGGAGGAACGCCCCCATCTGCCAGCACGGATCGCTCTATAGCGATCCCCGCGCATGCGCATACCATCTTTACATGGTCTGTACATTTGCTGGACCTCTGGCCCGGCACTTTTTTTTTTCTTTTTTTACAGCCCGTGGTTTTAACCCGCTTTAAAACCTGCAGGTTAAAACCACGAGCTTACATTACGGGGAAGGGTGGGAGAGTTGGGGCAGGCAGGCGATCAGAGCAGCTACAGTCAGAGCAAGCAGGCAGATCGAGGAAGCAGGAGATCAGGGTTAACGGCTGAGAGCAGGGCGGCAGAAGGCAGTTGGAAATGGCTTCAGCGACTGGTCCTCAGCAGTCGCTTTTTGGGTTGATTGGCTAGCACAGTCGAATTGGCAGATTTGTTTAGTGAATCGCGTCCCTACCTACTTTGCATGCAGTTCCCCTCATTTGCATGCGCTGATCGAAGTCGGTTCGCAAAACAGGTTAGTGAATACTGCAGGAGGGAAATCAGGTCGCAAAGGGCTCGCAAACCGATCAGTAAACGATTGGTTTGCTTAGTGAATCTAGCCCATAGTGTATGAATAAGCATGATTTAAGTCATCAATGTGGGTAGCAGTAGCTGTTGCTAGATATAAGATGTACTATCATCTTATATTGATTGTAAACTGCTTAGTTTTGTAAGTGATACATAATTTTTTTTTAAACAATAGGAATGGAGCAAATACCACTGCAGCCAGCGATAAAGCCTAACTTGGCTTTGTAAACAAAAAAAAAAAGGGGGGGGAGAGAACGGTTAGTAATCGGTTCTCAAACCTCCAGATACTTTTAGGTTTCCATAGCTTTGAGCAACAGTTTTGAGGTGGGTCAAATTTGGGAAATTGCTGGTAAAAGGATAAAGTGTACAATTAATTAATTTAATTTCTTTATTTTTCTTCAAATATCTGGGTACAGGCATATCATACTGCCAGTTAACATTTCAAGAACAAAATAATTGTAAATCACTTTTCCATCTATTGTTTGATTTGGAAATGTTACTTGGGTACTGATTTAAGATTTAAAAACACAATTATTGCTTTTTACTATTTTCAGATTAAATAAAATTATGAATCAGGTATCCATTCAACGGAAGAAGCAATTTATTGAAAGAATGCACAGTTATTGGTTACTAAAAAGGCTGTCTCGGAATGGAGTTCCTCTCTTGAGAAGACTGCAGTCCAATTTGCAGACACAGAGAAGCACTCAGCAGGTGTGTAAAATATTTATGAAGAAAAAATTTGTTATACTTTTAAGTTATATTGTCAGATTTTTAAAACTGCAAATTTCAACAAAGATTGAGATTGAAGCAACAAAATTGTCTACAGAAACAAAACAAGTTAGTTATTCCTGAGTGTGTTTCTTTATTTTGCTGATCTTTATACATTTTGATTTGATTTGTCATAGGGTAGCTTTTGAAAATAAAAATAGTTTTGTTGAATAAGATGTTTCTCTCCACTCATGTTCTCTACTCCCTAAACCAGTGTCTCGCAAACTTTTTTGAGCTGGGGCACACTAAATCTAGTGTCCCCGGTTCATGAACCCCGGAAATGCACTGGCGTTGGCATGATGATGTCACGCGCTTGTGTCAGCACATGTGCAAAGACCCTTCAAACAGGCTTTGCACCGAGAGAAGGACCTGCGCCGGAGAGAAGGGCCGGCGTCGGGAGATTGCTTACAGGACATGCCTTTCTTTGCAAGAGGCATTGTCAGCTGGTGCCAGCATCTCTCCTCTTCCTGAGTGTACCGCGGCACACCTGAAATCTCAGGAGGCACACAGTTTGCGATACACTGCCTTAGACTGATTAAAATGCAGTGATATGTACAAATTTGAAGTAGAGGCAGCATCAATTCCTTTTGCTACTTTCATTCTCTTGCAACAGTGGTGGGAAAAGCAACATGCTCTCCCACCTGTTGTGTGGTGTGAAAAACTGCACACATTTAACTGAAAAGATGGTGCATGTGTACAGTTATTCATATACATGTACAGACCAATAGATGGACTGCAGTTTATTGCTATAACAAAGAAGCAAGTCTAAAGTTAACAAGCCCTACCTCATCGCAAAAAAAGGCAAGACTATGAAATATGTGACAGCAAATAGTTCTGGCAAAAGAAGATATTGAATGACATTAATATCATTTTTTGTAATTACAGCATTGGAAACCTCAGTTGAATTGTTAAACTTGAGCTATAGATCCTGATGAGAAGCTTCATTAAATTTATATGGGTACATAAATAGATACAGAGAAAAGCTGTGGATTAACTTTCAATTATTTAGCATCACATTTTACTTTTTAAAATCTTGGAAAACATTGTTTCTTAGGAAATTATAGTATTTTCTAATAAATTTAAGTCACTAATGGATCCATTTTTATTGTTTCTAATAGGGATTCAACTTTAGAAGAGATGGCGGTTAGGTTAAGGGACATCATAACGTTCATGTCACGATTGAAAAGGACACCAAATATTTCAAGAAGAATGTGACCACTTAAAGTTACCAAATCCCAATTGACAATCATCCTATTCATTGGCGTTCTTGGATGGTGTTTGGTTACTGGACCATATTTCCGAAAATAATACCCTCTTATCCTTCTCCCAAATCATGAGCAAGTTTGCCATTCCCTCTTCAGAATTTTTCCGATGGCTACAACTTTCTCATTGTATTAAAAAATGTTCACCCTCCATTTCTGAATTTCCTAAATCATCGGCTTTTATCTCGTTTTCTCATCTCAGATTCACTTTGGGACATTTCACATCTATTTTCTATAGGGAACTGCGCTCCAAACTTTTTTCCCCAGATCCAAAAAGTCCACCGACATATGGTCCAACGAAACATCTTGGAAAGGATCTGCCAAGGACTGGGAGCTCTATTTCAACAAGATCTTACGACCCACTGCATCATCTAGTCTCTCATAGTCCCTTTACTTCTTATCATATATAAAGCCTTTTGGACTCTGAATAAGATGTTTTGCGCTAGCTTTCTAGGCTCTAACAATTGGCACTGTCACTCGGACTTACATCATATGATTTTTTTCTTGTCCTAGTATTGCTATTTTTTGGTCACAAATCTGGCATATCATCAAACAGATTCTTCCAATACAATCAGATCTTTCATCTGATATTCTCATTTTTAGAGCTCTCACCATTGAAGACTCTTTAACCACCTGGCAGAAATCCTTACTTAACATTTTGATAGCACTTGCTATCTAAATGATTCTACATAATTGGAAACCTGCAGATCTATAGAATGTCGCGTTCTGGTGGAATACTATCATCCTGATTCACTTATATGAAATTAAAGCGGCAGAATTCTCCAACAGACAGAATACAATTAATAAGATCTGGGCTCCCATAGTGAACTTTTCTTAATTGCCAATGATATTTCCACTATACTCTTCCTTGAAATTTTGTTACACTCTTTGCTATATTAAAATTTGAAGTCTCTCTACTACTAATATTACAAGGCATAATAGCCCTCTTATACACTCCCCCCCATCACTACTTAATGAATGAGCAAGGTACTATTCTCTCCACCCTCTCCAGGATTCCCTTTTGACTCCATTGGAGTTGTAGTGTGTGACTGCAGAATTCATATTACTTGTATACTATTTGAATATCTTATTTGTCCATTTGTATTCTCGCACACTGGCAGCTACCATATCTGTTTTATATGTTCTGTTCTATTTTACTAAAAATTCAATAAAAATATTTGAACTCATTTTTATTGTTTCTTAGAAAATTATAGTATTTTCTAATAAATTTAAGTCACTAATGGATCCATTTTTCTTTTAATTTAAAAGTAAGCATTAAGGCCCCGATTCTATAAACGACATCTAGTTTTAGGCGTGCTTTAGATGTCCTCGGGGCGCAAGTGGCAGTCAGCGTTACTTAGGCGTCGGACAGACGTCCGTTATTCGTTTTTAAAAAATCCATTTTCTTAAGATAGATGTCAGATAGACGTCCCTATGAGGTTATATATAAAAATGTGGTTTTTACTTTGTAATCATTATTTCAGGACTGTAAATAATAAAACCAAAGTATACCATCATTCAAAAGATAATAAAAACAGTATACCATGTTTAAAAGGATAATTATTATATTAGTTTCAGTGGGAGTTGAACTGGAAACATGAGCATGGAAGGGGGGAAGCTTTACTTCCGTGCTACACAAAAAGTTGTATAGCAATGGTATCTTTAGCTTCTATAAGAAGTATAAAGCATAGGACTTTTGAGCATCGTATAGGCTTGAGTTAGACGTGGTTTAAGCTCCAGAAAGGCTTTAGTAGGATACATGCTATTTAGGCAGCCTAGGTTATTCAATCAGCTTTCTCTGAGCATCCCACAGACGTTATTTGAGAGAGGTTTTTACAAGTGATTCCTTGCTCTAAACACTCTCATGAAACATTGCTACAATCAGCTCATTCTTCAAAGCAAACAGAAAGCCCATCACTTCAATTAGCCAAGCTTAAAAACAGAATAAAACACAGAACAGACCTGAATGTGGCTTCTAGTTCATTGTAAATGGAGGTATGCAGCAGCACAATGCTGACCTCATTGTGACATCATCAAGGTGCATCTGCAAGGTAGAATGCCACAAGTAAAAGACAGGCCAGGAGTTGAACTCACAACCTCTGTAAGATAAGCACAGTGCTTTTACTCATTGAGCTATACTACCTTCCACTCCAGTTAATGACTCCCCTGTCATATCATAGCTTAGTGATCTGCTAAGGTATCATCTGCTTAGCTATCATATCACAGTCAGCTGAGACAAAAGACTGGTAGCTCAATGGCTTAAAGCACTGCTTTCATTGTTCCAAAAGCCAGAATCTCAAGTATGGTTTAATAAATGTGACATGGAGTCAAATACAGCTGTTTTTATCAAATGCAAGCTCAACTTTTGGAATGTATTGTTTCTAGTATTGCTAATGTTGTGCTGTTTGAGATGAAAATTAGATTGGATTGGTCTGTAGCTTTTCATTTTTATTAAAATGAGTATTTTGTCAGCTGAAGGACATGAGGGAGTCGAACCCAGACCAGGCTCACACCTCAACCTTCATTACTAACTGCTGTGCTACAAAATCAGCAATTCTAGTTTGATTATACTGTTCCGTATAGGCGTCGTTTGGACTGTAGCTTCGGCGTACTTGCAGCTCCGTAACGGCTGCAGTTAAGCATATCTCAAGCTGTCAGGGTAGGAATCCTCTCCAAAGAAGCCACCAAGTTAAGGCACCTCGTTGCACCTTGTTCATCCTCTCCACCTCTCATCTAATCTCATGTTCTCAAATATGCTGGTTGCAGGCTGTGAGACAGAGACATGTCAGCTACCCTGTTTGCCACCCCCTAAGGGCCTCCCCACTTCTCTCCTTTGCAGCCTGGGCCTCATGAAACACTAGATAAGACAAAGGTGAATGTGACAAAATAGCTGAAGTGGTACTTAGTAAGGAAACACTACTGCCCGGCTGCTACTCAATGTAAATAAGCACAAGGTGAAAAATGGTATAAGTTTTTTATTGCACAGTCCAGGAAAGCAGCATGGAAGTATAATATCAGGCAACTGCAGTTTGATGAGATGAATGACAGGTATGCAGAGTAAGCCACTCTTAGGTCCAAGTTGTTACTGTGGTCGAATTGTTAAGGTCCCAGAATCTGCTCCTGGTAGGAGAAGGCAGGCTGAAGAAAAAGGAAGATGGATTAAGGCAAATTAAGAGTTGATTGGTCAGTTTTAGGCTGGTCTTTTATAAATCCATGCATGCTCTAACTACTAATGCGTCCATAGGATAACATGCACACGTTAACCTTTAGCACACGCTAACGGCACCTAAACGGTGCCGCTTCAGTGCGTGGTAAAACTTAACGCGTGCATGTTATCCAATGCACATGTTACTAGTTAACGCATGCGTGGATTTAGTGCACCTTTGAAAGAGAGAGCCTAAAACTCGCCAATTGACTGTTTTCTCAGAAAATCTTTTATAACTACACCCTTCTGAAGGAAAAACAAGTGTGAAACATGTTAGTATTGTGAAAATGTAGATAATTCATCACAAGGGCAAAGAAAGGTTGCAGTACATCATTCTGACCTATTCGTTCTGTTTTGGGATTTGAGCTTTGGCCAGGTGCAAGCTGTTGTGCTGAACCCAGTTTGAACAGACCTGCTCTGGCCTCTGGGAAAACACAATGGGAGTCATTAGCCACTCTGGGAGCCTGAAATCAAGAGAAAAAGGGGAAAAAAGTTGACAGACATATGTGGCAAAAATAACAAACAGAAGTCTTGGGAGAATGTTACACCACAGTCTCAGAATAACAGCTAGAATGAATAGATGCAAAAAAACACTGTTCCTTTTTTATAATAAGGATGCCTATTAATTATGACTAAAAAGATTTACCTTTAGCTCTATGAGGAAAAGCACTGCTTTCATCTTCCCAACATCATAGGTTCCACATACTCATTTTGCTGGCACCAAAGTTTAAAACAGCATGGTTTGTTTGTTTTTTTCAGCCAGTACTCCTGGAACCAATTTTTACCATCACTAATTCTCAGACCTGCTAATGACCCTTTGGAATGGAGAGAGTTGTGGCAGATATCAGGGGGAGAAAAAGTTAATGGAAAATCACCATAAGCAATAACACAGAATGGGAGTCCCAAAGAAGAAATCAGTTCTGCCTGAGCTTTTATCTAATAAAGACACCTAAGTAGCTAGCAATATATCATTCTCACCTAGATTTGTTCCTGGAAAGATGAAAAAGGTTAGACAAACATCAAAATTGCAAATTACTTTAGCTGCTAATGGTCCTGTAGAATGGAGAGAGTTATGGCAGATATAGGAAAAAAAAGGTTAAAAGATAATCAGGAAAGGTAAGGTCTCAGAAATCAGCATAAGCAATAATACAGAATAGGAGTGCTAAAAGAGAAAACACTTCTTGACCTTCTTATACTAAGGATGCCTAAGTAATATCTGACGAGATGATGCAGTATATAAACTTAAGGTTTAGTTTAGTCATAGGCACCGTTTGGACTTCCCACCAGAAAACATTCAAATCTGATTGGGTGTGCTTTCGGTGTGGTTTGGCCAAACACATCTGCACTGACTTTTAATCATCTCCTTCACTTCTCACAGCTTTGACTAGAAGCCATTTCTCATCTGCTTAGTCTGTAAAGGCTGTTACCAATTTCTAAATGAAGTTACCTCTATAACTCTATGTCGTAAGGTGCTGCTTTTATCTTCCATACGTCAGGGGTTCAAGTCTTGAGTGTGGTTAGCAAATATTTGATATTCATTTTTCTCCCAGAAAACCTTCAAACTCTTTGGCTATTCCTTTGCTTAAACATATTTGAGTTTATCTTTAAAATGATCTGCAGTAGAGAATGACACGGGGAAAAAATCTGTCCCCGTCACCGCCCCATCCCCGGCCCACCATCCCTTTCACCGCCCTGTCACCGCCACTGCCATCCCATTCACCGCCCCGTCACCGTCCCCGCTGCATCCATATAAGCCTTAGTACTGTAATATTTAGCTTATTCCTTTCTTATAAATCAAAGTTCCTGCTGCTGAATTAAAGAAAGAGATGTTCAGCTGGCAGGGCTTTGTTTATAAATTTTTATCAACACAACTAATATACTACTTTATCCTAAAGCAAAAAATAAATAAAATATAATTTTTTTTTTCTACCTTTGTTGTCTGGTTTCTGCTTTCCACATCTTCTCATTCAATTCCTTCCATCCACTGTGTGTCTTCTCTCTGCGTCTTCCATTTTCTGTTACTGTGCCTCTCCCTTCACCCCCCCCCCCAATTGGTCTAGCACCCATCTTCTTCCCTCCGCTCCCCCATAGTCTGGCATCTGTCTTCTTCCCACTCTGTCTTCCACATTTCCCTTCAGGGTCTGTTCCTCTCCACCCTCCTTCAATGTCTGTCCTATTCCTTTCCACCACCACCCTTCCCTCCCTCCTTTACCATCTGTTCCTTTCTACCACCCTTCAGCTCCTCTCGCGTGGCCTATCTATCTACCTTCCTCCCTCTTATTTTCATGGTACATTACAATGTAATTTATGCAAGCCACTGGAGCCTGCGAGCTCGGTCCCTGTCCCATCCCCACAAACCATCTCACTTCTGTGCTCCTATTTTACCCATTTCTAATATCTCCCCTATGTATCTGCCATTGCCCCCCCCCCTGTGTCCATATACCATCCCCATGGCATGTCCCCTTTATGTCTCTGCCCCTATGCCCCATGCA
This sequence comes from Geotrypetes seraphini, assembly GCF_902459505.1. NCBI lineage: Eukaryota > Metazoa > Chordata > Amphibia > Gymnophiona > Dermophiidae > Geotrypetes > Geotrypetes seraphini. The sequence goes on along the minus strand of NC_047092.1, from coordinate 42,444,061 downwards.
CATAATTTCCCCTCTTTCTGTTACCTTCCTGTGTCCAGATTTCCCCTATCTTCCTCTTCCATACCAGTGTGTCTCTTCTTTTCAACCCCATCTAGCTTTTTTCCCTCTTTCTTCCCCCCCCCCCCCTGCTTCTAGCATCTGGTTCACCTGCCTGTTCCTCCCTTTCTTTCCTGCTGTGGGTTTTTCTTTCCGTCTTCATCCCCTTAGCCCAGAATCCTTTTCCCTTTCACTCCATCCTTCCAGTTTGAGCCTGGTTGGGCAGAAGCAATGCGCTGTTCCTTCATCTCCAAGGTAATATGCTATATTAATATGGTATTGCACCCGGTAAGTTTGCAACCACCACTTCCTCTTCCCTCAACATGCAATAGAGGGTAGACAGCTCATAATAGTGAAAGCGGTTTCTAGAACTGCACATCTAGATAACCAAAGTTCCAAATAAGGTAGGGTAGAAGGTGTTATTTAGTACAAAACATTCATTCATCTTACACCTTAAGTACCAACCACTACTCCAGCAAATAATGAACAATGGCAACTAGTGCATTACAGGCGATTGATGTGACACATGTTCTCAGCGTTAACCAAAAAACGATGCTCTCTAGTAAAAATGCATGTAACATATCTTACAGATTGATCACGCGGTCTCCGCAGCCCTCACCCGCCTGCCCAATCGATCCTAGTGTTTAGCCAGCTCTCTCCCTTCTCCTCACCTTAGTTTGTAGGTTTTCTTTTTCGGCGACCTGCACGCTTTCCCAAAGAGCCGCGCACGCGCCACTGCTCAGTGTTCAATTTTCTGCTCTGCTGCAACTTCCTGTTTCCGGTTGCGTCAGAGCAGAAAATCGAAACTGAGCAGCAGTGGGTGCGCGGCTCTTTGATAGTGTGCGGGTCGCTGAAAAAGAAAGCCTACAAACTGAGGTGAGGAGAAGGGAGAGAGCTGGCTAAACACTAGGATCGATTGGGCAGGCGGGTGGTGGCTGCGGGGACCGCGCGATCCTTCATGCCTCACTGCGGGGACAAAATCATTCACCGCTCCACGGGGTGGTGAATGGCCTTGTCCCCGTCTCCCGCAGCGACTGCTATTTTTCGTTCCCCGTTTCGGCGGGTTACCCGCGGCTAAACGCGGTGGCCGCGGGTAAACCGCCACCGTATCATTCTCTAATCTGCAGCAATCCTCGGATGTCTAAAGCAGCCTTTTCTCTCTCATCCTAAACCCCCTCCTCCACCCCAACACACAGTCCCCAAGCTGAATTTACCAACAGGAATGTCTCTAGGATACATCTCAAAAACATGTACCTTCCTTCAATACCTGTCTAAGCTCTCTGAAGTTTTAGTAAACCTGTTGCCCTGTGCGGATATTGCATAAAGGGAAATCCATTCCTACCACAATGGCTTGTACCTGAGAGCAGATGAATATATCTGATGCACCTGTGCCTGCAAATTGCAGAATGCTGATGAAAAACAGCAAAGTCCACCATTTATGAGAGCTGTTAGGATGCTGTTAAAATGAGTGAAGGTGAGGGTGGGAGTTGAACTGGGGAGCTTGAGAAGATGGACAAGGTGCAACAAGGCGCATTAACTTGGTAAGCCACAAATGGCATCTTTTTATCAGAGGAGAAGTTATTCCCATGACAGCTTAAGATTAGAGAGTTGCGTGGGGACAGAAATCCCACCCGTCCCCACGAGGAATCCCTCCATCCCCACCTGTCCCAGCGAGGAACCCCCTCCGTCCCCGCCAATCCCTATAAACTTCAGAAATAGTTATTTCATTTGATTATGCTACTGAATTAAAGACTCTGGTAGAAACACATTTATAAATAAGTAAAAAGACTTTATTAATTTGGAAATATTAATCGGGAAGAATACATACTTTGTAAACGGGTTTCTACTCTGTCTTTCCCATGTCCTTTCAGCGTCCTTCTCCCCCTCTGTCTTTCCCATGTCCTTTCAGCGTCCTTCTCCCCCTTTGTCTTTCCCATGTCCTTTTAGCGTCCTTTTCCCCCCTCAGTTTTACCCATGTCCCTTAAGCATCTTTTCCTCTCCACTCCACCTTTCCTCCCTTTCTCTCTCCCTGCCCCTTACATTCGTGGCGCTTCCCCGCCCGCCCGACAACAGAACAGGCCCGGTCCGCCAAACCTCCCTGCCCTGTAGCCTCGAATCTAAATTACCTTCTTACAGCAGCTGGAGTATTGAAGCTGCTGTAAGAAGGTAATTTAGATTTGTGGCTACAGGGCAGGGAGGTTTGTCGGACCTGGCCTGTTGTCGGTCGGTCGGTCGGGGGAAGCGCCACAAAGGTAAGGGGAACTGGCTGGCTGTGCACCCCCCCAAGGCTGCAACCGGGGCGGACCGTCCTTCCCGCCCCCCCTTGGTACGCTACTGCCTTTCCCTACTTGCCCTGCCGCAGCACACAGCCAACTGGAAGTCTTCCCGATGTCAGCACTGACGTCGGAGGAAGGGAGGGCATCCCCGGGGGAACCTGCGGGATCCCCGTGGGTCCCCTGTGATTCCTGTCATCCCCGTTCTCGTGCAGCTCTCTACTTAGGATGTCCTAGCCATTGGAAGGCGAAAATAAGTTTGCCTGGAAAGGAAAATGTGCTGATAAAAACGGCAAAGTTCACCATCTAGACCAGTGGTTCCCAACCCTGTCCTGGAGGACCACCAGGCCATTCGGGTTTTCAGGCTAGCCCTAATGAATATGCATGAGAGAGATTTGCATATAATGGAAGTGACAGATATGCAAATCTGCTCCATGCATATTCATTAGAGCGATTCTGAAAACTCGGATTGGCCTGGTGGTCCTCCAGGACAGGGTTGGAAACCACTGATCTAGACCCTTTTATGACTGCTAATAGGAAGCTGTTAGGAAGTTGTTAAAATGAGTGAAGGTGGGATTTGAACTGAGAAGTTTGAGATGAACAAGGTGCAACAACCTGGTGAGCCAGAAATGCTTTCTTTGTGGTTATTGTGATATGATAGCTAATCAGATGATATATAGGCAGGTTAGTCAACTATGATATGAAAGGGCAGTGAGATCCAACTGAATAGAAGCTGATGTAGCTCTATGGGTTAAAGTCCTGTGCTGGTCATACAGAGGTTGTGAGTTCAACACCCAGCACATCTTTTAATTGTGGCATACTACCTTGAAGGTGCAGCTTGATGATCTCACAATGAGGTCAGCTTTGTGAAGCTGAAGAGCTCCATTTTGCAGTGAGGGAAAATGCTTGTTAAAGTCTGTATCTGGTTTTTCTCTTTTTAAGCGCTGAGAAATGAAGTAATGTGTACAATAATGATATCTATTTCATGTTTTTTCTTTGCTCTCAAAAAAGAGCTAATTGCAGCACTGTTTGGTGAGAAAAAAGGGGGTTCTTTTTAAGCAGGAAAGTAAATGATATTACTGTTTGGGCAGAAAAGTACTATGTTTTCCATGCAATATGTTTATATTGATGTGCTCTATTGATATGGTGGCTTATTACCGTATTTTCGCGGATATAACGCGTGCGTTATACGCGTTTTTACGTACCGCGCATACCCTTCGCGCGTTATATGCCTGAGCGCGGTATACAAAATTTTTTTTACATATTTCACACCCCGCCCGACGCCCGATTCATCATCCGGAAGGACGCTCGTACCCCCACCGCTCGCACCCCCACCCCGAAGGACCGCCGACTCCCCGACAATATCGGGCCAGGAGGGAGCCCAAACCCTCCTGGCCACGGCGACCCCCTACCCCCACCTCGCACTACATTACGGGCAGGAGGGATCCTAGGCCCTCCTGCCCTCGACGCAAACCCCCCTCCCCCCAACGACCGTCCCCCCCAAGAACCTCCGACCCCCCCCCCCCCCTTCCCCGTACCTTTGGTAGTTGGCCGGACAGACGGGAGCCAAACCCGCCTGTCCGGCAGGCAGCCAACGAAGGAATGAGGCCGGATTGGCCCATCCATCCTAAAGCTCCGCCTACTGGTGGGGCCTAAGGCGCGTGGGCCAATCAGAATAGGCCCTGGAGCCTTAGGTCCCACCTGGGGGCGCGGCCTGAGGCACATGGGCCCAACCCGACCATGTGCTTCAGGCCACGCCCCCAGGTGGGACCTAAGGCTCCAGGGCCTATTCTGATTGGCCCACGCGCCTTAGGCCCCACCAGTAGGCGGAGCTTTAGGATGGATGGGCCAATCCGGCCTCATTCCTTCGTTGGCTGCCTGCCGGACAGGTGGGTTTGGCTCCCGTCTGTCCGGCCAACTACCAAAGGTACGGGGAAGGGGGGTGGGGGGGTCGTGGGGGGCGCCAGGGGGATCGCGGGTCGGCTGGGGGGGCGGTCGGAGGTTCTTGGGGGGGGGGCGGTCGTTGGGGGGGAGGGGGGTTTGCGTCGAGGGCAGGAGGGCCTGGGATCCCTCCTACCCGTAATGTAGTGCGGGGTGGGGTTAGGGGGTCGCCGTGGCCAGGAGGATTTGGGCTCCCTCCTGGCTCGATATTGTCGGGGAGTCGGCGGTCCTTCGGGGTGGGGGTGCGAGTGGTCCTGCCGAGGGGGGAGAAGAATCGGACGTCGAGGTGGGGCATCAGGCTTTCAGGATGGGGACAGACCTTCAAGGGGGGACAGGACTTCAAGGGGGGACAGGACTTCAAGGGGGACAGGCAGACCGAAGGGAGTGAAAAAGCTATAAAATAAACCCACTAGCGTGTCAATGTGTTGAGAGGAAGAGGTGGTCTGGGAAATTCTGCTGAGAAAACTCCGGGTCGGGACAGTGCACGGAGAGGCGGGGCAGTGCACGGAAAGTCATGGCAGGTGAACGGAGAGTCGGGACAGCGCACGGAGAGGCGGGGCAGTGCACGGAAAGTCAGGGCGGGTGAACGGTGAGTCGGGGCAACCAGAGGAGAGTCGGGGAGGGCGAAAGGAGAGTCGGGGTGGCCAGAGGAGAGTCGGGCAGCATGCGCGGTATACCCATGAGCGCTGTATACAAAAGTTTCCGTACATACAAGTGTGGTTTCTGCGCGCTATACCCGTGTGCGCGTTTTACACGGGTGCGTGTTATATCCGCGAAAATACGGTAAATCTACTAGTCTTTAAGCCCGTTACATTAACGGGTGCTAGAATAGATGTGTCTTGTGTCTGTGTTTCTTTATCTCTCTCTCCTTGGCCGCTGTCTGTATCCTTCTGTCTCCCCCTCCCCCCTGAGCAAAGCTGTCTGCCCCCAGCACCCACCTCCCCCCCAAATGTCTCTCCATGGCCCTCTTCTGTCTTCCTCCCCCAGAGCAAAGCTGTCTGTCCCCTTTCCCTATCTCTCCATGGCCCCTTCTGTCTCCCCCAGCACACCCCTCCCCCCCAAAGACGCCCCCTATCCCTCTCACTGTCTCTCCATGGCCCCTTCTGTCTTCCCCCCAGAGCAAAGCTGTTTGCCCCAAGCACACCCCTCCCCCCAAAGCAGCCCCCTTTCCCTCTCCCGCTGACTCTCTCTCTGGCCCCCTTTCTCTGTCTGTCTTTCTGTCCTTCTCCCTACCCCTGTGTCTTTCTTTCTTTCTGTCTCCCTCCCTCCCGCTGTCTGTCTGTCTGTCATTTTTCCCCATTTCCCTGTGCAGCAGCATTTCCATCCCACTTCCCTATGCAGCAGCAACAGCATTTCCCTCCTATCCCCCCTTCCTGTGTAGAAGCAGTAGCAGCATTTTCCCCCACTCCCCCTTTCCCTTCTCTTACCTTCTCTTCTCTGCTCCGTTCGGCCCCTCCCCCTTCTTTTACTGCCGTTGTCCTGCTCCATCCGGCCTGCTCCTGATCCTCCCACCGCCGACAAACCTCGGGACTCCAGCGGCGTAGGCAGCACTATAAACACGCTGCTTCGCGGCCTTCTACTGGCGATTTCCTCTGCCGCGTCTGTCTCCGATGATGTCATCAGAGACGCGGCAGAGGAACTCGACAGAGAAGGGCGCGAAGCAGCATGTTTATAGTGCTGCCTACGCCGCTGGAGCCGGGAGGCGACGGAGAGGGCAAGGGGTGCTAGCGGCCGGCAGCGGTGGAGAGCAGGGAAGGGCGCGCATGCCACTTGTCTTGCCTCGCTTGAGGCCAGAGCGTAAGCCGCGCATGCGCACTTCCTATGTGTGCTACAGCTCACGGAAAACGGATGCACGCATAGGAAGTGCGCATGCGCGGCTTACCATTTTATTATATTAGATTAGGAGGGAGAAAGAAGAAAAAAAAAACCATATTCAAACTGACTAGCAAATATCATTGTGGAATATGTCTATAGGAAGTTGCCGGCTATGAAAGCTGAAACTGCATTGAAATGAAGCAAAAACCACACTTAGACCAGCTTTTCCTTCGCCTACATTTTCCACGATGTTTAGACATGGTCTGCCGCCTAATTAGCATCTATCTGGTGCCTATCCTTAACCATGCCCACGTTACGCCCTCGTAACGCCCATGTCTACAAACTTAGATGCGATTTTTCCACGTCTATCTCGTGTCTTTATTCTGAGATCGCCTAAATGACACCTAACTCCATCTAAGTCCCAATTAACGCTTGTTAAGGCCCTTAAATCGCTCATTATCCACTTAATTCGGATGTCTAAAGCACGCCTAAAGTTAGGCGCACCTTACAGAATTGGGCCTAAATCTCTTTCTACAAGTAGGATGAATCAATCATTAAAGTGCATGACGAGATCCATTGGTACCAAGATGTTCAGATATCTCAAAGCTCAGACACGGTGGTGACTGCATTCCCACCCCCGTGGACCAACTGATGTACTACCAGAAAGGGGTAGGTGAAAAATGCAGGCAGCACCCTGCGAGACATTGCTGAACCTCTTACAGGTGTCTAACAGCCTGCGCTTGAGCCCCTTCTAAGCAGTAGATGAGGAATTGAAAGCGGGGATGGCCCCGAGCTCCAAGAATACTTGTCAGCTGTAGACCTCAGTCTGTTGCTTCTTTACGCAGGCAGAGCTGATACCAAATTCAAAGCTCCGAGCACTATAAACACTGAATCTACTACAATAAAACGCTAAGCGCACATGCGCACTCTTACCGCCGTGTTCCCTGATCTGTAGGTCTGTGGCAGGTAAGAGTACGCATGCGCACATTGTTGTTCTATTCTAAGGACCGGCGGCAGGTAACACGCCGCAACTCCCTCCCCCCCCCCCATCGGCGCCGACCCTACCCGGCACACCCGAAACCTCCGTTGACACTTCCAGCTGGACCTTCCCACCGTGAAACGAACACAAACCTGGCTCCAGCAACGTCCGAGGAACAATAAACACACTGCTTCGCGCCCTTCTACTGGCCTGGTTTCCTCTGCCGCGTCCCTGATGACATCATCAGAGATGCGGCAGAGGAAATTAGAGCAGTAGAAGACCGCGAAGCCGTGTGTTTACTGTGCCTTGGATGCTGCTGGAGCTGGGAGGTTTGTCGGCCGTCTAGCGGTGGGAAGGTTGGCTGGGAGGGTCAACGGGGGTTTCGGGTGTGCCGGGTAGGGTCGGCCCCGGGGGGGTTTAAATGGAAACATGCTGCTCAAAGGGATTGGAAGGAGGCAGGCAGGCTGGCTTTGGGGGGTGGGGGGATTTAAATGGAAACATGCTGCTCAGGGGGATGGGAGGCAGGCAGGCTGGCATCGGAGGAGTAGGGGGTTTAAATGGAAACATGCTGCTCAGGGGGATGGGAGGCAGGCAGGCTGGCATCGGGGGGGATTAAATGGAAACATGCTGCTCAGGGGGATGGGAGGCAGGCAGGAAGGCTGGCATCGGGGGGGGGGGTTTAAATGGAAACATGCTGTTCAGGGGGATGGGAGGCATGCAGGCTGGCATCGGGGGTAGGGGTGGGACAAAGTCTTGAAGATAATGAGGACATAGGAAGGAGGCACTGGGGGCACTAAGGACATAGAAAGGGGCACTAAGGACATAGGATGCACTGAGGGTACTAAGCAGGACAGAGGCACTGGGGGCACTAAGGACACGGTAAGGAGGCACTGGGACACTAAGGACATAGGAAGGAGGCACTGGGGGCATTAAAGACACAGTATGCAGGCACTGAGGGCACTAAGGACATGGGAAGGAGGCACTGGGGGCATTATGGACACAGTAAGGAGGTACTGGGGGTACTAAGGATGTAGGAAGGGGTACTAAGGACATGGGGAGGAGGCAATAGGGGCACTAAGGACATAGGAAGGAGGCACTGAGGGCACTAAGGACAAAGGGAGAGACAGACAGAAAAAATGACAGACAGGCAGCGTGCAAGGAGAGAGAGACAAAGAAAAAAAAAACCCAGACAGACAGACAGACATCTACTCTAGCAGGCTTAAAGACTAGTAAAATAAGAAAAGGGGAGAGCAAAACAGACACACTGCTCCTGGCTCTCCTGCAGAAGGAAAAAACTGCAGGTGGCAATAGAGCTCCTAGTAAAGTAGGAGGATCACAGAGCAAATCCGAAGTGGATTCCTTCTGCATATGGCTCGCGGCCATGGGGAGGTAACCTACTTATCCAGAATGACATATCTATCTACTGGACATTAATCTCTTTTTCTGTTACATCTACTCAGGAGTCTATACTTTAGGTGATCTATCCATTCCTGTGAACCAGGTTTTGCAGAAGTGTGTTACTCACAACTTTCAGCACCTCCCACATTGCCACTGGAATGTAGTACCACATTTAGTTTTTCTTGCTGCAAGTGAACTATGCAGAACTGTCTCTGCGCTGCTTAGTTTTTCTTATTTTCGGTTATTAAGTTTGTTCTTTCTGAGACTTTGGTGCTCCGAGACCCCATATTTGGGGATTTTCTGCCTTGGAGCCAGCTCACCATCTGAATTGAGCACTTTTGAGGTTCTGTAGGGGTAGAATCTTTCCATCGTTCTGCAGGGCCTTGTGGAAGCCCTATTCCTGCCACTGAAGGATGATTCTCTTATGGGTTTTGGTCACCATTGTCTTGGCATGGCATAATTCGGAGCTTCAAGCTCTTTGTACAGGGAACCCTTTCTCTGAATTATGGACGCAGAAGAAGTTCTCCATACTGTACCTTTCTACCGAAGGTGGTTTTTGTTTTTCCTTGTCAACCAGGAAGTTTGTTTACCTGCATTTCATTCCACAGACTCAGAAAGGATCAGATTTTATGCAAATTGGATGTCAATAGAGTCTTGCTCCATTTTTTTGGAGAGGACTAATGATTTTCGACTGTCTGATCCCTCTTTGTCCAGCATGCCCCGCCTCGGCGTGGTAGGTCAGCATCTAAGACCTCGATTGCCTGTTGGATTCGTATGGCTATTTCTGTAATTTGTCGCCCCATGGCAAGCAGCCACCAGTTTCCTTTATGGCCCACTCAACTAGAAGTGTTGCTGCTTCGTGGGAAAGAGTTTTGTGCGATTCATCCAGATGAATTTGCAGAGCACCTACTTGATCCTTTCTTCATGGTGAATGTGGTGGCTCGCTCTGACGGTTTTGGGACCTCGATGTTGCGGGCAGGCTCTTCTGTCCCTCCCTAGATGTTGCCATTGCTTTGGTACATCACCTAGCATACTGAATCCGGAAGGGACACAACAGAATGGAAGATTGGTTTTCACCTTTAATAATCTTCTTTCCCTGGAGGATTCAGTATGGTCCACACTCTGTAAGCTCAGTTGTTCTGAATTTCCTGCTTTCTTTGGCCTCGATTATTCTCCTTACAGGCTTCATGTACTTCCAGACAGTAAACAGGTCCTATGTGGAGTTCGCTCTTCTGTCGCTGCACACAGCAAGTTAGTTCAACATTGTTCCACAATGTTTTTTTCTGTGTTGCTTTTGCCTGTTTACTTGTTTTCATGTTTTACAAAGCAGCCCAGAACAAACATTGTTTGTATTAATGGGGAGGTTCCCCCTTGCAATCTTATTTTGTCATAGATTTGCTACAGTATGTTGCTTGACTTTGGGACTGATCTTTAGAGGGCTTTAACTTTCTCTAAGGTAGGAAGAGTACATGCTCAGAAAAATGTTTGAATTTCTGCAACTCCCGGATTGAGGGAAGGGATTGAACACCTAGTGTACTGAATCCTCCAGGGACTAACAGAAGATTATTGAAGGTGAAAACCTAATCTTCCATTCTTCTGATTTTTGGTATCTTTGGCATACAGATACTTTTGGTTTCCTAGCTATATGAAATCACTGGAATCTTCAGATTCTGTCTCCCATCTAGATTTCATCTTGCAGAAATTAAGGAAAAATTAACAAAAGGGAATATCACCATTCTTCTCCTTTTCAACCTTCCCCATTCTTTTGCTCTGTGCATTTGGCTGTGCTTATTAATATCTTGCCGAGATTCATTCTTGTTAAATGATGGTGGTTTTGCATTATTATTTTGGAATTACTGTGATAGTGATATTTTTTATTTTTCATTATAAAAGTAAAAATTTTCATATTTTTATGTTTTGAAATGTAATTTATATATAAAATGGTGTGTATGGCTTTGCTTTTAAAATTATTCGTCCTTATTGATGTAACTGTTCCATTTTGTCTTAATTTGAGAAGTCTTTAACACTCAAAATTTGAAATAGTTAATTCTTTACATTATAAGCATTATCATTTAGGAAGCTATTTAATGTTATTCATGAAGAAATTTTGCCACACGAGTCCTAAACAATTTCTAAACGGTTTTTAATTAGCATGTTAAGTACTTTAAAAGTTTACCATTATGATCAAATTTGTGATTGTTTTGTAGAAAGAAAATGATGAGGAAACCCAAGTCTTAAAGAAAAAGTTGAAGTATTGGCAACGGCTACGCCATGACCTCGAAAGAGCACGCCTATTGATTGAACTTATACGGAAACGGGAAAAATTAAAACGAGAGCAGGTAAATCAATTGTGCAGTCTTGTAGTGAAGACTTGATACCTTAATTATCTATATAAATGTACCGATAGCTTTATTAGTTCTGGAGACTACATTACATTACATTAGTGATTTTTATTCCGCCATTACCTTGCGGTTCAAGGCGGATTACAGAAGAGGATTTCTGGACATGTCCAGAGGTATTAGAGTAGAGCAGGTTGCTTTAGAGGATTGAAATGTTTCATCCGGTGTTAGTTAGTCTTCATGGATTTCTTGAATAGGGTTAGGGTTGCCTTGCTTCAATTCGACTGAATACAAGGTCTTAGACAATAAAGTGGCTGAATAAGTGCAAACATAATTTATCAGCTTCAGAAAGCTAGCACATTGGGGAAACTTCTAGAAATGGAAAATATCACTGAGGCCCAGATTCTTTAAATGGCGCCGTTGTTGGTGTCTGCCTTAAAAGTGGCTGCCGATTTCATGTCAATCATGTGACAGTGCCATTTAGAGAATCATGCCTTTGGAAAAGGTAGGTGCTGGAAATGTAAGGCAGTGTTTTCAAAGCCTACATTTCCAGCACCTACCTTTGACGTGAATTACTTTGCCTAATGCCATGCTTACAGTGACATTAGGCACCATAAAGTGCCTCTGTAGGCATCATTCCTGCACTGTTTTTTAGCCGTCAGTAAAAGCAACTTTAAACGGAGTTCTCCTCCTAGGTGCCTAAGTTAAGGTGCTGTTTACAGAATAAGGACTCACTGAATGGCATTCTACAATGAGGGTTCCAAGATCAGTGCCCATTGTGGAATAGTGGATAGCACTGGGATCCATGCTGAACTTTGGGTGCAAGGAGTTACCATCCTGACATGTAAGTTGGACGCAGATCCCCTGAATTCTATGACACTTCCTATGGCAGTCAAATCCTTTTACCAATAATTATGGCAATTTATATTCAAAAGATTTATGCAGTCAGGTTTCAATAGCCACATGAGATAAGCTTAACATGCATCAACTCCAGTGTATGAACAGAACAGACTACTGGAATCTAGTAGGCATTGTCAAGTCTTTCTCCAATGACAAGCATGATATGAAATCCACACACATGGATGTCATCAACAGAGCCCATGACAAAATCTTGCCTGTAAAGCAGTGGTTTTCAGCCCCGTTCCTGGAATATACCAAGCCAATTAGGTTTTTAAGATACTCAAAATGAACTTTCATGAGAGGTATTTATTGCATGCAGGCAAATTTCTCATACATGTTTTGTGAGTATCATGAAACCTGACTGGTTTAGTATGTTCTGAGGACTGGGTTGAAAAACCCTTGCTATAAAGTGTTTCAAAAATTTCTACATACCCTACACATATAAATGAAACTAATTTCCTAAAATACAAAAACAGTTTAGTAGAGTGAAGGAAGCTGTTAAAGCTAAAAGAAGTTCTGTTACAACTGGAGTCCATATATATGGTGGTCAATCCAAATCCACAAACTGGCTCTTTCTGAAGTATGATACAGATTTCAGCACCTCTCACATTGCCAGTAGAATATAGTGCCCCCTTCAGTTTTTTCCTTCAAGCGAACTGTGCAGAGTTGTTTCTGATCTGATCTGCTTTCTTTATCTCATTTTTGTTGTTGTTGAAATATCGGGGGGGGGGGGGGGTTGTGGCTTTGGTGCCCTGAGACCTTTTATTTAGGAGATCTCTGCCATGGAAAGGACGCAGGTTCTGTGGTTCTTGACTTGAAGCTTAACAGGGCATACCTTTGGGTGGACCTGTGAAGCAGCCTGCTGTGTGCCACTTCAGAGCTCGGGGTCTATTCTCCTGGGAATTTTTCAGAGGCTTAAGTGCAAGTTGAAGGCAGGCTGAGGGCACCCTGAGTAAGAACCTCGGCTGCATATTTCCTGCCCCTGTTGTGTTTTGAGTTTCTTTTTTTTTGGGGGGGGGGAGGTCTCTGTTGGAATCAGTCCAACTGGCAGCCCAAAGATTCAAGGATTGGCTTAATTTGGATAAGTTTCTGAGGCAGAAAGACCTTTCCATTCACTTCAGCTGCAGGGAAACTGTGAGTGCAACCCAATCATTTCCTTATGGGAAAATCGGGGTGGTGGTGGGGGAGGGATGTCTGAGGGTCATTTTTGAAGGTTTCCAAGGATAGAGTTCAGGTCCCCCACCTGTAAAACCCTTATTTTTTAGGGTTTTTTAAAAAAAAATTTATTAAGTCTCCATGGGTTTTTGGCATGATTTTTTTCTGGCTGCGGCCATCTTGGATTTTAACAATCTTCTTTTTTTTTCCCCCTAGAGCTTTTATCTGTCTCAAAACCCCTAGATTTTTTACAAAAATCAATAGGGATAGACTCCTCAGCATGTGCTAATATGAATTCATGTGTCAGTTGTGCTGGATTGGAGAATGTTCAAACCAACAGTCTTTGGACCCAGGAAAGTGGTTGTTATCCCAGATAGCATTTCAATGGTTGATGGCTTCGGCAATAAATGGGAAGCAAACTGTTTTGTCAGCCAAAGAGCCAACTCCAGAAACACTGAACTGGACACTTTAGTGCAGTGGTCTCAAACTCAAACCCTTTGCAGGGCCACATTTTGGATTTGTAGGTACTTGGAGGACCTCAGAAAAAATAGTTAACGTCTTATTAAAGAAATGACAATTTTGCATGAGGTAAAACTCTTTATAGTTTATAAATCTTTCCTTTTGGCTAAGTCTTAATAATAATATTGTAATTTATAGCTAAAGAGACATATGATCAAGAAACTGTTTTATTTTACTTTTGTGATTATGATAAGCATACCGAGGGCCTCAAAATAGTACCTGGTGGGCCGCATGTAGCCTCCGGGCCACGAGTTTGAGACCGCTGCTTTAGTGCAATCATGGCTAGAGAAAGATATACCGTATTTTTCGCTCCATAAGACACACTTTTTCTCCCTAAAAAAGTGGGTGGAAATGTAGGTGTGTCTTATGGATCAAATATAACAAATTTTTAACCCCCCCCTACCTTTTTTAAATTCTGGTGGTCTAGCGCTGTATCGGCTTCAGCTTTCTTCCCCTCCTTCGGCGGCTGCCTCCTCATCTCTTGCAGCAGAGTAACGCACAAGGCAGGCGCGAGCTTTTCACACTCTTGCCTGGTCCCACGCCACTCCCTGAATTGCTGCCGTCAGTTCTCGCGGAACCAAAAATGCCAAAAAACATATTGCAGAAAATGGGACCCAAAATAGAACTTTGAGGCATCCCACAGGACAGAATATTGGGAACAGAAGTGGACTGTGACCAAAATACCTTGGAGGATCTACTACTTAGGTAGGGTTTGAAACCATGCAGGTGCAGTAGTAGAGATACTACATCAGACGTGTGTTTCATTTTCTTTCTTTTAAATCCAACTATGAAATCTAGTGACTGAACTGTAGTCTTCTGTTTGTTGCTGTATGTGGTGATATCTAGTGACTGCACTATATGGTTATCCATTGGATGCTATGGACTGAATTCTGTGTATTGCACTGAAAAATCAGTATAGATGATTATAACTATAGATATAAAAATAAAAAATTAGTACTAAGTACTATTCTATAAAAGGTGCTCAGCATTGGGTGTCATTTATAGAATAATGTTTGATGCTAGAATCCACACCCAATTTTGAGTGTGAAGATTTACACCATATAAAACTTGGTGTTAATTCTCACACCTAATTTAGCAATGATCTTCCTTATTTTATAAAACTGCATGCATATTCCAGATATGCCTCTGCTTTGCTAATGGCTGTACCCCCTTTTTGGCTCTCTATATAAAATTTATATGTGGATCCTGGTGTCCTGGTGGCATTAATTTAAAATTTGTATGTGTAAGCCAATAATTGACTATTAGTACCCAGTTATCCATATTATTAGCTCATTTATCAATTAAATTGTGTGCACAAATTGCGTGTGCATTAATGTTTTTGCATATAATTTGGAGCACCATATATATAATTAGGATGTTTATGTACTACTACTTGGTGGTGGAGAAACCTAATAATACCTGTTTTCTTACATAAACACAGGAGTCTGCATGTTAGGTGATTAACCCATGCTTGTGAACTGCTTCCAGAAGGGTGTCACTCACATCTTTCAGCTCCTCCTCCTTCACCAGTGGAGTATACTACCCTCTTCAGTTTTTCCTTCTGCAAGTGAACTGAGAAGTGGTGTTCTGATCTTTGTTTTTTATTATTTTCGAGATGTTTCAGTGCCCAGAGGACCCCAGTTTTGGGGAGACTCTGCAAGAATGGGCTGCAGCTTACAGAGCAACCCCCAGGTGTACCTGTGGAGCCAGCCTGTTTTGTGCTTATTCGAGGCTCGGAGTCCTTTTCCCTGAGAGCCAGTTCATTTCTGATTTATCAGAAGCTTGAGCGCAAGCTATGGGGGTCCCTGTGTGAATCCCTTTGGGTTTTAGGGTGCCAGCTGCATTTTAATCTCCCCCCCACCCTGTTGCATCAGTAGGATCTATGGGGATGAAGTCTTCAGTCAGTGTCTATCCGACTGGCAGCCTGAAGATCTCCAGTTGTGAGCAAAGCTGATGCAGGCATCAGCAAAACAGTGAGTACAGGCCATTATTTCCTATGCACATGAGTCTAGTCTCTCTTTCATTTGAAAGGAAATTCTGCAATGAGGGCATAGGATGAAGTTAAGAAGAGGTGATAGGCTCTGGAGTAATCTAAGGAAATACTTTTTTACAGAAAGGGTGGTAGATGCACGGAACAGTCTGACTGTCTGACAGAGACTGTGTCTGAATTCAAAAGGGCTTGGGATAGGCACGTGGGATCTCTCTGAGAGAGAAAGAGATAATGGTTACTGTAGATGGGCTATTTGGCCTTTGTCTGCCATCATGTTTCTATGGAGGAAAATCAGGGGGGGGGTCACAAAAATATTTTTAAGGGTTTCTGGGCCCAGAGATAGGGTCCCCTTTCTCCCAAACCCCTTTCCCTGAATTTTTTCACCTTCAGGGAAGTCCCCTACATAAGAACATAAGAAGTTGCCACCACTGGGTCAGACCATTGGTCCATCGCGCCCAGCGGTCCGCTCTCGCGGCGGCCCGTCAGGTCTATGACCTGTAATGTGGTTCCTGTCCGTTTCTGTAACCTACCTCTTCTTTTTTATCTGTAACCCTCAATCCCCTTTTCTTTTAGGAACTTGTCTAAACCTTCCTTGAAACCCTGCAATGTGCTCTGGGCTATCACAACCTCCGGAAGCGCGTTCCATGTGTCCACCACCCTCAGGCTGTTCTTGGCATGAATTTTCTGGCAGCAGCCATTTTGGATTTTCAATTATCTTATTTTCTAAAGTCTCAATCAGGCTCAAAACCCCTCTATTTGGCTCAGAATCGACTAGGATGGACTCCTCACATTGTTCTACCTTTTATTTATTTATTTAATTTTCTATTTCATTTTTCTAGGGGAGCTAAGAATGGTTTGCCTGAGTTTATTCAGGCACACAAGCATTTTTCCCTGTCTGACCAGCGTCATGCCAGTTTTGCGCTGGATGGTCGGCTGAGGAGCATCTATGTACTGCGTGCATGTGAGGGAGGGGTGGGAGCTTTAGGCCTAGCCTCCACTAAGTTCTTTAGGGATGGGGAACCACAGGGGGTTCACATGGTAGAGAGAAAATACCGTCTGGAGACCTTGAATAGTGAAGGAATAAAATGCAAGTGTGTGTACACTAAGAAACCCAAGATAAGCCAGGTCCTGCAGGGGTCCTAGGGGGCCACCTGTGCAAGGATTTACCCCAGAGTTTATTAATCTCCTGTGGAAAGCTTATTTAATGGGTCCAGGATGCATTGCGCTGCCTGAGGGTGCACTGGCATTGGACTAGGGAGTGATCTTTCTCCCCGAGATCTTCCCATCATGGAGAAAGCCAGCTCCCAATCTCAGTGACCAAGAAGAATAGGATTGGGAGGATTGGAGATCAGACTCCATGCCTTTATTGTCACAGGGCTCAGCTGCTTTCCTGGAGGATTCTGGTTCCTTGTCAGGAACCAGGAGACAAGGGGCGATAGTTAAGGTGATGAAAAGTCATCCACCATTCCACATTATTGCAGATACGCTCAGGGAGTTGAAGTCGGAGCCCCAACAGCCATCCACCTCACAGTGCACGGTCATAAGTGGCACAAATGCTCGGACCACTTTTTTTCCTCACATATCTGGATATGACCTTTCTGGTCACTGAGCAATGGTACACTCCGTAAGGCCCCTAAAGGTGGCAAAAACTATGTCCAAGCTGTATCCAAGGCTATGGATTTTTGTTTAGTCAGCTGAAGATGGATTCTGCTGTGGGGCGAGTGATGATAAAGGATACACAAGATCACAAGGTGGATGTGATCCTTTTTTTAAAAAAAATTATTTATTTATCGATTTTCAGATTTACATATCAAGTATTCACTTGTACAGAAAGTTGAAGAATAGCAAACAATTAACACTCTGCTCAAATGCAAACTATCAAAAGGAATAAAACATGTAGCTTGACTTCAGCTCAAGTCCTCAAATTAGATCCAAGATTAGATATAGCGAGTTAAGACATTATAATATTAAGACATTATAAAGAAAATAAGGTCCCTTGGCTGAGAGAGGATATCACTTAATATTCAAACTGCACTCAAAGTTTCCCTTTATCCATTTGAGCTCCCCCCAGGAAGGTTGTCAGTTGGAAAGGTTCAAAGACAACATATTTTTTCATTCGATATTGTATTATACATTTGCATGGGTGACGAAGAAAAATAGTCTCTCCAAGAGAGATAACCCCTGGCTTTAACATAAGAAATTCATGTTTTCTTTTTTGTGTGTGTCTTGCCAAATCTAGAAACATTAATATTTTATAGCCATGAAATTCTTTCTGCTTGTTCTTAAAGAAGAGCCTAAGCAACCAGTTTTTATCTGGTGCAAGGGCTACTGTAATTAGTAATGTTGCTGCCAATGCGGTCTCTCTATCAGAAAGTTCCAGCATTGCTGATACATTGAGCGATTGATTATCTTCCTGCAATTGTGGTGGCTGTTCATTACTTTTTAGTGGCAATTAATAGACATGAGTAGATGGTGGCAACATATCCTCTGAAACTCGCAGAGTCTCCATCATATAACATTTTAACATATCCCTAGGAGTCACAGCTGCTATCCTAGGAAAGTTAATCAATTGAAAGTTATTATTATGAGAGAAGTTTTCTAGAGACTCCAGTTTTCTGCATAGATTTAAATTATCTTTTAATAACGTTTCACTAAGTTGTTTAGAAACCTTTAGTTCTTGTTGAATATTCACTATGGAATTCTTTGAATCATCCATTTCAACCCTCAAATTCTTAGTATCAGTTTTTTGGTTTTAAGTTTACCTTCTAGCTTTACCAGCTGAGGTCTTATAGATTTAGCCAGATCAACCACGAGGTCCCAAATAGAGTCCAGAGTTACCTGCCTGGGCTTTTCTATAATGTAAGAAACTTTTTCAGCTTGAATAATCTCATCAGTTGAAAGCAGTTCCTGGCTGTCCCTCTCCTGGATTCGGTTTGCCCCAGAAGTTGTTGAATCCTCAGTTTCTCCAGAGCTCTCCTGAAGATGCAAGGAGTCCGTCTCCATGCTCCCCTCTGTGTTCTTCCTGGCCTCCGAGGGGAGGTGCAAACCGTCCACTGGTAGCTCCTCCACTCACAGGGAGCTAGTGATCTGAGGAGGTGGGGGAGGTGCCCTTGCGTCAGGGCTTAATGTTGTCTCCAAGCCCAGGGAAATCGCCTCAGTCTCGCCCCTCCGAGGTGTCTCCAGCGGGGATACCGACGCTGCCAGGATATCCTGCATATGGCGCAGAAGCTCTTCAATATTGCCGAAAGAGGGTACACTAGAGCACCGTGAGGCTCCAGCAGCGCTGCAGCCTCTCCTCTTCAGCATGATGCAGTTAAGAAAAAGCTTCCCCGAGGGGTTTGCAGTATTTATTTAAGCGAGCTCATGCAGCGTTTAGCTCAGCTTAACGGACCATCAGCCGTTGCGGATGTGATCCTTAAGAGACAATTTGAAATGCTGACTTTGGGGATCAAAGCTGCAGTGGCAGCCTCTTGTGACATGTGCCTGCCACACTAGGCTCAGGCTGAGGATGACTACATTTGCCCTGAGCTGGTCCTGGAGGGAGTAGAGTGTTGGCAAATGCTTTATATGGCATCAGAGTCATGAGCAAAGTATTGGCATATGCTGTTTCTGCCTGCAGGATGCTCTGGATCACACAATGGATGGGCATTTCAGCTTTCAAGGCAACTTTAAGCAGACTGCCCTTCAAAGGGCAGATGCTATTTGGTAAAGTCTTAGACTTTATGGCCAGTGTGGTAGAAGAAAAAAGCATTTATCTCCTGCAAACAATCAGGAAAAAGGGAGACAAAAGTAGACTATCTGGCCAAGTCTAAAGCTGTCAAAACAACAGTCAGAGAGGCCAAACTCCAAATAGAAGAGAATCTAGCAAAGAACATTAAGAAGGGGGATAAATCCTTCTTCAGGTATATTAGTGACAGAAAAAGAAACACAAATGGGATAATACGCCTTAGGAAACCAGATGGGAATTATGTAGAATCGGATTCCGATAAAGCCAAACTATTAAATGAATACTTCTGCTCAGTCTTTACCTGCGAGGTGCCGGGGTCCGGTCCACAGTTGCAGACAATGGAAAGCTCGGAAGACCCGTTTCGGAATTTCGAGTTTACGCCCAGCAGCGTCTACTGTGAACTATCGAGACTCAAAGTGAACAAAGCCATGGGACCAGACAATCTACACCCCAGGGTGCTTAGAGAGTTGAGTGATGTCTTGGCGGAACCGTTATCTGCGCTGTTCAATCTTTCCCTAAGTACAGGAAGAGTCCCGTTGGACTGGTAAACAGCTAACGTCATTCCACTCCACAAAAAGGGATGCAGGACGGAGGCTGCGAATTACAGACTGGTGAGTCTCACATCAATAGTGAGTAAACTTATGGAAACACTAATTAAACATAAATTAGATATGATCCTGAACGAGGAGAATCTACGTGATCCCCATCAACATGGATTTACAAAGGGAAGGTCCTGCCAATCCAATCTAATCATCTTCTTTGACTGGGTATCAAGAAAGCTGGATATGGGGGAGTCCCTGGATGTTGTGTACTTGGGACTTCAGTAAAGCTTTTGATAACGTCCCACACTGCAGGTTATTGAGCAAGATGAGTTTGATGGGATTAGGTGAAACATTAACTACATGGGTCAAAGACTAGCTTAGCGGTAGACTTCAGAGGGTGGTGGTTAACGGTACCCTCTCCGAAACGTCGGAGGTGATCAGTGGAGTGCCGCAGGGCTCGGTCTTGGGCCCGATCCTATTTAACATTTTCATGAGACCTGACTCAGGGGCTTCAAGGTAAAATAACATTATTCGCCGATGATGCCAAACTATGCAACATAGTAGGCAAAAGCACATTGCCCGACAGTATGACGCGGGACCTACTCTTACTGGAACATTGGTCCTCGACTTGGCAACTAAGCTTCAATGCCAAAAAGTGTAAGGTCATGCACTTTGGCAGCAGAAATCCATGCAGAACTTACACCCTAAATGGTGAGACCTTAGCTAGGACTGCAGCAGAACGAGACTTAGGAGTGATCATTAGTGAAGACATGAAAACTGCCAATCAAGTGGCGAAAGCTTCATCCAAGGCTAGACAAATGATGGGTTGTATCTGTAGAAGTTTCGTCAGCCAGAAGCCCAAAGTCATAATGCCGTTGTACAGATCCATGGTGAGACCTCATCTGGAATATTGTGTACAATTGTGGAGGCCACATTACCAAAAAGATGTGCTGAGAGCTGAATCGGTACAGCGAATGGCCACAAGCATGGTCTCAGGACTCAAGGATCTCCCGTATGAGGAAAGGCTGAGTAAATTGCAGCTATACTCGAGGAATGTAGAGAGAGGGGAGACATGATTGAGACGTTCAAATATATCACGGGCCGTATCGAGGTGGAAGATGATATTTTTTTTTCTTAAAGGACCCACGGCCACAAGAGGGCATCCGCTGAAAATCAGGGGTGGGAAATTTCATGGTGACACCATGAAGTATTTCTTCACCGAAAGGGTGGTTGATCTTTGGAATGATCTTCCACTGCAGGTAATTGAGGCCAGCAGCGTGCCAGACTTTTAAAAAAAATGGGATAGGCATGTGGGATCTCTTAGGGGAAGAAGTTAGGGGAGTGGGTCATTAGAGAAGGCAGACTTGATAGACTGTGGCCCTTTTCTGCCGTCATTTTCTGTTTCTAATGACTTTGCCATATAGCAAACTTTACCGACCTGTTGGGAGTAGTCAGTCAGTTTTCATTTCTCATGACGTTCCTGCCAGTACTATGCAGATTCCTCTACACAGATCTGATCGGGGATCAAGACAGATTTGGCAACTCCAGACACAGCAACCTCCAAAAAGTTACAATGACACCAGGTCAATAGCTGCGCCCTTGCACATTGGCGGGAGGCTGCTAGCTTTCTAGAGGGAGTGGGATAAAGTTTCCTCGGACTGCTGGGTTCTAGATCTTATCCAAGAGGGTCACAAGATCAAGTTCTATCACACATACACCCCCTCGTCAGATCTGTTCATCGACTCTCCAGTCAGACAACCAGAAAAGAGACTAGAATCCGAGCGATGGTACAATGGCTATTGGACAATCAAACCAACCAGCTCCAGAAGAAAAATCAGTAATCTCATGTGCTTCATAGTGTCCAAGAAAGGCACCAGAGACTGATCCTGGACCTAAAGTCCATAAAAGCATCACTAAAAGTAGTGCACTTCCACATGGAGATGGTTTGGTCTGTCATTGCGGCAGTGACTCCAGGGGAATTCCTAACCTCCCTAGATCTGACGTGAAGCATGCTTTCATATTCCCATCTTCCCAGTCCACAGGAAATATTTGAGATTCCTTGTTCTCCAAAGACATTTCCAGTTTTTGGCTCTACCTTTTGGTTTGCAACAGCCCCATGCACCTTTACCAAGGTGATGGTGATGGTTGCAACATACCTTTGCTGGATGGGGATACAAGTACACCCATACCTGGATGATTGGATGATCACGGCTCCATCAAGGCTGTTGTGGATCTCCTACAGGATCTGGGCTGGATAGTCAACTTCAAGAAGAGTTATCTAGAGCCGACCCAATGCTTGGAGTATTTGGGAGTCTACTTTGTCACAGAGAAAGCCATCTCCCAGTCTCTGTGACCAAGCGGAACAGGACTGGGAGGATTGGAGATCATAACTTTGTCCCAAGATTCAACCACGCAACCAGACTCAGGTAGCAAATTTCAGAGCTCCTAGTGATGACAAATTTCATGGCCTGCCATTACCTCCACATGCCAGGTTTGATGGTGGCCATGATGGAAGTAGTTCCCTGGGCAAGAGTGCATATGCGCCCCCTTCAGGATTCCCTGCTCTCCAGGTGATCCCCGCAGTGAGATTCTCTAGCTGCAGCCTCCCTGGATGGGGGAAGCGAAGACCAACTTGTGCTGATAGCTCCAGGTGGGCTTCTTATCAAACGGCATGCCTCTCCATATCTACTCATGGGTGACACTAATGACCGATGCCAGACTATTTGGCTAGGGGGCACATTGCGGTGGTTATCTGGTATAATACCAATAGTCCCTCCCACAGAGAAAGTTGGGTATAAATTGTCTAGAACTCTTCAACATCTTTATAAATAATCTGGACATAGGTATGACGAGCGAGGTGATTATATTTGCGGATGATACGAAGTTACTCAGAATAGTGAAAACGCAGGGGGATTGCAAAGATCTGCAACGTGGCATAATCAAGCTCAAGGAATGGGCATCGACATGGAAGATGAGATTCAAAGTGGATAAGTGTAAAGTGATGCATGTCGGTAACAAAAATCTTATGCACGAATACAGGATGTTTGGGGTGGTACTTGGAGAGACCTCCCAGGAAAGGGACTTTGGAGTTCTGATCGACAAGTTGATGAAGCCGTCCGCGCAATGTGCGGCGGCGGCAGCGGAAAGGACGAACAGAATGCTAGGAATGATAAAGAAGGGAATCACGAACAGATCAAAGAAGGTTATCATGCCGCTGTACCAGGCCATGGTGCGCCCTCACCTGGAGTACTGCGTCCAGCACTGGTTGCTGTATATGAAGGAGGACACGGTACTACTTGAAAGGGTCCAGAGAAGAGCGACCAAGATGGTTAAGGGGTTGGAGTTGCTGCCGTACAGCAAAAGATTAGAGTAACTGGGCCTCTTCTCTCTCGAACAGAGGAGACTGAGAGGGGACATGATCGAAACATTCAAGGTACTGAAGGGGATAGACTTAGTAGATAAGGACAGGTTGTTCACCCTCTCCAAGGTAGGGAGAACGAGAGGGCACTCTCTAAAGTTGAAAGGGGATAGATTCCATACAAACGTAAGGAAGTTCTTCTTCACCCAGAGAGTGGTAGAAAACTGGAACGCTCTTCCGGAGTCTGTCATAGGGGAAAACACCCTCCAGGGATTCAAGACAAAGTTAGTCAAGTTCCTGCTGAACAAGAATGTGTTCTGGTAGGGCTAGTCTCAGTTAGGGCACTGGTCTTTGATCAGAGGGCGGACTGCTGGGCATAATGGACCACTGGTCTGACCCAGCAGCGGCAATTCTTATGTTCTTAACTACGAGCTATTCATATAGCATCGAGGGCATTGAATTACCTGGATGGTAAGGCAGAGTGTTCTCTGACAACACCAAGGTGGCTTATGTAAGCAGACAGGAAGGCACCTGGAGTGCACCATTACATCTGGAGGTTTAGATGATGATCAAGTGGGCATAAGCTCATCTTTAGGGGCTTTCCAAAGCCCACATAACAGAAGTGGAAACCATACAGGCTGACTTTCTCAGACAGCAGACTCTAGACCCAGGGGAGTGGTCACTGTCCCAAAGAGCGTTCAACCTCATTGTGCAATGCTGGGGAAGACTGGTGATTGACTTAATGGCTTCAGCCAAGAACGCAAAGGCAAATCGCTTCTACAGTCAAAGTGGTGAACCGGAAAGCCCAGTGTTGGACATGTTGGTTCAGTCCTGGCTAGAAGACAGTCTTCTATATGTGTTTCCACCATGGCCCATAGTGGGCTGGGTCATCCGCAAAATCAAACATCGCCCAGGACTTGTGATCCTGGTAGCCCCAGACTGGCCTTGCCAGCCTTGGTATGTGGATCTAGTGCATCTTCAACGAGGCAGCTGCATCAAGATACCGGTTGATATGGGACTCCTCTGTCAAGGACCAACTCCCATGGTCTTACAAAATGAGCACATGGCCTTAATCTGTAAGGGTTTCATTTTGACTTTTCTGCGGGCATAGAAACCATCTATGTTTTCAGCTTACACCAAGGCCTGGAAGACTTTCCAGCTCTGATGTGCCAAAGATCAGGTGGAGCCTTTCAAGTCACCAATTCTGTGATCTTGGCTTTTCTTTAAGCCAGACTAGAAAAAGGCCTAGCAGTGGTGTCTCTTAAAGTCCAGTTGGCAGACCTTCCATGCTTCTGAGCTTGAGGGGGAAAGCTAGTATCTCTTCAGATTTGTCCCAGTTTCTGAAGGGGGTGCTCAGATTGCGGCTTCCGTTGCGCTAGCCCTTTCTGTCCTTCAGTCTTAATATCATCTTGAAGGGCCTTTCTGAACCTCCAAATGAACCTCTCCAAGAGGCGTCCCTCCTAGATCTCACGGTGAAGATGGTATTTCTGGTGGCAGTAGCTTCAGCGAGACGGATCTCAGAGTTGCAGGCTCTTTTCTGAAGAGAAGCCTTTCTCAGGATTAGAGAATGACATGGAGAAAAAAAATCTGTCCCCATCACCGAACCACCGTCACCACCCCATCCATTTCACCGCCCTGTCCCCGCAGCATCCACCCTTCCCTCTTGCCACCTCACTGCCCTTCGGCACCTCTCGCATGGTCCGTGCATCTCCCTCCCTCCCCTTTACCTTCGCAGCGCGATTTAAGGTTTGAGTAGTGGAGTAAAACTCTTCGCACATCCAGTCTCTGCAATATCTTATCTTGCTTAGTCGAACTCAGGTTGACATGAAAGGCTGGCACCTTTGGTAGAAAAGAAAGTACTGTACCATATGCAGTGAAACTCCAGCCTCTGAGATCCTGAGTAGAGAATGACATGGTGGATGTTACCCATGGCTAGCCGCAAGTAGCCACAGGTAACCCGCCAAAACGGTGGAGGGGGGAAAGTGCTCACCGCAGTTATGGGGACAAGGCCATCCACCGCCCCGTAGAGCAGTGAATGGCCTTGTCACCGCAGTTAAGGGAGGGAACGTGCGCAGTCACTTATCGCGCACGGCCCCCTCCTTCCTTCCTACCTACCCACCCGAATCTATCTATGTCCCTTCCTCCCCCTTACCTTCATGACGCGTTTTAAGGTTTGAGTAGCTTGTTGAAAGCCGCTGGAGTGTTCCTGCAGGAATTAATGAGTTCTCCAAACTTTTAGGGCTCTTTATGTGTTGGTGCTAGTTGCACACACCAGGTTGGTTCATTGATACACCTATGTTGCAAGTTTATGTTAATTATTGTTCCCTTTCATGAGTTACTGAGCAGAACAAACTAAAGAGGGCACTATACTCCACTGATGGAGGAGGAGCTGAAAGATGTGATTGACACCCTTTTGCAAGCTGTTTGTGAACATGGATTGCTCACCTAACGTACAGACTCCTGTGTATATTAAAATGATTATCTAATAATATAATAAAACCCTAAGCCGCGCATGCGCACTCCCACCTGCGTGCGTCCGTTTTCCGTGAGCTGTAGGGCATCGCAGGTAGGAGTGCGCATGCGTGAGAGTCTTGCCATACAAAGAAAATCACAGCGCACCACTGCTCCCTTAATGTATTGCTCTTGGCGTCTGAAGGATAAAGCCTGAGATCGGACAACTGACAGTCTTGCCATACAAAGAAAATCACACAGAGTGCTCACTTAATGTATTTCAATGCCGCCACAATCGTTCCCTAGAGGAGCCGCCTTGGCACCTTTAAACTTAAAAATAAACTTAGACCAGAAACGGCCCCAAACTCATGGCTCGGCACACTACACCAGCTGTGCTGTCATCCTCGGCAGGACCCCATAGCTCAAGCCGGCCCCTTGCACCTACAGCTCAGGCACCACAGAAGCCGCGGCAGGGGTGATGTAAACCTTCTACTGAGCATGAAAGCGCGCAACCCAGTCCCCGTGCCTGCCTACCCCCCCCCCCCACCCAACACAGCGCTTGAGCCGGTACCCAGCTCTCGCAAACTCACCGGATTTGCAGACAACATGGCAACGGCGAGGGGAGGAGAGACGAGACTGAGCCATGACAACAACAATAGATATGGCCTCGCTCGCTCAATGGGCCTTCCGCCTATGCAGCTCCAATTAATAACAAAAAAAAAGTTGCAGAAGGTGCAGTGCGGGAGAGAGATGACAATCCAAATTAAAGGTGAGTGCTTTTTACATCTCTTGAGCGGGCCGAGGTATTTTTACCTGTGGCAGGATTCACCATGTGTAAAAAAACAAAAACAAACCCCCCCCCAAAAAAAAAAAACAAAAACCTAAGCAAGAACACCTGGGCAGGAGGAAGGAATACGTGACCTAGGATCCGCAGATTCTAAAACCCAACAACCAATTTGCTCTGTGGGGGGAGACAGAAGGGGGCCACGGAGAGACAGTCAGGCATGGCACAATAGAAAAATACAGTCAGCCAGGGAGAAAGACAGAGAGACATACAGACAGAGAGAAAGGGGGCCAGGGAGAGAGAAAGAAAGAAAGGGGGCCAGGGAGAGAAACAGACAGAAAAAAAGACAAACAGACGGAGCCAGAGAGACAGACAGAAAAAAGACAGACAGCCAGCAGCCAAGGAGAGAGAGGCAAAGAAAAACATGCAGACAACTAGCGGCCAAGGAGAGAGAGAGAAAGAAAGAATGACAGACAGACAGGGGGCCAAGGAGACAGACAGACAGACAGAGTGCAAGGAGAGAGAGAGAGAAAAATATATATAAATACAGACAGACAGACAAACAGCATCCAAGGGGAGAGAGAGAGAAAAAAAAATAAAAACCCAGACAGAAAAACAGCGGCCAAGGAGAAAGAGACAAAGAAAAAATAACCAGACAGACATCTATTCTAGCACCTGTTAATGTAACGGGCTTAAAGACTAGTTAACCAAATAAGAACCTAATCTTTTATTGTGATTAAACTTCTAAATCCATCCTTTTGAAATTTGTTGACAGAGATTGCTTTGATTATATTTTTATACTTGTTTTCAATTTAGTAGTATTTTTATACTTGTTTTCAAACTAGTAGAATGTTTGGAGTCTCGGGAGGCTTCCATGCCCCTGATCAAAATTTGTTCTAGTGTAAGATGAGTGAATTTTTCTACTGATGGAAAAGCAGATCTGTGCTGCAGTCTTTTAATTTTGTGCTTCTAAGCCCTCTCATAGAGGATCTCCTAGTCATCTGGGTGATTTGAATTACCACAATAAGCATGGGTTTATGCTTATGTTAAAATTACTGTATATACTCAAATTCAAACCAATCCGATTATAAACTGAGGTAACCTTTCCCACCCCCACCCCAATAAGGGGCAACAAAGTTCACTCGAATATAAACTGGGAGGGGATTATATTCAATTGCCCTGCCTTGCACCCAGCCCTCCATGCTTCTCTTCCTGCCCAACTCTGCACCCAGCCTCCAATGCCCACTGTAGGCATAGTCCAGCGGTGAGCCGAGACTGGAACAATCCTTCCCGCATCCTGTCCCGACAACTGTTAAACCACCCTGCCTCCCTCCCACCTCTCGGTCCTGTTGCAGGCTTCCCACGGGCCTGCCTTAAGCCCTGGTGATCCAGCATTGAGCTGGAAAAGGAGCAATCCTTCCCGCAACTTGTTCCGGCCAACTGTTAACCACCCCGCCTCTCTCGCAATCAGAAATGGCTGTGTAAATTCCCAGGGCAGTCTTGTGAGACTGTGAGAACTTGCGAGACTGCCCTGGGAACTTGCGCAGCCATTCTAATCGCGCCTCCACACAGGGCAGGAGTGAAGAAAAATCACTCCGACCCTGCTTCACTGCTAGACCACCAGGATTCAAAAGGTATGTTGGAGAGGGGTCTGGGAGGCAAGATGGTTAACAGTTGGCTGAGACAGGACACGGGAAGGATCATTCCTGTCCCGGCTCACTGCTAGACCACCAGGACTTAAGGCAGGCCCGTAGGAACCCTGCAACAGGTTTGGGTGGGGGGGGGGGGAGAGTGCTCAGGCTTGAGGACCCAAATATAAACAGGAACATCTCGCTCCCCATTTTTTTGGGCCCAAAATCTCAGTTTATATTTGGTACATATCATAGATCTCCATATCCATACATATTCATTGTGGTAATCCAGGAATTCCAATCGGCTAGATGTACCTCCAGGGGAAGGTTGAAAAGCACTATTCTAAATATAGTGCTTTTATAGAACAAGAAAGGGAAATGGGGGGGGGGGAGGGGGAGATTGAGTTGTGCTGCTACAGCAAGCACAACTTAACTTTTTTTAAATTTATTGCAGTATACTTTAGGGTGAAAATGTTCTGTTGAATAAGCTGATTTTGAGTTTTGTGTGTTTTATTTAGGTTAAAGTTGAACAAGTTGCCATGGAACTTCAGTTGACTCCTTTCACTGTACTCTTGCGATCCATCTTGGACCAACTGCAGGAAAAAGATCCTGCTCACATATTTGCTCAGCCAGTAAATCTTATTGAGGTGGGATTTTTATTTTGTTAGTACGATGTTTTGAGTGTCAGAACTACGCTTTGTACTACTTTACATCTGAACCTAAAAACTGTAAGCAAAAAAAATTGTAGTTCGTTATATTATAAAGTTAATTTTGCAAATATGGTTATTTAATGCTCAGTTTGAAACTCCTTTATAATGAACAATTCAGAACATGTGTATGAGTGGTAATCATACAATTTATCAATGAATTGAGTGGTAATCCTAAAAAGCATGCAGTTTTACCAACCTTTCAGATGTAATGGTTCAAATAGTGTAAAGATTCTTTCTCCGAGGACAAGCAGATATAACATTCTCACATGATGGTGACCTCATTTACGGAACCCTGATGACATCGTATCCATCAATTAGAAACTGGATAAAATTAGCAACTGGCTTAGTTCAAACATGCTTGCCCTCAACATCAATAAAACCAGTCATGGTTTTCCCAGTAAAGAATGGTCTCACATTATCTTGCCTCATAAGACTTAAGTCCATCTCTATCCAGACTGTCTCATCCCTTAAGCTACTTGGGGTTGTCTTAGATGAAAAACTTTCATTCCACGATCAAATTAGTACAGTAGTAAGAAGATGTTTCTATCGTCTCCATATGATAAGATCCCTCACCTCATTGAACATACTTATTCATTCCTTAGTCATATCATGTCTGGATTACAGTAACTCATTATATAAAGGAATCGCTAAGAAAGAAATAAGACGTCTCCAAATCATCCAAAATACTGCCGTAAAAATTATTTCAAAAGCACGTAAATACGATCATGTCATGCCACTTCTGATCAAAGCTCACTGGCTTCCCATTGAGCACCGAATCGCCTATAAAATTTAGTTACTGGCCTTTAAAACCAAAACCGCCGGCAAACCTAAGTTTATTAACAGACTACTGATCCCTCATACACCTCACCGTTCCCTGTTTTTCGAATCAAAATCTGTTGACTATCCCCTCATTAAGATACATTAACACAATGAGAACCAGCATTTTTTCAGTAATGGCTCCTACACTCTGGAATTTAGCCCCTAGTCATTTAAGAGAGCCTATGCCCCTCGATAAATTCAAAGCTAGTTTAAAAGCATTTCTTTTTAAAGATGCGTATGATCTATGATTGTACTTTTAAGGATGTACTAAGGAAGTTTTTATACTTTCTTAAGCCAAGCTTCTTTTGCAGATGTACCTGCTTCACCCTCCCTTTTGTTCATTCCTTCCCTTTCTTTACTATCTAAATATTGTGATCCCTCCCCGTTACCTTTCGTACCAGTAAATCATAGTCTGTCTGTTGGTATTTTCATTGTTGTATTGAGAATTGTTTTTAATGTCTTATTTTTTAACTAGTATTTTATCCCGTTATATTAACGGGTGCTAGAAGTCTGGTCGGCTCTCGTAGTCCCTTGCCGTCGCCGTCGCCCCCCCTTCCCTTCCGCGGTCCCGACTCCAAACCTGCCAACTCCAGCAGCGTCTGCAGCACTGTACACATACTGCTTCGGGGCCTTCTAGAGTGATGCAGACGCTGCTGGAGTCAGCAGGTTAGGAGTCGGGACCGCGGGAAGGGAAGGGGGAGCGGCGGCAAGGGACTACGAGAACCGACCAGACTTCTAGCACCCGTTAATGTAACGGGCTAAAATACTAGTTAAAAAATAAGACATTAAAAACAATTCTCAATACAACAATGAAAATACCAACAGACAGACTATGATTTACTGGTACAAAAGGTAACGGGGAGGCGAAGAACTTACTTTTACCAGAGCAGGGAGTCCAGCGCTGGCGGCCAGTCCTGCCGGTGAGTGTAGTTAGGTGCTGTAAGGCTGGGGACCCGCGCATGTGCACTCCTGCCACCATGGACCTACATCTCACGGAACAGGGAAAATGGAACATGCAGGTAGGAGTGCGCATGCTTGGCTAGGGTTTTATTATATATGATAATACTTTGTAAAACTGCTTTGATATTTGATAAGGCAGTATATTAAATTTTTAATAAACCTACTGGCATTTAAAATTTTTTAATGCAGTGGCTGTACTGTATTCATGCTGGTGCCGTCCTTTTCATAAGTCGTCAATGGCTCCTATTTTCACCTTAGAAAAGCCCACAAGACTCTTAAATCCAAATTTCTAAGGTGCTTATTTATGTATGTCATCTTTTCCACCTTCACACTTTAAGTATTACCTACGATATTTTGCCTTAAGACCTCAGAACCACCACTCCTCTGTCCCACTCTAGGTGTTATTTCCCGGGGAGGTTCATGTGGTAACTCGTCACCGGTCTAGGCTACTTTTTAACCATTTGTGCAATTTTATGCAGTTAGTATAACCCTTTAGTTTTTAATTAGTTTTTACTTATCTTAGTAATGGTTTCTTTATCCTTCAATAAATTAAGCGGTTGGACCCGACATGTTTCACCGAAGTTTCGTCAGGGATCCATTCTTAACCGCTAACATCCAACCTACACTTTTGCTTTCATTTGAGTTTGGGGGGAGGATTAAAGTATTTAGGTATTAGAATAAAAAATACAATCAAGGCCAAATCCAAGATGGCTGCCGCTTGCTGCTGCTGAGAGGGCGCTTAGGAGTGTCTCACTTACCTTTTGAAATACCTAAGAGAAGGGGTAGAAGCGTTGGTGGAGCCTCCCGACTCTCAGAAGCTCCATTGCCTGCTGTAGATGACATTTTTAAGCGTCTCCTAAGTGAGCAGGTTTCGTCGGGGAATCGCCCGCTGGGAGCGCCGGCAGAGAGTAGTGCCGCGGCGAACTCCCTTGGGCTAGATGTTGCACTGAGCCCTGACGTAAGGACTCCGCCCATACAGCTGTTGCCGCTGGGAGCAAGCTCACCGCGAGAGGAGAGCACACCAGAGGAGGAAGTGTTCTCCTCTCCAGAGGCCAGTGCGTCAGCGGGCTTGCTATTGAAGATAGCTAAGAGTGATTTTCTCCTCTCAGAAGAACCAGTGACGGGGACAACTTCAGCTAAAGGGAATCAAGATTTCAGAGAGGTAAACCAGCCGATTGAACATTTATGAATGGCACAAGTAACTGGTTTCCCCTGTTAAACCCTCTGAAGTCACTCTAGACCAGGGGTGTCCAATGTCGGTCCTCGGCCGCAGTCCAGTCGGATTTTCAGGATTTCCCCAATGAATATACATGAGGTCTATTTGCATGTACTGCTTTCATTGTATGCTAATAGATCTCATGCATATTCATTGGGGAAATCCTGAAAACCCGACTGGATTGCGGCCCTCGAGGACCGACATTGGACACCCCTGCTCTAGACTCTCTTTAGGACTTAGTGTCTAATCTTGGAAATTCCCTTAACCTTCAAGTAAAAAATTTGGACAAAGAAATACGAATCCAGAAAGAAGAAATTAAAATTATAAAGCAAGAGACGGTATAGTTGAAATTAGATATCCAAGAAGAAAAGAAGAATTTAAAAACAATTAAGAGTAATCAAGATTTATTTGTTAAAGATAATATAATTATGAAGAAAAAATTGGAAGCTTTAGAGAATAATATTCTGGTTAATAATTTGCACTTAATTAATTTTCCAAAAGTTTTATCAATCTCTCCACGAGATATGATAAAGCGGTACTTTCTGGAAATCCTTAAAATACCTGAGAATTCTTTACCACCTCTTACAAAGGTATTTTATTTACCTACAAGAAATCAGGATCCTCAAAAGAAAGAAGATGAGGGAAAACCACAGGAAGAACCCTTGGACGTTTCCACTTTATTAGAGCAATCAGATAGAGAACTGGCTATTCCAGTCACTCTCTTATTGACTGTGGCTTTGGCCCCAGACAAGGATTGGATTCCTAAACTTTTCTTTAAAAATAGATCCAAGGACTTCCTGGGCTTTCATATTCAGATATTTCCTGATGTCTCGAGAGAGACTCAGAAGAGAAGAAGGGAATTTTTAATGTTAAAACCAGGAGTGACAGGTATCCTTGTAAATGTGTCATTAGATACCGTTCAAATATGTATTTGTAGAACCAGCTCACTTGACTGCTTTCCTTTCTTCGAAACGTCTTGAGTGTGTAGAACCATCTGTACCCATGTAATAATTAGCTCTCTTTTCAGTAGCAGTTTAAGTGATTTTCTCTGTTAAAATATTTCTTTAGTTTTTACGCTTATCGTTAATCTTGGATCCCAATTTGAGGACTAGTGTGTGATTAAGTTAAGATGTTTATTCTTCTTTTTATATTTTGATTTATTTTCAGATTTGAAAGTAAATAATATTATGTTTTCTTGATCTCACTTTCTGTACAAGATGATATGCTTGATAATAATTTGTAAAATTTATAAATAAATAAATAAAAAAAAGAATAAAAAATACACTAGAAGATAAAATATACATTGGAAGTCACAATAAAAGAGAATTAAAAAATGTTATTAAAGAAAGTAACAGAAATGTGTGAGCAATGGAATCCTTTATATCTTTCTTTGATGATATTGCCTATGGTTTGTTATCAAATGAGTATGATACCAGTTTTTTTTTTTTCAAGGGTACTTTTTATAAAAAAACTAAACGGTATTCTTACAAAATTTGTTTGGCTGGGTAAAATGCCTAGAATTGCTTTAGTATCTTTACAAAAGTCAATTGCGGAGGGTGGGGTAAATTTTCAAAATTTTTATAGGTATCATCAAACCTATATTTTACGCCAGGGTATGTATTGGGTCCTCCCAGAACTCATGGAAAATATTCCGGATTGGTTGTATTTAGAATGGCGACTCTTGTTTCCTCTACATTTATCAAGTTTCAAGTTTTATTAATGCTTGATGAATCGCTTATTTAATTTCCTAAGCGATGTACAATTCAAAAAAAAGAGCAACAAATACAATAACATGAATTAGACAAGCTAAATAGGACAGTACATGAGTCGGGAGGGGAAGGGGAAAAAGTTACAATTTCTTTGCAAGAGTTGAAAAACATAGAGGGGAAGATAACACAAGGGGAGGTAAAAATTTAAAATAATAAGTCTGGTGGTTAAAAATTTTAGATGTTCTCAGTATCAATATGCCTAGGAAATATAAAGAAAACAGAATTTTGATGGATACATGGAAAACATTGAGATATGTTAGTAATTTAACTCCTAACCCAATAAATAAATCAACAAATCAATCGTTATGGATAAACTCCAAGATTCAAATTGGCGAATTTAAAATCGTCTGGAAGCATTGGATTATTGCAGGTATACGGACTTTAAATGATGTTATTGTGCTTTCAGGCGGACTTCTTGGGACACCAAGCTGCACAGTGGTATAAATTGATAACAGGATTTATAAATAAAAAACCAAAGACTGGCCTCAAAGATATTTGGAGCATTGAGATTAAGCATCAAATTTCTGCGTCTCAATGGCCACAAATTTGTTTTTGGAGGATGAGGTGTACAGTGTCTGCATCTATGAGACAAACTTGGTTCTTTCTGTTGCATAGAGCATTTTGGACCCCAGTTCGATTACAAAACTTAGACAGCTCTAAGTCTAATAGATGCTGGCATTGTAAACTTGAAGCAGGGACTCTAGATCATTTATTATTCTATTGTCCCTTTATCATGGCCTTTTGGAAATCAATTTGGTCCCAAATTAATTGTTTATTATAGAATCATGTAGGATTATCATATGATACGATTCTATTCGGTACATCAATGAGAACAAAAAGTCAGATTTCATCAAACAACAATAAACTTTTATTGATTATGACAGGGGTTGCCATTCAAAATATCACAAATAATTGGAAAAACTGCAGTAGATTAAATTATACCTTCTGGTGGAATTCGTTATGTGTACAACCTAAAACTAGTTACCCCAGCAGCATATAACGTAATCAGAAAAATTGTATAGAATACTGCTCATACTGGACAATACATATCAGTATTGGAAGCCCAACAGACTTGAAGGGCTCTGGCCTCAGAATCGGAGCCTACGCACAGCAGTGAAATCACAAACTGAGATGATCCGCGTAAAATTATCGATTTGAACTAGGACAAGCATTTAATGGAAGATTGTTAGCAGGTTCTCTGAGGAAGCCAGTACGGCGAAACGCATCAGGACCCAGCCAGACTAATGCTAGCAGCAATCTCCAGCTAAGTCATCATTTTTGGATTATTAATAACTGGAAGTCACTTTAAAGCTTCATAAGACATTAATGACTAAATATGATGAATCAAGTTATTAAGAGCTTCAAATAACTTTTTGCAAACAACCTTTTGCAGTAACCATAGTGCAATGATAGATACCATAAGAATTCTGGTAGGGGTTCAACCCCCGTTTTGAGTTCTTAAATTCCATCTTGGATTCTGAGCACCGTCCAGGGTTAGAAGTGTTTTGAAGTAGCATTTAGTTCCTCTATCAGTTTATTAGTTGATTCTGCTTTTTTGGGAACTAACTTTGTCTTTTTGACCTCAACCCAGTCGTTCATATTGGGACTGAAGCCAGTACAAACAGATCTTTCCTAGCTCTAGAGGAAGAGAGACAGTTATATTCATATTTCAATTTCAATAATTGTTGATAGATAGAAGGGTCATAGGAGAGACCCGACATATGTTGTGATTCAAGTTGTTTAATGTGGGTTTCTAAGTCTTTTTCTTTTTGCAATAAGATTTTATTTTTCCATGCAGAGAGTTTAATAAGTTCACCTCTGAGGGAGACCTTGTATGCTTCCCAAATGATGGAGGGACAAATTTCAGGATCTTTGGAATTAATAGTAAAAAATTCTGAGGTGAAGGAATTTATTTTGTCAACAATATCAGAGTCTAATAATAAGTGGTTGTTTAGTCTCCATGCTGGAGATCTGGAATTGGTAGAGAGCAAGGTGAGGTGTAGAGATATAGCTGCATGATCAGTAAGAGTTATCGGGTGTATAAGCGCAGAAGAGAGGACATGAACTAGTTGGGAGGAGATTAGAAAGTAATCAATTCTGGTGTAAGTCTGATGGGGTGGAGAAAAATGAGAAAACTCCTTGCCTTTCGGATATAATAATCTCCAGGGGTCTTGCAGGGAAAAATTTGTTTTAAGGTTGATCACCTCTTGATAAGATTTAGAATGTGAGGGTTTACAAGAGGAATAGCGATCTAAACAATAGTCTTGTATTTGGTTAAAGTCTCCTCCTATAATCAAGGGATAAGAATTGAATTCAATGAGAACAGTCTGCAATTCTCGAAAGAATTCTGGGTGGTCCAAAACAGGGGCATAAATGTTTAAGAACACATATTCCAGTGAGTGTAACACAACATGTGCCAAGCACCATCTTCCCTCTGTATCAGTCCTCTGTGCCCGAATGGTTATGGGAAGACTTTTATGAAAAAGTATGGTTACACCATTTTTCTTTCTGTGAGAAGCAGGGGATGAAATAGAAGAGGAGTAGCCATTGATGGAGAATTTAAGTGAAGCTGCAGAGGGAAGATGGGTTTCCTGGAGGAAGACCACATCAGGATGCTTGGAATTAATATAATTAGAGATTTTTTTCCTTTTGATGGGGTGATTCAGCCCATTAACATTAAATGACATTATGTGTAAATCAGCCATAATCAGTATAACAGAGCATACAATCAAGTACATGCAAATAGAAGCAATACCGACCAATTCTGTTCCGACGATATCTAGTCTTCAGGGTAGAGAGAGAGAGGAAAGGAGATACAAAGAAGATAGGAGAAGAGAAGAAGCGTAGAAATGTAAGGCAAACACATGCAACATGTGTATAAAACGAACAGTTTATGGGTGCACCTGCAAAAGAGAGTAAGAGACGGTAGGAATGACATAGAAAACTGCTCACACCATAACAAGAAATGAAACACTGTGGTTCCAGCCATAAAGAGTAATAACATCAGATATTCAAGTCATAGCATTCTTTACAGAAAGGATAAATTCTTTGAGGTCCTCCGGGTCAGTGTATGAGGTGGTACGATTGTTGTTTGTGACCTTCATATGCGCCGGATACATAAGACCATATTTGGCCCCCATGTCTTTAAGATCTTGACGGTGAGAGAGGAATATTTTCCGTTTAGATGCAGTGGATTTTGCAAGGTCAGGTACAATGTAAAACCTTTTCCCTTGGTATAGAAGCTGCTGATGCGATTTGGCTGCGTTCATGATTTGCAGCACATGAGGGAATCGCAGTATCTTCGCGACAATCGGTCTGGCGGTAGACTGATGAGCAGTAAGATGAGATGGGACCCGGTGGGCGTGCTCTATTTCGAGCGGGGTCGTGAAGGTAAGGCCCAACATTTTCGGGAGGAGAGAAGTGAGGAAGGCAATCATGTCTGATCCCTCAGACGATTCAGGAATCCCGATGATGCGTAGGTTATTTCGACGGCTGCGGTTGGCTATGTCTTCAATATCCCTTTGGAGGGTGGTAATTAGTTTTTCATGTTTGTCCACGAGGAGAGATTTAATTTTTAATGCATCAGTCTGTTCCTCTAAGATATCAAGGCGATGTCTGGCATCAACGAATTGCGAGTTAAGAGACTCAAGTTCTTCACGTACCATTTTTGTTGCTTTAACTTGTTCCTCCATGACTGCTTTGAAGGATCGCATTTCTCTAATCATAATATCGAGTTGCGACTCCTCGTGGCTGGGCGCCATTTTTTTTTCCGGCGATTCAGTTTTGGGCCGCTTGCCGCTCAGAGGCTGAGTTGGGGTCGCGACATGAGTGAGTGGGGCTTTATGCAGGGAAGTTAAAGAGGCGATGTAAAGTATGGCTGGAACGCGTGAAAATTAGCAAATTGGTGCGGGTGTGGAGGAACGATCACTCCATGCGTCCGTTCACGTCACTGCGCAGGCTCCGCCCCCTCTGATCTTTCCATTCTATATATGTGACATACTGAATTCCACCAAAACTTAAAATTGAGCCTACTATGATCTTTCCAGTTATTAGTAATATGTTGGATGGCAACTCCAGTCAAAATCAATAAAAGTTTGTTATTACATATTGATATCTGATATATTTTTTTAAAATTATAACAATTTTTAAAGACCTGGGGTCCATTGGCAAATTATTGTAATAATTAGACATCATTTTTCACTGATAGTATATTTATACATAGGGGGTGGGGGATGGTACAAAATTTCTTTTTAAAGGTTAATTATTAAATAAGTTTATAATATTTATATGATATTTTTGATTGAAATATTTAAGGGAAGGGTGGGTGGGGAGGGATTAATTTATATATTTAGGATGATATTAGTAAGAAATTCAAGTGATGTGTTTATTTTTTATGATATAATATTATGTACTTGTTGTAAGATGATAAAATGAATAAAGAATTGGGAAAAAAAAGAGTGCTGCTGACGCTGTTCTGTGGAGGGAGGTAATAGGTCTCGGGGTCGGCAGGGTTCAGATGGGAGAGATGGAAAGATGAGAGAATCAGCGGGGGCTTCAGCTGTGCATCAGGGGGAAGCGCTGCTGCCAGCAAATCCAGGGTCTAGGGCTTATTTTGGGAGTAGGGCTTATATTAAGACCTACCCTGAAAATCATGCTAGAGCTTATTTTCGGGGTAGTTCTCATTTTCAGGGAAACACGGTACTATCACCAAACCACTGCCCATCTTAAGATGGTGGTATGGTGCACCACTAAGGAAGCTTTTTTTTCTCTCAGATGTTTTTGTTCTTGTATTCATTTCTGCTATCATCAGAGCTTTAGCTTGTCCACAACAATAGCCAAAGCTCAAAAGTCCATACAGATATCCAGTTAAAACTAGGCCTGCCATCCCACCCTCCCTTCTGCCTAAGTTGTGTTTGTGTATGGCGTATATAGTTACACTTCCCCCTCCCGATTTGCAGTTTTAGGACTCGTGATTTCAATTATTTGTGATTTCCTAAAACCGGAACCACCCCCACCTCCCTCCCTGACCTTAACTGGTGGTCTAGCAGTCTTTTGGGGCAGGAGCGAGTTTCCTAAGCTCCTGCTCCGTGCAGATCACTCTGTGAGTTCCTGGGAATTCAGCCATTTTGTATGAGTGATCTGCACGGGGAAGGAGCATAGGAAGATCGCTTCTGCCCCAAAAGACCATTAGACCACCAGGTAAGGTCCGGGATGCTGGGGGGAAGGTGGAAGGGAGGCGGGGGTGGGTCAGAGCCGGCCCAAAAGTTATTCACAAATTTTCAATATTTGCGGGCTGGCTCTGCCCCTAAACCCCGCGAATATTGAGGGAGGAGTGTAATATACAGTAGAGCACCATTTGTCCAGAGGTCCATTATCAAGACACACTATCCCCTCTGGAAAATTAATCTCCAGTCAGGATGCTGTTCTTATTTGCACTTCCTACTGTTGGCTGTTTTTTTGTCTTTCCATGCAGTTCACACTCTTAGGATTCTGTACATGCTGATGGTGCTGGCAGTGTGGGAAGACGTGGCAAATGCCAAGACAGTTTTTTTTTTTTCTTTGCGTCTGTTCAACACCATAGAACCAAGGAGTACTGTATATTCTCTGTCAGTAAGGCACAGATATGGGTGATATCATCTGATGATGCTAGGAAGAGATGGCTGAGAACCACTGTAGTGTTCTGAGCATGTGCAGCCCTTTCTGCACACATCAGTCTTGTGTCTTTTATTTTAACTCTACAGATTCATATAAGAATGGATTACTACCCCTGCCAAATTCCTCTTGGTACATGTTAACAAATTATGTCCTACAAAACATTTTTAAATAAAATACATTTCTTGGCCTCTTGGTCAAAAGATATGCTTCAATATTCTA
Organism: Geotrypetes seraphini; assembly: GCF_902459505.1. Classification (NCBI taxonomy): domain Eukaryota; kingdom Metazoa; phylum Chordata; class Amphibia; order Gymnophiona; family Dermophiidae; genus Geotrypetes; species Geotrypetes seraphini. Next base: position 42,404,875 of record NC_047092.1, on the reverse strand, counting down.
TATTATTTTTCATTTTTATTTCTCTTTTGCAGGTTCCAGATTATTTAGATCACATTAAAAATCCTATGGACTTTTCTACTATGAAAATGCGTTTGGAAGATCAATGCTATAGGAATCTCAATGAATTTGAAGAAGATTTCAATCTTATTATAGATAACTGTATGAAATACAATGCAAAGGATACAATATTTTATAGAGCTGCAGTACGTCTTAGAGATCAAGGAGGTGTTGTCCTGAGGCAAGCAAGACGAGATGCAGAGGGAATTGGTTTTGATCACGAAACGGGAATGCATTTGCCAGAAAGACCAAAAATTGAGCCTCCCCAGCCTTTTTCTTGGGAGGATGGTAAGACTTGTTTACGATTAGATTTATATATTCAAGCATGTTCTGAATTAGGAATAACTACAATAATCTGTTTATTTCACTGCATTTCCCTCGACTTTATGCTCACCTTTTGTTTTTGGTTTTGTGGGCTGCTTTTTAATTATTTTTATTTTAGATAAAGAAATAGAACAGGGGTAGTAAAATCTGCCAGTCCATTGAATTCCAACAATGTTGATGTTTGGAAGACACAATTAGTATGATTGTGGGGGAGAAAAGTATTTTGCTATCCTTTTTTGTTTCATTTCTGATGCTTTCTAGACCAGAAGAGTGGGTTATGTCTTCCTGCCAAGCAGATAGAGCCAGAGAAAAACAGATCATGTGTAATTTCATTCCCCTTGTAGAGAGCTGGTGCTGCCTTCAGTTCCTTTAGTATTTATTTACCTTCAGATATGTGACCTGGTGCAGCATCCATGAGTAGGCTGAGTAGGTCACTCCCAGGAAGGCTGTAGGCTCATAAGTCTGTAGGACTGTTTATTCCTTTTGTGGGGGAATAGAGAACTAATATTGGCAGAGGCTGGCCCACAGAACCCAGGCATATTAAATTTGGTGGTATTGTCTCCTTATCTCTCCCCTTCCTTGTACATGAGTTGTAGCTTTTGGGACTTAACAGCTCTTTGGACAGGTTAATGACTCTTGCATAAGGAAGATAAACAATACTAGGAGCTTCTTTGGATGGAATGGAATAGCAGCCTAGTGATTAGCACAGTGGGCCAAGAACCAGAGGAATTGAGTTCAATTCCCACCGAAACTCCTTATGTCACTGAGCAAGTCACATAAGCCTCTATTGCTCCAGGTACAAAAATAAGTACTTGTTTTAAATATGTAAACTGCTTTGATTGTAACAACAGAGAGGTGGTTTATCATATCCCATCCCCTTTCCCTTTATCTCCCATATTGACTGGTCAAGGCTAATTCGACAGAGCCACAATGTTTCAGCCATGCATCTCGAGAGCTCCCACATAAAGTGGCAGTCTTATGCCTTATGACAATCTTAAATGGGTTATGCAATTTTATTTTCTGCAAGGGTTACCTGTCTTTAGAAATCCTGGAACTTTAGGGACCACAATTCAGAGCCAGGCTACAAATATTTATGGGTGGTCCTTCCTCAACTCATTGTCCTGCTCCCAATACTGGTCACTGTGAGGCCTAATTCAGAGGTCAACCTATTCCAACAGCTTCCCTCTCTTCTCAGAAAGGTAGTCCTTGCTAGAAGAATTGACTGGGCTGGGCCCATCTTTTTGTTACAACTTGCTATGTTCTGGCTGAGCTCCTTCACAGAAACATAAGCACATAAGCATTGCCTCTGCCGAGTCAGACCATAGGTCCATCATGCCCAGCAGTCCGCTCCTGCAGTGGCCCCCCAGGTCAATGACCTGTAGTGATCTATTACTTTACAGTCTTTAGTACTGTATGGTAACCCTCTAATTGTACCTATGGATCCCCTTTTCCTTCAGGAACTCGTCCAATCCCCAAAGTCGTACTCTGCTCTACCACCTCCTCTGGAAGCGCATTCCAGGTGTCCACCATCCTCTGTGTGAAGAAGAACTTCCTAGCATTTGTTCTGAACCTATCTCCCTTCAATTTTTTTGAGTGCCCTCTAGTTTTTGTTGCCCCTGCCAGTCTGAAGAATCTGGCCCTCTCTACCTTCACTACACCCTTCATGATCTTATAAGTTTCTATCATATACCCTCTGTCTCCGCTTTTCCATGTGGAGGAGTCTTATTGGGTGCTTGGATGCTACCTGGAGGGGGGAGAGGAACGGGGGACTTCCTGTCACCCTCACTGTGGGCTCAAGGGCAGTGTTAAACTGGTGGTTTGTGGTTTAAAAGAGTGCTCTGAGGTTGTATGAGGACCCAAAGAACATGTTGACTGGCAGACCATTCCTCATGTAGTTCCTACATGGTTATAAGTAGGGTTAAGAACATAAGAATTGCCACACTGGGACAGACCGAAGGTCCATCAAGTCCACAGTGTCCAACCCAGGTCTCAAGCACCTAGCTAGATCCCAAGTAGCAAAACAGATTCTATGCTGCTTATCCTAGGAATAAGCAGTGGATTTCCCCAAGCCATCTCAGTGGCCTATGGACTTCTCTTTTAGGAAATTATCCAAACCTTTTTAAAACCCCGCTAAGCTAACTGATTTCACCACATTCTCTGGCAACAAATTTGTTTAATTACATGTTGTGTGAATAAATATTTTCTCCCGTTTGTTTTAAATCTACTTCTTAGAAGCTTTATCGCATGTCCCCTAGACCTAATATTTTGGGAAAGAGTTAACAAACAATTCACATCTACCCTTTCCACTCCACTCATTATTTTATAGACCTCTATCATATTGCCCATGAACCATCTCTCCTCCAAGCTTTTCCTCATAGGGAAGTCGTCTAACCCTTTTTATCATTTTTGTTGGCCTTCTCTGTACCTTTTATAATTCCACTATATTTTTTTTTGAGATATGGCGGCCAGAACTGCTCACAGTATTAATAATCCAAATCATCATCTTCAGGGACCCCCCATCTGACCAGCTCTCTGTGTCCGGGGGAGACATGGGTTTTACAGAGTGGACTTGTTGACACAAGTGGACACTGCATTTGGGTCCTTGGTGCTAGCAGTAGGCTCATCTGCCCTGCCCTAGACTCAGGGGACAGCTTTGGTACATCAAGATGGTGACGGGACTAAATTGCACGAGACAACGGCGTGCAGACAACTGAGCGCAAGGTTGACGGCGCGCCGAAGAAAAGCACTATTTTAAAGGGCTCCGACGGGGGTGGGGTTGGGAACCCCCCCACTTTACTTAACAGACATTGTGCTGGCATTGTGGTGGGTTTGGGGGGGTTGTAACCCCCCTCATTATACTTAAAACTGAACTTTTTCCCTAAAAAACAGGCAAAAAGTTTGGTTTCAAGTATAATGAGCGGGGTTACAACCCCCCAAGCCCCCCACAACGCTAGCGCAATGTCTGTTAAGTAAAGTGGGGGGGTTCCCCACCAACACCCCCCGTCGGAACCCTTTAAAATAGTGCTTTTCTTCGGCGCGCCGTCAACCTATCACTATCTACTATCTGCTACCAATATCTCCTGGAAAAGTCCAGAATAACAATTGTAACTTAACGCATTCTTGATTACATGTACTGCAATGCTACTGGAAATGTCCAGTCTTCTAACTTGTAATCCGCTTAGAACCGCAAGGCACAAGCGGAATAGAAATCACTAATGTAATGTAATGTAATGTAACCTTGCGCTCAGTTTTCGGCGCGCCGTTGTCTCGCGCGATTTTGTCTATGAACCCATCAAGATTCATGTCGCTGTTGCAGTGGAGGAGAAGATTATGTTCTTACCTCGATAATCTTCTTTCCAGTATAGAGAGATGTGAATCTTGATGGCCTGCCCTGTGAGATTGTTACTTATCCTGTTTTCTATCTTCAGATGCTGGCCTGTGAGCTACCAAGATGCTTATTGTTCTTCAGTTCAGCAAGTACGAAGAACTAACAGTTAACTCTATAGACAAACCTGTAGGGGAGACTATAGGCATTCCGTAAATGTTAGTGCTGGTTGCACTCAGATAGGTGACTTGTTTGGTTCCACCTTGTTTGGGCTATATGTCTATTAGTTTGATTAAATGTTGTGTAGAGCAGAAAAGACTTGACTTGGGGAGTTCCCCATGCCCTTTTACTCCTTCTTAGGGGTTATCCATTGCTTTGGTACAAACTGAGTTGCTGAAACACTGCACAGTAACACAAGGAGGCAGAGTTGAACACAGATGATGCCTTCTGCAGTCCTCGCAGGTGAAGGAAAGTAATCCACTTGTCAAGACTGAGGTCTCTTTATACTGGAAAGATTATCCAGGTAAGAACCTAATTTTCCCTTACTGATGAAAATGCTTTTACCCACAGTTTGTTAATCATGAACAAACAAAAAAAGCTTACCTAGAATTATAATGGTCACAGTGTAAAACCAGAAAATACTTAATACCGCGATATTTGAGAGGGTCATTCATTTTTATTGCAATAAGATGTTACACATATAAGAAAAAATGAATTTTTTTCAGCACACGAGTCCCTTATTTTTTGTGAATTTCTTTGAAAAACATGAGTATATATGTTTTTTCACTGTTGTGATTTTATTTATAATTTTGCAAGAGTTTGATATAAAAGTAGTACTTCCTCATATAGATGCAGTTCTATAATTTTACATCAGAAAATAATACAATCATTACAAATCTTTTTTCTCCACAGTGGATAAGTTATTGAACCCAGTTAACAGAGTACACATGTCCTTGGAAGAACAGCTCCAAGAGCTGTTAGAAAAACTTGATCTTACTTGTGCTATGAAATTAAGTGCATCAAGAAGTAAACGGACAAAGCTTTTAAAGAAAGAAATCAACAATATTCGCAACAAGCTAAGCCAACAACATATCCAACCTCCCCAAATAGAATCAGGTATTGGCAGTTTTGAAGAAGAGAGTACAACTTTAGAACAAGATGGTGAAGAAGGTAAGAACTTGGCCAATTTGACCATTAAGTAGTCTCTTACTTTTGCTCTTATGCTTGTTTATATATTTGTTGTCCAGTCATCAGTGATAGTGATACAATACTGAGCATTATGAAATCTCATTTATCAGTTTGGTTCTGTGTTGATAGTCCTGCAAAAATTGACTCTCATAAGTCAAATTTGAAATCTTTTAATTGCTGCAAATATATAACCCTTTGAAATATGTCAAAATTGCATTGTTTTTAAAACAAAATATACAGCAGACTGGCCTCCTGATCTTATCAGTGAATTGCAACATGATTACCCTTAGAGGAAGTTTATTGGAAAAGGGATATACAGCGCTGCATTTGCCTGGTAGCACTATAGAAATTAGTAGTAGTGGTAACCTAGCAAGAATGTTCAATGAATGAGAACTAAAAATTGCAATCATCAAAATTAAAAGATGTGAGAAAAAGCAGATTCCTTTGTGAGTTCAAAGATATGGTATGTACAAATTTAGTGGGGGAAAAAGCTAGTAAATCAAATACATGTAGTCTGGAGATGTGCATCAGTGAACATATTGCCACCAAATAAAGAGGTTGTATCAGATGGTAGGGACAGAAATAAGTATTCCTGGAAAACTTTCATAGAAGGACCTTGCCTGCTAATATTGAATGGGGCATTCGATATATGCCTTATCGGAGTTTCTCAGGCTTTGAGATTCTTCCCTGTCAGTTAAGGTATTAAATTAAAGCTCAAAAGTCCTCTCTTGGTGACTTAGCATAAAACATCATATAATTCCATGTGTGGATGTTAAACTCAGATTAACATGTTTTATATATTTATTTGAAAAACAATAGCTATTTGAAACATAATTTTAAAATATTTTATCTACAATAGGCTGGCTGTAAATATTTTTATATAACTATAGATTATACCGTATATACTTTAATATAAAACCATTCAAGTATAAACAAAGATAAGTTCCTCCCCAGCAAAAAGTGTGTGTGTATGGGGGGGGGGTGTATATTTTTTTCTGGCCCTGCTCTTCTGTATCTCTGTTTTTCCCGCCCTCCTTCCCCCTTCCCTTGCAGTCTCCCAATTCTGACACCAGCAAAGCAGCCAATATTTCCCTCCTTCAACCCCCTTGCAGCAACCAACATTTGTTTCCGATGACTCGGACATCATCACCACAGCAACCAACATTCTCCCCTCTCCCCGATCATCCGATAATCAGCTCTTCGCTTACCAGCATTTGCTTCCCTGACACATGCTGAAAAAGTTATGTGCTGACTGCATCAAAGTGTGGGTCCTTGATCATCTGTGCATGCTCTTAGGTCTACCGGCTTCCATCCTCTCTGAGACTTTGAGGGCGAGAGCTGGCAAGCCTTTGAGCATGCGCAGATGCACAAGGCCCCACTCTGATGCAGTCAGCGCATAGTTTTTTCAGCGTGTGCTGGGGAATCAAATGCTGATAAGTGAAAAGCTGATTATTGTATGATTGGGATTTTTTTTTTTGGGGGGGAGAGAAATGTTTGTTGCTGTGATGTCAGTCGGGTAGGGGAGGTTTGGAGAGAAATGTTGTTTGCTGCAAGGGGATTAGAGGTGGGAAATGTTGGCTACTGTGCTGGTGTCAGTGTTGGGGGACCCCAGCAAATGTCAGTAAGCAAAGAGCTGATGATAGGGGAGTGGAGGGATGTTGGTTGCTGTGGCAGTAGCATTGGGGGGGGGGGGAAATGGGGTTCGGAAACAAATGTTATTTGCTGCGAGGAGGTTGGAGGTGGGAAATGTTTGCTGTGACATTGGTGTCGGAGTTGGTGGGGGGAGTGTAGTTTGGCAAGAAATGTTGGTTGCTATGAGGGATTTGGAGGCAACGGCGATGAGGACTACTGCATGAGAATGGGGTGGAGTTGAACAAAAATACCAATCATTAGGTGGCATAGAGATGAGAGCCTTGTATATAAACTGAGACCCCCATTTTGGTCATTTTTTTTGGACAAAAAAAATCTGATTATATTCGAGCATATACAGTAGGTGCAATAAAAAGTTTAAATGTGTTATTTTTTGAAGGACAGGGGTTACAGTTCGGACTACCTCAAAGATTTTGAAGAAAATCATAAATATATAATGCAATAAAACACAGCAAATAACAGACCAGTGGGTCCTCAAAATTGTCTGGATAGATTACACACTTCATTTGCAAACGCCCATTCCAAATTGCTTCACCAATAAATAAATAAAAAGAACTACTTTCTCAGAAATTCTCTTCCCATTTTGCCAGGCCATTGGAATAGGAGGATTAAATATTCAGTAGTCTAAACTAAACCTTAGGCTTATATACCGCATCTTCTCTATAAAGATAGAGCTTGGCATGGTTTACAAAATTTTTTAAAAAAATACAATAGGGATAGTGATAATATAGAGCAGGGGTGTCCAACTTGCGTCCCCGTGAAGTATTATGTGCGGCCCCGGTCGAGGGCGATGCAGTGTTTTCCTCTGCTGCTCCTGGATGTTTACCATCTTGCCGGCTTCCTCCTCTGTTTTGCTGCAATGTTTGCGTGTATGTGCAGCCCTAGAAACATTTTTTTCGGCCAGTGCGGCCCAGGGAAGCCAAAAGGTTAGACACCCCTGAAGAGGGAAGTGAAGATCAGAATTTTGAAAAAAGCCAAGTTTTCAGATGTTTTCGGAATAATTGGAGAGAAGCCCGGATCATGCAACTGGACAGGAAAATTATTCCAGAGCTCAGTAATTTTGAAAAGAAAAGACTTCCCTAATTTTCCATTATAGATGACGCCTTTCAGCATAGAAAAGGATAATTTAAGTTTTTGAGTAGGTCTTGTAATCTCAGATCTTGTAGAATTCCAAAATAGAGAAAGTAAGGAAGGAAAAATGCCATGCAAGATCTTAAATGCAAAGCAGGCACATTAAACTAAAATAGAGAAGGGGAGATAGTGGGGTTCCCCAGAGGTCTGTGATGGGACTGCTGCTTTTTAGTATCAATAAATTTTTATTAAAAAAGTTTTTCATAATTTTTCCATAAATTCCAAGACAACAAAGAAAGAAACAATATATACAAAATAATTAACAGAAAAATAGAAAAAGCCCTCCCACTAACCCCCTTCCCCCTCAACCCTGTATCTCAGTGATGCAAAATTAAATCTGAGTTCATAGTTCCTGTGTAGAGTCATACCAACCATTATATTTATCTGCCAGTCCTGAAGCATGGGACCACAGAATTGTTTTCACATTGTGGTAATTACACACTTAGCTGCAGCCAGGCACATTCATTTGTGGCACACCTGCCATCTGTGACCTCTTATTATGCAGGCCCAGCAAACATCTTTAGGGTCCAAAGGAAAGGGCGTTCCTAGTCCCACTTCCATATGAGTCACCATTATAGATCAAAATGGCTGAAGTTCTCCCACAGGACCATAAAATGTGGTAAAAAGTTCCCTTTTCACTGCTGCATTTTAATATGTTTATAAATGACCTAGAGATGGTAATAACTAGTGAGGTAATTAAATTTCTTGGTGATACAAAGTTATTCAAAGTGGTTAAATTGCAAAAAGATTTTGAAAAATTGTAAGATGACTTAGAGACTGGGCCTCCAAATGTCATTTGACATTTAATGTGAGCAAGTACAAAGTGATACATATAGGAAAGAAGAACCCAAACTTGCTACGTGATACAAGGTTCTACTTTACAAGTCACTGCTCGGGAAAAGGATCTAGGTCTTATTGTTGATATATTGAAACTTTCTGCTCAGTGTCCAGCAGTGGCTAAGAAAGCAAATAGAATGTTTAGGATGACTAGGAAAAGAATGGAGAACAAACTGAGATTATTATAATGTCTTTGTATCACTGCATTGTACAACCGTCAAATATTGTGTGGAATTTTGGTCACTGTATCTCAAAAAAGATATAGCAAAATTGGGAAAAGTATAGATAAGGGGGGAAGAAAATGATGAAGGGAATGAGACAACTTCCCTATGAGGAAAGGCTAAAGAGGCTCTTCAGCTTGGAGATGAGATGGCTGACCGGAGATATGATGGAGGTCTATAAAATACTGAGTGGAGTGAAAATGGTAAATATGAAATGCTTTGTTGATACTTTCCAAAAATATAAAGACTAGCGGGCACACAATGAAACTACCATGTTTTCCAAAAAAATAAGACAGTGTCTTATATTAATTTAGGATCCAAAAAACACACTAGGGCTTATTTTTGGGGATGTCTCTTTTTTTTTTTTTTCATGTACAATGTTCATCTCTCTTCCTTCCTCTCCCCCATCCCAATTCTTCTTCTTTCCTTTCTCTCCCCCACATGTGCAGCATCATTTCCCCTCTCACCCATCCCCTTGTGCCTTCCCTCTGCAGCATCTTTCTATCCCTGCGTCCCATCCCCCCGTGCAGCAGAACCATTGAGCAGCATCTTTTTATCCCTCCCTCCCTCTCTCCCATCCCCCCATACAGCAGAACCCTTGATCAACATCTTTCTATCCCTCCCTCCAATATCCCCCCTGTGCAGCAGAACCCCGCTGATCCTCCCACTGCGAGATCGACATACTTCCCTCCAAACAGCAGTGTCGACAGCACTCTAAACAGGTTGTTTCGCAGCCTTCTCCCACCAGGGCTTTCCCTGTGCTGCGTCGCTGATGACATCATCAGTGATGCGGCAGAGGGTAGGACACGGTGGGAGAATACCACGAAGTAGCCTGTTTAAGAGTGCTGCTGACGCTGCTATTTGGAGGGCAGTATGTTGGTCTCACGGTGGTAGGGTCTGCAGGGTTTGGATGGGAGAGAAATTTGGAAAGATGCGCAGGGAGATGGGTGGAAGGGTCAGCAGGGTTCGGCTGCATGGCGGGAGAGGGGGAGAGGAAGCATTGCTGCCGGCAATTCGAGGGATGGAGTCGGAGAGTGTTGGGGGCGATCTAACTAGGGCTTATTTTTGGGGTAGGGCTTATTCTCAATACTATGTAGTAAATTTAAAACAAATCAAAGAAAATATTTCTTCACTCAACGTGTACATTAATCTGGACTTTGTTGCCAGAGAATGTGGTAAAAGCAGTTGGCTTAGGGTTTAAAAAAGGTTTGGATAATTTCTTGAAAGAAAAGTCCACACAAACAGTTACTATGATAGACTAGGATAAGCAGCATACCTGCCAGGCACTTGTAATGTGGATTGACCATTGTTGGAATCGGTATACTGGGCTTCATAGACCTTTGATCTGTTTCAGTATGGCAAGGCTTAGATTATGTAATGATGAAGAGCCGATCCACCAAGGGGAAAAAGTAAAATAATTTTACTTCAAGTAATTCTTGGTTCCCAAGAAAACAGGAGGATTCTATCCGATCATAGATGTAAGAGCCATGAACAAGAATCTGGCCAAAGAAAAGTTCAGAATGGCTGCCATAGGCATGTTACTCCCAGTGATTCAAGCACAAGATTTGCTGTGCTCTCTTGATGTGAAAATGTTTTTATACACACATTCAGATACATCTCAGTCACAGGAAGTATCTCATATTTGGAAAGAGAGCACTACCCAACCAGTACCATATTATGCCCTTTATTTTTGCATTAGCTTCCAATGTATTTACCAAATGTTTATCAATAGTTGCAGTGCCACTACCATGTTTCCCCGAAAATAAGACCTACCTAGAAAATAAGCCCTAGCATGATTTTTGGGGTAGGTCTTAATATAATCCCTACCCCAAAAGTAAGCCCTAGTCCCCGGAAGCCTAAAACAAATGTCCCTGGATTTGCCAGCAGCAGCACTTCCTCCTGCTTGACTCTGCCATGCATCCGAACACTTCTAATCCTCCAATCGTTCCATTTATCCCTCCCGTCCAAACCCCGCCGACCCTTCGACCTACAAAGAACAGCATTGGCAGCACTCTAAATAGGCTGCTTCGCGGCCTTCTCCCACCGGGCCATTCCCTCTGCTGCATCACTGATGATGTCATCAGCAACGCAGCACATGGAAGGCCCCGGCAGGAGAAGGCCGTGAAGCAGCCTGTTTAGAGTGCTGCCGACGCTGCTCTTTGGCGGGTTTCAGATGGGAGGGAAAGATGGAAGGATGGGAGGGTAATTGTGGGTTTGGCTGTGTGGCGGGGCTGCTCAAGGGTTCTGCTGCACGGAAGTGAGGGATAGAAGCTGTGCAAGGGTTCTGCTGCACGAGGGATGAGAGGGAAGGATAGAAAGATGCTATTCGGAAAAGGAGGGCTAGAAGCTGTGCAAGTGTTCTGCTGCACGAGGGATGGGAGAGTGGGATAGAAAGATGCTGTGCACAGGGGGATGGGAGGGAGGGACAGAAAGATGTTGCAGAGGGAAGGCACAAGGGAATGGCTGAGAGGGGAGGAAAGATGCTGCACATGTGCGGGAGAGAAAGGAGAGAGGAAGAATTGGGGTGAAGGAGAGGAAGGGAGAAGATGATCATGTACATGAAAAAAATAAGACCTACCCCTAAAATAAGCCCTAGTGCATTTTTTGGGCCCAAAATTAATATGACACTGTCTTATTTTTGAGGAAACATAGTATTTTTATTATGTTAAATTAGTTTCTTAAAAACAGTTGGTTACAACAATAACAAATGTTCATGAACATCCACAGAAAATCTGTATATAAATTACATTGAAACATATAAGGAAATTAGTCAACTGTGATCTAATCCAGTGATTCCCAACCCTGTCCTGGAGGACCCCCAGGCCAATCTGGTTTTCAGGATAACCCTAATGAATATGCATGAGAGAGATCTGCATATAACAGAGGTGCTAGGCAGGCAAATATGCTCCATGCATATTCATTAGGGCTATCCTAAAAACCCGACTGGCCTGGTGGTCTTCAGGACAGGGTTGGGAACCACTGATCTAGTCCACATTATAATGGTCGCCAGCTTTTTAACTAAGAAATCAAACCAATCTATTTAATAAATAAATGAGTGACGCTTCTTGTGGCCATCAAGACAGAACTAGAGAAACAGGCTATTTTGAAATTATACTTTTTGAAAAAGTATGATCTGTTTTGTGGCCAACGAATAATAATTTTTCTTGATGTCTCTAGATACACTCAATTTAAAAGGAAGTAATTCCTCCAGCTAAAGCCTAAGGTTTTGACAGTGGGGACTACTTTCTTTTTAAAATTTCCATGTAAATGCCTTATCACATATGGAAGTGACAAATATGTCTTTTTTGATCCAGTCCATCTAGAAGAATTTATTAAGGGAAAATCTTTGTTGAAAGTTTAATTTCTAACTTATTTTTCAGTTTAAGAATGATATAGAAAGTAAGCCACAATTATGCCTGTCAATGATGGTAAAATATAAATAGATTGGACCTCTGTGACATTATCACATACTTAGTTGAAGAAAAGTTTGCATGCTATTTCTAGAGACTAAATGAATGTCTATGCTCTCTGGAATTCAAAGAGGCTTATACACATATATGCATACATCCTGCTCACAGAAAGTTTCTGCATTTTCACTTAGCTCATCAACACTTTCAGTACAAATTATGCTATTTGGCCTGGCTTCTTCTCCAAGAGTATTCACCAAGTGCCTAGTGGTCATGGCAGCAACCCTACTTACTCATGGATTTCAAGTGTTTCCATATCTGGATGATTGACTGATAAAATAATCATCTTCTCAAGCTGTACTCTCTGCAACACAGTTGACGATAACATTCTTCAGCAACTAGGGTTCAAAGTCATCTTTCCAAAGTTCCAACTTCAACCCTCTCAAAGAGGCTCATAGGAGCCCTGCTTGACAATGTTCATCTACAGGCTTTTCTACCTCAACAAAGACAAGTCACTTTGCTTCAACTTTGCAATCAGGTCTCACTTCTACAAGCCATTTCAGATGATGCGGCTCTTGGGTCACATGGCATCCACAGTCCATGTTACCCCCTTCGCAAGGCTCCATCTCAGATCAGCTCAGTGGACCCTAGCATTTCAATAGTCTTAAGCACTCGATCCCTTCTCTCCAAAGATTAGTCACCTCACTTCATTGTCAGGCTCTTCAGTTATGGATGGATCAGTCCAATCTTTCCAGAGATCTACTGTTTCACATCCCTCCACATCAGAAAGTGTTTACCACAGATGCATCCATGTATGCTTGAGAGCTCACCTGAGCAGTCTTCACACAAAAGGTTTCTGGTCTGCTCAAGAGAATACATTACATTTCAACCTATTAGAGCTGAAGGCAATTTGAAGTGCTCTAAGAGTGGATGCTCAACTTCAAAGTATTACACCCCATTTTCTCACTATGGGAGACTCCTCAGATAGACCTGTTTGTCTCCCCACAATCATAAATTGCTTCACTTCTGCTCCAGACAGTATTCTCCTCAACGTCTGGAAGCAGATGCCTTTCTTCTGGATTGGACAGACATGTTCTCTCTGAATTTCTACCAATCCCTCTCATTCTCAAGACATTGGTCAAACTCAAGCATGAGTCAGCCACCATGATCCTGAAAGTTCTTCAGTTGCCCAGGCAACCTTGGTTCTCCCTTCTACTTCAGCTGAGTGCCAGGGATCCAATTCCCTTGAAAATCTTTCCATCTCTGCTTACTCAGAGTCAAGGGTCTCTTTTACACAAGAACATAAGAATAGCCTTACTGGTTCAGACCAATGGTCCATCAAGCCCAGTAGCCCATTCTTACGGTGGAAATATTCCATGCTACCAATCCAGGGCAAGCAGTGGCTTCCCCCATATCTTTCTCAATAACAGACTATGGACTTTTCCTCCAGGAACTTGTCCAAACCTTTCTTAAACTCTGGTAATGCATTTCAGAGCTTAACTATTCTCTGAGTGAAAAAATATTTGCGCCTATTGGTTTTAAAAGTATTTCCCTGTAACTTCATCGAGTGCCCCCCTAGTCTTTGCAATTTTTGACGGCATGAAAAATCAATCCACTTGCACCTGTTCTACTCCACTCAGGCTTTTGTAGATTTCAATCATATCTCCTCTCAGCCGTCTCTTTTCCAAGCTGAAGAGCCCTAACTGTTTTAGTCTTTCCTCATACGAGAGGAGTTCCATCCCCTTTACCATCTTGGTTGCTCTTCTTTGAACCTTTTCTAGTGCCACTATATCTTTCTTGAGATAAAGAGACCAGAATTGAATGCAGTACTCCAGATGAGTCGCACCATGGAGCGATAGAGGGACATTATAACATTCTTAGGCTTGTTAACCATCCCTTTTTTAATAATTCCTAGCATCCTGTTTGCTTTTTTGGCCACTGCCACACATTGGATGGAAGGTTTCATTGTATTGTCTATGATGATACCAAGATCCTTTTCTTGGGCGCTAATTCCCAAGGTGGACCCTAGCATCCAGTAACTGTGATTCAGGTTATTCTTCCTAATGTGCATCACTTTGCATTTGTCCACATTCAATTTCATCTGCTATTTGGACACCCAGTCTTCCAATTTCCTAAGGTCCCAATCTTCAATCTCTACATCTAACAGTTTGGTACCTCATGGCCTGACTTCAGCAGATTCTAATCTCTCTAACTTAGGAGAAGCCATTTTAGCTGCTTTCAGAAAACCTTCTACTTAGCAATTCTATCAACAGAAGTGGACACACTTCAATATATGGTATACTCTCCATCAAATTTGGTGGATGTAAATATGTTTTCTTTACTCCAGAACAATTGAAAGCTTTCCTGGGAATGAAAAAAAAATTGCTTAAATATGAGTTGTGTTTAGGAATAATGTGTAAAGTCTTTCTTTTTCGTTCCCGCCTCTTGTCTTTTTTTTTTAACTCCTTATCATTAGTGATCACTCCCCCTCGTTATTGTGGTCTAAGGCATATTTTGAATTTTTTTTCTTTTATTGTATTCTTTTGCAATATTTCTTGTTTGTGTTTTTGTAATAAATAGATGCTTGTGTAAGGTGATATTTAAATTCAGATAAATAAAAAAATAAGAAAAACATAGAGATTGGATTGAGCCTCTAAGATGAAATGCTCAAAACTTTTTTTGTATTCACTTTGGACTTATTCAGGATTGTTTTGTGACTTTAATATTTGGCCATTGCAAGTAAAGAATGGGTTACCACGGGTACCCTTGGTTTAAAAAAAAAAATTAAAAAAAATTGGGGGTCATTTTCGACAGGTAGAGTAAAACCTTTTACTACCCTATGGGAGCAGGAAAAAAAAAATCTGTTAACACTTCCCCACCTCTCGCCAGCCGCATACCTTACTCATGTAGATGCCTGCTCATGACTTTCTATTGCCGTCCATGTCCCTCCTTATGACGCAACTTCCTATTTTGACATTTATGTTCTGTGTGTGACTAAGGTATTCTATTAGCATGAATATTCTATGTAGCATTCTGTAGTAATTTGGCGTGTTCAGTTTTCTTGATAATAGAGGGGATATTTATGAGGGGGAAAGGGATTCGGGTTTTGTCTATCCGTATCATTTATAAAATGACAGCTGTACAGAATATTTTCTATTTATACTATAATAAAATTATTTATATAAAAAATCATAGCTTTTTGAGGCTTAGACGGATGATGTCAGAGTTTGCAGGGACAGACTTTGTCCCTATGGCATTCTTTATTTGCAAGATCACCTGTTTGATAATGAAATGACTAATGTATTTAGGGAACAGTAACATACTGCTTCTCTAAAAGTAAGCAACTATAAGAGATCAATATCCAATTGCAGTACTAAATACAAACAAAAGAGCAGCAGTGGGGGAAGCCTGTTGGCTCAACCAAACTTTTGCTAAATATATGAGTAAAAAGGTGACTTTTAAAAGTATATAAATATCAGATTTCTTTTAACAATTTTTCATTCAGCCCAACATGTTTATGCATGAAGATGCTCACATCTGGGGGTAATTCAATTTTAGTTATTGGGTAGGACATAGGGAGTAAATATTCAGCCATTAGCAGTGAACATTTTACTCACCGCTGACGATGGTATTCCTACATACTGAAAACCGGGACCTTTTCAGGCTTCAGCTTAGAATATCCCTTATTTTAAAATCAGCTAACACACCTGCATAAGTAGATATTCAACTCTTACAGTCATAGATTGCCACATAAAAATAGGAAAGATATTTATGTAGTTCCATATATATTCTAATTCTGGCAGCTTAATTGCTGAATATCAATTTGTGTGGATGTGTTAGCTTGGATCAAGTGCTGACTCTGCCCCCAGCATATTCTAAAGCATGGGGTTCAAGTGGGTTTTTTTTGTTGTTGTTTGATTTTTTTTTTTTCTGTAATGTACTTTAATTTCTTTGACAACTTCTATTGTTCATTTTGTGGACATACTCTTCTTGCCAAGAAGAGCTTCTGCTAGGTAACAAGATGTCGAGCTTCAGGTGCCAGAAAATTGGGCTATATAACACATTTGTGTGCTACATGTGTACATGGATGTTGCTTTGATCTATGAAAGCCCTATGGTTTAATTTCATAGTTTCATCACCAGGAAGGATTTTATCCTGGCTTCTAGTCTGAATGCTAAGCTATGAGAAATTTTCAAGCAATTGATCAATGATCTGGAGTTATTGCCTGTTTAAGCAGTTTTCATCTCCTTTAATGAAGGATTGAAGCTCTGAGTCAGAATTTATATTCTTAAGAATTTTTCTTTGTTTCATTAGGCTTGGAGCATTAAAAACATGAGCAGAAAAGCAAGAATGTTGAGACTTTGTTATGATGTCATTGCATAGTTGTGCTTCAGATATGGTGACCTTTTCTGTGTTCTGAAGTTGCCATGTCAGTGACCTCTCTTGTCCATATCAGAATTGAACAGCCCCATCAAGGTTGACTTGATGACCTTATAGATGGAGGCTACCAGAATATTTAATGAGGCATTCCATCATTATATCTTGATGTAACTTTCCATCATGGGCATATATGAAATTAATTATTCCACAGATATACATGCCAGTCTGGGCTCCATTCAGGACATCAGTTAGTATGAACATTTGTTTATATTGTTGATGCATCAAGGTGAAAAAAAAATGTGCTTAATTTTGAAGTCCCTTTTCTCTCCTCTTCTACCTTTTATCAGGATGTTCTGCAAGGGAAGAGGTCTTTATTACCTTTTTATACAGGGAAAAACCGGTTTTGGTTTTTTTTTTTTATTTGCATCAACATCAAAACACTAGACCACTGGTTCCCAACCCTGTCCTAGAGGACCACCAGCCAGTCAGGTTTCTGGGATAGCCCTAATGAATATGCATAAGAGAGATTTGCATATCATGGAGGTGGCAGGAATGCAAATCTGACCTATGCATATTCATTAGGGCTATCCTAAACTAAACTAAACCTTAAGTTTATATACCGCATCATCTCCACAGAAGTGGAGCTCGACACGGTTTACAGGAATTAATAAAGAAAGGAACTCCAATGGAAAGAAGAAGGGCTTGGTAAAAAGGAAGGAAAGATGGGACTTAGTATAATGGAGATGGAGGGAGTAGTTACATCCTGAAAACTTGACTGGCTGGTGATCCTCCAGGACAGGGTTGGAGACCACTGCACTAGACCATCTACTGAGCAGAAGACCTAAAGTCTGTAAACCCCACATTGCAGTACACTCAGAATTAGGTGGTGGGTTTAGGTCAGTTGACTGCACGTGCACAACCCTATAGGATATTCAGGACCACCATCATTCCCAAGAGTGTGATATTATTGGTTTTCCTTGGAAGATCAGAAGGCATTATTGCAGAGCAATTAGATTAATGTAGCCACCAGTGTAATTTGTAGATTTTACAGCTTAATGCAATCCCAAAGGCTCAATCTAACTTTAGATTATTGTGAATACTATATATATACTGATATTTCATGAGGAACTGTACAACAAAAGTGATTGACTGTTCTCTGAAGAAAAGTAAACATAATATTCTCACATTTGTCATCCATGGAACCCAGTACGGATACTATCAAGTGCACTGTCACTTTAAATTTTTTAGGAGGTGCCCATACCACACACATGTCGGTGCCTTCCCAGTTGATGCTGGCTTGTGGGACCATCAGTTCTTCATTTCTGAGCGTATCAAACTTTTAAACTTTTTTTGTGCCTTCCTGTCCTTATTTTTCATAGTTTTTGTCATATCCCGACTTTGGTTTAATTGTGTCAACTTTTTGATTTTTGAGCCTTTGTGTCACCTCAATCCTCTTTTCTTACCTGGGAGCATTGATTGTTTTCAGGATACTTTATACTCAAGTTTCTCATTCCATTGAGCCTTTTGATTTATTGTCTACCATTTTTCCCTGCATGTCAGACGGTACCGAGAAGCTTTAAGAAATGATCTCGTCGTAATCGGATCATCTCAGGCTCTGACCCACATAATTGTGTGTCTGTGTCTTGATCATTGGAACATTAACTGTGTCCTCTGTCTCTCTATGAAAGAGATCACTCATAGGACAGAAATTTCCATTCTAAAAACTTTTCGGTACCGCATCAACATCTCAACATGGTGGGAGACTCGGAACCTGACACTCAGCCTCCTGTAACCCTGACACTAGTACTGAGTGCATCGACACCGCATCCAGAGCATTGGGCTCCTTGCAGAGCAGGACTCTACATCTTCATCAATGCCTCAAGTATCGAAAGATGTAGCATGTAAGAAAGCTAAGAAGCACAAACATTCTTCCCCTTCTAGGCACATAACTGTGTCCTCCCAAGCGTCAACTTTTTAATTCACAGTAAGCATCAGCACAACAATGGCCATCTCTTTCTATCCAAATAATGTCTCCTCGTAGGTGTACTTTGACATTGAGGACTCCCATGCCACACAACAAACTGCTTCCATGCCAATGTCTCTTTCAATACTACACAGGCTTATGGTAAGTCTAACGCTTAGCTTTTGTTCCTAGACCACAGTTTTTATTCACATTCTAATTTACCCATGTTCTTTGATCTTAGATTTGGTTTTACTTTCCAGCTATGCACCATTTCATGTTGGCACTTCTATTGTTATGTAGGCACCCTGTAGACTTAAGCGGTTTATATACTAACCAGCAATGATATCTAACATATTCCCTCCTTTCTTCACTCCGTGTCGAGTACCAGTAATTATCCCAGGACAAGCAGGCATGATATTCTCACATGTGGGTGACGTCATCTACGGAGCCCCGATGCGGAAGCATTTTCAAGCAAACTTGATTGAAGATTTAAGTTTGCTCTGCTGCTCCACACATGCATGCCTTCCTGCTCCACTAGGGGGTGCATCCCCTCGTGGTCTCCAGTTCAAAATTTTCCGCTGAGCCTAGAAGTCGTGTTTTTTCAGGCTCTGCCCCAACTGCCTTCTAGCACCGCGATTTTTCTTGTTTTTCATCGTTTAAGTCGCTGTGCGCAAAATTTTTTCTTCTTCAACTTGATTCCTGCTTCGTTTGACCGACCGGGAGGCTTCCGGGTCCCTGTGGCCGCGTGGCTACTCGAGCCGCGGCCACTTTCGATTCTATGTCCCGGCCTTTAGAAACATAGAAACATAGAAATAGACGGCAGATAAGGGCCACGGCCCATCTAGTCTGCCCACCCTAATGACCCTCCCTATCTTTCTCTGTGAATAGATCCCACGTGTCTATCCCATTTGGCCTTAAAATCGGGCACGCTGCTGGCCTCAATCACCTGTAGTGGAAGACTGTTCCAGCGATCAACCACTCTTTCAGTGAAAAAGAACTTCCTGGTGTCTCCTCGCAGTTTCCCTCCCCTGAGTTTCCACGGATGCCCTCTTGTTGTCGTGGGACCCTTGAAAAAGAAGATATCTTCCTCCGCCTCGATGCGGCCCGTAAGATACTTGAACGTCTCGATCATGTCTCCCCTCTCTCTGCGCTCCTCGAGCGAGTATAGCTGCAATTTGTCAAGCCGTTCTTCATATGGAAGATCCTTGAGTCCCGAGACCATCCGGGTGGCCATTCTCTGCACCGACTCCAGTCTCAGCACATCCTTGCGATAATGTGGCCTCCAAAATTGCACACAGTATTCCAGGTGGGGCCTCACCATGGATCTATACAATGGCATAATGACTTCCTCCTTACGGCTGACGAAACCCCTTCGTATGCAACCCATTATTTGTCTTGCCTTGGATGAAGCCTGCTCCACTTGATTGGCAGACTTCATGTCCTCACTGACGATTACCCCCAAGTCTCGTTCTGCTACCGTTTTTGCTAGGATCTCGCCATTAAGGGTATAAGACTTGCATGGATTTTGGCTGCCCAGGTGCATAATTTTGCATTTTTTGGCATTGAAGTTGAGTTGCCATGTCTTAGACCAGCGCTCCAGCAGGAGTAGGTCGTGCATCATGTTGTCGGGCATTGAATCTTCATCTGTTGTGCATTTGCCCACTACATTACTTAGTTTGGCGTCATCGGCGAATAATGTTATTTTACCTCGAAGCCCTTCTGCCAAGTCCCTTATAAAGATGTTGAATAGGATTGGGCCCAAGACCGAGCCCTTTGACCGGCTTTAAAAAGTGCACCCGGTGCGAGCGGCTTCTTTCCATCACAGACCCGCATCGCCGGTGCATCCTCTGCCTGGGGGCCGTTCATCCAACCGACTCCTGTCCCCAGTGCGCTACTTTCCAGAACCGGGCCCTCCGTCGAAGGAAAGCCCGCATGGCGGATCTTTTCGCCCCAGACCAACCCTCTACCTCGGCCTCGAGGTCGGCCCCGGCCCCGGCCTTGACCTCGGCCCCGAATACCTCGGCATCACCTCGAAACTCGACTCCGAAGTCCTCGGGACAACAGAAAGCCTCGGCTCCGGGTAAGTCCCCTCTTCAGGTTCTGTACCAGCGAAGAAACCAACCTCGGGGACACCGGCGACGCATGGCGGAAGTCCCATGCTTACAGCCCCGACGAAGCCCTCCAAGCCTTCGGGCCGTGCCTCCACCACAAGGGAATACTCTGATACGAGGTCGCCCCCGGTGGAATGCACCGAGGCAGGGGACATGCCTTCGATGCTGTCCGTGCCCGTCTTCCAGGACTTACTCCGAGCAATGATCTCGTCGGAGCTGTCCGCTGCAATGGCCCATCTACAACCGGCCTCTGCCTCGACCTCGACCCCGCATGTGCCAGACCAGCCTGAGCCTCGCGTCGAGCCACCTCGGGGAAAAGTTTGCAAACTTCGCCGCATCTCATCCTCCTCGGACTCCTCGCCGAGGCACCCGAGGCGCTCTCCCTCCACAGACCGCCACAGGGCAAAACGTCGGGCTAAACTAACAGAAACCTCGAACCGCTGTACCTCTAAGAAGGCCCGGGGTTCCCCCACTCTACGAGGCCGTTCACCTACATCTCGTACGGGACCGCTGAGGGTGGCAGATTATCACTCTCCAACCCACGCATTCTCCGAACTCCCCCTCGGACCGGGGCTCCGATCCGAGGTTTCGGGCTTTCACCAAGGGAGTCCGGGTCGAGGTCACCGATTCGACATCGATCGGTTCCCCGAACCCCGGCATCGTCTCCGAGGGGCTCCTCGAGACGTCGGAGATCCACGACCCCGGAACACTTTCACAGTGCTTCCCCGGTCTCGGAGCTTGGATCGGAGCAGGAACCTCGCTACTCGAGGGAAGCCTCCCCTTCCTTCTCCACCCGACGGAGGTCTCGTTCACCGACCCCGCACAGGACCTCGGGAACATCCCGACCATCCTTCTCACGCTTTGTCCTGGACATGGGCCACGCTTTGAATTTAGACCTCCAGTCCGACTCCAGATACTCTAAAGAGTACCTAGCGGAACTGGATATGCCATCACTGCCCAGAGAGTCCCTTCGCTTACCGCCTAACCCGATACTCCAACAGGCTCTCTTCAGGAACCTGGAGACCCCCTATATGGTCACAGCCATGCCCTCCAAAATGGAGGCCAAGTACCGTACAGTACCCTTTCCGGGATTTGAACAACCACAGCTCTCCCACCAGTCGCTGTTAGTAGAATCCTCCTTAAAAAAGGCTCACCCCTCCCGGGTCTCAGCGGCGGTCCCCCCAGGCCGAGAAGGCTGAACCCTAGACAAGTTCGGCAGGAGACTATATCAAAATGCGATGATGGCCTCTAGGGTGCAAAGCTACACTTTCACCTTCACATCCTACCTCAAACACCTCATTGGACTACTGAGAGCCTTTGAGACTGACCTACCGGCCTCCCGCCAAGAAGCCTTTAGCCTGCTTTTGGAATCCCTCTCCAACCTACGCCTCCATCTATTCCACGCAGCCTACGATGGCTTCGAACTCTCCTCCAGAGAGGCAGCCTTTGCTATCGCCATGCGCCGACTAGCTTGGCTACGCCTGGTCGACATGGACCCCAACTTACAGGACCGGTTGGCTAACCTCCCCTGCGTGGGAAAAGAACTGTTCGATGACACTATCGAGGCGGCTACAAAACGCCTCTCCGAACACGAACGCTCGTTTGCCTCCCTTGTCCGACAAAAGCCCAAACCGCCCGCGTCCAGGCCGTATAGGGCCCCTCCGCGCCGCTACCCACAAAAATCCACTCCTGCCTTCTCACGGCCTCCACCCAGGCATCCGCAAGCCCACCACAGGGCCATGCCCAAGTCCCAACCGCCTGCGACTACCAAACCATCCCCGTCCTTTTGACGGGATACGCGGAAGGGGGCGGGCCCCCTCCGCCATAGTCCCAGGCCTCCTTCCCATCGTGGGTCGCCTCAAAGCCTTTTACCCTCGCTAGGAACAAGTCACGTCGGACGCATGGGTCCTTGGCGTGATCTCATCAGGATACTCTCTCAACTTTCGGACCATTCCTCCGGACAACCCCCCAAGGAATTTCCCTCCCAACTGGACGCAGCTACCCCTACTCCTCTCCGAAGCTCAAGACCTGCTTCGCTTGAGAGCAGTGGAGGAGGTTCCCTCCGACCAACGGGGGAAGGGCTTCTACTCCCGTTACTTCCTGGTACCGAAGAAAACGGGAGACTTACGCCCAATACTAGACTTGAGACACCTCAACAAATTTCTGATACGGGAAAAATTTTGGATGCTTTCCCTACCGACCCTCTACCCCCTGATCGACGAGGGCGACTGGCTCTGCTCCCTCGATCTGAAGGAGGCGTACACACATGTCCCAGTGCACCCCGCTCACCGCAAGTTCTTGCGTTTTCAGGTAGGGGACTGGCACCTACAATACCGTGTCCTCCCCTTCGGGCTAGCATCGTCACCTCGCGTCTTCACCAAGTGCCTCGTGATGGTCGCAGCAACCTTACGCTCCCAGGGCCTCCAGGTATTCCCCTACCTGGACGACTGGCTGATCAAAGCCCCGTCCAGGGAAGCGGTTATCTCAGCGACCCAACAGACTATTACCTACCTACAAAGTCTGGGGTTCGAGATAAACTTCCCAAAATCCCAACTACGCCCCTCCCAGTCCCTACAGTTCATCGGGGCCACGCTGGACACGGTTCGCCTCCGTTCCTTCCTCCCCCCTCCGCGTCTAGAGGCGTTAGTAAGTCTGAGTCAAAGTTTTTCCCTGCTGACCTCAGTATCAGCTCGGCAGATGATGACTCTTCTGGGCCACATGGCCTCCACCGTCCACGTCACACCCTTCGCCCGCCTCCATCTGAGAATTCCTCAATGGACCCTGGCCTCTCAATGGCGTCAAAACCGGGACCCGATCGACCGCCCCGTGACAGTGACGCCTTCTTTGCAACGATCGCTCCGCTGGTGGGCCGACTCTTCAAATCTTTCCAAAGGTTTGCTCTTCCTCACCCAACCCCACAGCAAGATACTCACCACGGACTCATCGGAGTACGCTTGGGGAGCCCATCTGGACGGCCTACGCACTCAAGGAATGTGGTCAGCAGAAGACCGTCGCTGCCACATCAACGTGCTAGAGCTTCGGGCCATCTATCTCGCAGCTGTAGCTTTTCAACATCTGCTCCACGACCGAGTGGTTCTCATCCGAACCGACAACCAGGTAGCAATGTACTACGTAAACAAACAAGGGGGAACAGGGTCTTGGTCCCTTTGCCGGGAAGCCCTGCGCCTCTGGAAATGGGCAATCTCCAACAACACCTTCCTTCGAGCGGTGTACATACAAGGAGAACAAAACTGTCTGGCGGACAGACTCAGCCGCCTCCTCCAGCCACACGAGTGGTCACTGCACTCTCAGATCCTACGACAGGTGTTCGAAAAGTGGGGGACGCCTCAAATAAATCTATTCGCATCCCCCCACAACCACAAGCTGCCTCTCTTCTGCTCCCGGATGTACTCCCCGGACCGGCTCGAGGCCGACGCCTTCCTCCTCGACTGGGAGGGAAGGTTCCTGTACGCGTTCCCGCCGTTTCCTCTGATACTGCGGACGCTTGTCCACCTGAAAACAGTACAAGCCACCCTGATCCTGATTGCCCCTCGCTGGCCACGCCAACCGTGGTTTTCCCTTCTACTTCAACTCAGTGTCAGAGATCCACTGCCTCTGCCTCTGTTTCCCTCTCTACTATCACAGGGCCAGGGTTCACTGTTACATCCCAATCTTCAATCTCTTCATCTGAATGCTTGGTTTCTCTCCCCCTGACTGCTCTCCCCGTGTCTCAATCAGTCAAGGAGATATTGGAGGCCTCTAGAAAGACCTCGACGAGAACCTGCTACTCCCAAAAGTGGACCAGATTCTCAACCTGGTGCTCCTCCCACAGCCAGGACCCGGTGTCGGTCCCCGTCCCTCTGGTCCTTGACTATTTACTTCAATTATCTCATTCCGGCCTAAAGACCAACTCCATTCGAGTACACCTCAGTGCGATTGCGGCCTTTTATCAGCCCCTGGAAGGGAAAGCCCTCTTGCTCCATCCCTTAGTCTCTCGCTTCATGAAGGGTCTTCTGAACGTCCACCCTCCTCTCAAACCTCCCCCGGTGGTTTGGGACCTTAACGTGGTTCTGGCTCAACTAATGAAACCTCCATTTGAGCCCCTAGACAAATGCCATCCTAAATTCCTCACTTGGAAGGTGATTTTCCTGCTCGCGCTCACTTCCGCCCGGCGGGTTAGTGAGTTACAAGCTCTGGTAGCGGACCCACCCTTCACGGTATTCCATCACGACAAGGTGGTACTCCGCACCCATCCAAAGTTCTTGCCTAAAGTAGTGTCTGATTTTCATCTCAATCAGTCCATTGTCTTGCCTGTGTTTTTTCCCAAGCCCCACTCTCACCCCGGAGAAGTGGCGCTCCACACTCTTGACTGCAAGAGAGCGTTGGCCTTTTACCTCCAACGCACTCAGTCACACCGGAAAGTCCCACAACTGTTTTTGTCCTTTGACCCAAACCGGTTAGGTCACCCAGTTTCCAAATGCACCTTGTCCAACTGGTTGGCCGATTGCATCTCCTTTTGCTACGCTCAGGCTGGTCTCGCGCTGCATGGTCGAGTAACGGGACACAAGGTCTGAGCGATGGCAGCCTCCGTAGCATTCCTCAGGTCCACACCTATTGAGGAAATCTGCAAGGCTGCCACGTAGTCTTCGGTTCATACCTTCACCTCCCACTACTGTCTGGACTCACTGTCCAGGAGCGATGGCCGGTTCGGCCAATCGGTTTTACGAAATCTATTTGCTTAAATTGCCAACTTCCCTCCATCCCTTTTCAGTTAGCTTGGAGGTCACCCACATGTGAGAATATCATGCCTGCTTGTCCTGGGATAAAGCACAGTTACTTACCGTAACAGGTGTTATCCAGGGACAGCAGGCATATATTCTCACAACCCGCCCACCTCCCCGAGGTTGGCTTCTTTGCTAGTTAAATGAACTGGAGACCACGAGGGGATGCACCCCCTAGTGGAGCAGGAAGGCACGCATGCGTGGAGCAGCAGAGCAAACTTAAATCTTCAATCAAGTTTGCTTGAAAATGCTTCCGCATCGGGGCTCCGTAGATGACGTCACCCACATGTGAGAATATATGCCTGCTGTCCCTGGATAACACCTGTTACGGTAAGTAACTGTGCTTTCTGCACGCAATTGGTTGGGGGTTTTTTTCTCTGTGGAGCCTATTTTTAGTGGTCCCGCTTTGACTCTGCTAGTATTGTATTTCTCTCTTTAGTAGTCCTGGTCCTATTTCACATCCTTTTCATTTTACTAGCGTCATATGTACAGTGCAACTTCTCTCACTTTGTGGTCCCTTTAATATGTGGGATCATTATATTCCCTTTTTTGCACATCTTTTGCAGCTTTTTTTGAGCTGACAAGCTTCCATGTCTGTAGCGTCCTTTGAAGATATGTTTTAATTACATTTTTTTTTTTTTTTTAATTTATTTATCATTTTAATGCATCCTATACAAGATGTTTAAAGAAATACAGAAATATATTATTCTCTTAGTCATATTACATACCAAGAATTGAAATTTAAACATCCATATAAATCATATAATACAGTCCACAACTTAAGGAGAAGAGACAAGATGAAAGTAAAACCCCTCGGGAAAGGGGAATATACAAAGGAAACTAAAAACTTTAAGAAATAGAGCAGTCAGATCTTACCTATCCAAAATAACCTTAACCGCATTATTAACCTGTATCATTCGGACTGTGTAGAGATTCCTTTACCTTCTAGGAAAAAACCTAATTGGGAAGGTTCGAAAAATATATATTTACTTCCTTGATAGGAAATAAAACATTTACAAGGAAATCGCAACTGAAAACTTGCCCCCAAAGCAATCACCTTTGATCTATGTAACAGAAATTCTTTCCTTCTGGACTGCGTCCACCTTGAAACATCAGGAAATATATATACCCTTTCCCCCAAATAGGAAATCTGCTTTAAATTGAAATATAATTTAAGCAACATTTCTTTATCTTGAAGAAATACCAACGAGACCAATAAAGTTGCTCTTCCCTGAATTTCAATGTCAGAAGATTGCAGAATATCAGAAACATCTAATTGAACATTTTCAGCTGCTGTAGCTTTTTCTTTCTGCACTTGTTTTATATAGTAAATTCTTTGTATCGGGGGAAGACTTACTTCAGGTACATTTAAGACATTCAACATAAAGTTCTTAAAGAGTTCTTTAGGAGACATAAACTTGGCAACCGGAAAATTAAGAATCCTCAAATTTAAATTTTTCTGCTGATTTTCCAGGTTTTCAATCTTCCTCAAAATCATCATTTTTTCTGTTGTTTGTTTGGTAATTAAATTCTTAGTCTCTGTTGTTGCTTTATCTAAGTTTTTTAATTCCACTTGGTGTTGCTGAGTAATAGTCTCTAAGGAGCTTATCCTGGAGGTAGAATTCTGGGTCATTGTAACAAAGTTAGAACATACCAGGTGAAGATTCTCAATTGCAGTCCAAATGGAGTCCAGAGTAACAGCCTGTGGTTTTACCAACGGTCCAAGGAGGGGGACACCAGCCGACCCAAGCACGGCTCCAGCGATGGAAGTCTGGGCTCCTGCCACCTCCCCACCGCCGGTCACCGTCGGCTCCTCTCCCCCAGAACGCTGCCTCTCCAACGTCGAGGTCAGCGTGTCTGCTGCATGTTCCACTTCCGGGTCAACTTCGGAGAGAGAGCAAGCCTCACCCCACACTCCGGGGGAGCCCTCCCGCCAGCTCCGCTGCAGCGAAGATTCTCCGGGATTGGGAGGGGTATGCGGTCCTCGCGGGCTCAACGAGAGCGACATCTCGCCGTCCAAGCTATGGATTCCCGGTTCCACAGCAGCGGAAACGCCCGACATGGAAGAGGGAACTGTGAATGCTGTTATCACAGTCTGCCTCGGCGTCGAGAAGCCCGGGGTAGGTGGAGGGATACCCCTCGGTTTCCCTCTTCTTTTAGGCATGAAATTGTCGTTTTTAAAAGTAGAATAAAGAAATTTTTCCTTTCAAGACGGGAGTGCTTCTCTCAGCGTCCTGCTCCTGACGCCATCTTGTCTCTTAATTACATTTTTAAACTTTGAGATTCATTCTGGTTGGCCCTCTCTGATTCAATTTTATCTATACCGGTTTTCATTTTGTCCTGCCCAGCTTCTGTTTACGGATGTTTACCCTTATTCTGCCTTTTTTACCAACACAATTTGTGTTTAACATTTTTGATGGGACATAATTTATAGTCTAAAAGAGACCACATACCCCTTATTGATCCCTTGATTTAAGGTTACCGTTCTGGCTTTTATATATACTTTTATAATTCATATTGATGATCTTTTTAACAAAATTATGATTTTAAGCTTTTATTATATTGAATTATGCAATTTTACATGTTAAATACATTTGCTCATTTTATACTTTACTAGTTTTTTAGCCCGTTACATTAACGGGTGCTAGAATAGATGTGTAGACTTGGGCATTTCTTTCTTTCTTTGTCTTTCTTTCTGTCGCTATCCCTGGCCCTCTGGCTGTCTTTTTCTTTCTTTCTTTCTCTCTCTCCCCCTCTCTGTTTTTCTTTCTGTCTCTCTCCCTGCCCCATGCCTGTCTGTCTTTCTTTCTGTCTCTCCCCCCTGTCCAGCAGCACCCCTTCCCTGCTCTCCCATCCAGCAGTAGCCTCTCCCTGTCCAGCAGCACCCCTTTCCTGCTCCCCCTGTCCAGCAGTAGCCCTTCTCCCTTCCTTTTACCTCCCCCCTGTCCAGTAGTAAACCTTCTCCCTTACTTTTACCTCCCTCCTGTCCAGCAGCACCCCTTTCCTGCTCCCCCTGTCCTGCAGTAGCCCTTCTCCCTTACTTTTGCCTTCCCCCTGTCCAGTAGTACCCCTTCTCCCTTTCCTGCTCCCTGTCCAGCATCCGCTAGGCCGGGCAGCCTCAGAGCTTTTGCTAGGCTGGCCCGCCTTGCATTATCAAAGCGGGCTGGCCTAGCAAATGCCCCGTGGCTGCTTGAGGAAACTGCAGCTGCTGCCGCTGCTTGTCCGGGGGTGAGAAGAAGAGGAGTTCCTGCAGCAGCAGCGTAGGCAGAAAGTCAGCCGGCGTCAGAGATCGGGGCAGGAAATCAGCTGAGGCAGGCACTGCGCATACGTAGCATAGAGCATGGTGCATGGAGATTGAAGTGCACATGCGAGCTAAGGGTTTTATTACATAAGAACATAAGAAATACCTGCACTGGCTCAGACCTTGGGTCCATCTAATCTGGCGATCCGCACATGCGGAGGCCCAGCCAGGCCTACCCTGGCGAATACCCTAGTTACTCGTATCCCTCAATGTGTCTTTCAAAAAGATGTGCATCCAACTTGCCCTTAAATCCTTGAATTGTGGTTTCCTCCACAACCTCTTCCAGGAGAGCGTTTCAGGCGTTCACTACTCGCTGTGTGAAGCAGAACTTTCTGACACTTGTCCTGGCCCTGTCCCCCCATAGCTTCAGTCCATGACCTCTTGTCCGAGTCACCTTTGACATTGTGAATAAAGTTGTTTCCTGCTCTATTTTGTCGAATCCTTTCAGTATTTTAAAAGTCTCTATCAGATCCCCTCGCAGTCTCCTCTTCTCGAGGGTGAATAATCCTAGTTTTCTAAGGCGATCTTTATAGCTTAAGTTCTCCATTCCTTTTACAAGCTTCGTCGCTCTCCTCTGCACCCTCTCCAGTAGTATTATATCCGTCTTTAGGTAGGGAGACCAATGTTGGACACAGTATTCCAAGTGTGGTCTTACCATCGCTCTATAAAGTGGCATTATGACATCCTCAGATCTACTCGTGATACCCTTTTTTTATCATGCCCAACATCCTGTTTGCTTTTTTTGCCGCCGCTGCACATTGAACCTACGGCTTCAGGGTCCTGTCTATCACCCCCAGGTCCTTTTCTTGTTCGCTTTAGCCCAAAGTTACATCAAACAAGGTATACTGGTGCTCCTTGTTTTTCCTGCCCAGGTGCATCACTTTGCATTTTTCCACATTAAACTTCATTTGCCACTTCTCTGCCCATTTCTCTAGTTGTCTCAAATCTCTCTGGAGTTCCTCGCTGTCCGTCTGTGACCTGAATGCCCGACACAGCTTTGTGTCATCAGCAAACTTGATGATTTCACTGGTCGTTTCTTCTTCCAGGTCATTTATGAAAATATTGAATAAGATGGGCCCAAGAACCGAACCCTGAGGCACTCCGCTAGTTACTTTCTCCCAGTCCGAGAACTTCCCATTTACGCTTACCCTCTGTCTTCTGTCTTCCAGCCATTTTCCTATCCATCTTAGTATGTCCCCTATTCCATGACTTTGTAGTTTTCTGAGTAGTCTCTCATGTGGAACTTTGTTGAACGCCTTCTGGAAGTCCAAGTATATTATATCCACCGGTTCTCCGCTATCAACATGTTTGTTCACAGTCTCGAAAAACTGAAGTAAATTCGTCAAACATGACTTCCCCTTCCTGAAGCCATGTTGACTAGCTCTCATTAGGTCATGGGTATACAGATGTTTGACTTTGCTATCCTTAATGCTTCAACCATCTTCCCAGGGACCGATGTGAGACTCACAGGTCTATAGTTTCCCGGTTCTCCTCTTGATCCTTTTTTGAAGATTGGGATGACGTTTGCTATCTTCCAGTCTTCTGGTATCTTTCCGGTTCTAATTGACATGTTAGCGAGGGATTGCAGTATTTCTCCGATTTCTACCTTTAGCTCCTTTAATACTCTCGGGTGAATTCCATCTGGGCCAGGGGATTTGTCGCTTTTTAGTTTGTCGATCTGATAGTAAATCTGGTCCAGATCCACATTTACTGTGTTGAGGCTCTCTTCTATTACTCCCTTGAATACTTTCACTGTTTCGGGTATAGACGTAGTGTCCTCTTTGGTAAAGACTGACGCAAAGAAGGAATTTAATCTATCTGCAATCTGTTTGTCTTCTTTGATGTATCCTTTTCTTCCTTGATCGTCGAGAAGTCCCAGGTATCTTCCCTTTTACGTATTATATTGCCAGTTTATTTCTGTTTGCGGTTTGTTCTGATACCTTTACAGATTAGGGTATGTTTTCAAAGAATTTTATGTTTCATTCTCTTATTACTTTATTTCTATGGTTCTAATTTGCATGTTTTGCTCACATTTCACCGTCTTTGCTTTTGGATTAAGCAAATTTATTGTCACTATATAAAATCTAAATTTACACCTGCATTACAAAGATACTTGCACCACACTTAGTCCTGTCATTTCAATTTTTCACTTCATATCACTTGTGGTTGGTCATCACCATTCATATTTGTTGTTTTCCCTCATGTCCATTATGTCTATTTGATTATGTTTGTTTGTTTAAGTATTTTCCCATATTTGAGACTTTCAGTCATTCTCATCTTTATCTGTTAGGACCCCTGATGAAGGTGTTTTAACCGAAACACGGACCATGTCGGGTCCCCTGGTTTGTATAAAAGGTGGCAATATTAACCGCAATAAATGCTTGTTTTAATAAACTTAGCCTGCATCTTGTACGCTCGTCTGCAGTTTTTCTTGTTCTGTGCTGTTTGTGTTTCACTGCAGACCAGTTGGATTGTGTTTTTGCTTTTGTTTGATCTTTCAGTACAGGCACAGTCTCTCCAGGAGGACATCTGGGCTATGATCAGATGAGAGTTTTTAGGGCTACTACAATCACAGGCATTAAAGGCTTCTATGCCTACCTTAGCCCAGCCTGAAGATACATTGCAGTGTTGATACATTGTGTCTATCTTTCTAGGAACTACTTGGACTTGATGGGCACAGCCTGTCCCATCTGCTGTATAAAGCCACCAAAGATGAGGTCATACACCCTTGCTCAACGTCAAGCATCGGAGTCGGTGCGGGCCCATTCAATGCATGTATAGTCATTGGTGGAGGAGTTAATCTCCTGCCGCAGAACATCAACCTTCACCTGGTCACATAGCAACCCTCCTTTTGTCGCATGCTTCCTAACTTACTTAGTCAGGGAGTACTTTGAGGAGTCTGATTCATATATCTCAACGGCTCAGATAAGACTATGTCAGAGTATTCAGCAGCAGTATGCCTTCTGATCCTTCCCCTCCTCCTGAATGATGCAAATCTCCACCAGAAAGAATATCTCTTACTGGCTTTATAAGGCAGATGAGATAGGCTATGCCAATCAAGATGGAAGCAGAGGAGGAACCTTGTTTTGAACATCTTGATTTTCAAATACCACCAAATAAATGCATTAAAAACCCTTACACAAGGTCATAAAAGATACTTTATTTAAAAACTGAAAGACTTCCCTGTCAGTCCAAGTAGCTCGGGGGTCTCAAAGTCCCTCCTTGAGGGCCGCAATCCAGTCAGGTTTTCAGGATTTTCCCAATAAATATGCATGAGATCTATGTGCATGCAGTGCTTTCAATGCATATTCATTGGGGAAATCCTGAAAACCCGACTGATTTGCGGCCCTCAAGGAGGGACTTTGAGATCCCTGAAGTAACTCCTAGAAAAATAGACACAGCGTATAATAAGACTTCAAACGTGTTTAGGCTTTGACAGAACTTATCTTAACACCATTCTTTAGTTGTGGAATCTTCCCTTAAGCATTCATGCAGCTCGCAGTCTTATGCTTCTGCTCCTCTAGGCAGAGAAGCCAGAATTTTGGACTCTTAATAAACCCATTTTCCAATCATTTATGCTCTTCAACATAATTATAGACTACCAATTTTGCATGTCCATTTCAAATCTTTATTATTATTTTATTTATTGTACCATTTTGTACAGGCCAAGGATTTAAGCGGCTTACATAAAAGAAAGGAACTACAGTGATTAAAAGGAGAGACACCACATATCCAACTGTCAGCATCTGAGGAATTTCTCCCCCCAGACAATTTAAAGCCATTTTAACAATTATCTAATAACTTGTTTACTACTAGAAAGTTCATGGCTAGAGCAATTTTTGATGCCTTTATTTCTTTCAAAACCTCTGCATTAGCAATCGCACTGTGCCATTTGGTCTAATTTTGAGTTTCTGAGCTGAAAACTTCAGAGGATCCTCCCAGCTTTTTTATAGCTTTTGACCCTATCAGACTCGTGGTTCCTATTACCAAGAGAACTATATCTATATTGCTACTGGACTGTATCTCCTTAGTGTATACTCGGGCTAGGCTGACGCTGCAGGGTCATGTAACAGCCCACAATGTCTTACCTTGGTAGGTCATTTTTCTTCCACATCTATTGAGGACATCTGCACAGCAACTACTTGGTCCTTGAGCCATACCTTCACCTTGCTACTGTTAGATCAAAACTCCATGAGAGGCAGTCAGTTTAGACAAGCAGTTCTGCAAAATCTTTTTACTTCCCGAGCACCAATGTTCCTCCAACCCTTTTGGGTTTTGCCAGGATTGCAATTATATATACAGTCATGATTCTGGTAGCATGGGAGTCCCACATATGAGAATATACTTTCTTGTCCTCAGAGAAAGTAAAGATACTTACCTGTAGCAAGGGTTCTCTGAGGACAGCAGGCATATATTCTCACAACCCACCCATATCCCTTAGTTGGCTTCTTAGCTTTATTACTGAACTGATGGTCCTGCGAGCCGACATCAAAAGGGAAGGCACCAGCATGCATGTAGTTTGGGCACTGCCTAAAAAATTAAAATGACAGTGCACTTGGTAATGTCCATACTGGGTTCCATGGATGATGTCACCCACCATGTGATAATATATGCCTACTGTCCTCGGAGGACACCTGGTACAGGTAAGTATTTTTGCTTTACTGTCTTCAGATAATGACCTTAACTGCTAACTTTAAAAGGTTGCTATTTCCTCTTGCATTAGAAAAAACAGGCTTTGCTGGGTTGTATATAGCTGATCCCTGTAACCTTAAGCTGGTGGGACAGACTAAGATAGGACACTGCCAGAATGTTTAGAAATCTTGATATATGGGTAGTTATGTACAAAATAGCAGTTACAATCCAAAAACATTTGGTTGTTGCTTTCAAGTAGACTTTAGGGTAACTTGTATAGATCAGCCCCAGCATTCTTGGATGCGTTGTGGGAGTTCTATAAACCTGGAAGGACATTGAGATCGGAGCGGGGTATGAGATTTACAGCCATTAAAGAAACGGGAGTACACTATGTAATTACAAAAGCAAAAATGTTTTGTATTGCTGGTGTGTACCTGTGGAATAATCTACCCGGAAATCTAAAACTACATACAGGTTATGTCAACTTTAAGAAGTTACTAAAGACACAACTATATGTAGATGCCTATATGTAATATGGATGAAATGTTCCCATGTGACTTTAGGTGTATGGACACCGTTATATGGATAAGCAGATAATGGATATTGTTTTATATCTATGTATTTTATGGAAATTTTTATAAATGTTTGATACTGGAAACCACTTAGATTTTAGGCAGTATAAAATTGTGTTAAATAAAATTAATTAATTCAATGGTGGTTACAACCTAAAAGAGAAATTGCCATTGGGTATACCCTGCTAGAGAGCAGTAGAATAATTGTATCAGGTCTCTAAGAATGCTAGAGAATCTACAAGGAGAAACAGTAGCTAAACCCCATTTAACCACAGAATGGCCAGGTTTTAGTATGCAATTGTACCTAAATATTGACTTAAGTATAAATCTTGTAAGAAGTAGAGTTGAGGTGGGAAGGCCTGAAATGGCCTACTAGCAATGTTTTAGATGCCATCACTAACATATTTTGAGCATGCCAGGAATGGGTATAGAAGAAAGTGATGGACAAAAATTTGAGAAGTCAACCTAATTTTGTAGTGAGGGAGGTTTGTTGTTGGATTGCTCAGACCTTACTCATAGCTGGGTAGACTAAGTGGGCCAATTTCATCTTCATCTGCTGTCATTTAATGTATAGAGATATATAATCCCTTGTCTGAGATGTGGTTTTGACAACCAGTCAGTTACTAAAATAGAGAAATGCAGGAGCTCTCATTCTGTACTGAGATGCTGCAATCACATTGCACATAGGTAAATCCAATAGTTATAATGGTATTTACGTTTAGCCAACTTCAGATACTTTCTGCAATTTTAATGGATCTTCATGAAGTAAACTCTCTTGAATGAGTGAACATAACTGGCTCTTGATTTTGGACAGAAACAATTTCTATAGAAACGATAGTAAATGTCATCCCTTCCTAGGGGATGACTAAAAGTGTGGAATGGGTCCGAATTCTAGAAGATATTAATGGTTACTTATTTTCCACTGAGGGACTCTGGAGTAGTAGTGCAGTAGGCTGAGAACCAGGGGAAATGGGTTCAATTCCCACTTTTGTTCCTTGTGATTCTGGACAAGTCATCCCTTCATTGCCCCGGGTACAAAATAAGTACCTGTTTTATAATATGTAAACCACAAAAAGGTGTTATCAAATCCACTCCCCCCCCCCCCTTTTTGTGCTGATATTTTGTCATGTTTTTTGTCATGGAGATTTTCTCCAATATACCTTGTTTGAGTAGCCTTTGGTAGTGATGTCAGGTTATTGATCTCCAAATTTCAGTCCTTTTTCTTCCTGTTTAAGGTATTCAATGTTTGGTAAGCATGTTCCTGTATCAGTTCACAGATAGGGTAGTCACCTGGGTTTAGGTCTGGTGAATTCACAGGCCAGAGATCTGGACCAATGAAGTCTGTGGTCTCCCAATATAGCAGTTCTGTCATGTCGTTTGCTCAATGTGCTGGGGCATTGTCCTGTTGGACATCTAACGACATCTGTCCTGTTGGACATCTAACGACATCTGATGGATCACTGGCAACAGCTTCTACATCAAGAGGATGCCCTAGTAAGTAGTATGTTCCATTGATCTTAAAACCCCAGGATTGATGAAGAACAGATATATGAATCCGAGTTTCGAAATTGCAACTGAGACCATGACTGATTGTCTGAAGGTCAGGCAGGTCTGTAGTAGGCATCTGGCATTAACTTCACGCTTCTGTGGTGTTGAAGGCACATATAGGCAGTCATTCTATAAACCAGATGAAGCTGCTGCTGTGCTTTGAGTACTTGGTCAAAAGCTGCTTGCACCATTTCAGGCGTGTGTCTTTGTTGTGTAAAGTTAACTTTTGGGCACAACCCTTTAAGACACTTTAATTTCAGATTATCATGAATTATCCTCACCACAGTTGTCTGGCTTGCTCTGTCTTCTCTTGCTATTTGACAAGTTGTTCGGTGTGTTTGTGGCACGTCCTGGCTCAGTACAAGACTGTATACAATGTCAATGTGCTCTTGTGTGCGAATCGAGCACAGTGGTCCGCTGCCTGGCTTACAATCTTGCATAGCAGCACATCAAGGCCATTTTTGTTACAATCCTTCTGGACAAACTTTTTCAACAACCGTCGACTGCTGTAACCTTTTAGCAGTACCAATTTCTTTATCAGAATTTGGTCTTCTGCAGTGAAAACCATTTTGATACTGAGACTTCTTACAAACTATCGTCTGCTTCTGCACATATCCCATAGCAATAATTCATTTTCACAAGGTAGTATTGTGGTGTGGTAGGAAATATTTACAGTATTTTACATCAACTTCATTCAGGACAAGATGCACTAAATTTCATAAGAATCGTCCGAGTTCTGTGGAAGATGCAACAAAAACATTTTGGTGTGTGGTTTTTTCAGTTCATGGTGTATATGTGTGTGTATAAAAGTCTGCATTTCAGTTAAGATTATAACCACAATCACACAATTAGAGGTATTTTATTTGTTTCCCACTCAGCTCCTTGTGACTGGGCAAGTCACTTAACCCCCATCACTCCAGGTACCAAATAAGTACCTGTATATAATATGTAGACTGTTGTAATGACAGGAAGGTGGTACATGAAATCCCAACCCCCTTCCTTTCCCTAAAGGACTGATAATCACCCCCTCCTTCCACTCCCATATCCAGAATCTCTCCCTTTCTCTTCATTCTTTCCCTCTCTTTTCTTGGGGTCTGTCCATCCATCCATCTCTCTTTCTCTCTCCACCCCCATAAACAGCCACAAAAACTTTGTTGTGAGGAGCACCAAGTTCTTCTTTTGGCTGCTGGAGCTCACCATCTCTGCCATAGTTTCCACTGCTGGCTCCTCCAGTTCTGCTTGTGGGTCTACAGTTCACTTCTCTCCCCTCCCCATCCTACCTGACTCCCTAAAAGGTAGTCTTCTGTTGGTCCGAAGCAATGTTGTCATTGCACACATCTTGTCTGTGGCATGCTCTGAAGTTTTCCCACCATTTCTAACATCACTTCCTGTTTCTGCATGGGTAGTCAGGTCAGAAGGAATGCTTTGGGACAGGCTGCAGGCAGAATGTGTGCAATACTGCTGCTGCCAGGGACCAACAGAAGACCACTTTAAAAAGGAAAGGAGATTTGCATTCACAGAGGCTGATGAAATCTAAAAATTGATAATTACTTTCCTACACCTGCAACATTTTTAAGCAAAATTTTCAATATTTTTTTAAATTGAATATTAGAATTTGAGATGGCTGTAAATAAAAGGTTAATTTAAAATGATGCAGTTAGATTATCTCAACATGTGCAATTCTATAGTAACAAAAATATTTCTTTAATTTATATATATTTATTTTTTTCTAATAATCGGAGTTTAACCTCCACATTGCAAAATAGGAAAATATTTTGCTGGCAAGAGCTTATGTATTAAAACTTCTATGGCATATGTTCCAAATCTGAGCTTTCATGATGGGCTTTAATATTAATGGCAAGTTTTATAGTATTTCATATAACAGTTTTCAAAAATCATACTTTATTTATAATTTTTCAGGAGATAAATCTCCCCCTAAACTTGAACCATCTGATGCATTACCTCTGCCTTCAAACTTGGAGACTAACTCAGAACCACCAACCCTCAAACCAATAGAACTCAATCCAGAGCAGAATAAGCTTTACAAGAGAGTTACATTTGATAATGAATCATGTAGTACTTCTATTCAGAAAGAAATGATAAATGGACACACGTCTGAATTTTTACTTAACAACAATAATCTCAATGAGTCAACAGTTTCTGCAGTAGCTGATTCATCATGTGATGTAAACAGACGCACATCCATTCTGTTCCACAAATCAAAAAGTGTAAGCCCCCAAAAGTCTGCAAACAACACTGAAACGCAACCAGCTTCTCCACAGCTAGGGACCAAAACTTTTTTGTCTGTAGTCCTTCCAAGGTTGGAGACACTTCTGCAGCCACGAAAAAGATCAAGAAGTGCATGTGGAGATTCTGAATTGGATGATGAATCCCCTGTGAAGCGCTTAGATACAGGTAAATGTTATGAACTTTCATGTTACCTTTTATTAAATATATATATATATACACACACAAACAATTTATGAAGACCTCTTGGATACAATAAAAATAAAGCTAACACCTTTGCTATGTATATGTTTAGGAGTTATGGGCTCTGTATTGTTGATTACTGATTTTCTTTTCATTGCCGGTAGATAGATAGTATACTGGATTCTGTTTGTTCTTTAAGTCATGCAAAATGTAGAAATGACTGTTCACCTGCATTTATTAAATAAAAGGGATCTACTTATTGGTTGGTTGAAGTCCCTAATGTCAGGTTCTATGCCTTACAAAATACTTATTGTGAAATTGGAAGTCCTAAGTATATTTACCATACCATACTGATTCTTGTATCCCGTTTATGTCGACTAGGAATCATTGTGGCTTACATAACATTAGAAATGATACAGAGGTGTATACCACATGCACATGAATACATTGTAACATATCAGTGTAGTGAAGAGAATAGATGGTATTTTAGGATGTTACTTAAAATTTTGGGGAAAATATTTGTTAATATCATTTTCCTTACAAATGCAAGCCTGTGTAATATCAACTTAAAAATAAAGCCCCTATATTTTTATGGCAAAAATTTTTCTTTAGTCTACTTATATCCATTCTGTCTGATTTTAATACAGTATATACTTGCCACTGTAACATATATACTGTTGCTTAAGTTCATTTCTTGACCCTTTTCCCTATTCATTGCTTTTGTTTTCCTTCCTCAAAATACTCTTATTGCCCTTTGTTTGCTGGTGTCAACTATTTATCTACATACCCTTGCAACCCAGTAAGTGACAAGGCAGTGCTTCCTTCAGAATTAAAAACAATGGCACTCCCACTGTTAAACTATATGAACAGTGGTAACAAGAGTCTTCTTTCATTTCACCTCTGTCATTAATGCATTTCTATTGAACATGAATTATGTATCAAGTATTTTCATACATAGCCACATATTGGTTAAATATGCTGTAAAGTAGATAAGCATCTTTATGGATTTCCTAGTTTAATGCCATGCCAAACATTAGCAAAATAAGATTGGCTTGATGTTTTTACACAAGCAGGGAAGCTTGTTTGTTTCACAGATTAATTGTCGTGGGGAGTGTAGCATGAATGTATTGATATCTCAGACAGCAATATAGAAAAGTACCAGTAGCTGTTGTAAATTTTACTGCTAGATGAAGAATAACTGAGAAATAGTCAAATCAACTTAATTTTCAGGCTTTAGTTTGATTTGCAATTTCATTTTTATTGTAGTGTTGTAAAGTAAAATACATTTTTTCTAAGCTGTAATGTACATGTTTATTTGATCATGGAGAAGTTTAGAATGTCTCAATTTCTGTTCATTTCTAAACAGAGAAAAGAACTGACTCCATTGCCAAAAAAAGCCTGTTTTTTACCATTTGTGGAAAACATCAGGTGTCCTCTTAAGTCCATCCTGCAAACAAAAGTCCAATATGGGATTACACAGAATGTTTCAGTTTTTGCCTTTTTTTCTTCAAAGACAAATGACATGAAAATAATGTCTAGAAAATTCCATACAGGCAAAGGAATGTCATCTGAATGATAGAAGCATATAAAGAATTGCAAAAATGTTGAATATTTACAAAAGCTGCATTATGGCTTCACCCTGAAATAATTTAAAATTGAAAAAAAAAGACTTAAAAAATATTGCTCATGGCAATCAAAGTGAAATAACTTGCTGTTTTTTTGGTGCTAATAAGGATTTTTCAGCCATATTTATATGAAAGAACACTACATCCTAGTGAACAAATTAATCAGATGAATAGTCTATAGCTATTTTTTATTTTTGTAAATTCAGTTATTTCATCTATGTATTGTTTGGTACTTCATTTTTTTATATATATATTGGTACATCAAGGATCAGTTTTATATTTTCTTAATTGAAAACTTTTGCGCTCGTATCTGTGCTTCTAGCCCAAACTGCATACTACTAAACACTAACTACTGGCATCAAGACTCAATTGTAAGGTTATTCATGAAAATGTATTTACTATGTTGAAAAAAATAATGGCATCTGAGATCAAATGAAAAAGAGCCAGTCCTGGCTTCCGCTTAATATCAGCATAAAGATTACGGGTTTTTGAAGAATACAAAAATAAGGTAAAATAAACTTCAGCAATACTAAGCAGTCTGCTACTGAAACCATTTTGCAGTTGTCTGCTCAATACCTTTTCAGAAATATTAGCACAATTTATATGATTATGTGCATTGGTTTTAAGGTCATGTTATCAAACCAGTACTATAATTTGAGGCAGGAAAATTATCACATTTTTATGTACATTTTGGTAATGTGTCAAAAATAAAAAGCAATGTAAACTTTTTTCTCCATTGGCCAACAGAATGAATCGAGCACACAGGTAGGTGATGACATTCAATAGTTCCAAGATGAAACAGCTTTCCAGACTCAGAGCTAGTAAATAGTGATTATAACCACAGAAAGATGGTATATCAAGTCCCATTCTTTTTCCCTTCTGTGCATCAGTGGCCCTTCCTATATGCAGCAGTCACATCAGACTTGTCTTTTTGCTGTACTGAACAGACACTGAAAGAAAGCTTCCCCAACATTTTTATTGAAGAGTGTTTTGCATTTCTTGTTGTTGTTTTATTTTTTTTTGGGGGGAGGGGCATTAGTTTCTATAAATTTTATTTTCTTAGTTATTTATTTTTTATTATTGCTGCCTTGATGTGCTTTCAGTATTTTTGTGTTGATTGTATAAGTAAAACCTAAGCTTTCAGTTAGTTCTACCAAACCTCTGAATCAAAAATGGCCGATAAGTCTCAGACTGTCATTTGCTTGGACCTAGCTCATCATCAGGCTCATGTTTGAGGAACCAGAAGAACTGTTAAAACTGATTCTGCAAACACATGAAGAAAAGAAGAGGCATCCCAAGAAGAAGTAAAATCTTTTATTGCAGTTCCATAGACTCTTCTCCCTCTGTGTTGTCTTCATTCCATCATGCAGTGACTTGAAAAGTCTAGTCTTGAAAGAAAAATAACACTAGGCCTCTTTGGAGAAAGCACTATTCTTGGCTGAGATCTCACCCCAAAGCATAGGCATCTTTGGTGCCGTTGCACTTTTCTGAGCAAGAGGAGCTCCAAACAGCTCAGTTACTTATTGCCATCATCTAAGCACAGAAAACTGTAATCTTGGCATCAGAGCACATGAAGTTTGAAAATACTCTCACACCATTGTTTACAAATATGTGGTTTCTTCATATTTCTGGTGCAGACAGAATCACTGTGCAAACCCTTTTTGGCTCAGTGTAGCCTAGTACAGTGTTCTTCAACCTTTTGACACCTATGGACCGGCAGAAATAAAATAATTATTTTGTGGACCAGCACCAGTTCATGGACCGGCAGTTAAAGAACACTGGGCTAAGTCATTCCCCTCTCCGCCCCAGACCCAGACCCCTTAATAGTACTAATTGTAACACCATTTTATCCATTAATTTTTCATATATATATAAACACACACAATATAATCATATTAACAGCTCATAATGGTTAACCACAAAATTAAAATACACAAAGCACACTGTATGCTTTTCAACATTCATTCCTACCAGAAAACAGATAACCCCATGCAAATGTAGGACCAAAAACTAAAAATACTAATATTTACAAACAAACAGATGCAAGACTCTGCAAGCAGTACAACCCCAGAGGAAAAGAAACAAACGCATTTCTTCCTGAACAGACAGCAGATGTAAATCAATCACTAAATAAAAAAAATAAAAGCATTCCGCCTACCGTTGTTGTCTCTCTCCCTCCATGCTGTGCCTTGCCTTCTGACCTGTCCCCCGGTGTTATCTTTGGGCCGGTCCACAGAGCGATCAACACGGTGTCTTTTGGCTGGCTCCCCTGAGTGCTGCATTGCACAAAGCTGTGGGCAGCAGCTCCTCGCGCGCGTCCTGTGCCTCATCTGGAAGCCTTCCCTCTGACGTTGCGATGTCAGAGAGAAGGCTTCCGGTTCAGGCGCAGGACGTACGTAGGAGCCTTTTCCCACAGCTTTGTGCACGGCTGCACTCAGGGGAGCCAGCCCAAAGACGCCGCATTGATTGCACCGTGGACCGGCGACTGAAGAACACTGTCTTCTGCCCGATGGACGTGCCGGCCCTGTGGACCGGCAAAAAATTTCTGCGGACAGGCACCGGTCCACAGATTGGCGGTTGAAGAACTCTGGTCTAGTGAATTGTGCCACAGCCAATTTAGCATCTGCAAAGCATCATCTTCCTGTATTATACAAATGCAGAACTGCATTTTATACCCCTTGTCACAGTACTTCTCTACCAGAAAGTTCAAGATTTCTAGTCCCTGTGAAGAAATCACTAACTTCAACTTTGATTTTTGGTTGCAGTAGTGGATGAGCTTTTCGCCAGTTTCTTTGTTTCTAACAAAAGGTCCCAATCAGTTTTGTAAAATAGTTTTTATCAAAGATTACTATGAAGATATTCTAGAGCTGGAGCATCAGGATCATGCTGCGCCACAAGCCTCTTCTTTCCATATTGGATTCTGAGTTGCAAGAGTACTATACTTTAATACTTCGACTCCTTCCTCTTTTATCTGAGCATTCTCAGACAATTCTGGAAGATTGTAGATGTCCATGAGAGGGAGGCAAATCCATTGAGTTTTTGCAGCCCAAATGCATGACCTGCCTTTTCTTAGAATTAAATTTTAGCTTTCTTCAAGCTTCACTAGGTCCTTCCTCATATTATTCACTCGATCAGGGGTGTCTACTCTATTGCAGATTTTGGTATCATCTGCAAAGAGACAAATCTTACCTGACAGCCCTTCAACAATATTGCCTGCAAATTGAAACCTGGGGGTTTCGCTCCAGACGCACACAGCCAAGCTTGAAACCGTTGACAAGGTCAACGAGCAAGTGAACTCCCAGGGGAAAGAACCCCAAGTTAAAGAAAGGTGATACACAGCAGGCTTGCTTCACAGATTCACAAGATCTTCTCCATGAAGCACCAATCCGGCTCCTTGGGACTGCATCCTTTGCTCTGACAGGGGATCACCAGAAGCCACCAAACCAAATGAACGTTAAGCGAAAAAAAATAAGAAATAGAAGCAGAGCCAACTGCAAAAGACTTCTGAATGGATTGCTTGCAGAAACTGTAACTGGATATGTTTGCTAGCTCTCAGGCTAAAGGGGTGGTGCATGTGCTCAGAAAAGTGTTGGATTTCTGCATTTCCCAGATTGCGCATTGGGATTGAACACCTAGCATATGGAATCCTACAGGGACCAACAGAAAGAAGATTATTGATGGTATAAACCTAATAAGAACACAAATGTTAAAAATATCAGGACTAAGAATCAAACCTTGAGGCACACCGCTGGTAATATCCCTTTCCTCAGAGCAATCTCCATTGACCACTACCCTCAGTCACCTTCCACTCACACTTCCTGACCCAGTCCATCGCTTTGGGGCCCATCCCGAGGGCACTCTGTTTATCAGACGTCTGTGTGGAACACTGTCAAATGCTTTGCTAAAATCTAAAAACACCACATCTCTCACACTCCTTCTATCCAAGTCTCACCCCTCAAAAATTTCTTTGTAAATACTATATATACTCGAATATAAGTCGATCCGAATATGTCGACCCCCTTTTTCCCCCAAAAAGGAGGAAAAATGGTTGACTCGAATATAAGTTGGGTGGCTTAATATTCAAGTACCCTCCCCTGTCAGGTTCTGCACCCAGCCCCTCCAGCCAAGCTCTGCACCCAGCCCTTTCTCCCCCCCTCCTCCCATAGCCACAGGCATATTACCCATCTGTCTAGAATGTCTTATCTACTGGAAAAGAACTCATCAAGGTAAGTACATAATCTCTTTTTATGCTTTTGGTAAGCAGCTTAGTTTTGGGTTTTTTTTCAAGAAATCAAGAGTCTAGCATACTTTCACAGCCAGCTATTTTGATAAAGCTTTTACAACAAATCATTTAGTTCTATTGAATGGATGATTTCCAAAAGACATTGTAGAATCAGTTTACTCTGGGATACATTATTGTGAGAATCTTAGTAAATCATTATACTATTTATTGCTTTTTAACATCCTTGTTTTTGGATTGTATTCCTAGAGTATGAATGTTCAATTTTTTATTCTGTTATTTTAGTTAATTTGACATTGACATATTGATGTTAAAAGGCATGAGATTGATTCAAATTAATGCTGGAAAGTACATTCTTTTTATCAAAACAGTGTAGCTCATTGGTCAAATTCCTTAAAATACATAAAGAGTGGCCTGGAAGCAGATGTTCATGCATAACTTTATACCTGTTCTGAGGTAAATGTAAACACATCAGAACAGGTATAAAGTTATGCATGAACATCTGCTTCCAGGGCCACTTATGTGCCTTTATAAAATATTTAGCCAGAAGTACCTATGCAGGGCAAGTGCAAGGCTATTAGACTCTCTTAAGTGATCTCTTGGACTTGGACCTTTGCCCGTTTCCTCTGCCCCTGGCAGTCTAGCATCTTGGCGCTTTCCCTCTT
This sequence comes from Geotrypetes seraphini, assembly GCF_902459505.1. Classification (NCBI taxonomy): domain Eukaryota; kingdom Metazoa; phylum Chordata; class Amphibia; order Gymnophiona; family Dermophiidae; genus Geotrypetes; species Geotrypetes seraphini. Next base: position 42,360,487 of record NC_047092.1, on the reverse strand, counting down.
CTCATAGTTCAGTATCTCCTTGTTCCCCTCTGTTCTCATTCCCCTTCTCTGGCAGACCAGCATCTTGTCTTTCCCCTGCTTGGTGGTCCAGTATCTCCCCTTTCTCCTTGGCCTGTTCCTTTCTGTTTAGCTAGATCTGAGCAGACAGGTCTGCAGCTGAAAATTGAAGTGCAGGGCCTCCTATGTGTTTAAGACTATAACAGGAAGTCATGAAGTAGGAACACAGTGGGCGTCCAGCATACATATACTAAAGTGAAAACTCCACTTTCTTGATTATCTGGCAGTCTGACTGCTAGCTCCACCTATTCTACTCATTGCTGACAGGAAGGGAGAAATGCCTAGGTTGACATCTGCCATTTGTCACTCCCAAATATCAGCACTCTAGTCGACACCTAATGGAAACATCAATCTTGTGCCTATATAAAATAAGCACGAATAACGGTTCACTGTTCACATATTTTTGGTGGCCAGATCAAAAATTGGCCCTTATGTTTTGCAGCCACATCAGCTACAAGTTTCTCGCCCTACAAATGAAAGCTTTTAAAACATAGGTGCCCAGAGTCCCCAAAGTACCTTAATCTATAACCGCTGTAATCCCTTCCCCCTCTACTTCTTGGGCCTACTTTATTCCTTTTATGCACCTTCTCCCTCTTTTCTGTGTGCCAGCAGCAGTTACTTAAGCACGCAACTGCTAGCTTCCGCCTCTCCTCGTTCCGATTGGTTCTACTGCACAAAACGAAACCAGTGTCCTGCAGAAACAGATCTGCAAGCAGCGGCCAGCCTGTCTTGCGGGATCAGCGGCAGAACGAAAGCAAACGGGACATCAGGATTATTCCGGTTTCGAACACTCGGTCATAATGAGCCTGCAGTCCCCGCCTCCAACTGCGACTGTAAAAACTGACCAGCAGTAGGAAAAATAAAAAAGAAGTAAAGCTGAAAACCCGCTTCCTGGTGCTTTAAAAAAAAAAAAAAAAAGTCAGGCTGAGGCAAATTCACGACTGAGATGACAGCCGGGCGCTCACCTAAATTAGCCGGGCAGAGCACCCAGCTAAAAGGTGCTAGGGAGAACACTGGAATTGTAACTAAGCTGATATTTCATTGTTTGTATTAACTATACAGGCTATCCTATAAAATAGTTATGTTCCCAATGTATGTTTGAGATAGAATTGTTTGACTAGACTAGTGGCTGTAACTCGGTCCTTAAGACTTGGAGATTTTTATAAACTAGAGACTTTACATATGCAAATTCATACATAGTCATTGTGGATGTTTTGGAGGAAAACATCCAAACTTTGGGACCAGTTTACTAAATGTTAGCTTATGTTAGTGCCCTTTAGGATATGCTATCTGCTGGTACACCTATTCTATTCCTATGAGCATGGTAGCAGATAGCTTATACTCTTTTGCACATGCTAATATTTAGTAAATTGGCCCCTTTAAGAGAGATTTAAGCATTGGTTAGGAGCTACATGCTAAAATTTTAACCACAGTGAACTTGTTTACTTAGTCTCCTGTACGTTCCAAACGTCAGTCTTGTGTTCCAGCTGTCTTTGTGAATTTCAAGCCTCATTCTGGTACTCTAATAACTTCTCTAAGTATATTTCAAGCCTCATTCTGATGGTTATAGTCCCTCTCTACTCCATTGGTTCCCAAACCTGTCCTGGGGGACCCCCAGCCAGTCAGGTTTTCAAGATATCCCTAATGAATATGCATGAGAGAGATTTGCATACCTGTCACTTCCATTATATGCAAATCTCTCTCATGCATATTCATTAGGGATATCTTGAAAACCTGACTGGCTGGGGGTCCCCCAGGACAGGTTTGGGAACCACTGCTCTACTCGATTCTTTTTACCCCACACCTCAGAATAGTTTGTGGTGATCTCTCTCCCTTGACAACATGATGACTTTTTTTTTGTTGTTGCTAGCTACTCTGCTCTCAACACTATATCTCCTGTATTTGTTCTTTTGTCTCCCTTCTCTGCATTCTCATTGCTTTCTCCCCTATAGATTGTGAGCCCACTGGCAGAGATAGGGAAAATGCTTGAAGTACCTGTATGTAAACCATTTTGAGTGTGGTTGTAAAGCTATAAAAAAGTGGTATACAAGTCCCAGTCCCTTTCCATGCATGCATTCTTTCTGCCTTTTTTCTTCTATCTCCCCAGCATCTTCTCCCACCATATATGTCAGTGCAAAGAAATTAAGAAATACCTCAGAGTTATCCATATCAGTAAATAAAACAGGTTGAGGCAGTTATTTATTATCATTGCTTGAAACTACACACACCAAAATGTAATATTCTTGTACAACAGGACTGGTAGTGTTGACCATCGGGTTAAACCCCATTAGTTGTGAGGGTTGTAGAGAGCCCACTGTTTGTTTTCATGCTCCATGTCCCATTACTCTGGGATGAGCTCCACTCCTCAGTCTTATTCTCTACAAGCAAGGAGTAGGGGGCCTGTCTGTTCTGCTCAAGTTTAATCTTTATTATTTTTGTGTTTCTGATTATCCGGTCGGAGGCTTTAAGTGCTGCAGAGGAGTCCGGTCACCCTGAGGCATGTTTGGCTGTGAGAAGATACACTACTAATACTACTACTACTACTACTATTTATTATTTCTATTACGCTGAAAGGTGTACGCAATGCTGTACATTTTAACATACAGTAGACAGTCCCTGCTCAGAAGTGCTTACAAGCTAATTTAGACAGGACGTTTCAGGGTTGGGGAGATAATGGTAGAGGAAATGATTCAGTGGGTATAGGTATCTGACAGCAGTGAGTGGGAGTTAAGAGTTGAAAGCAGTTTCAAAAAAGTGGGCTGAGGTCTGTAGTAGAGAGTTGCGCGGGGACAGAAATCCTACCCGTCCCCACCCGTCCCCGCCAAAGTCCCACCCGTCCCCGTGAGGAATCCCTCTGTCCCCACCCGTCCCCGCGAGGAATCCCCTCCGTCCCCGCGAGGAATCCCCTACGTCCCTGCCAGGAATCCCCTACATCCCCGCCCGTCCCTATAAACTATAGAAATAGTTATTTCATTTAATTATGCTACTGAATTAAAGGCTCTGGTAGAAACCCATTTAAAAATAAGCAAAAAGACTTTATTAATTTGGAAATATTAATTGGGAATAATACATACTTTGTAAACGGGTTTCTACCAGAGCCTCTAATGTTTATAAATTTTTATCTAGAAAATTGCAGGAACCCGAAAAAGCTAAGGAGGCTAGAAAATTAACATCAAAAAAATATAAACCTCCCAGACTCCAAGAACTGGAACCAGATAAGGGGGAGAGACTAGAGCGGAGCTGGTGGAGTGACAACTATATAACTACCTCTGATGAATGAGTGATAAACACAGGAAAGCCCTCAGTCACACAGCCACCCACTGGAGAATCCAGCGGTACAGGCTGTCACTTGGCTTACACCCAACAGGGTGTTAACTGTGAAACATCCCCGGGCTTTTACTCTGTGTATAATTTGTAATAAAGTGCACCCAACAGTGCTCGGTGTGAAAAAAGATAATAAATCAAAAAAACACACTCCACCATAAACAGCAATTGTCTCTGCCCCTTGTCCGGGGGGTCAAATACAAACGTCCAAAACCAGCAAGGTAAAAAAGCCAACAGGAAGTACTTAGCTTCTCATAGTAACATAGTAACATAGTAGATGACGGCAGATAAAGACCCGAATGGTCCATCCAGTCTGCCCAACCTGATTCAATTTAAATTTTTTTTTTTTTTTTTTTCTTCTTAGCTATTTCTGGGCGAGAATCCAAAGCTTTACCCGGTACTGTGCTTGGGTTCCAACTGCCGAAATCTCTGTTAAGACTTACTCCAGCCCATCTACACCCTCCCAGCCATTAAAGCCCTCCCCTGCCCATCCTCCTCCAAACGGCCATGCACAGACACAGACCGTACAAGTCTGCCCAGTAACTGGCCTAGTTCAATCTTTAATATTATTTTCTGATTCTAAATCTTCTGTGTTCATCCCACGCTTCTTTGAACTCAGTCACAGTTTTACTCTCCACCACCTCTCTTGGGAGCACATTCCAGGCATCCACCACCCTCTCCGTAAAGTAGAATTTCCTAACATTGCCCCTGAATCTACCACCCCTCAACCTCAAATTATGTCCTCTGGTTTTACCATTTTCCTTTTTCTGGAAAAGATTTTGTTCTACGTTAATACCCTTTAAGTATTTGAACGTCTGAATCATATCTCCCCTGTCTCTCCTTTCCTCTAGGGTATACATATTCAGGGCTTCCAGTCTCTCCTCATACGTCTTCTGGCGCAAGCCTCCTATCATTTTCGTCGCTCTCCTCTGGACCGCCTCAAGTCTTCTTACGTCTTTCGCCAGATACGGTCTCCAAAACTGAACACAATACTCCAAGTGGGGCCTCATCAATGACCTGTACAGGGGCATCAACACCTTCTTCCTTCTACTGACTACGCCTCTCTTTATACAGCCCAGAATCCTTCTGGCAGCAGCCACTGCCTTGTCACACGAACAGCCAGCAAAGATCTTGCTGGTTTTGGACGTTTGTATTTGACCCCCCGGACAAGGGGCAGAGACAATTGCTGTTTATGGTGGAGTGTGTGTGTGTTTTTTTGATTTATTATCTTTTTTCACACCGAGCACTGTTGGGTGCACTTTATTACAAATTATACACAGAGTAAAAGCCCGGGGATGTTTCACAGTTAACACCCTGTTGGGTGTAAGCCAAGTGACAGCCTGTACCGCTGGATTCTCCAGTGGGTGGCTGTGTGACTGAGGGCTTTCCTGTGTTTATCACTCATTCATCAGAGGTAGTTATATAGTTGTCACTCCACCAGCTCCGCTCTAGTCTCTCCCCCTTATCTGGTTCCAGTTCTTGGGGTCTGGGAGGTTTATATATTTTTTTGATATAAATTTTTATCAACATACAAAATGGATCACTCGATTATTACATATAATGTAATTTTAAAACAGAGGAGAAAAGACCTCAAAAAACCCCTGGAATATGATCAAACAGACCATAGCCAATTGGGGTTGGTTTTCATCACCGGTCAAAAACCCCTGTGTGATTTTTTAATTTTTTTGTGTGATTTTAATTCTCATTAAATATATGTTGTATTTTTTTGTAATTTTTTAAATATTTGGATTACCAAAGATTATTCTATCAAAATCTCTCTTAATGGTAATTGAGCATAATGAACCAGCAGCTCTAGATGAATTTCAATATTAGTAAAATAGATTATTTTTAAATGTCAAGCACTTATCTTAGTGACCCGACGGAGGTCCCATCTGTTTCGCTCCAACGGGCTTCTTCGGGGGTAACAATAGAGCTTGTATAGTGCCGGTATACAATAGTTTTTCAAATTGCTCACATATTCATTCTCTTTTGTCACGCACCCTTGTATTCCCTGGTTCCTTCTTTTCTCCGAAAAGAAGAAACCAGGGAATACAAGGGTGCGTGACAAAAGAGAATGAATATGTGGCCTACCGCCCCTTTTCGGAGAAAAGAAGGAACCAGGGAATACAAGGGTACGTGACAAAAGAGAATGAATATGTGGCCTACCGCCCCTTTTCGGAGAAAAGAAGGAACCAGGGAATACAAGGGTGCGTGACAAAAGAGAATGAATATGTGAGCAATTTGAAAAACTATTGTATACCGGCACTATACAAGCTCTATTGTTACCCCCGAAGAAGCCCGTTGGAGCGAAACGGATGGGACCTCCATCGGGTCACTAAGATAAGTGCTTGACATTTAAAAATAATCTATTTTACTAATATTGAAATTCATCTAGAGCTACTGGTTCATTATGCTCAATTACCATTAAGAGAGATTTTGATAGAATAATCTTTGGTAATCCAAATATTTAAAAATATTACAAAAAAATACAACATATTTGATGAGAATTAAAATCACACAAAAAAATTAAAAAATCACACAGGGGTTTTTGACTGGTGATGAAAACCAACCCCAATTGGCTATGGTCTGTTTGATCATATTCCAGGGTTTTTTTGAGGCCTTTTCTCCTCTGTTTTAAAATTACATTACAGTGGTGCCTCGCATAACGGTCGCCTCGCACAGCGGACGCTGCGCACAACGAACTTTATGTCGTGATCCGTATAACGTACTTCGTTTCACACAACAGTCGCCCGAGCTGCATCCTTCCGGGGTTCCTGCGGGGTTGGATCGCAGCGGGGTTGGTCGAGGGTAGTCTCCTTCTCCTTACCTGCCCTGTCGCAGCACACAGCCGAACGGAAATCTTCCCGATGTCAGCGCTGACGTCGGAGGGAGGGCTTAAGCAAAGCCCTCCCTTCCTCCGACGTCAGCGCTGACATCAGGAAGACTTCCGGTCGGCTGTGTGCGGCTGCGGCAGGGCAGGTAGGAAGAAGGCAATGGCGAACGAAAGAGGGGGGAGGGGGCGGTCCGCCCCGAAGAATGTGCACAGCTGGTCAGGTCCCCCGATCGACCGACAACAGGCCCGGCCGACAAACCTCCCTGCCCTGTAGCCGCGAATCTAAATTACCTCTTACAGCAGCTTCAATAATCCAGCTGCTGTAAGAAGGTAATTTAGATTCGCGCTACAGGACAGGGAGATTTGTCCGACCGGGCCTGTTCTGTTGTCGGTCGGGTGCAAAAGCGCCACAAAGGTGGAGGCAGGGAGGGAGGAAAGGTGGAGTGGAGAAGAAAAGACGCTTAAGGGGGGAGAAGGCCGCTGAAAGCACATGTTGGAGCAGGGGATGAGAGGGAGGGAGAGAAGGGGAAATATTGGACAAGGGCAGAAGGGATGCTAAATCATAGGGTGACAGGCAGAGAGAACAACAGGAAAAAGAGTGGAAGCAATCTTGAACCCTGAGGGTGAGGGCAGAGAGAGGTGGTGAGATGATTGATCATGGGGAGAGGGACAAAAGGGAATAGAGATGGGATAGGAAGATAGTGGAAGTAAAAGGACAGGGAGATGTATGTTTTTAGATGTATCTAAATAAAAATAATAACAAAAAATTTATCTTTTTTATGTCATCTTAGCATATTTTATGCTGCAGAACGAATTATTTTTTTTTACATGTATTCCTATGGGAAAACGCGTTTCACATAACGAACGTTTCACATAACAAACTTGCTCCTGGAACCAATTAAGTTCGTTGTGTGAGGCACCACTGTATATGTAATAATCGAGTGATCCATTTTGTATGTTGATCTTTGTATCGTTCTCTGGACACTCAAGCACGTTTCCATTTCATATTTCAGTTTATAAATTTTTATCAACACAACTAATATACTACTTTATCCTGAAGCAAAAAAAAAAAAAAAGAATTTTTTTTCCTACCTTTGTTGCCTGGTTTCTGCTTTCTTCATGTTCTCATTCAATTCCTTCCATCCACTGTCTCTCTTCTCTCTGTGTCTTCTATTTGCTCTGTTACTGTGCCTCTCCCTTTCTCCCCCCTCCCAAATTGGTCTGGCACCCATCTTTTTCCCTCCGCTCCCCCCATAGTCTGGCACCTCTGTCTTCTTCCCTTCCAGCGTCTTCTCCCCATTCCCTCTTCCCCATTTCCTTTCAGTGTCCTTCTCCCCCCTCATCTTCCCCATGTCCTGTCAGGCAGCATCCTTCTCCACCCTCTGCCTTTCCCATGTCCTTTCAGCGGCCTTCTTCCCCCTCTGTCTTCCCCATGTCCTTTCAGCAGCCTTCTCCCCCCTCTGTCTTCCCCATGTCCTTTAGCGGCCTTCTCACCCCTCTGTCTTCCCCATGTCCTTTAGCGGCCTTCTCCCCCCTCTGTCTTCCCCATGTCCTTTCAGCGGCCTTCTCCCCCCCTGTTTTCCCCATGTCCTTTCAGTGGCCTTCTCCACCCGTTTGTCTTCCCCAGTGCTTTCAGGGTCCTTCTCCCCCCTCTGTCTTCCCCATGTGCTTTCAGTGGCCTTCTCCACCCGTTTGTCTTCCCCAGTGCTTTCAGGGTCCTTCTCCCCCCTCTGTCTTCCCCATGTGCTTTCAGCATCCTTCCCCCCTCCTCCCGTTTTCCCCATGTCCTTTCAGCGTCCTTCTCCACCCCTTTGTCTTCCCCAGTGCTTTCAGCAGCCTTCTCCCCCCCCTTAAGCGTCTTTTCTTCTCCACTCCACCTTTCCTCCCTCCCTGCCCCTTACCTTAGTGGCGCTTTCCCACCCGATCGACAACAGAACGACAACAGAACAGGCCCGGTCGGACAAATCTCCCTGTCCTGTAGCTGCGAATCTAAATTACCTTCTTACAGCAGCTGGAGTAGTGAAGCTGCTGTAAGAGGTAATTTAGATTCACGGCTACAGGGCAGGGAGGTTTGTCGGCCGGGCCTGTTGTCGGTCGATCGGGGGACCTGACCGGCTGTGCACATTCTACGGGGCGGACCGCCCCCTCCCCCCTCTTTCGTACGCCATTGCCTTCTTCCTACCTGCCCTGTCGCACACAGCCGACCGGAAGTCTTCCCGATGTCAGCGCTGACGTCGGAGGAAGGGTGGGCTTTGCTTAAGCCCTCCCTCCGACGTCAGCGCTGACATCGGGAAGACCCGTTCGGCTGTGTGCTGCGTCAGGGCAGGTAAGGAGGAGGAGACTACCCTCGCGGTTTGAGTGCACTGTGATCAACCCCGCGACCCTCGGAGGCGTCCCCACGGGATCCCCGCAACCCTAGGGGACGTCCCCACGGGATTCCCGTGACCCAAAGGGGGAACCCGCGGGATCCCCGTTATCCCCGTTCCTGTGCAGCTCTCTAGTCTGTAGCCCACAGGCACATATCTCACATGATTCCTGTGTTGCTAGTCTGTATCAGTAGTTCTCAGAGCTCAGGGTCTGTAACCATGGGAGCAGTCGCGCTCCAGGTTCATCCATAGAGGGTTTGAGTGGCTTGCCCCAGATTTTGTCCATAGTGATTTTCAGCGCATAGTGAGCAGGTCCCATGGTGGTTTATCCAGGATCAGGGCCATATATGTTCTTCCCGCCATGATGTTATGTGGCTCCAGTGGGGATTTGAGGGTCCAGTTCCACGTCGGGGACTGGATAGCAGTCTGAAGACACAAGACTTTTATTGGATTCCCAGGCTTTGAGGCAGAAATTGTCTCTCACCTCTAATCTGAGGTTTCCCTTACACAAAAGCCTTGAGAAGGCTAAGAATGTTCAGTTGGACCTGTCCATATAAATTTTTTCTTCCTATGGTTTAAGCCAGCTTGATATCCAGTTTTTGATCAAAGTTATATATCTATAATTTTTTCCAATGTTGTAAGCCAGTCCTTGGTCACTGGGAGATCTGCATAGATGAAAAATGTTAGCCCTATGATGTCTAGAGTAGAGAATGACAGAGACAAATTTTCCCTGTGTTTGAGGCTTGTACAATTAAGACAGCTTACAGGAATGGGACAGGGACAGCGACAAAGTGATGGGACAGGAAAATTGAGTTCCTGCGGGAATGGGTCAAAATTTTCCCCATGTCATTCTCTAGTCTAGAGCTATGCCCAATGATCAGAGCAAAATGTTAAATAAAGAGGGGGGACAAGGAGGACTGTGGGATGTTCCACATTTCATTTGCCAGAAAGATGTAAAAAAATACAAAAAAAAACCCTTGCCTTCTTAACTCTAACTACGAGAAGAAAGAAATTTAGAAAACTAGTTCAGGACTTGACCTTGAATTCCAATTTCATTTGGTCAAACTGAGTAAGTATGGAATTTTGACCATGACTCGATAAAGATTTCCCTTTCATAATAAGAGACACACAACTGTTTCAGTGCTAAAGTTTTTATGAAATTCAGACTGAGATGAATACAAAACATTGATTTAAATAGTTATCCAATTATTGATTTTTACAAACAGTGGCATGGAGGCAACTGGCCGATAATGTTTAAGGGCTAGATTCACAAAGCAAACCAATCGTGTACCGATCGGTTTGCAACCCGATTTCCCTCCAGCCTGATTCACTAACCTCTCCTGTGATCTGCTTCCGATCCGTGCATGCAAATGAAGGCTACAGCATGCAAAATAAGCAAGGACCCCATTCACAAAACAAATTTGGGACACCAATTGGGCTGGCCAATCAAGAGAAGAAGCGACTGCTAGGACCAGTCGCACACTTCTCTGCCGACTCTCCTGCTCCATTGCCGTCCTGCACTCTGCCCCGATCTTCCAGCCATGCCTGATGCTTTCAGTCTCGGAGGGGGGGGGGGGGTTCTGCAAGCAACTTGGAAGCCTGTCCAGTCCCGATCTTCCAGCCCTGCTTTCTCCCACATATCCTCTCTGCTCCGAGCCCTGGATCTCTGCCGCCTTCCCTGCAGTGTGAGCCTGCGGGTTTAAAGCGGGGCTGCAAGCGGACTCACACTGCAGGGAAGGCGGCAGAGAGCAGGGCATGACCAGCTGACAGTCGGCGAAAGGGAAGAGGCTGCTGCCGCCAGGGATAGCCCTTCCCTGGGAGAGCAGGAGAGTTGGGCCTGAAGGAAAAAAAATACATCAAAATTTAAAAAAACGGACACAAAATGCATTCACAGACCATCTTCAGGGAAAGCAGATGGTCAGCGCATGCGTCAGGATTGCACACTACAATCTGATTGCCCTCATTACAATATTTGACTGTTGTGAATTGGTCAGGCCTGCTGGAATCGGACCCGGAAGTTAGGTTAGTGAATCTAACCCTAAGTCTCTTATATATTCCGTTTTAAATTTTTTTGGGATAGCTGTTAAAATGATATCAACCAAATGTTGAGGAAAGTTGCCCATTCGTAACTGATTATTTAAGTATTCATTCAAGCAGGGCTATGGAGTCGGTACATAAAACCTTTGATTCTGACTCCTTTATTATGGTATCTACATTTTGACTCTGCTTCTGTCTCCATCTCCTTTATTTATATATCTATATAGGTGTTGTACTACATGCAAGGTGTGGCTTCTTGGGATTTTGATTTGTTTATATGGATTTGGTATTTGTGTTCTGTGTGTGTGACTGAGGTATTCTGTTAGCATGATTTTTCTATGCAGCAACATTTTGTAGTAATTTAACTTGTTCAGCTGTGTTGATGTGGAGGGAATATTTGTGAGGTGGAAGGGGAGACAGGGGTTCTGGTGATCCTTATTCTGTATTTGTGATTTATAAAATGGCAGTTGTACAGAATATTGTTTCTTTTTATACTTTAATAAAATTATTTCAATATAAAATTGTAACTATTTGAGGCTTGTGTGGATGGGATCAGAGTTCATGGGGATGGGTTCATTCTCTAGGTCAGTGTTCTTCAACCGCTGGTCCATGGACCGATGCCAGTCCACAGAATAATTATTTTATTTCTGCCGGTCTATAGGTGTAAAAAGGTTGAAAAACACTGCTCTAGGTGCCACTTTCACTGATGTAAATATAAAATATTACATTTTGTAATCACCAAGGAGCTTGATATCAAAATATATTCTAAAAGTAAAACATATTCTAGAAAAATGGGTTAATCAAATTATTATGTGTGAAATAAGAAAGTTAGGCATTATATTTGCATGACATACAATTTAATTCTATTAGGAGTCTGAGTTGGAGTCGGCATATTTTCACCGACTCATTTTCTCCAGGAACCCAAAAATTGCTTCCGACTTTGCAGCCCTGCAATCAACACATACATTTTGAAAGATGCTACTTCTTTTTTATAAGCTGTGCAAGTATCCAAACTAAAACTAGATTGGCATACTTACTTAATAAAGAACTGACATCTTATAAATGGTACAAAATTTGTGCTTTGTCCTGCTTATCTCACTCCTTCTTTCCTCTCTTTACAGGAGTTGCCTTCCCTCTGTTTATTTAGGGAGCCCCCTTTCGGCCTATCTTGCAGTCCCTGGTGTTCTATGGGGTGTAATCAGAACAGGAATGATCCCCAGTTGCTCCTGCCAATGTTGGCTCTTTCTCAAAATGGCTGCTAGGACCTCTAGTAGCAATCTCATAAAACTGCCACAAGAGGCCATGACAACCATTTTGATACACTTCAAGGGAATGTAAGATGGTCTGGCGAGTAGAGAGTACATATAATGCAGTAATGATCTTGAATAGTAGCTTATATGGTAAATAGACTGCTTCAAATAATTGTTTTTGATAACAAAAATTTTGCAGGAATTTAAGGCAATAAATTTAGAATTATAAGCTTCTTAGGATTTAACCTCTCTATAGATATGACAGCTGTTGCTCCAAATGTGGCGCAAAGACAGCCATTGTACAAACATTGTGGCTTTTAGTTTGTTTTCATTATTATCCATGTGTACAAAGGCTATTTTGCTTGATGGTAAAATATGGTATTTCATTGTTTGACTTATTCTGGCTTGGATGCTGTTTGAGTGATTCTAAAGAATTTCTAGGATATATTGGGTATGTTGAAGATCCAGAGTTTTAATTAAACTTGGCATGCAGAAGCCAGATTCTATGAGGAAGGAACCTGTAGTGATTGTTTTCAAGCACAAGTACTGTTCAAACTTATATTGTTAGTAGAAATATGATGTTACAAGGAAATGAAGTTTATATATTAGAAAATAATTTGAGAAATGGTGTTCTTGATTGAAAATGTTGAAAACATACATACTTCTCCCTCAATATTCGCGAGGGTTAGGGGCAGAGCCGGCCCGTGAATATTAAAAAACCACAAATAATATTCAGGCCGATTCTGACACCCCCCTCTCCCCCCGACCGCCTTCCCTCGGAATCCCGGACCTTACCTTAAGCCTCTGAGACTCTCTGGAACTGTACCTGGTGGTCTAGCAGGTTTTCGGGGCAGGAGCGATCTTCCTAAACTCCTGCCCCGTGCAGATCACTCATAGGAAATGGCTGCCGTGAACTCCCGTCGTAGTCTCGAGAGACTAAGGGAGCTCATGGCAGCCGTTTCCTATGAGTGATCTGCACGGGGCAGGAGTTTAGGAAGATCGCTGCTGCCCCAAAAGCCCGCTAGACCACCAGGTAAGGTTCTGGGGAGTCTCAGAGGGTTTAAAAATAGCCCCCAAAATTTAAAACGATTAAAAAAAAAATTTGCGAATAACCAAATCTGCGGATACTGAAACTGCAGATTCGGAGGGAGAAGTGTAGTTCTCACATTCAGTATCTTCGATATGCTTTTTTATTCTGGATTATGCATCAGGCTGGTATAGAAAGGAATTTTCAATATAATTTCTAAATCTGATTATCATGTTTTGCTGAAAACATCCAAAAATAAAGTGGCAAACAGTGACTTTCTAATCCAGAAAACATCTTTTTATTTCAAAAATCACTGTTTACCAGATATTTTTTTTGTTCATTGTGTCTATCTTTTTGTATCATCTTTGGGGGGAAAAAAGTCCTGGGGAAAACATACAAAAATAAGCCATTGGGAGGTCTGAGGGCCAGGATTCTTAGAAGACTGGCCATACAGACATCCCAGCAGAGCAGTAATGCAGCCTAGAAGGCACTGTAATAGACTTTACATTAAAGGTCCAAGGTACACATCTCACGATAACCCCTTATATTATATGGTGAGCCCTTCAGGAATAACAAAAAATGTACTGTACACAACTATACACTACGATAACCCTTAAACTTGCAGATATCACCAGTATATAGGTACAGTAGGTATTTTGTGGGTTTTGGAGTGCTCAAACTGTCCACCACAATTGTATCAGTTAGAGTGGCTTATGGGCCTGGCTCCCTTTTTCTACTGTTCACTGTGCTGACCTGTAGGCTACTCCAGGGACCTACTAGCTGTTCTGAGGAGTGCCCATTATATCTGCAGCTGTAAGAGTCTGGTATATATTAGAGCAGTGTCTTGGAGAGAATGAGAGCCAGAAGGCCTTGAGCATGCGCAGATGCTCAAGGCCCAGCCCAGGGAAGAGGCGGGAGCTTTCTTTCACTCGCACAAGCAGCAGATGGGGTAAGGAGCATGTTTGGGAGGGAGGGAGGGTGGATGCCGCTTTCAGCACGGGGGTGCGATGCGGTTCTTGTGGGGGAGGTTGCGATGCCGGTTCGAGGGGTGCGATGCCGGTTAGAGCGGGGGGAGGTGCTCGTATATCGGAGCATGCTCGGTTTGCGAGACAAAAGTTTGCTAAGTGTTTTGCTCGTCTTGCAAAACACTTGCAAACCGGGTTACTGTACATAGTTAAAAAGTACAAAAACCACACATTATAAAACATACATGCAGGCACGGACTTGCCTTAACTGCGTTGTCCTACATAAAATACACATCAAAAACATTCCATCTTGCATACAATACTCGCCCACATGACACAAATACCCACCCCTATCTTTTTATATCATTTATACATTCAAGTTGTAAAACTATATTGTCTTCTCTCTTAGCACCCAGATTTTATCTGACAGAACAGATGATATTTCAACAAACGTTTAAATGCAGTAAGATTCCCTTGCTGGCATATGTAAGCCAGGAGTTTATTCCACTCTGCTGGGCCCGCACATTAAAGTGTCGCAGCCCTCGTGGTTTGCAGCTGCAACTCCTTTTTAGATGCTATTACCAAATCACCGTTACCACGTGGCAGGAATAGTGTTAGGGGAATGCAATTAGGGCAACTGCCCCCTGGTCAGAGAGAACCCTAAGCCAGCTGGAAGCTAAAGAAGCATGGTCTGTGATTTTGTGGTCTCCAGTTATGTCTAACAGCAGCTCTAGCAGAATACATATTTCAATTCTGATATATTCTAATCACAAAATAGAAAATAAAGTTATTTTTTTTTCTACCTTTTGTTGTCTGGTGTTTTATTCTTCACATTATATTGATCTCAGGCTCTGGTTTCTGTTTTCTTCTGTCTACTCTTTAACTTACTCGCCAGAGTCTCCTGACCATTTGACATGTCTTTTTTTCTCCATGCTCACCATTCATCTTCCATCTTTGTGTATGTTTTTCCCCATGTTCAGCATCTCCCTTCTCTGTCCCTTATACTCCCCTTTTTAGTATTTCCCCTGTGCCCATCTCCCTGCCTTCATCATCAACAGTGTTCTGTATCCCCCTATTCCCTCTGTGCTGAGTGTCAGTCCTTTGTGTGCCTATGCACCCCTCCCACGTCCAATTCCTACATTCCTCTTCTCCCTCATGTCTAGTCATCTTTTGTGTCCAATACCCTCCTGTGACTGGCATTGCCCCACTGATTATGTCCATATACCACCCCTATGTGGCATTCTCCTTTATATCCCTGCCATCCATGCCACCATCTCCCCTCTTTTCACATATTTCCCTGTGTCCAGCTTCTCCCCTCTTACTCCCTTAAACCAAAGTGTCTCTCATCCTCTCTTTCCTCCCTCCACTGTGTTAAATGTTTCACTCCCAAAACAAAGGAAAGAACCAGGGTTCAACTCTCTGCAGTGAAAGACAATCCAGAACAAACAAACCAAAGAACTGCAGGTGAATGTACACGATGAAGGCAGTCTTTATTATGACAAATAAATCTTTTGAATAAAAACCTTTTACCAGGTAGGGGACCCAACACGGTCCGTGTTTCGGACTAACCTTCATCAGGGGTCCACTTTTGATAAAGGATAAATTTTTCAAAAGAAAAAAGAGCCTTGAACAAGTAACTCCGGCGGTCTTTTCAGCGCGTCAACTATTGTTGCTTGTTCAAGGCTCTTTTTTCTTTTGAAAAATTTATCCTTTATCAAAAGTGGACCCCTGATAAGGTTAGTCCGAAACACGGACCGTGTTGGGTCCCCTACCTGGTAAAAGGTTTTTATTCAAAAGATTTATTTGTCATAATAAAGACTGCCTTCATCGTGTACATTCAAATGTTTCACTCCCTTCATCCCCATAGTTCTTCATTTGTTTCCCTTCCCGCCTACCTCGGGTTCTTCCTCTCTCCCTTCCCTCAGCACTTCTCATAGCCCCTTCACTTCATCCCCCCCCCCCCCCCACAATCCATTACCTCTCTCCCTTATCTCAACACTCCCCTAGGATCCAGCACCTCTCTCCTTTCCCTCTTGCCCTCCCTCCCATGGTTCCAACATCTCTCTCCCTCTAGCCACAAACCCGGTACCTCTTCCTCCCTTCAGCTCCCAGCTTTAGGTCTAGCATCTCTCCAGTCCCCCTCCACATAAGTCCAGTACATTTCTACCTTTCCTCCAGACCCCCCCCCCTCATTGGTCCAACACCTCTCTTCCCCCAGCCCAGATCCAGCACTGTCTTTCAGCTCCAGCTCTGGAGCCAGCCAGCTGGCTAATACAGAAATATCGACAAGCAACAACCCCCATCAAGGGTCAGCAACTGTTCCCCAGCTCCTCTTGCACCTATTATTCAAATGAGCTAGCTGTGCCATGCTGAAAAATCTTCAGAGACCTATTCAGAGGTCTTCCTTTAGCTGACGAGCCTCTCCTTGATGTACATCAAGGGCGGGCTCGTCTGCTAAAAGAAGGTCTCGGAGCAGGCCTCTGAAGATTTTTCAGCATGGTGCAGCTGACTCACTTGGGTAAGGTAGGCACAAGGAGCTGGAGAGTAGATGCTGAGCTGTAGTGAGATGAGGTGTTGCCGCGCTGACGGTGATGCAATTGTGTTTTTGATCCACAGGAACAAGATCATTTATTATTCCTGCCAGGGCGGTAGAAGGCCTTGTTCCCATTCCCTCCATAAACTGGCCATATTTTTCCCATTCCCATGGACTAATCATGGTTTACCGGGGAACCCTTTTCCATGTCAATCTCTAGTATGTACTGTCACTTTCATCTCTTTGGGGTGGTTTGGACCCTTTTTTTGGCACTTATTCGTTTTTTAAACAGATCCAGACTAAAACATCCTATTTTTAGCCCTGGACCTTTTTGTAATGTTCCATTTATTGCAGAAAAATATCTAAATCAAAAGACTGCTCTAGTCCCACCCAAGCCACACCTCCAACATGCCCCCTTGAGATTTAGATGCACTGCATGTAAACTGCATACAAAACTGTTGTAAAAATGGGTTTTGAAAAAGGTGGTTTGGACATTTTGGCATGAAAAGTCCATTTGCCACTTTGTGCTGCTTTTTGAATGTTTTTTTCTGTTTTGAAAATGAGCCCCATAATGTTAACTGTGTAGACCAGTGTCTGGACTCCTTTACCCTATTGTAATAATAATCAATATTATGCTTATCCTTAATCAGTTTTACTAACTAAACACAAAATGGGAAGCATCTCAGTGTTACTTTCTTTTATATTTGTGCACAGTTTGGGTAAGCTGGCAATGATTTTATTTTTTTTTTTTTTTACACATTCTAAAAAAGATTCTGTCTCAGATGATATTTAAGTACATCAGCAATAACTTGGAAACCTAAGCATGCAACACTAGTTGAGAAGTCCTGATTGAAATGTCTCTCCCAGTTGTCAGGCTATGCAAACATGCATTTCATCAACTACAATCTGCAGTCATTCTCTTAGGTCACATCCATTGCATCCCAGGATGCACCGGGAAGGAGGCCTAAGGCCCTGATTGGCCTAGGACTAGGTCCTTAAGGCCCCTCCTATGGGAGGGACATTATGTCTGAGCCAATCAGAGCTTTAGACCCCTCCCCGATGCATCCCAGGATGCTCCAGGAAGTGGAAGGCCCAATATTTTGAGGAGGTGTGCCTACTGGCTGGAGGATGTAATCATCCTTCCAGCTGGACTTTCACCTACAAAGGTATGGGAGGGGTGCTTTGGTGTGCGAGCTTGGGGGTCATGGAGCTCTAGGGGATGTCACTGGTTGAGGGGGTTTGGAAGTTCCAGGGGGGGTTCCGGTAGAAGGGAATGGCATCCCTCCTGTGGGGGGGGTCCCCTGCAGCAACCGCTCAGCTGTTTGTGGCAGGGGTGTTTTCACCCTGATCAGCTGATTGGGGATTCCCTTGCCGCGATCAGTTCGGCCAGCCACGTCTAGTTTTAAGGTGCAATTCTGTAACCGGTGCCTGTGACATGGGCACTGGTTAGAGAATTGGGGGGGGAGAGAATTAGGCATCTGTCCATTAGGGTAGACGCGATTCTATATAGGACACCAGTGTGTGATTCTCAGCCGCTTCTTAGGCAGCTGCCGAGACTGGTGTCCTATACAGAATCTGCTCCTTATTGTCTATATCTATCAAAGTTAAGTTTCCAGACCAATTCAATAATGGTACACCTTAGTGTATTTGGAGCCTATTATCTGGTAGAAGGTAAATCCACCTCCGAAAAGCATTGTTTACTTTATGCAGGCAATAAACCAGAAAATCTGGTCTAGTATGCAGTAATACTTCAATCCTACTTGCTTTAGTATGACTATTAACAAACTATTCATTCTAATATGAACAACCCTTAATATCTAGAAAGTAGCATAAAAATACTTTCTCGGGGTCTATAGTATAAAAGCTTCTATCAAGGCTTTAACAGTGTAATGAAAGCTGCTTTTGAGCTGCTAGATAACTGCCTTGGAAGGTCTGATTTTGTTGGCAAATTACTTGAGCACAGGATTGGTGAATTTTAGACCCTAGTGACTGATCCATCTTATATTACATGCACCCATGTGAAGTTCCTCCCTAAAGTTGTGCCAGTTCCACCTTCACCAGTCGGTAGTTCTTCCAGCATTCCCATAAAGGTAAAAGTACTGCATACTTTGAATTGCAAGAGAGGTCTTGGTATTCCATCTGGTGTGGACTAAAGCCTAAAGAAAGTCCACCCAGCTTTTTGCTTCCTTACTGACCCAGTTAGGATAGGCGCCGCCATCAACCAAAGCACACTTTCAAATTTGCTAGCAGACTAAATTTCCTTCACTTACGATGCCCAGGATGGGCTGACTCTTGAGGGTCATGTAACGGCTCATAATGTCAGAGTTATGGTTGTGTTGGTAGCTCGACATGGTCCGTGTTTCGAAGAAACACTCCTTCCTCAGGGGTCCTAGAGTGTGTCAATACAAGAAAACCTGATGGATAACAACTAGATAAAAACTGGAATCAGCAGTGAGCAACTGAACAAACGTGAAAGCTCCTATGTGGTGCTTTTGCCCTGCACCGCATAGGAGCTTTCACGTTCAGCTGTTCACTGCTGATTCCAGTTTTTATCCAGTTGTTATCCATCAAGTTTTCTTGTATTGACAAACTCTAGGACCCCTGAAGAAGGAGTGTTTCTTCGAAACACGGACCATGTCGGGTCTGGGTATATCAATCCTTTTGGATACAGATTGTTTTATGATCTTATTTATTTTTATGATTGTTTATTAAAGACTTGGTGTCCTGTATGCACCATCACTGCAGTTTTTGTTCTTCAATCTGAAGTACTTCACCTGGAAGATCTTATTTATAGTGACAGTGATTTCAGCCCTCAGAGTCAGTGAGCTCCAGGCTCTAGCTGCTGATACACCTTCCACAAAATGTTTCAGCAATAGTGGTCTTTCAAACGTGCCTTAATTTCTTTCATAAAGTACTATCAGAATTCCATCTTAACTATTCAGTTGCTCTTCCAGCATTTTTTCCAAAACCTTATGCCCACAGAGGTGAAAGTGCACTTCACATTATGGTCTGGAAAGAGAGCCTTTTCTTTCCATCTGGAGTGGACTAAAGCCTATAGAAAATCATTCTAGCTTTTTTTTTTTTTTTAATCCAAACAGGATGGGATCAGACTGCATTATGCCCAGGCTGACTTGTTGACTGTTCCTTCACTAATATCCATTAATACACACTACATTTTTTCAGTTACGGCTCCTCAATTGTGGAATTCATTACCTATTTATATAAGGGAAGAGAGACATATAGATAGATTCAAGGGCAAATTAGAATGCTTTCTTTTTAAAGATGCTTTTGACTATTAGTTCCCTTAGTTAAGATCGCATACTTTATTATTATTTATTTTTTTTTAAACCTGTTTTTAGCCCATTTTAAATTTTGGATTTTTCCTAAACCCCACCTTGTGTTGCTTCCTTTTATTGTCTTATTTACTATCAATTAATGTATTTCTATCCCTGCCTTCCCTAGTGGTTCAGTCAGTCTTGTAAGTCATGTCTGTAGCATTGATAGTTCCCCCTTATATGTTGTAACATAATTTTAGTATTGTAGATCGCCTTGAATATATGATTAGGCAATTAATCAAATTATTAAATAAACTTGAAACTTGATGTCATATTTCATAATGTCAGAGCCACACCTGCATCAGTAGTCCACTTGAGATCAGCCTCTATTGAGATTTGCAGTGCTACAATGTGGACCACATAGAGAAAAACTTGTTCTCATTAATTAGATCTATTTACTAGTCATGCCAACAAAAATATTTAAAAGTTTTACTCCATGAGGTGGTCCCAACACAACAAAGAGTTGGACACATCTGTTCACTGGGATTAGGCCGATGTGAACCCAAAATAAAAGGAACAGAAAAGGAATGTCATTCCTTGCCTGGTATACTTCTGTGACCCTTGTAATGAGTCTGGAAGACAGTCCTAATCACTAATTGTCTTCTTTATCTTTGCTAAGGCATATGGTTTCTATAGAAATCGAATAGGCTGTTTGACCTTGCTGAAACAGATTGCATGCATAGTCTTAAAAGAATTTGAGTTTTTTTCTTCTGAAAACAGAATATTGGATTCATTTGTCAGTTATTATTTTAATTGTATAATGCTTTTGTTCAAAACAATACTATATACACAGGAGTGGAGGGTTCACAATAACAGTTTTCACATGACTACTATGTTCCAATGCAACTCTCTTCTCTCCCTCCCTCCATTATATGCCCCAAGTCCATACCTACCTCCGGCGGGTGTTTACCTTCTGGCCAATTCCCTCCTCCTTCCAGCTGCAGTTGTTTCTCTGCACAAAGCCACGGGTGGTGGCTCTTACGCATGTTCTACGGCTGAGCCAGAAGCCTTCCCTCTGACGTCAGAAGAAACTCCGACGACATCAGAGGGAAGGCTTCCTTCTCAGCTACGGGACCCACGTAGGAGACGCTGCCTGTAGCTTTATGCAGAGAAACCACTGCGGCTGAAAGGAGGAGGGAGCTGGCCAGAAGAAGGTACCTTCCAGAAGGTAGCACGTACTTGGGGCACAGAATGGAGGTAGGGAACTAGGGAGGGAGAGGGGTGCGTTTGGACTCGTCAGGGAGCATAATCTTCGGACAAAGGATGGAAGGAAGGAGGGAGGGGGCATGAACTTGGGACACAGAATAGAGGGAGGGCAGCATGAGCCATTGGATGGAAGAATGGAGGGATTGAGAAAAAGAGATGCTGAGGTGGGGGGAGGGAATAGAAAGGGAGAATTGGGTGCCTGAGTGAGAGGGAAAGAGAGATGGGGCATATGGTGAGATGAAGAAAGAGGAGAATTGTTTGACATAGGGAGGGAAAGAGAATTATTGGACATAGTGATGGGAGAAGAGTGAGGTAGAGATGCATGGGGAAGAGAGAGATGAGAGGGAGTAATGTTGGATGGTGGTGGTGGAGAGGAAACAGTGTGATGAATGGAAAGGAATGCAAGAGCTGTCTCAAGGAGGTGGAGACGGTAGGAAGAATATTAGAATCCAAATTACATACAAATTAAACTTTAAAACAGTTTAAAAAACGGAACACGTTCTTAACCTGGGGACTGCCTGTAATGGAGTTGTGTGTAAACAGTTAATGCTTTTGTTCTACATTGTTTATTGTAAATTTTTTAGTTGTTTTTAAATTGTATATTTTTATTGTGAACTTCTTTTGAAACTAATGTACAAAGTGGTATATCAAAAGATGAAATTAAATCTTGACTCACACTGCATGGAGAATGCATGTTTTCTGGTCACAATTTGCTAGCCTATAAAATGCACTTATGCAAGTCAAATGCTGCAACAGTATCATCTTGTAACTAAGCATGTAAAATATTGTAGCTGCTTAGTGTATGTGCTTGTTCCGATAAACAGAAAGGATACACACTTCATGCATGCTCCATTTAAAAGCAAACACAAGAGGGTACAGAGGGACTGACTCTTAATGATAGTCTCTTGGCCTATGGTACAGTGGTGCCTCACACAACGAACTTAATTCGTTCCAGGAGCAAGTTTGTTATGCGAAAAGTTCGTTATGTGAAACGCGTTTTCCCATAACAATACATGTTAAAAAAATAATTCGTTCTGTAGCATAAAATATGCTAAGATGACATAAAAAAAGATAAATTTTTTGTTATTATTTTTATTTAGATACATCTAAAAACATAATTGTTTTTTAAAACAACACACATTTTTTAAATTTAAAGACAGACTAAGTAGAGTCTAATTTTACAGTGAGAGAGGGCAGAGTCTCAGCGGCAAAAACTGGGACTTAACTGTTCATTTTTTTTTTTTTTTCTACCGTGTTTCCCCGATGATAAGGCAGGGCCATCAAATAAGACAGCCCCCCCTTTTTAGAAAAAAATGTAAAATAAGGCACCCCCCCGCAAATAAGCCACCCACCGATACCTGCGCTTACCCGAATCGGGTGGTACGGTGGGTGACTCCGTGTGGTCCCTGGCACCCCCGACACGATCGGGGCAAGAGGGAGCTCAAGCCCTCTTGCCCCCCCGACTCCCCGACACGATCGGGGCAAGAGGGAGCTCAAGCCCTCTTGCCCCCCCGACTCCCCGACACGATCGGGGCAAGAGGGAGCTCAAGCCCTCTTGCCCCCCCGACTCCCCGACACGATCGGGGCAAGAGGGAGCTCAAGCCCTCTTGCCCCCCCGACTCCCCGACACGATCGGGGCAAAAGGGA
The DNA here is from genome assembly GCF_902459505.1 of Geotrypetes seraphini. Taxonomy (NCBI): domain Eukaryota; kingdom Metazoa; phylum Chordata; class Amphibia; order Gymnophiona; family Dermophiidae; genus Geotrypetes; species Geotrypetes seraphini. The sequence continues at coordinate 42,337,907 of NC_047092.1, read as the reverse complement.
GCCCAAGCCCTCTTACCCCGCCGATTCCCCAACTCCCCGACAATATCGGGCCAGGAGGGAGCCCAAGTCCTCCTGGCCACGGCGACCCCCTAACCCCACCCTGCACTACATTACGGGCAGGAGGGATCCCAGGCCCGCCTGCCCTCGACGCAAACCCCCCCTCCCCCCAACGACCGCCCCCCCCAAGAACCTCCGACCGCCCCCCCAGCCGACCCGCGACCCCCCTGGCCGACACCCCCAACCCCCTTCCCCGTACCTTTCTGTAGTTGGCCGGACAGACAGGAGCCAAACCCGCCTGTCCGGCAGGCAGCCAACGACGGAATGAGGCCGGATTGGCCCATCCGTCCCAAAGCTCCGCCTACTGGTGGGGCCTAAGGCGCCTGGGCCAATCAGAATAGGCCCGGGAGCCTTAGGTCCCTCCTGGGGGCAGGGCCTGAGGCACATGGTCGGGTTGGGCCCATGTGCCTCAGGCCCCGCCCCCAGGAGGGACCTAAGGCTCCCGGGCCTATTCTGATTGGCCCAGGTGCCTTAGGCCCCACCAGTAGGCGGAGCTTTGGGACGGATGGGCCAATCCGGCCTCATTCCGTTGTTGGCTGCCTGCCGGACAGGCGGGTTTGGCTCCCGTCTGTCCGGCCAACTACAGAAAGGTACGGGGAAGGGGGTTGGGGGTGTCGTGGGGGTCAGCCAGGGGGGTCGCGGGTCGGCTGGGGGGGCGGTCGGAGGTTCTTGGGGGGGGCGGTCGTTGGGGGGAGGGGGGGTTTGCGTCGAGGGCAGGAGGGCCTGGGATCCCTCCTGCCCGTAATGTAGTGCAGGGTGGGGTTAGGGGGTCGCCGTGGCCAGGAGGACTTGGGCTCCCTCCTGGCCCGATATTGTCGGGGAGTTGGGGAATCGGCGGGGCAAGAGGGCTTGGGCTCCTTTTTGCCCCGATCGTGTCGGGGAGTCGGGGGGGCAAGAGGGAGCCAGGCGGAGAGAGGGCAGTTAAGCGCAGTGCCTGCGCGGAAGGATGCAGCTCGGGCGACTTCGTTGTGTGAAACGAAGTTCGTTGTACGAATCAAGACATAAAGTTCGTTGTGCGCAGCGTGCGCTGTGCGAGGCGTCCGTTGTGTGAGGCACCACTGTATTTTCTTTCAGTAGACTCACGAAAAGATGCAAGAAGGTAATGAAAACAAAGCAAAAATGAAGCTGCCATTTCAATAGATGTCTGTAGCAGCTTGATGACTTCTAAAGAGATTGATGTTGAGAAGGTGGGGATGGTCTTTCACTGGATGTTCATGAGGCGATGATTTTACTAGGGGGTGACAGAAGTGTTCCTGTTTTGCTAAAAAGCTTTATAAACAACCATCTTTAGTAGCTGCTTCTGCTTGTGTAATATTATTTGGTTCATCTGTGCGGCTAACGAAGTGATAAAGAAATACAGGTCAGCAAACCTGCGGACAAGCAAGATCATTCTAGCTCTTACCAGTGGGTGATAAATATTTTCTATCCAATCTTCAGCTATAACTCGCTCAGAATTTCTCCATTTGTTCTGATTCTTTGCACTCTTCTGTCCTGCGCTCAACAGGATAACATTTGTGTTTGCTTTTTTTGGTTGGTGCAGCCTGAGAGAGAGATGGAGGTGATGTTTTACCCTGGAAAAACAGCATTCATTGATTCAGTTTTCCCTGTTCTTCTTCATTTTGATTTTGCATTCTGTATTTTCCTTGAATGTCCCAAAAAGTAATTGGGTACTATTTCAAGTATTTTACCTATTTGTCCCAGCAGGCTTACAATCTATAACTGTGGGATCTGGGGCAATGCAGTGCTAAGTGATTTGTTCAGAACCACAAGCAGCAGGCTGAGATCGAACTCACAACCTAAGGGTGCTGAGGCAGTAGCTATAGCCTCTGGGCCCACCCCTCCACTCCATATTTAGGTCTTTTGGATAAATTTGGTGAATCCCTGTGCCTTTATAAGGCATGGTCCTCGTGATTTTTTTTCTTGGATCTACCCCATTTGTTTCCTAATAGTTGCATTCTTTTCTAAGTATGGAATGCATTGTCACACAATTTTGCTAACGCACTCATGCCCAAGTTTTTATTGGTGATAGTGTGCACTGAATCAGCACTGTATCTGGATTTTTTTTTTTTTAATCCTTTGGATGTCATAAATTTTGGAGGTTATGGTAAACTTTGAATATCTTGTTTCATCCTCTCTTGCTTAAATTCAACTTCCTAGGTTTTTATTGTGGCGAATGTAGTCATTATTCCTCATTGATCTAATCTTGTCTTCATGGGTTTCCTTTAAAGCTCAACCTTTTCTCATGGAGATACTTGTCCACAGCTTTAATGTAGTCTTTCTCTGATTTTGAAATCTTTGGTGGCAGTCTGGTTTCTCATATGCAAAAATGGTCAATGAAGAGCAAAAAAGACTAGTTTTTTTAGATCTGTGATATCTACTAAATCTTATCATGCCACTAAATAGATTAAGATCGATTTTTAAAAATCATATTTTATAAGAACTTTGCCTTTAAGAGCACCAGATTATTCTTTAATTTGGGAATTAGGTCTAATTATGTAGTTGCCATTATCATCTTCCATATAATAAATAGAAAGGATAAAGCATTTTTGTAAAACTGAGGCCAGTAGTGTTGATTACATTCCCTTTTGAAATGTCTTTAACAACAGCTATTTCCAGATAGTAAAACATTTACAGTTCATAGACTTTATATAAAGTTGTTTTTCTGAACAGTGGCTGAGCCAACAGGTTGGCTAAGAAAAAGGGAATCCAATGATCTTATCCCACTGATGCTCTTTATTGAGCTTGGTCGAGTCTTTAACTTCCCATTGCCTCAGATACAAATTTAAGGGTCCATGCAGAAAGCTTTGTGGTTAGATCTAGCTCAGTACAGGGATTCAGTGCAAAATTTGTGTTCAAAACCCGTGGTTCCAAATTAGAGTCCAGGCTACTTTCCACACACACATCCAGTGCTTATAACTTCATTCACTCAGTTGTTAGCAACACATTCAAATACATAAGGTATAAGGATCATCAGATTATCACCCAAGTTACAATCCTCATTGATCCCTGTTACTAGCCTCTCCAGTCTTCTTTTTACTTAATTATTATCATTCATTATGATCTTCTGCTGTTTAATATTCAGTTCTCATTTTTAATCAGTTTCTTTAGTATTTATTAATATATGGATTGAGAAGCTACAGACTTATCTTGCAGTACCACCTCATCCTCCAATGCGAGCCCTGTTTCAATAATTTCATCAGGGAGCGAGGTGCTAGTATATCATTAAGCTAACAAATCTCTTTCGTGCTCTCTAAACTTTAGTTAAATGTGCTGTTAAGCCTGTGGTGGCATGCTATAATCTGAATATGCAAATAACTGCTGCATTAAAATCACTGAAGCAATTTGCAGCTCATTGCAAAATGTCACCCTTTTGACTTGGATACATTTTTTGTCTTTGTTTAAAGTTTTTGGAGGGGGAGGGTACTACTAGGCATCAGGGAGTTGGGAGGGGATGTATGTAGTCAGGGCTATCTGGAGTGCCTGAGACAGATGAGTGAAAGAGGGCACCACTGGACACCAGGGTTATATCAGGGGAGGGAAAGTGATGCAGAAAGGTATCTGGGACAGTTTAGTCATGCTGGGTTGAGAAGTGAGAAAGGGTGCCAGTACACTCTAAACCAGGGATCTCAAAGTCCCTCCTTGAGTGCCGCATTCCAGTCGGGTTTTCAGGATTTCCCCAATGAATATGCATGAGATCTATGTGCATGATTGCTTTCAATGCATATTCATTGGGGAAATCCTGAAAACCCGACTGGATTGCGGCCCTCAAGGAGGGACTTTGAGATCCCTGCAAAAACCAACCCCTTTTACAGTGCCCTGGACTTGGTGTAGTTTTTCCCTCAGTAGCCAAATGGCCAAAATGATTTTTTTTTGTGTGTTGTGGGGGGGGGGGGGGGGCAGTATTGTGCATGTTGCAGGATAACAAATCCACTGTGTTTGCATGAAGTGTGTGGTTGGGGTTACCATGCAAGTTAACTCGCATTGAAACTTCTACATTGCTTTCCCACTGGCATATATATGGTTTCTATAGAAACCATTTCTATGTTTTAACCATTAGGAAGTTTTCTGCAATGTCCCCCTTAAATTATAATCCTTTGGGGACAAGAAATATGTACTGTACCTAAATGTAAACTCACCTTGAGCTACTAAAGAGATGTGAGCTGCTACTTAGACTGGAATTTGCATTTCTCAGAAATATTGTAAGTACATGTATAGCATATATTTGAAATAATTAAAATTAAATCACTAAAATATAATATAAACTCTTGTATTTTGTTATTAACAAAAAAAAAAAAGCATTTGAGTTTTACTAAAATATGTCTATAAAATTAAGGAATTTGACTGCTTGCATATGCTTTTGGTATCATAACGCTTGAAGTGGACCAGCAATGAGTAGAATACTTCTTAAATTATCAATAGTGTGTTAATAGACTTTTTAGCAGCCATAAAGAGGTGTACCCTGTTTCAATACATTGTTACAGTTTCACTGTGTAGACTAGTAGCATTTAGTATACCATTCAATCATATATGCATCACTTTAAAAATGAAAATAATAAAACTTGCTAATTGTATTCAGTGTACTGTGCTTTGTATATTGGGACACTTATGATGATCAAATATATGCTTTTTTGTTTTTAGAATTTTTTATCAGTTCCTCTCCTTGCTTACCATTTTACCTTTAATAGAGTGCAGGGTTCATTTCATACACATTTATGTATCTTGAAGAAAGGTAAGTTTTATTCCTGCCACTTTCACCTGTATTTTATCTCTTGCTCCTTCATTCCTTCCACAGTTCACCTAATGAAATTAGTAATTCAGCACAAAATATGAAAGTGGAAGCAAGGCTTATTACAATAGCAGCTTTGTTTATTTTGGAACCAAATATTGTAGTATCTAGTATGAACTAGTTACTTTCCAGTTTAATTGTGCCTACCCATTGCCTTCTGGTGCTCTGTAAATAAATTCTTCCACCCATTGGTGGTAATGATGCTGCACTGTACTGAACTATAGGGATGCCCCACATTGCTATCCATTACCCAGTGGCATGATATGCTGCTTTAATAATGCAAGGTTGCTTAAACATCCTTCCTCTGGTTTTCCCTTTTCTCAGGGGGCAAGCACTCAACCCCCTCATCTGGCACATCGGGACCTGGAAACAGTTGTGATTCGCAACCTGACACAGCACTAGGAATTGATCCATGGTCCTCGAATGCAGTAAGCTCTATTTACTAGCCACTAAACAGGTTGAACTACAATTAAAGTAGAGAAAATTAGTGTGTGTGTGTCTGTGTGTATTTTGCCTTGCTGGTTTATAGCCTAGCATATGGGAGTAGGGTTGTAGAAAAAAGAAAGCTAACGTGCACGATTTTTTGTTAAAAACATACCTGCAGTTAGTTATGTTTCCCTAAATTGGATTTTTAAGGATGATTGAATATGTGTTTTACCTTTATGGTAAAAGAAAATTGGCTGTGCTGTCTGAGATTAATATTTCTGTATACAGTATTTAGAAATTTTGTCTTTTTTCAGGTCATAACATGTTTTGATATTTCAGTTAAGAGAACATTTTCCTATGTACTGTTTCTTATTTTAGCAAATGTATTTGTTAAGCAAGATTGATGTCATCTGGGATATTAAATGTCCTTTATACAGTAGATCTGTGTTTTAAAGTTAGTGCAGGTAGCAAGATCTTCATGCTTCTTAATTAAAATGCATTGTTACCATAATTGTTGTCAGAAGTTATGCATTTATTTGATTTTCCCTTGTTTCACTTGAAATGATTGGAAGATATTTGTCAGCCTTGAATTAGGTACTTTTAGCATACAAATTTATTTGCACAATTTAGGAAGTTTTGGGTTGCCTGTGAATTATCACGGAATATTTGACAGAAGGAAAGCTTAAGAGGAGGTGAAGAATAAGTTTTAAAAAGTGAAAATTTTCTTAGTGACTTTTTTCCCCACAAGTTTAATATATTGTTCCTTTGGATACCTCTGTTGTCTTAAAATAGGTAAAGGGAGTTAGAAGAATGTGGTTATTACTTTATATAAACTTCATGTGCCAGCAGGTGTACTCCTTTGTGGTTTGTTTACACATCTTTTGAAGGAGTATGACCTAGATTTATTGGCATGTTGAAATGTTTGTTTCAATGGGAAGTTCCCTTACAAGACTACAGAGCAGATTTTGATTCCTCTAAGTCTCTCCTCATGTAGTTTGCAATAAAACATTTCTTAGTGGGGCTAATAAACTAAAGTATAAAAAGTTAAATTTTAAACAAAAATATTGCCTTTGGAGTGGTATGCACTGTCTTATAGAAGACTTGCTTTTGGCTCCCACCTTGTGTATTCTCTGACAAACTGGCAAGGGTGAGAAGACAGTATTCACAGCAGTTGACAAATAGGGCTAGATTCACTAACCTGCCTGATCCGCGGAGGAACGCCGCTCACCTACCACACGGATCGCTAGTGAGCAATCCTGACGCATGTGCAGACCATCTGCTTTTCCTGTAGATGGTCTGCGCATGCTCTCCGCGCTGAAAACTGACATCTGCAAAATATTGGGTTTTGGGGAAGGGAGAAAATGCATAAGAACAGGCTGTGACTGCTTTTTACTTTTCGTGAGCCCGTGGTTTTAACCTGCCGGTTTAAAGCGGGTTAAAACCACGGGCTCGCACTGCAGGGAATCGGGGCAGAGAGCTTGGCAGAGAAGAGAGTCGGGGCGGCCAGCAAAAGTTGGGGAAGAGAGTGCGGGGCGACAAGCAGGAGAATCGTGGTAGGGAGCAGAGAGCTTTTTTATGTCAGCAAAGCAGGAGAATTGCGGCAGAGCAGGAGATACTTTACTCGGGGCAGAGAGCAGGGCTGGTGGAAGTTGGCTAGGATTTCAGCTGTAAATGAGTTGGAAGTTGGCAAATAAAAACACTCAGAGAATTTAAGCTTGGTAGCTTCTGAATTTTTGCCTACCCACACGGCTTCTGAAACTCAGGAGCAGGAGAGTCAGGGCAGAGAGCAGGGCAGTCTGAGCAGGGTTTTTGCTCAAGTAACTGTTCCTCACCAGTCGCTTGTTTTTGGATCGACCAGCCAATCAGTGTGCCTGAAAAATGTTTAGTAAATTGCATTCTTCCTATTTTGCATGCCATTTCCTGTCATTTGCATGCACGGATTGGAATCAGATTGGAGGAGAGGTTAGTGAATTGGGTTGGAGGAAAATCGGGTCGCAAAGGAGTCACAACCGATCGGTTTGCTTAGTGAATCTAGCCCTAGTTTTCACCATCTCTTAGCACTGACAACTAGTAGGCAGAATAGCCCTATAGTTGTATAGCTGGATTTCAGAGGAAACTGCAGTTTTGTACACCTGATAGAATCTGTTGCAATGGCTGCGTTAAGTCCAAATAAAAAAAACAACAAAAACCCTTCAGGTGGTTTTGAATGAAGATGCATAGAGCTGTAACCCTCAATAGAAGCTAGTTTTCATCGACTTAGAATGCTTAAAAAACATGTCCCCCCACAAAAAAAAAAAAAAATCCCTCTTATCCGACTCCATCCTTTCATTTTGAATCTTCTTTTTCTAAATGGCAAAACAAGGATTGTTTAAAGCATTTCCCTAAAGTAAAAACTTGAAATATACCGTATTTTTTGCTCCATAAGGCGCACTTTTTTTTCCATCCAAAAGTGGGTGGAAATCATGGTGCGTCTTATGGAGCAAATTTTATTTAAAAACCCCCTGCTGCACACCCCTTTTTAAAATATCCCCCCCACATGCCTGCCGCCATACCTTTTTAACCCCTCCCCCCGCAAACACCCACCACCACACCTTTTTAAAACACCCCCCGCAAATACCCGCTGCCGTCGTACCTTGTTAAAAACATCTTGGTGGTCCAGCGTGATTCCTCCCTCGCTAGCTATCTCCGCCTATTTCTTGGCCAGCGGTGCACAAGTCAGAGGCACGGAGGTCATGAGAGAGCTTTCTGCGCTCCTGCCTGGCCCTTTGCTGCTTTCTGAATAGCTGCCATCAGTTCTCGTGAGTCCCACGAGAACTGACAGCAACCAATCAGAAAGCGGCTCGAGCCCAAACGGGAGCACGGAAAGCTTTGCTCTTGACCTCCACGCTGCTGACCTGTGCGCCGCTGGCCAGGAAATAGGAGACAGTTAGCAAAGCAGGAATCACGCTGGACCACCAGGATGTTTTTAACAAGGTACGACAGCGGTGGGTGTTTGCGGCAGGGGGGGGTAGAAAGGTACCGGGGGAGATGATAAAAATACTGAGACAGCCTTCTAGGGAGGGAGGGAGGGATTTAAAAAGGTACAGGGGTGACTACCACACAATGATGGGAGGGTTTTGTGGATCATGGGAGCTGGTTTTCTCTATTTTGCTGGAGGGGTTGTACACAGGGGAATTTAGATTTTGCCATAACAAATATTTTGTATTGGGCTTGCCTTGAGTTCTGATACTGTACATTATGCTTGATCTTTACTTCATCTTCTTATTGTTATTATGTATTTGGTTGTATTCAGCACTGGTTCTGCCAGAGTGCTTGTATGCATTATGGTTTTGCCTAATAGAGATTTTACAAAAAAAAAAAAAAAAAGTACCGGGGTAGGGGGGGTTCGGGCTGGCTGGCTGCCATTAGATGTGCCCACCACTAGACAATACCAGAGGGTGGACAGGGTACAAGGCACACCATTTGGTTCAGAATTTTTTTTTTCTTGGTTTTTCCTCCTCTACAGGTGGGTACGTATTATGGTTAGGTGCGTCTTATAGAGAGAAAAATACGATATATCATAATATACTGTATGAATATATATTCTCATGCTACATAATCAAAAACTAATCCTTATTTCATAATCAATAACCTTTGGACTGTAAGTTATTTTAAATAGAAAGCTATCTTTAGATAATTTTTCCTTAAAAAAAAACAGCATTTTAATTTTAAAAAATTCAATTTAAAAAACCTGGTTTAAATTTTAAAAAATCAATTTTTTTAAAATCATTGCTTTTAACAACCCTGAAATTAATACAAGACTATCTTTAGCTACTGAAATAATTAGATGGAAAAGTAGCAGCCTGTGGATATAAAGGGAGGTGCCTAAGGCCCTGATTGGCTCAAATGCCTAAAGCCCCTCCAAGGGGCGAGGCCTTAGGCATCTGAGCCACTCGGGGCCTTAGGCCCTTCCCTGTGCGTCTCATGATGCACCAGGGAGGGAAAACTCCACCATTCTGGAGCGGCGAGCCTAAGAGCAGGACGGACTGAGCTTCTGTACTGCTCCAATGTCTCTGTGAAGGTGGGCATCCCTCCTGCTTTTTTTCTGCGGGGAGGGTAGAGAATATTGGGGGGGCACCTGGCGTGGAAGTAGGCCTTCAGTGGCAGGAGGGAGTGGGCATCCCTTCTGCTGTATCACTGCTGCGGGTGAGTGGTTGCATTGGCAGGAGGGAGTAGGCATCCCTCCTGCTGCATCGCTGCCATGAGGGAGGGGAGGTGGGCAGTCACCCTGGGTGTTGCAGTACCCTAACAGAGACAGGAAGCTACTTCCCCTGTCACTACTGTTAGGGCTCTGCACATGTATTAATTGGTCACGTTTGTATGTAAATGATTTGCACCTCCATGCAAATCATTTGCATGCAAACTTGATAGCCCATCGATTGCTGCTGGAGAATCGGCCAGCAGCGATCTAATAGGTATCTTTAGTGCATCTAGCCCTATGGGGCTTATTTTTGAAAAAGAAAAATGTCCAAAAAGTGAAATAAAGTGGCATATGGATATTTTCTCGCCAGAACCCTTCCAGTTCACTATATTTGAAACCCATTTTGTATGTGGAATTTTATGATGGTTGTCTGTAGTGTGTCTAAATCTGAAGGGTGCATGTTGGAAGTGTGGTTTGGGCAGGACTAGGGTGTGCTTATGATTGAAAGGTTTTTCTGCAACAATCATTCTAGAAAATGTCCAGGGCACAGTTTCGACGTTTGGGGCTAGAACTGTTTTAACACAAGTGCCATAAAGGTTCTCGAGCAGACCAGATGACCAGTGGAAGGATGAAGGTGTGACCTCTAACACTCCCCACAGTAGTCGCTAACCCCCTCCTAATCCCCATAAATATGCAGTGTTCTCCCCAGGGCCTTTCAGCCGGGCGCTCCGCCCAGCTAATTTAGATGAGCGCCCGGCTGTAATCTCGATGGCAATCCTGCTGCTGCTGCTGCCTTCTGCTCAACATTAAAAAAAAAAAAAACCTTCTCACCAGTTTGGAGATTTACCGGGCTGACTCGGCACAGCTTGAATCGCAGGAGCCTGACTTTTTTTTTTTTTTTTTAGTTTTTAACGCCAGCAAGCGACTTGAACCCATGCTCCAGGGCTCTAACATGTGAATGCCGCTTCTCTCCGAAACCGGAAGTCACGTCCCGAGGGGGGAAGAGAAGGGAAGTCGGCATGCACACGCCCCGGAGCATGGGTTCGCTATAGGAGACAGGTCAGCTTACAACTTGCTCTTGATTGCTTCGGGCTTTCCAGTGTTCCCTCTAAGGTGAGCGCATGAGCGATCGCTCACTATTTTCAGTGGCGTCGCTCATGCTTCTTCTGGTGTCGCTCACTCGAGCGGAGGTGAGAGGAAGCGGCGGTGGTGGCGGTCTGCCCTGCTCGCCTAAGATGCAGCAGCGGCGACTCCTTTCATGATCCCCGCAATCAGTGGCGTATTAAGTGGGGGGCGGTCCGCCCCTTGGTCTCATTGGTGTAACGCCGGCCCTGCAGCTCCGGACTTCCCCACACCTGCCCCCCCTTCGGATTGCTATTATTTTAAATGTTATAGCGGCGGCACTGTATCCATCAGTGGAGACGTCTAACCTCGGCCTGCCCCGGAACTCTTACTGCAACAGTGACTTCCTGTTCCTGCCTAGATGGGCGGCTGCTGCAGTAAGAGTTCTGGGGCAGGCCGAGGTTAGACGTCTCCACTGATGGATACAGCCCCGCGGCTATAACATTTAAAATAATAGCGATCCGAAGGGGGGGGTGGGGAAGGTGCGGGGAAGTCCGGAGCTGCAGGCCGACGTTAGAGGGAGTAAGAGTTGATGGTGCTGCAGGGTCCCGCGGGGGGGGGGGGGGGAGGGAGGAAGGAAGAAGAGGAACCGAAGCATGGCAATTGTGGGGAAGTCCAGAGCTGCAGGGAAGAGTGTTGCGGTACCCAGCTGGAGGGAGAAGGAAGATGAGGGAGGGATTGAAAGGAGATGCCAGGGCTTGGAGGGTAGGAGGAAGGTATGCCAGACTAAGGGAAAACGAAGGGGGAGATGTGAGAGCATGGAGGGGGAGCGAAAGATGGAAGAAAAGGAAAGGAGAGAGATGCCAGAGAATCAGGGAAGGGGAGATACCAGACTATGGGGTGCAAAGGAAAGAAAGGAGAAGAGAGAGATTTCAGAGCATAGGGGATGCGGTGGTGACAGAGAGAAAAAAATGGAGAGGTGGCAGAACTGACTGGCTTTGGGGGTGGGCAAAATCTGGAAGGCAGTGGGGGGACATAAGAAGGAGGTACTGGGGGCACAAAGGACATGGGAAGGAGGCACTGGGGGCACTATGGACACGGGAAGGAGGCACTGGGGGCACTAAGGACATGGGAAGGAAGGAGGGAGGGAATAGAAAGGTACAATTGTTGGGCCTGAGTGCAGAAAGAAAGAAAGGATACACAGTCAATTAATAGATGTCCCCTTTTAATGAAAAAAATAAATGGTCACGTTACCACTGACTTACTTTCTCTTCAGTAGAGTCAGTATCCGCGCTAAGGTGCAGGAAGGTCCCGCGATGACTCGTCTGCTGGCTCTGCTCTGGAAGAAGTAAGTTACGTCGGAGAGGGTGGACCCGGCAGACGCAGTCATTGCGGGACTTTGCCGCAACTCCCTGCGTCTGCCGGGTCCACCCCCTCCAACGTAACTTACTTCTTCCAGAGCAGAGCCAGCAGATGAGTCATCGCGGGCCCTTCCAGCATGCGGCTGCTGAGTCCGCTCTAGAGCAAGTACATCAGAGTGGGGTGGATTGGCAGCAGGCAGCTACAATCATCGCGGGACCTTGCTGCATGAAGGGAGAGAAAGGAGCAGGACTGCTGGAATGGAAGAGTGGTGGAGGGAAAGAAAGGGGGCAGGGTGGTATGGAAGGGTGGTGCTGATGGAATTGATCTACAGAGAAAGGGGAGAGACATAAGGGGGAAGGATATTGGAGGGAAAGAAAGGGGGAAGATGCCGATTGAAGAGGGGTGGATGGAGGGAGAAAGGGCAGACATTGGATGGTAGTGGGGAGCCTATGCTGGATGGAAGTGCAGATGGGAGAGATAAGGGAGCAAATGCCAGAAGGAAATGGGAGAAGAGAAAGAGGGGAGCAGATGCTGGATGATAAGTGGACAGAAAGAGGAGAAGGTACTAGATGGAAGGGTTGGAGAAAGAGGGTACATGATGGAAGGAGGGGATAAATAAAAGGAGGACACATGATGGGGAGAAAAGGATTGAGTTAGGGAAACATTGGAGGGGTGAGGGAAAGAGGTGGCAAGCTTTAGGTAGACAGTAAAAAAGGACATTGATGAGAGGGTAGTAAGAACATAATCTAGACAGATACAGAAAATAAATTGAAAAGGGAAATGAGGGAAAAAAGGGAAAGGGATTGCAGAGGAGAGGTGTGGGAGAGGGAAGGCGAGGAGAGAGATGCCAGACCAATGGGGGTGAAAGGAGAGATGGAAGGGGGAGGCATATAGTTTCTGGAAGGGGCATAGAAGGAGAGAAGATGCCATATAGGGGAAGAGAGACGGCAGACAGTGGATGGAAGGAAGAGAGTTACAAGAAGATGAGGAAAGCAGAAACCACAGAAGACAGGTAGAAAAAAATTTATATTTAGGAGACATGTGTCACTGTTTCTGTGAAAATCAAAACAAAAAAGTGCACAAAATATCGTGTCTATAAACAAAATTTAACTTGAGTTAGCCACCATTTTCTTCGCATGAAGTTCCTCAGAATGCCACACGATTTTAACGTATGGTAGCTGTCCTCATAGGAACCTTTGTATTATGCGATTTTCATTCAATATATTATTTATGGTTTTCTTTTTAAGTTATAAAGTGCTTGTGCTTAATACTATAATAGTAGCAAATGTAGAACTTCATGCGAAGAAAATGGTGACTGTTTCTGTGAAGCATTGTATGCAGAGTCCAGCTTCTTGCTGGTTCAATTTAACCTTTGTCTATGTATTTTTATTTTATTCCCCCCTTTTACAAAACTGTGAAGCGTTTTTTAGCACCAGCCGTGGTGGTAGCAGCTCTGATGCTCAGAATTTTATGAGCATCAGAGCTGTTACCTCCGTAGCTAAAATCCACACTACAGTTTTGTAAAAGAGGGAGGGGTTAGTTTGTGATTACATATTCCATACTAGGCGAAGGTGTGTTCTGTGTGTTCAAAAGACATAGTTTTCTGTTAGGATTGACGGTGTAGGATTGATCTGTGCTGGTCTGGCTTGTTTAGTTTTACAATGGGTGTATTGATGTACTGTTCACTGCAATATGTAAGATGCTGCCTTTTCCTAGGTACTCATGTGAGACGTGTGGCTTGTTACTAAAAATCATGTTTTTCGTACAGATGGGGGGGTGCCAAAAAATGATGGGCCCCGGGTGTTACATATGCTAGGTACACCACTGCATTATGTAAAGATACCAGAAAGCTGGCGAAGCAAAAACTTTAAGTAAATTGTTATTCTTCTAAGTTTTGAGTATTTAACCCTCCCACAATCTCATGGGCACTCGTTTCAAGTTTATTGAGATTTTGATTTAAACGCAATATCAAATATTTTCAATGTGTATAACAAAAATAAATTTTGGGAAATAAATAAAACCATTTGAACAATAAACATACAAACATATCCATAGATGATTAAAAATACATAAGGAGTACAAGGATAAACTACATTTGTTTAAAAATGCGTCCTCCGTGCCTGCTCATAAATTTGTGGAATATGTAACTTGTCGCTCATGCATATTTTTTTTTGCACACACCTCATCAATCCTTAAAGGGAACATTGGTCCTGCCTACTTTCTGTTTCCGTGAAGGCAGGACCCGGCAATGAGGAAGGCCCGAAGCAAGCGAGAGCAGCGAGTTGTAAGCTTCCCTCCGTTGCTGACTTATGGAAGTTAGGTCAGCGATAGAAGGAAGCTTACAACTTGCCTTAGTCCAGCCCTGCACAACATGCGGCCCAAAACGGATCTCACTGCCGATATGGCTCTCACTCCGCTTTCCTTTGAAGAGCAGCTCAGGAGGCAAGATTTAGCCCGAGATCAGATGAACATTAAAGGGCATCTGAGCAGATTGAGGAGAAAATGTCCTGTTTTTCCATGCCTAAAAATACTACCTTGTCTAATGTAATCTCTGATCAGATCCTTAAGGGCGATGCAACTATGTATGCTGGACAGTCTCCTCCAGTAAACAGAGCTTTAAAGCCTGCAGCCATACAGAACCAGATGGTCAAAGTGCTCCAAAGTGTAGTATTGCCAAGGGATCTGTCTCACAAGTTTCTGCTGCTGGCAGATGTAAACACAGCACAAGAAATAGAGATTTGTGGCATTCTGTGTGGAAAGCTGATGCATAATGAATTTACTATTACCCATGTAATAGTGCCAAAGCAGTCTGCTGGACCAGACTACAGTACAGTGATATGGAGAATGTGGAAGAATTATTCAGTGTTCAAGATCAATATGATCTCCTCACAGAAGAAAGACGGAGAGAAAGAGAGAAGCCTGGACCAAAGGGGAAAGACAGGAGGCAGATACTGGAGAGGGGGGAGAGAAGGGAAGGAGATAGAGATGTCAGACCATGGGGTGGAGTGGGAAGGAAGGAAGGAAGGAAAGGAGAAGAGAGAGATGCCAGAGCATAGGGGAAGGGTGGAGACAAAAAACGGAGAGGGATTGAAGCTGAAATAAATCATGTACAAAGGAGAGAAAGGGCACAGGATATAGAGTTTATTGAAGGGACATAAAAAGAGGGAAGATACCATATGGAACAGAGAGAGGGCAGACACTGGATGGAAAAGGCAGAAAGGGTGGACAGTGGATGCAAGGGGCAGAGATAGGGTGGACAGTAGATGGAAGGGGTAGAGAGAGAGAGGGCAGAGGCAGGGTGGAAGAGGCAAAGAGAGAGGACAGATGTTGCATGGAAGGGAGCGAGGACAAATGCTAAATAGAAAGAAGAGAGTGAAGAGAAGATGACTAAAGCAGAAACGACAAAAGGTAGAAAAAAAATATTTTTGTTGCTTTACGTAGAATCAAGTAGTATTGTAACTGTATTGATTAAAATTTATCAATAGGAAATGGAAATAAGGCAATTTTGGGGGGGAATAAACCCCTTTCCTCAGGTCAGGACAGGATACCATAACAGCTGTATACTGTACTGTCTTGAAGAAAGATTTGGCCTCTGAAAGCTAATTGAAAAATGGATTAGTCCAATAAAATGGTATTTTCATATTTCTCATTATTTTATTTCTATTTGTTAATTTGTAAAGTGGTGACTGTTATGTAGAAGTTTTTTTTCAAATTTACATCTACTGTCTTTATATTTTGCACAGTATTAGGGGACATGTGTCACTGTTTCTATGGTGTTGCATTGTATGCAGAGTCTGGTTTCTTTGTTCAGTTTAACTTTTGTCTACATATTTCTATTTTTAGTTTGTGATTATTCCATATTGGGCGAGGGTGTATCTGTGTTCTGTGTGTATGAAAAGGACATGGTTTTCTGTTAGCATCGACTACGGGATCAATTGACTGTGTAGGATCTGGTTTGTTTAGTTTTACAATGCATGTGTTGGTGCTATCGTGCTCACTGCAGTGTTTAAGATGCTGCCTTTTCCTAGATGCACCCTTATTGTGTGACTCATGGATTATTACTAAAAAATATCTTTTTTTATATTAAGGAGGGTTTGTTAAAAAAATGATTAGCATTGGCTGCCATATATACTAGGTACACCACTGGATTTAATGACCCTATTCTAACTTTACTGTTGACATAGGTGTTGTCCCCCCAACACACAGACACACCCATTATAAAGAATTAAATTAAAGTTGTATTATCATCAAGCAGGTTTCAAATGACATTATAAGCAAATAAAAATAAAATATTTTTTATACATTGCTAATTATTACCTGCATCTTTACCTATACTGTTTTGCCCTAGCTCTTACTTTGCAGTATAGCAAAATAAAAAAGAAGCAGATAAAGATCAATCACACAGGTGCCCTTCAAGGCTCAGTAACACCTCTGCATAAATTATGTGGAAGAGGTCTGGAAGTGGGGATAGCATCTATTTCATATCCTCAGTGAGACCTCAGGAAGGAACCTAGTGATCAAAACATTATTAGAGGTGTTGTACAGCCATTTCTTGTATGACTGGATGAGCTATATTTATCTTTTTTTTTTAGTTGTTTAAATTCATGCAGAAATAAATGGTTAGATTGAACCTAATGACTTCATTAACGCATTTCCCTTTTTTTAAACCTCTATACTATTTGAAAGAGGGTGAATATCTAATTATTCACTTCTAGAATTGGATACTTCTTAAATTTAGTAAAGTGTCAAACCTTAAAAAAGGAAGTCATATCGAGCATTGGAAAATAATAATAATTAACTAATAAAAATAGTATACATTTAATTTTCCCCATTACCAAATTTCCCCACCCCGCCCACCCGGCTACTTTTTCATGCCACCCGGCTGGAAAAAATTTCTGGGGAGAACACTGAATATGAATGAAAAAGTACATACATACCTGCTTGTATGCTGGCTTCAGTTGTTATGACTAGTCCTAGTAGAGCAGCAAGCAAGTTTCCTGAAGTAGTCTAGTAGGCTGTGTAGTCGACCATAGATATGGGGACTCAGGCCCATATTCCACTCTTAACTACTATACATATGGTGGACTGTGTGAGCCTTCCAAAGCCCAACCAAATCCTACTGTACCTACCTACAGGTGACACCCACATAAGGGCTTTTGGTGTGGTATGCAGTTGGGTCCAGTAGATTTTGGATGGGTTTTGGAGGGCTTACCATACACTATAAAGGGGTTATGGTGAGATGTATACCTGAGCTTTTTTATGTGAAGATCACTGCAGTGCCCCTTAAGGTGCCCGGATGTTTTGATGGGATGTCTGTTTTGCCAGGCTACTAAAACTGGTGGCCCTCCTACATCCCAATGGCTTGTTTTGTGTGTGTTTCTTTTGGATGGGGGGTGGTGGTGTGGGTTTTTGTTGTTGTTGTTGTTTTGGGGGAGGAGTTGAAAATGGTTCAAAAAGATAGTCACACTGAGGACAAGCACATCTGGGAAATGGCCATTTTTGAAACAAAAATACATTTTTTTGTTTCAAATTGGTCATGTTCACTATTGGATTTTTGTGCATGTGTGTGTTCCTCAAAAAATCTGTTTGAACATCATACTGAAAATGCCCCTCCATATATCCTTTAGGGATACATCTGGGTAGGAGTAGGAGTGACAGACTATGCTTCCGAAAAAAGCACAGCTATCAGCAGTTTAGGCAGTAACTAACTGTTCACAACTTTTAGAAGACAAAGAAATGGGGTAAAGACCTATATTGGGTTCAATTCCCTCAGGGTTCATAGTGCCCTCTTGAAATGAGGGAGTACTGAACAGGTTGTAGGGGTGGAATTTGATTTCCCAATGATGAGGGAACTTCAAGGGATGACAGTACTCACTTTGTTCAAAGAAGCAGAGCTTGCAAATGGACATAAATGCTGATCCATTGGTCCCTTTACTGCAGTTGGTCACGCAGCTTTACCTTTTCCTCCTTCCCCATCAAAAAGGAACAGAGGTTCACAATCCTCGTTCTCAGGATACGTGTCTAACCATATGCTACAGCAAGTCTTGTTTGATATAGTAAGGGATAGGTCCTCCTAAGGTCACCAATGACTAAACCATCCACGGCAGTGCCTGCAGCAGCACAAATAAACTGTCCTTTGATTCACTAAGTCAGATGAACTCATAAACTTGGGAGGCAGATATAATAAGCTGTGAATTAGAATGGTGCACTCAGCTTCAACATGCAGCCTTTAAACACGTGCTAAAAAGAAAATTTTTCTACCAATGGAGTAAATAAATAATATGCAAATTACCATGGTTGTTAAATAAATGAGCTAACAAAAAATAGCATACTGAGCTATGGTAAGGGCATTGGGTATAAGCTGTTTCCCTGTCGATACATGAGTGGTGATTGACTTAAGCGCTGACAAGAAGAGAGATTAAAAGAGTCAATTGAAATATCTCTGGTCACCCAGTAGGCCTAAACCCTCTACTTTTCTTTTCCCATCCACCTCTGGAGCTGAGAAACAGGAGTGATGTCCATTTGTTCAGGCTTCCAGTGCCACCATTTGCATTTTGGCTAAGCGGTCCTGGTCTGCAGATGCACATGACTTCTGTAAGTCCCATTTTAATGTTGGTGTGTTAAAAAAAAAAAGTTTTAAAAAGATTAAAAGTTACAATGCCAATAAAGGTGAGTCATGAGCTGGCTATTGTTTTCATTTGAAACAAGTAACCATCGAAGTCTTTGAAAAAAAATTGCTTTGATTTGTAGTGGCATTGAATTTATGATATAGAGCATTGAGCAGTGCAATAATTTTTTTACCATTTTAAAAATAGCAGCACATAATTCCTATGGTTGGGATATACCACTAGGGGTTATAATTTCAAAGGAGGGAGAAGACTTTTCTCCTCAATGGCTTTGTGGCCTGGGTACCCTGGATTAGGATACCACTAACACAGGCACTCCGGCATAGGGAAACCCTTATCCAAAAACTCTATCTAATCAAGCTGCATCCATCATGTCAGTTTTACCCATCTGGAAAGAGCTAAGATATTTGGAGATATGTTCAGGATCAGTCTCCTCCTGTGGTGTATATTACAGAGAATGACACGGGGTCATATCTTACCTGTCCCCGCGGGAACTCAAGTTCTGTCCTATCCCTACCCCATTCCTGCACGCTCCGTCCTCATCTGCACAAGCCTCAAACACTTTAAAATCATAAGTATTCGAGGCTTGTGCAGTTAAGGCAGAGCTTACAGAAATGGGGCAGAGACAAGGACAGCGACAAAACTCATGGGGCGGGACAGGGAAATTGAGTTCCGACGGGGACAAATTTATCCCCATGTCATTCTCTAGTATATAAGTACATAAGTACATAAGTAGTCGCCTCCGCCGGGGCAGACCAGAGGTCCATCTATCCCGGCGGTCCGCTCACGCGGTGGCCCATTAGGCATATTGCCTGATCTGCGGTCCTTGACTAATTTTATACCTACCTCAACACTTATCTCTAAACTTTCCACTGCTCTTATCTGTACCCCTCAATCCCTTTGTCCTCCAGGAACCTATCCAGGTCATCCTTGAAACCCTGTACTGTGCTATTTCTTATTACGGCCTCCGGAAGGGTGTTCCATGTGTCCACCACCCTCTGTGTGAAGAAGAATTTCCTTGCGTTTGTTTTAAACCTGTCCCCCTTCAATTTCATCGAGTGACCCCTTGTTCTTGTGGTTTCTTTCAAATTGAAAAATCTATCCTTGTCAACCTTTTCGATGCCCCTCAGGATCTTGAAGGTCTCTATCATATCTCCTCTGAGTCTCCGCTTTTCCAGGGAGAACAACCCCAGCTTCTTCAGTCTGTCAGTGTATGTAAGGTTTTCCATACCCTTAATCAGTTTAGTTGCTCTTCTCTGGACTCCCTCAAGCATTGCCATGTCCTTTTTGAGGTACGGTGACCAGTACTGTACACAGTATTCCAGGTGCGGGCGCACCATAGCCCGGTACAGTGGCAGGATGACTTCCTTCGTTCTGGTCGAGATACCCTTCTTAATGATACCTAACATTTGATTTGCTTTCCTCGAGGCTGTGGCGCATTGTGCCTACGCCTTCAGTGTTGTGTCTACCATCACTCCCAGGTCTCTTTCAAGGTTACTGACCCCTAGCATTGATCCCCCCATTTTGTAAGTGAACATCGGGTTCCTTCTCCCTATATGCATGACCTTGCATTTCCCTACATTGAAGCTCATTTGCCACTTTTTCGCCCATTCTTCCAATGTCGTAAGATCCCTTTGGAGATTCTCGCAGTCTACCGTGGTTTCAACCTTGCTGAATAGTTTGGTGTCATCTGCGAATTTGATGACCTCGCATTTTGTTCCCGCCTCCAGGTCGTCAATGAATATGTTAAACAGGAGCGGTCCCAGCACTGACCCTTGAGGAACCCCGCTCGTGACCCCTTGCCAGTCCGAGTAGTGGCCCTTTACACCAACCCTCTGCTTCCTGTCTGCCAGCCAGTTTTTGATCCATCGGTGGACCTCCCCTCGCACCCCGTGATTCCATAGCTTCTTGAGCAACCGCTCATGTGGTACCTTATCGAAGGCTTTTTGGAAGTCTAGGTAGATTATGTCTATGGGTTCACCTTTGTCCACCTGGTTATTTACCCCCTCAAAGAAGTACAATAAGTTTGTGAGGCACGACCTACCCTTGCAGAACCCATGCTGGCTCGACCTTAGCTGTCCATTTTTTTCGATATGGTCACAGATGCTGTCCTTGATCAGCGCCTCCATCATCTTTCCCGGGACCGATGTCAGGCTTACCGGCCTATAGAACCAATTATAAAACTCCACAAAGCAGACTAATATTGGCTTCCCATCAGACCACCTCACACGACGCCTCTCGGATAGACAAATTATTATTTTGTATACGCCGCACCAAACCATCTTTTTTAGGGAGTGTGACGCAGTGGTTAAAGGCTAAAGCCTCAGCACCCTGAGGTTGTGGGTTCAAACCCATGCTGCTCCTTGTGACCCTGGGCATGTTACTTAATCCCCCCATTGCCCCAGGTACATTAGATAGATTGTGAGCTCACCAGGACAGACAGGAAAAAATGCTTGAGTATCTGAATAAATTTATGTAACCCATTGTGAACTCCCCTGGAAGAACGGTAGAGAACATTTAATTAATAAATTGTGGTTTCTGGGAGGTGTCTAATAGAATTATTTTAGGACAAGCAAGATGAAATGTCTACACTAATGGGTGATATTATCTGACAAATCTGTGCTGTGGAACTGCTTTAGTCTAAAGCACCTTCCAGAAGCCTTTGAGGGCAATGTACCACTCTTGTGCATGCCTTCCTGCCTACTGCCATCCCACAGGACCAAATCAGTCTGTTTTCTTCCATGAAATATTCCTAGGTGCCTGTAGTCCTTTGGACCTAACCACACTTTCTCTTCCTGTAATCTCTGTTTAAAAAACTTAAAAAGAGGAATTAGAGACAGAGAAAAACTGTGTGTACATATTTTTGGTGAAGGGAAGACCGATCCATTAACTTTGGTATCTGAGGCATTGGTTCCTATGGCTGTTGCAACTGCATTGGACACTGGAAATGATCTCACCACAAGGACAAGGAAAGCTTAATCTTTGTTCTCATCAATGCTGAGAGTTCTTGATATCATATCAGGCAGAGGCCAAGAAGTATCGGCATCAATCCTCCTCAAGGCATGGCATCAAGTGCACTGGAGCTCATTTGAGCAGGGACTGTCTCCTTTATGACTCTTTACAGCGCTGTATACATTTGGTAACACTCTAGAAACAATAGTAGTGTCTAAGTCTTTAATACCTGAAAAGTGCCCCCAACATGAGGTCCTCTCATCTTCTACGGCAGGGATTTTTGATCCAGTCCTCAGGACACACTCAGCCAATTGGGATTTTCAGAATATAACCATTGAATTCAATGGAGTATGTCTGTGTCTTTTTTTCTTTCTTTCTCTCTGCCCCCGTCTGTATTCCCTTCTCCCTTACTTTTACCTCCCCCCTGTCCAGCAGCAACCCTTCCCTGCTTCCCCTGTCCAGCAGTAGCCCTTCTCCATTCCTTTTACCTCCCTCCTGTCCAGTAGTACTCCTTTTCCCTTACCTGCTCACTGTCCAGCATCCGCTAGGCCGGGTAGCCTCGGGGCTTTTGCTAGGCCAGCCCGCTGCGCATTTCGAAGTGAGCCGACCTAGCAAATGCCTCGCAGCTGCTGCCATTGCTGGTCCAGGGGTGAGAAGGAAAGGCGTCGTCAGAAGTCAGCTGGCGTCAGAGATCGGGGCAGGAATGTTGCTGGGGAAACCACCGCATGCGTCGCAAACCACTGAACGATCCTACTGTGCATGCGGCGACACTGAGCCACTGATCAGGGATCATGGCCACACGGAGTTTCAACTGTGTATGTGCGCTAAGAGTTTTATTATAGCGGATAATCTTAGTTAGTTCCTGGAGGATTCCATTCGACCTGCCCTCTCTGTATTCACTCAGTTGTTTGGAGTAGCCTTTTCCTTTCTGCCTCGGTTACTCTCATTGCAGTCTTGAAGGTTTTCCAGCCAGTTGCCAGATCCTGTGGTGAGTTTCTTTGAGTATACGTACATATTACCAAAGGCCTTTCTTGGAGTGCTCATTCACACAGCAAGTTAGTACTGCATTGTTTCTCAATGTTTTTCTGAGTTGCTTTTGTGCCTGTTTATTACTTGTTAATATTTTGCAGAGCAAACCAGTTTGTGAGTTACTTATGTTGATGGGGATTCTTCCCTGTATCCTCTTGTTCTAGATTTTCAGGCATGTGCTTGGCTTTAGGACTGAATTGATTCTAACAGTAGGGGGAATGTAGCATGTGTTCAGAAAAGATGTAGATTTCTGCAACACCCGTAATGCAAGTTGGGATTGAACACCTAACGTATGAAATCCTCCAGGGACTAACAGAAAGATCAGTTTTAACATCAGTTCTTGTGGTGCATTTTATACCTTTATTGTATTTTCTACAGTGATTTTTCTTTATTTCTAGTGGTCACATTGGTACATTTCATACCATTTGTTTGTCTACAGCAGGGGTGGGCAAATTTTTTTGACTCATGGGTCTTACCGTCCCATCCCGGCAAACCATCTAAACCCATCCACACAAGCCTCGACTAGTTTTCTAGTGAACTTATTTTATTAAAGTATAAAAAGAAACAATGTTCTGTACAATTGTCATTTTATAAATCAAAGTTCTGGCTGCTGAACTAGATAAAGAGATGTTCAGGCAGCAGGGCTTTGTTTATAAATGTTTATCAACACAACTAATATACTACTTTATCTTAAAGAAAAAAAAAAAAGAAAATAAATAGAATTTATTTTTCTACCTTTGTTGTCTGATTTCTGCTTTCCTCATCTTCTCCTCATTCAATTCCTTCCATTCACTGTCTGCCTTCTCTTTGCCTCTTCCTTATGCTCTGTTACTGTGCCTCTCCTTTCCATCTCTCCGTCCAACACCCCACCCCTTCCCATTGGTCTGGCGCCCATCTTCTTTCTTCCGCTCCACCGTAGTCTGGCATCTCTTTCCCATTTCCCTTCAGCAGCGTCTTCTCACCACTCTCTCTTCCCCAATTCCTTTCAGCAGCGTCTTTTCACCACTCTCTCTTCCCCAGTTCCCTTCAGCAGTGTCTTCTCACTCGCCATGGTCCGAGCATCTCCCTCCCAATTCCTTCCCCTTACCTTCGTGGTGGTGATTACTTTTCTTTCTACAAGCAGCCGGAGCCTTGAAGTTGTATGCATCTGCCAGAAAGCTCTCCTCTGACGCAACTTCCTGTTTCTGGTTGTGTCAGAGGAAGACTTTCCGACAGCCACATGTGACTTCAAGGCTCCGGCTGCTTGTAGAAAGAAAAATAAACATCGCCATGAAGGTAATTCGGTGGGCCGGATTAAAAAACGAAACGTGCTGGATATGGCCCACGGGCTGTAGTTTGCCCATGTCTGGTCTACAGCATACAAAGGACTCCTGCAAGTAGATAAAATGTCTAAAGTTTTGGGTAATCTTTTAGACTTTTCTCTTACATTTGAAGAATAAATTTCAAATTTATGGAGAAAGATTTTATATATTATGAGGAAACTTAGGCTAGTGAAGTCATGCTTTTTTAAACATCACTTTGCACTGTTGGTTCAGATGCTAGTGTTACCTCAACTTGATTACTGTAATTCTTTATATTTGAACGTAACAACAAAATTGATCAAAAAATTGCAGTTGCTCCAGAATACTGCAGTAAGATTATTTTTTTGTCTAAAAGATATGAAAGTATAAAAATCTTCATTGGTTATTCATTGAGAAGTGAATTAAGTTTAAATCAGCTTGCATAGTTCATCATATATTACAAACTGACTCTTCAGATAATCTGATTGTGCTTTTTTCTTATTTGCATTATTCTTCCACCAGATTATGTTGTACTTTACATTTTCCACAAATTAGAGGAGTATGGTATAAATGACAGTTTATACTCCTCTTTTGCTTACACTGCCATTACAATTTGATTAGAGACCACACTTTGCTTCCATCTTGTTCTCTCCATGTCCACACTAAGACTATTCTGGAAGATTATGCATAACCACAGTCTGATTGATTACCACTCTCTTAAAGGGACCCTAAACCCTTCCCCCCCAACAGGGAACATTTTGCCATATATAGATATCTTATACCCCAGAATTATGCAAAAGATGTCAAAGAAAATGCCGGTTTCACTCCTACAGAGAGCTGATGTATGAAAATATCGGTTTCACTCCTACAGGGAGCTGATGTATGATTTGATGAAATCTTGCAAAGTTTTGAAGAACTTAGTGGCAGTTCTAGTTCAAAGCGTGGAAAGGAACCTATACCTTTGAGTAAATATATCATGGCCTTATGCTTTCAGCAAAAATTGTTTCCCCCATCTGCCCTCTATGGTGCATTTGTCAACAAATTGATTTAAAAAAACAGCAAAGGGTATCTATCCTTCAGTGCACTAAGATGATTCAGTGAATTTACATAATGTTCCATTTTTCACTCTGTTAGACTGTTTTTTTCAGTAGTTGGACCTAAACTATGGAATTTGTTACCATCTGCACCATCAAACACTATTTTGACTTCCTCTCCTTTCAATTGCTGGTTCAGTCACTAATCTTAAGCACCTTAGACCACTGTAATATCATATATTTGGGATCCTATAAGAAAACCATCAAACGTCTGAGAATCATACAGAATACTGCTGTCCGCCTCATTTATGGTCTCAAAAAGTCAGACCATGTAAGCCCATTCTACAGAAAACTTCACTGGTTGACAATGGAGGCAAGGGTCATCTTCAAATTTGCCTGCCTTTGCTTCAAAACCATAAGTTCAACCCCGATCTATCTGTTGCACCATTTTGCATTTCCAGGCACTGCCCGCACACGTAACACCTACCTATTTGCCTTCTCCTCCCTGAAGGGCTGTATCTACAAGAGATTCCTTGATAGAACACTATCATTCCAAGCTGGCAAATGGAATAAATGTATAACCACCCTCATTTCTAACACATTTCTACCAAGCCTTCAGGAAATCAATCAAAACCTATCTCTTTGACAAATTTCTCTGACTCCTCCCTGTCTTGTTGTATCTCTGATCTACTTACTGCATATCGACTACTCTACCAATGTAATTGGCAATATTCTCTGTAACATCGCTGTCTGTGTACAGTCTCTTCTTCTGTAAACCGCTCTGAACTGCTTCTGGTATTGCAGTATACAAAATAAAGTTATTATTATTATTCATCATTAAGAACAGAAAGGAACAAATTGTTATTTTAAAAGAAATTGAAAACATCTTATCCAACAAGCCTCTGGGGAAGAAAAAAAATTAAGCACATGTTGAACATTAATAGTAGTAAAGCTACATACTTTTATGTTAGATGTGGTAGATTTTAATAAGTTGTTTTGTTGTCCTTTTTTTGTCATTTTATGTTCTATACAACATTCTATATGTTTAGTTATTACCTGCCAAGAATGGTAGATTGAGTGGGATGCAAATATGTAAATAAATAAACTCCCTTCCTTTTATAAAACAAGCTAAGCTTGGTAATATCAAAAGCTAATGCACATAATACTTATTCATTCAGCATATGGCAGGGATCTCAAAGTCCCTCCTTGAGGGCTGCAATCCAGTCAGGTTTTCAGGATTTCCCCAATGAATATGCATTGAAAGCAGTGCATGCACATAGATCTCATGCATATTCATTGGAGAAATCCTGAAAACCAGACTGGATTGCGGCCCTCAAGGGCCCTCAAGGATATATATATAGATATATAGATATATAGATATATAGATATAGATATATATATTCTATTCTAGGTACTTCTTCAACCCGAAGAAGTCAGGACTGTACCTCATCTTGGAATCTCAACCTCTTTTTTGCAAAGGAAAACTTTAAAATGAACAAGCTATACATCATACTTCCCTGCTTATCAAAAGGAGCCTGGCTAGGTAAGATATCTTATATAAATTAAGATATATATATCTTATATATATATCTTATATATATATATATAAGATATATATATCTTAATTTATATAAGATATCTTACCTAGCCAGGCTCCTTTTGATAAGCAGGGAAGTATGATGTATAGCTTGTTCATTTTAAAGTTTTCCTTTGCAAAAAAGAGGTTGAGATTCCAAGATGAGGTACAGTCCTGACTTCTTCGGGTTGAAGAAGTACCTAGAATAGAATATATATATCTATATATATATATCTATATATATATCTATATATAGATATATATATATATATATATAGATAGATAGATATATCTTATATATATATATATATCTTATATATATATATATATAAGATATATATATATATATATATACATATATATATATATATATATATATATATATATATATATATAAGATATATATATCTTATATAAGATAAGATATCTTATATAAATTATTATATAAGAGAATACTTATATAATAATTTGTCTGAGTTAGAGAAAATACCTATGATTTGACCTTAAGACTGACAGCTATCAGTACATTATGATTTCTTTCAGACTGTTTCCAGCTTTTGAGTATTTATCAGATATATAGGGGTTATAACCACCTACAATTGCAAGACTTCTTTGGTATTCCATTCTTAATTCCCAGATTGGGGGGTGGAGATCCTAGGAGACAATTTGTTGAGAAGCAATGTTTTAACTCCATTAAGTCTTTGGAACTACTGCTAAACTTTGACAAATTTAACTTTCCTACCAACACAGAAGCTTATTATAATTAGAGCACTTCTGGATGTGGATTAAGCAAAAACTTTTATTCTACAAGACAGACTACACAGACTTGTTAAAACTAATTCAGTGTTTCACTTGAGTCACAGGAAGAACTTAAAATTGATGCATTGTTGGCATCTGTAGTACTTGTAGGTATTCATGCTCATCTCAAAATGAAGATGCTGCAGTGGGGCTTGTAGTATCTGTGGAACCAGACTTTTGAGCCCTTATCCTACAAAGTCTTTTCTTTTGAACATCTTCAAGCCATGCTTCAATTGGTAAACAGAATCCAATATGCTCAAAGGAATCCTTTTTATGCCTAAAAAAAATCAGTTTGTATTTAATTATCACAGAGCATCTGGTCGAGAACCAAGAGGCTTTTCCATATCAAGCATATGCCGTTGAGCAATATTTTTCTCCCTATGTTTTTTTCTATACTTTATTTATAGTCGGTCAGTGCTGCTCTAAATTGCGAAATGAATAATCAAGTTGTAATGTTTTATGTCAAGAACCAATGAGGAGTGTGTGTCTTCGTGTTAGATATGGGATTTTGCAGTACCATGTACCAATTCCAAGACATCTATGTACACTTGGAAAACAAAACCAGCAATCCTCCAACCTTGTGAATGGTCACTGAATCCAACTATAGTGTAATCCAGTTTTTGAAAATGAGGAGCTCCACAAATAACACTTGTTCACCAACAACAAAAACATTTAAGGTAGTCATTTTACAAGAGCTATTTGTGTTTGAGATGTGCATAAAATGGTATTTAGCTATTTATGCAGGATAAATGTTTGCATTACCATTTTACAAAGCCAGGATGCGCACATCAAAAACACAAGTGCATGCAAAAATCAAGGAGGCATGTTTTAGGTGGAACTAGGGATGTGTGCCTAGGGATGTTTTAGGTGGAACTAGTGTGTGTGCCTAGGGATATTTATTTTAAAAAAATTTCTAGGAACTAGGGTTTGTGCCTAGGGATATTTATTTATTTTAAAATTTTCTTTTCCACTGAATGCCTAAGTGGATTACAATAAAACATATATTTATAAAATCAATAATAATTTTAAAAAGATTTGGGGGCCATTAACAAATTATTGTAATGAGTAAACATCATTTTCCAATGAAAGTGTATTTATATGTAGGGGGAGTGAGGAAGGTAGAAAGTTCTTTTTAAGATCTTATTTATAGATAGTGATACAATATGTATAAGATATTTTTAAGTAAATTACTTGTGGGAAGTATGGGTGGGGAGGGAATAAATTTATCTATGTAAAATCATAATTGAATGAATTTCAAGTGATATGTTAAAGTTTAATATGTTGTAATATTGTGCACTTATTGTAAGATGCAAAATGAATAAAGAATTGGAAAAAAACAACAACATATATGAGTGAAATGGTGTGGTGTTCAATGTAATATGTAGAAATAAAAAGGGGAAAAAAATACATTTTTTATTGGACTAGCTTAATGTTTATGATTAGCTTTCAAAGGTAAACCCTTTTTCCTCAGATCAGAAATGAGCAAATGTTGGCAAAATTAGTATATATAAGAGAAACATGAAAACATTTCAGTGGTAGTTGGAGACAAAGAGGTGACAAAGCAGTTTGAATTTCTTTGTAGTGGGAAAGAAAGCCGAGGTCTTTAAGTATATTAGATAGAGTGTAAGCCCACTGGGACAGATAAGGAAAAATGGTTGAGTACTTAAAAAAAAGTAGGGGACAGAGGTGATAAGGTATCAAAATATTTTATCATTTTGATTTCAAAAGTCTTACATTCTTGGATTGTACTAAAAAGGAAATTTTAAGACAATACAGGAACGTAAGACTTTTGAAATCAAAATGACAAAATATTTTGATACCCACCGGACAAGACTCAACAGAACCTTTATATATACTGATTTTACCAACATTTGCTTATTTCTTATTGCTTATGATTGCTTGAAAGCTATAACAGCGGTACCTGGAGTGACCCGCTTCTGTTAACACGATACCCCCTCCTCCCGTCCAACCTCTTCCCAATCCCAATAAGACCAAGACATCTTAAGTGGTAAAACCTGGCCGCAGCCCTGTTTATTGAATAATAACATATTCTTAATACAATTAACACAATTAAAGGTACATAATTTAACCGCCACAATTAAAACATTAACAAAAACCCCCTAACAATGGTATCACCATTGTTACCAGATCCCGAGCTACCACCAGAAGTAATTGGCCCCCGACCCCGCCATCCCAGCTAGGGTCTGAGGGGTGGCATGTCCCACACATGCCCCATTATCCAGGGTCAACCGACCCACCAGGCACGGCGCCCAGCCGGCCCACCGCTCATCCCTTGATGAGCCCCAGTAGCCAGTAGCTCGGGATACCGCAACCCGTACCAATACTACCCCCTAAACTAATGGGCGGGCGGGTGGGAAAGCAGTCTCGGAGGACCAAACCTTTTAGGTCCTCCGAGCACGCCTCCCTTTATCCCTTCCCACCCACAATCCCCCACGGCTGCGACGACCTGATAGGGGGAAGCCACGATCCCAAGGCAACGGACCGCCCCCCCCCCCCCTCCTAGCCCCGGCTAGCAAGCCCCGACGAGCGACTCAGCGGGCCACCCAGTCCCGCGTTAGGGTCGCCCGTCGAGACCAGCTCTCGGGCTTGCTTATAACAGCGGTACCTGGAGTGACCCGCTTCTGTTAACACGATACCCCCTCCTCCCGTCCAACCTCTTCCCAATCCCAATAAGACCAAGACATCTTAAGTGGTAAAACCTGGCCGCAGCCCTGTTTATTGAATAATAACATATTCTTAATACAATTAACACAATTAAAGGTACATAATTTAACCGCCACAATTAAAACATTAACAAAAACCCCCTAACAATGGTATCACCATTGTTACCAGATCCCGAGCTACCACCAGAAGTAATTGGCCCCCGACCCCGCCATCCCAGCTAGGGTCTGAGGGGTGGCATGTCCCACACATGCCCCATTATCCAGGGTCAACCGACCCACCAGGCACGGCGCCCAGCCGGCCCACCGCTCATCCCTTGATGAGCCCCAGTAGCCAGTAGCTCGGGATACCGCCACAGGCCTGTAACTAGTTACAGGCCCAACCCCACAAGGAACAGAGCTGCGGCTAGGAGACCCACACACGCTCACAACAGGTGGCGAAGTCATCCAATAACAAATCCCAACCTATATCGGACAAATGAACCCGATCCCTATAAAACAACCCAGCACAAGACACATCTACCCAATCATGTCTCACCTGAATACCTCCCCGTGACTCCACCCATCGACCTATCTGTCTGTTAACCTTAATGAGCCCCCTGGTCCACCGCCGAGACTCAAGGCGGCTGGGTCGAGGAATGATATCGGACCAGAGCAACCGAGCCTCGGGGAACCTACCCTGCACCAATCCCAAATCCCCAATCACTATGTCGATAAGACGTTTTCTACTCAGCGCATCAACAACATAGCCCCCCAGGTGAAGAATCAACAGATCCAGGCGGCGAGGACGCCGACAAAGATCATTCAGCAGAGGAAGCAACTGGTGCCATCGCATGCCTCTCTATCCCCACCAGGAGACAAATACGCCACGATGCCCGAGGCCCAAATGACGACCACCAGGTCGGACCACTGCATGCTCCCCGGCCCAGTGGACGAAGGAATGCCCGAAAATCCAGACAGACATGACCCGCTGCACAGCACCTGCAAGGCAAACGCCGGAATTCAGACACAACCCTCCAACAACCGACAGTTAGTAAATTGGGAGCCATGCCAGAGCCCCCCCCCAGCATACCCCACTAACCACCTCCACCCTTGAATACGAGACCCCCCCATGCAACCCACTATTCCAATCCCCCTAACCTCGGATCCATATGATTCGCACTCGACGGGCGGATGTAAGCCCGATACGCATCAGACGACCACCTACCCGGCCGGCGTATGGCTGCTTCCGGAACTCCCGCCGCGAACGCACTGGTAGCCGCCCCAATGCGATATGAGTGAGTGCCGTAGCTAGCCGGGTTCTCACCGCACTCACCTAAAGCCATACGTAGCACGGCCAAGAACTGATATCGCGACAGAAGAGCACCATCCTCATGCACCATCAACGCCAAGGCAGCAGAAGGACGGATCACCATATAGGCAGCCAGCGATTGGACGGGGCAAGACGCACAACCCTCAACCTGATGCAGGACCCACGTACGCTCCCTGCCCAGCTGATCCGCCATTGCACGAGCAATGAAACTCGCAATGTAGGACCGGAGATACACACCTGAGTGCGCCGCAGGCCTCGCAGACCCTGAACATCCGACGGATGGACAAGTAACTCGCCCACGCGCAACGCACCGAAAAAACGAGAAGGAGAAAGCCGCCCGAAACAAGCAGGTCTCAAAACCCGAGCGCGGCACCCTAGGCAGCACCTTGACAAGGTTGACCAGCAACGCATGTGTAATAGGCAAACGCGAGTCAAGCACTCGCGGAGCCATCCTACCCCACGCCGCTAACATCCGACGGGGCAAAACCCCGACGAAGGGCACGTCCTCCCTAATGCTCTGCAAAAGAACGTGAAGCCCACCAGAAGCCCAACCGCCGCGCTCCGAGAACATCCCTGAAGAAGCGCCGAGGCCAAGAATTCTGCCAGCAGCAACTCTGACACCGGTCCAGGGAGCCATCCCCGAGACTGAAGAAAACACGATACCGTCACCAAGCCCCTGTTGTACCGGATCCACGTAGAAAGTGCTACTGAGCGCTGTAGGAGGGACCAGATCCGCTCCCCGCCAGGCTCCATAAATGCTCCGACATCGGCAATCCCTCCGGCTGTGCTTCTGGCGCCAGCTGTCGAAACTGCAACAGCGAAAACGAGAAAGAGCGTCAGGGAGGCGTTTAGCGCTCCAGGAACGTGTCTCACACGAATGAACAGGTTAAGTCGCTGTCACCTGCAAACAATTTTTGCCATCTGTCTGTTGACTACCTCCACCACTCCCATGTTGTCACACCAAAACACCACCCGCCTGTTCTGCAACCTGTCCAGCCACAACTCACAAGCCACCAATAACGAAACAGTTCCAGCAGAGTAACATTACGGGTAAGCCCCGCCCGCCGCCAAGCCTCTGAAGGCCGAAACCGACGCCCCCGGCCGCATCAGATTGCAGCTCAAGGTCCACATTAACGACCTCCGGCAGTTGAATGGGAAGCGAACCATTGAAACACTCGAGAAACATAGACCACATCCGTAAATCGGCCCGAATCCCAGCTGAAATCCGCACAAAGTGTCTGCGATCATGAACACCCGCAGCCGCCACCGCCAAACGACGTGAAAATGGGAGTCCCATAGGCAACACCCGACAGGCAAAATAGAGGAACCCCAACAGAGACAGAACCAGTCGCAAAGTAGGCTTACTAGCACCCCCTACCAGCGATATCAAATCCAGCAACTGCCGCACCTTGCCCAGCGGAAGCCGAGTAACCATTGCTACTGTGTCGATCTCGATCCCCAGAAACGTGAGACATGTAGAAGGGCCCTCCGACTTGACAGCCGATAACGGTACACCAAATTCCGCAGCCATAGACTCAAAAACTGTCTTCAATCGCCGGCAATCCTCGGAAGTTGCACCTCCCACAAAAGGAAATTGTCCAAGTAGTGCACCACCGGGTCCCTCCCCGCACGCCGAGTCGTGACCCAGTGCAGAAAGGGACTAAATAATTCAAACAAAGCGCATGAAACAGAGCACCCCATCGGCAGGCAACGATCAAAATAAAAGGCACCCTCAAATTGAAAACCCAGCAAAGGATACGAGGACGGTAGCACTGGCAATAACCTAAAACCGATTCAATGTCAACCTTGGCCAACAAAGCCGATGGGCCAACACGACAATGAGTCCTAGGCACTGTCAAAGGACGCGTAGCGTACTGAACACAACTCCCGCGGAAAGTCGTCGTTCACCGAAAGGCCAGCCGGCCCGGACAAGTTGAGAATGACATCACCTGCCCGGAAGCGGACGAGCGCGAAAAGGCCCCGCTATCCGCCCCAACTCGATTTCTTCAGACAACTTCCGGCGAACCTCCTCCCGAAGATGAGACACAGAGGACGCATTAGAAGCCTGCACATTCAATACAGGCAGCACACATGGTATCTCAAATCCCTCACTAAACCCCCTCAATAAAACGTCCGCCGCCCACGCATCCCGATACTGAGCCAGCCACGGACGCATGGCACCCACCATAACCGGGTGGGCAACCCGTGTGCCCCTGACTCACTTACCTGGGAGAGGAGGGACACCCACTCCCTTCTTGGGACATGTGAGGGCCGAGTGACCTTGACCGCACAGGGAGCAGGCGTGTCGGAAACGGCAATCGGTAAAGGAGCAGGTAGATTTATTAAACTGCCAGCAGAGGCCTGGACCTCCACCGGCACCGGCACTCCCAGGCGGACGAAAGGAACGCCCCGCCCCAGCTGACTGCTGCAACTGCCTCCCCGAAGGACCCTGACCCGAAACTCCTGGCTTTGCCATATGGTTGAGCCATAGATTAATGTCTTGCGTGCCCCAGGACATATGCCGATTTTCCTCCATCTTGTCTCGGAACGCTTCATCGTAATTCAGCCACGCCCAACCCCCGAAGCGCTGATACGCATCTAAAACGGAGTCTGCGTAAGCCAACAGAAGGCCATAGTCCTGAGGTCTCTCTCTCCCCCATATGCTGGCCAAACGTAAAAACGCGCGCGTCCAGTTAACAATATTACGCGACACCACACCCACCTTGGGTTTCCCACCCTCCTTCTTACTCTTCTTCTTCCTACTGCGGACCCGACCTTCCATAAGCGCGAATATATCAACACAGGCCCGCCTCCTAATTCTACGCCGCAGGGACCGCGGGACCTTTTCCCACAGTTCTGACAACGCAACCAACGCAGGCGCCCCCCGATCGTCACCTCCCTGTACCTGACCCCCACTCGACACCGGCCGCTTGGACCCAGAAGAAGAAGACGACGAAGAAGAGGAAGAGGATGTTACAGAGGAGGAAGAGGACGAAGAAGAATCCCTATCCCTACGGCGCTTCTTACCCTTACCCTTCTTTTTCCCCTTCTTACCCCGGCTAGGAACCCCAGCCTCTAAGGCCATGTTACCCGTAATCCGGTCCGCTCCTTGTCCACGTCCGCCATCGACTCCGTCAGAAGCGGCGCCCTCCGCAGCAGCCGCCATAGCAGGACGTTGCTCGCTCCGGGCTGGACCCTCGACGCTCATCCGCACCGCTCCAGTGTGGCCCTCACGAACTGGTCCCGCAGAAGATGTACCGGCCATGGCAACACGTCCAGCGGCGACCGCCTGTGGGGAGAAATCCGGACAGGAGCCAGCAACCTGGACAGCAGGAGGGTAAGGTAGCCCCGCAGAACCCCGAACCTCACCACGAATCTCGCCACTCCCAAAACCCCCAATAAAACCCGGTCCCCAAGGAGACGAGGGACCCACCACCGGAACAGAGGGTGGTACCGAAGCCCACGGACCCATAGCCCAGGGAGTACCCCACCTACCCCAAGGGGACCAACCTCCCTCCGATCCTCCCAGCGGGCCACTAGCCCCACCCGAAGTAGAAGCCGCACCCGAAGTAGACGGGAGAATAGGAGCCCCCGGAAACCCGCTCACTCCCTCTAAAGGAGAAGCCCCCAATACACAACGGGCCCCCACCTGCTCAGCCGCCACCTCCCGAGCCCCCCGAGCGAAAACCCTGGGCTCCGAAGCCGCAACGGGCAATGAAACTGCCGCCGCCCCCCCGATCGCGGCCCTGCCACGTGGCCGCGACCCGTAGAGTCGTCCCCTGCCCCTGCGGGTCGAACCCGCACGCCCTCGCGCTACCGGCGGCTCCCCCCTTACCTCCAGCGCAATCGCCGTTCGCGCGGCCGAACGGGAGCGCCTGGGAGGTAGCTCACGACCCGCCCCAGCAGCCGTACTCACCGGGGCTGCATCTCCACCGTCCAAGGAGTCCCCCGCTAGCAGCGACAACTCTGCCTCATCCACGGCCGCGTCAAGGGGTGTCCGCGCCATCAAGCCTCCGGAATCGGGCCCCGATACGAGGGAAAGTTTTTTATATATTTTTTTTTTTTTTTTTTTTATGTGGACACGAACACGGAGGCGCACGTGGTGAACCCAAGCAGTCTCGGAGGACCAAACCTTTTAGGTCCTCCGAGCACGCCTCCCTTTATCCCTTCCCACCCACAATCCCCCACGGCTGCGACGACCTGATAGGGGGAAGCCACGATCCCAAGGCAACGGACCGCCCCCCCCCCCTCCTAGCCCCGGCTAGCAAGCCCCGACGAGCGACTCAGCGGGCCACCCAGTCCCGCGTTAGGGTCGCCCGTCGAGACCAGCTCTCGGGCTTGCTTATTCATAAACTACATTAAGTTAGTCCACTAAAGGTATTTTTTTTCCTTTTCCTTTTTGTTTTTTTTAAATTTCTACATATTGCCAATAAAACATACATAGCTTGATGTTTTTCATCTCTCTCTCATTTTTTTAGTATATTTTTTTAACTAGAAAAAGAGACATGGCTGATTTTTCTTAGGAGATCATTTGTTATAACCCTCCATTTTAGACATTTGGGCTTTTTTATTTAGTATTACTATTCTATGATATATAATCATGTATGTGCCTATTTTCAACCCACTGAAATTTTCTCTTTTTTTTCTAAAATGGGTGTTTATGCTGTATGAACTTGGCACAAAAATGACCATTTCTTCTGAATTTTAGAATAGCCTCTACATTAGCAGATTCTGTTCTAAAATAACTTGAGGCATCCTGACCTGGCTATCTCAATTCTGACTTCTGTATCCTTTCTAAAATGGGATTGTAAATGACTTTTCTGCTTCTTAAAGGAAACATTTCCAAATATTTTTATAGAGTGGGTTTGGTCTGTCCTCTATGCATAGTCTCCCATTCTACTAATAGCCCAAATTCTGTGGAAATTTCAAAGAAAATTGAGCATATGATTCTTATAGAGCAAGCCCCAACCTTCACTCAAACTGCAAATGTTTCCAATGTTAATGGAAAATATAGAGTGCTCATGTATCCCAGTCTCAAATTTCTAATTCTGACAGCATGAAAATTGAGCAGTACAATACTTGGTTGCTTTCTTAAAAGAGTCTCTTCAAATGAGAGATTTGCCATT
Source organism: Geotrypetes seraphini (assembly GCF_902459505.1). Lineage (NCBI taxonomy): Eukaryota > Metazoa > Chordata > Amphibia > Gymnophiona > Dermophiidae > Geotrypetes > Geotrypetes seraphini. Next base: position 42,301,620 of record NC_047092.1, on the reverse strand, counting down.
CATGCCGGATCTTTTTAGAAAAGCTATAAAACCATAAGGGCTAGATTACCAAGGACACTGATCGTGTCCCGACCACTTTGCAACCCAATTTTCCTCTGACCCGATTCACTAACTTGCTGGCCGATCAACCTCTGACCCGATCTGATCCGCACATACAAATGAGGGGAAACGGCATGCAAAGTAAGAAGGACACGATTCACTAAACTTAAGAAGGAACTTATAATGGTATATATCATAAGAGGTTCCAAAGAGTCTGTATAATCTATGATATGTCCACCACTGTTTTGACATTGGTGATTTAACATATTTTTATGAAGACATTTTTAGAATTTATTGATCTAGATTTGTTTCGTTAGATGCTATCATGTCCTTGATTCAATTATTAAGGTTTTTTGAGTTGATTTCTTAATCATTCCATTTATTTATTGAATTATCTTCCCTTCCATTTCATTTGTTAACAATAATTTTAAAGGATAGCAGTTCGGGGAGGGAGGTGGAGATGGGGCACTTGTCGGAAGAGGGAGGGGGAGTTTAATTTTTTTTAATCGGGCTGATAGTTTGCATATGTAAAACAAGCAAAATATTTTGCCCGATTTAAAATTTTTTTAAAAAAAAGCCAGCAGAAGCCCTGACAGCAGTGACAGGAGGCTGCTTCTCCTGTCACTACTGACAGGGCTCTGCCCCGATTCAATTGGTTTTGAGTCGGAGTTTGCAAATCATTTGCATGTAAACAAGATAGTGAATCGCTTGCCCGGCCACGGATCGGATCTGTGGGCTTAGTGAATCTAGCCCTAAGTTCCATGAGATCTTAATATTGTGCTTTAACCCTCATGAAATCTTCTTTGCAGCTAATAGAATGCTGACTTCTAAAGCATCTGACATGGAAGGTATTTTTTCCTGATAACAGTCACTTCAGCCAGAAGAATTAGTGTGCTTCAGTCTTTAAGTCACATAACACTTGTACACACAGTTTCATTATAATATAGTGTTAGGTATGTATCCTAGCTCTTACTGAAGGAAGTCACACCTTTTTTGCATTAATCAGATGAGAAGTTTGGCCTACCTTATATTCTAAGCATTAATGAAAGAACTCTCCACACTCTGGTTTGTAAAAGGGGACCTATTAGTCTTTATCAGAATTAGTCTATATCAGTGGTTCTCAAACCTGTCCTAATGGTTCATCAGCCAGTCAGGTTTTCAATATATCCTTAATGAATATTCATAACAAAGATTCACACAAAATGAAGATGGTATGCATGCATATGCATATTCATTGTGGATATCTTGAAATCTGACTGGTGTTCCTCTGACAGGTTTGAGAACCACTGATCTTCACAGCCTTTTTGTCTCCTTTGACTTCAATCATTTGAAAACATTTATTGCAAATTGTACAGTGGTAAATTAACTTTTATCATATATTTATTTCTGTTATCAACCTGTATTCCTTTTGAGTCAACCTCATTAAATTAGAGGTGCTGCCACCAAGATAAATCTCAAGTCTGCATGACTAGAAAACATACAAAATATAGCTGTGAGAACCATGCTCCTTATAATGACTTTCACTTTACTGACTGGACTGCCTTCCATAGGCAACAGTGCCTTCATTCAAGCAATGACAGCAATCTGACTATATCCCCACCCCCTTTTATGAAGCTGCATTAGGCTTTTTTATCGCTGGCCATGGCAGTATTAGCTCAGATGCTCATAGGAATCCTATGAGCATCAGAGCTAATACTACTGTGGCCAGCAATAAAAAAAGTCTAATATGGCTTTGTAAAAAAGGGGGAGGGAAGGTAGGATTTATTTATTACCTTTTATAAATATAATTTTAGCTATAGTAAGAGTAAATACACAAGTCCTACCACAATAGGTGTAGCTGGTGTTAGTCCTTATGTGTATGATCAGCAAGTTAGTTGCTTCTTTATTAAAGACTTGGGAGAAGCTCTTACCTGCTTCCTGGAATACAGCATACTTGCACTGAGCAAATCCTTTCAGTTAAACTGTAGAACTCTCGTATAAATATATCTAATGATTTATTAACCATGGGATGAGTCTCAGATTTGGAAGCATTGCTGAGCTTGGAAGTCACACACAGGTATGGCTCATTCAGTCCTGCTTGAAACAGAAAAAAAGCAAATTTGTTGACCTGTAACCTTTGTTCCCTCTAAGCTGAGCAGGAGTCCTCCAAAAGCATTGCTGCCAGTGGGGAGCAGTGCTTCAATATTTTATTTCTAATCTTGAGAGAAGGGCAGACTCCCTGAAGTCCTGCAGAGCTTCCCTTACCCTCACTATTGAAAATGTGATGATGAAATGGCACCACCACTGGCAGGACGGTAGGTGGGAGAACTCCTCAGTTTAAAAGGGTCAGTCTCTATAAGAGATATTTTTTGTAGACAACAGGATTAATCAAAGAACATCCTTTGCAAAAACTAATTGTAAGGAGACGATTGTTGTGTGCCAAAAGGGCCATGCATCTTCAGAATTTTACTCAGGGAAAGCTATTCTTTCCTGCTGTTTTCAAATTACGTAGATTGCATCATTTAAAAGTTTATGTAAGAGAGAGATCTATTCAGTTGTTTATATAGAATATCTGTTACAAGTAAGTAACTTTACTCTTTAGCATTTGAAAGTACCTTATATACTCGAATATAAGATGAGATTTTTGTGCCAAAAAAAGACCCAAAAATGGGGGTCTCATGTTATATTCGAGTCAGCGTCCCCCTCCCCCCCCCCCCCCCGGACTTGTTGCAGGCATCCGCTGGCCTGCCGTATGACCTGGTGAGCTGGGACAGGAGGGTTCCCGCCCATCTTCTGTTCCAACCGACAGACAATTTTTTTTTTTTTTTACCTCCCTCCCACCTCCCCCCATGTACCTTTTTTAATCCCTGATGGTGTACCGGGCAGAAGTGAGCTTTCCACGCTTCTGCCCCATGCCAGGCTTTGAATGGCTGCTCTGAGTTCTTGCGGTCCAGCAGTGTACTAGGCAGGAGTGAGCTTTTTGCACTCCTGCCTAGCGCTGAGCTGCTCGCTGAATGACTGCCAGCAGTTCTCGCAGGGCTTGTGAGGACTGGTGGCAGCCATTCACGGAGCAGCTCATGGCCATTCAGGAGTGCAAAAAGCTTGTTCCTGCCCGGTACACTGCTAAACTACCAGGGATTCAAAAAGGCTCATGGGAAGAGGTGAGAGGGAGATAAAAAATATTGTAAATCAGCCGTGACAGGAGACTGGAGGGATCCCTCCTGTCCCAGCCTACCACTAGAGCACCAGGTCAAGCAGCAGGCTCGGTGGGGGCCTGTAGGATATCGGAAGAGGGGGAGGACAGGGTACAGGGCAGGGAGGGAGGCTGGCTGCAGACCCTGGCAGGGAGTGAGGGGGGCTAGGTGCAGATACTGGCAGGGCACATGAATATTAACCCCACAGCTTATATTTGAGTCAACCCTTTTTCTTCCATTTTGGGGGAAAAAGGGTACCTCGACTTATATTTGGATTGTGTTATATTTGAGTATATACCGTGTGCATTTTACCTATTTATAATCAATTTAATTCTTCCTTCTTGTTGCAGTATGCAAATCTATACATAGAAATTACTCATTAAAAAAATTTCTATAAACCATCGTACTCTAAAATTTCTTGCATTTCTATACCTCCAATATCCTTTGTCCCACCAACCTTTAAAGCAACACTCACACACACTCACACTCTCTATTTCCATTCCATTCCCTCAGCAAAAAGCCTTCCGGAGCATCTGTGCTTTCAGCTGTTTTCAAAATGTTAAAGAACCTCTCTTTTCTAATCATTTTGGGTAATTAATTTCAAATGCAAAGCCCTATCATATAATAGCATCTACCCCTCCCCTGACCCCCAACCCCCGGGATTATTCTTCAACCTGCACTTAGCCAGACCTTTTTTTTTTTAAATCTTTATTCATTTTATAATTTACATCAAGTGTACAATAAAAACAAGCAATTATATTACATCATCACTTGAAAATTCTTCAGTATCAATTTTCCAAGAAAAATTTAATCCCTACCCCCCCATAATCAAATACACTTAATATATATCATATGTGAATTAACATTTTTATAATATTTATATATACTTAAATTATCATACCCCTCCCACCCTTATTTCCAAAATTATCACATAAGGAAAAAGAATAAACAAAAAATATGAATCATTATAATAGCTTATTACTGGCCTCCACACATCTTTGAACTTATTAAAATAACCATTTTGTATTGCAAGCAGTCTTTCCATCTTAAATAGATGACATACCGAATTCCACCAGAAACTATAATTCAATCTAGAGCAGTTTTTCCAGTTATATGTTATCTGTTGGATCGCCACCCATAAGAATCATCAGAAGCTTATTGTTTGCAGCAGATATTTGGCTCTTAGCCCTCATACTCATTCTAAACAAAACCGTATCATAAGATAATGCCATATGATTTTCCATCATAAGGTTAACTTGGTACCAAATTGAATACCAAAATGCCTGAATGAATGGGCAATAAAATAATAGATGATCTAAAGTTCCAACTTCAATATGACAATGCCAACATTTATTAGACTTAGAGCAATCCAATTTTTGTAAACGTACAGGGGTCCAGAATGCTCTATGCAACAGGAAAAACCATGTTTGCCTAATAGATGCCGACACCGTACATTTTATTCTCCAAGACCAAATACGTGGCCATTGAGACGCATTAATCTGATACTTAATCTCAATGCTCCAAATATCCCTTAGTCCATTTTTGGGTTTCTTATTCAAATAATTAGATAATACTTTATACCACTATGCGGCCTGGTGTCCCAGGAAGTCTGCCTAGCCAGACCTTTTTAATAAATCTTTACTCTAATTATTTTGGCAAATAATTTTACCTCCTGTAACCTGTCAGTCTTCATTGATCACCACTAGTTGAATTGAATATGGTCTATATAACTACTGAACCAAAAAAGACAGCTGCTTTCATAACATTGGAGTCATGAAGATGTTGACTAGGGAGATATATACTGATGGTGCACAGTGCTACTCTGTGGATCTGACCTAGACCTAGACCTAATTATTACATTGTTTCCCACAGTAGAGAAGTAAACCAAGACCTAACCACCAAAGCCAGCCTTCTGTAGTTGCTTTGTCTAAATGCAATGCATGATTCACCATGTCAGAAGCTGCTGACAGGTATGAACAGATCCTAGGACTAGCTCTTCATCTATCCCAAGTTCAAAGACAATCTGTTAAAGATATTATTTACGACTCTAGATTTTCTAGCAATGTTATCGAATCCATATACTCTAATTACTAAGATGCCATAGTTTCTTTCCAGGTTTTCTTATAAAAGATTTAGGATTACAATGGAGTTATCGGGCATCTAGGTGTGTTTTTTTGTTTAGTTTTTAAACTGGTTTCATTAGCAATCCTTTTAATTACTAGGCAGTTCACATTTCGGTAGAGATCTATTGTTAAGTATTCCTAGATCCTTTCCTATACACTGTAAACCCTATACAAAGCAAACATTGGGTCCAAGGTAAGACTGTGTTGTGAGTGAATCTGCATTATATTGGGTCTACAGTGTATTATATATTATAACCCCCCCCCCAAAAAAAAAAAGGGGGTGCCGATTCAATCCTCAACCACATTATAAGCAATCATGTTGTATCAAGCCACATTATGTGGTGTCCGTGTACTTTTCCATTTATCTTTTCCAAAACTCCAGAACAAGGAACCAAAGCACAGTGATGTCATCATATTCCCTATTAATTTAATAACTTCATCCTTATGTAGAGGGTGACACTCACTTCTTTCCTCTACTTCTTCCTTGTGCTCTAGCTGGAAACCTTAAGGTCATATTCTATAAACAGCAACCCGATTGTAGACAGCGGTAGACATCCTACCGCTATCTAACCAGCCAGGTGTCTGTCGTGGTTAAGGGAGGGCGTGGGCGTAGTTTTTCCCGGAAGTGGTCTTAGGTGAGCTTAAATGGCCCTAGGTATCTCCCTAGGGCTGAGATAGGTGCCTGAAATGCAGGCTGCTATTCAATTAGCTGCAGCTGCTAAACTGATTGCAGCAAGGAAATCTCCCTGTCGCAATCAGCTGAGCAGCCGCAGCAGGAAACCCCCGAGCTCTACTGCAAGTCAGCCAGCAAGAGGGATGCCCACTCCCTCCTGCCGCAAACTACGAAACAATCCCCAGCAGGAGGGATGCCCAGTAGCAAACCATACATTTTTCTTTTATAATGCAATTTTCTGCTGGGATTCACTGCAATTTACAACAAGATTTAAGAATAGGACATGTACATTGAATGAAGAGTTGGAGGATTCAATGGGTTACAACAAGATTTAAGAACAAGACATGAATATAGAGCAGCAAATTGTGAAATAATCCCCGGCAGGAGGGATGCCCACTCCTTCCTACAGGCCTTCCCCCCCCCCCCCCATACACACACAACCTCCCTGGCAGGAGGTATACCCACTCCCTCCTGCTGGCACATGCCCCCACTCCCCCTATTAGGGATTGTTTAGGGGTTTGTGGCAGGAGGGATCAGGCATCCCTCCTGCTGGGGATGTTGGAGGGGTGCCGGCAGGATGGAGTGGGCATCTCTCCTGCCAGGGATTTTTTTGCGATTTGAAGCAGGAGGGATTGATTTGTGGCAGGAAGGAATGAGCATCCCTCCTGCCGCAGACAGAGTGGGAGAGGTTCATGGGTGGCTGCGGGAGGGAGTGGGCATCCATCCTGCCGGGCAACTTGTGGTGGGGCTCGGGGGTTCCCTGCCATGGCCACTCTGCTGATTGCGGCAGGGAGATTTCCTTGCCGTGATCAGTTTAGCGGCCAAGTCTAATTGAAATGTAGGCCAGCATTTCATGCATCTATCGTGGCCCTAGGGAGACTCCTAGGACCGCTTAAGTTCACCCAAGGCCACTTTTCGGCAAAACCACACCACGAGGAGTCAAAAAGTGTACTGTCACAGTTGTCCATACCGCGCACATGCTGGTGCCTTCCTGTCTGATGTCTGCTCGTGGGACCTGCAGTTTTCTGTGGAGCTGAGAAGCTGTGTTTTAGTCTCTTTAAGCATGTCAAACTTGTATTCCTTTTTATGCTTTTCCGTTCTTTTTTTCTACTTATTTTAGTTATTATAGTTTTCTTTAAGTACCCTAACATTTGGTTAAAAACATTTTCATTTTTCTCCAAAGTTGCTATTTTGGGCCTTCAGGCTCTTTTCAGACTGGGAGCGTTAACGTTTTTTCAGTATTCCACCTACTCGAACTCCATGGGACATAGAGCCCTTTGACTTCACATTAGCAGTTTTTCTATTGATGTTCAGGGCTCCTAGCAGCTTCAAACCCTATTGAGGATCTCTGTAAAGCAGGCACTGGTCCTAAATTACCTTCATATCCCACTACTGTTTGGAGAATCATTCCAGATAGGATAGTAAGTCTGGTCAAGCAGTTCTATAAAATGTATTCTCTACTTAAATGCCAACTTCCCTTTCGGCTTGCGGTAGTTGTCAATAATCCTCTTCTCAGAGACATGATCCTGACAGCTTAGAAGTCCTACATGTGAGAATATAATGCCTTCTTGTCCTTAGAGAAAGTATAGTTACTTACATGTAGCAAGTGTTCTCCAAGGACAGCAGGCGCATATTTTCACAAACCTCCCCCCCCCCCACCTACCTTAGTTGGCCGCTTAACTATCATACTAAACTGCATGTCTCATAAGCTGTCATCAGGAGAGAAGGCACTAGCACATGCACAGAATGAGAGGTCTTAAAGTTTATAACTGTCAGGTTCTAGGGACGATGTCGCCCCCACATGTGAGAATATATACCTGCTGTCCTCTGAGAACTATGCTTTTCATGCAGACTTGATGTTAACCAAAATTCCTCTTGCTTCCTATCCGCCACTGTTTCTTTCCTTGTTGCCAACTTATCCAAGGCTTCATGAACATCTTAAATTTTACATCTGTACCATATCTGCTAAAAAGTCATATTTTTGCCTGCTTCAGAATGCATTGCCACTAACTCCAAAAACCTATTGTGGTCCAGATCGTTAGCATTCTTTACCTATTTTGTTCTCTTATCCCCAGTCATTGCTTGAGAAGACACTCATCTGTTATCTGTCCAAGAAACAAAATACATGCTGAAATCCATCACCTTTCTTACATCCTGGTTATTGTCAATGAAAAAAAATCATTGTATATTTCTCATCATAAGTAGGACCATCTACTATTTGATCAAACTCAAATGTTTAACTTAATATCCCTCGAGTTCTATTTTTATTCTATGCTTTTCTAAATTTCAGGCTCCCAGTTTTGATTGGAATTGATTCCATTGTTTTGATTGGAAGAGAAATGATGCTTTCTTTCAATTTTTCTGTTAGTGAAATTTTATTTCATACATAGTGTAAGCAGTAATTTGATCTTGAAAGATTTTGATACCATTATAGTTCCATGTATAACCAACAGTCTTTCTCATTGCATGCTGTCTCTTCACCAATGTATTACAAACCACGTATTGAAGCAGCTTCTTATAGTGGAGTGTACATTGTGCAGCTTTCTCTGGATCTCCTGCATCTTTTGCTTAGGGCAAACAAGTGTGAACATAGTATATAATCTAAAGTCAAAATAATTTTAAAGACAACTAGTGATTAAAACTATTCAAATCATTAATTTTGGGAAGACTTATCAAGCACAAATATACTGTATCCTGTGATTGAATAAAATATTAGCATGGATTGTATTGTCACCCAGGTTTTGTTTTGGTGGGCAGTTCTTGTTTTGTTTTGTTTGTTTTTTTAACACTCAAACAGCACAGCCACTTATAAAAGATTTATAAATGTCTATAGAAATTATTTATATCTACATTTCTTTGGATCATGCAAACTTTAATATCTACATCGTACACCAGTGTAGCATCATGTATTTTAGAGATTTGTTTAATTGCAGGTTTGGCAAATGGATTTGGAGAAGGAAATCAGGAAGTAGATGTTCCTCCAGCAAGAAAAGTTGAGCCTCGTCGCCGGTGTGCATCAGAGTCGAGTATATCATCAAGTAGCAGTCTGCTGTGTCATTCAAGGTAAAATAAAAACATTGTAGTTTGTATATTAAGTTAATTCTGCTTCATTAAAGTAATATCTGGCACAATTTTCACTCCCAAACACCAAACATTGTTTTGTGTGAATTTCACTCATACGCAAAATGTAGAGCACTTATTCTAAGCAAACTCGACAGACTTATTTCACAAACGTATGGCTTCTTCTGGAGTTAAAGTGCTTTAAATGTTTTACTTTAAAAGACAACTTCTATATCATGGTTCACAGTCTGCTTCCTAAAACATTCGCACTGCAACTTCAAAATGGAGCCCATTGCATGAGATGTTATCACTCACTCATACAACTTAGAAAGATAAACAACTTTCCAGTGCAATAGGAATGGTATGCTGAACCATAGTGTTATCCATTCATGCTCATGAGCATACTACAGAAAATGTCAATCATAGCTTTTTAGCTCCTCCTCCTTCTCCCTGGTCTCTGCTGCCTCCTTCAGTTCTTCCTTCTGCTAGCAAGCATGAAGGTGTCATTCTGATCTGCTCCCTTTATTTCTTTATTTTTTGTTGTGTTTTTCTGGTCTCTTCTGTTCTTTGTGGTTTTTATGGTTCTAGAACCAGCTGTGCCTGCTTGGAGAGGAACAAGACCCTTTCTGCAGCTGGCAGATGCATCCTTCGGGGACTGTTCAGCCAGCCTGCTGAATATTTGTGGAGCTCAGGATTCCAAGCCTTTAGCATTTGCTTGCTTCATTGACTTGGTCAGGAGCTTGGGTGTAGGCTGTTAGGCATCAGTAGCATTCTTCGGAACGCTCATGGTGCCAGCTATGGTTTTGGCTCACTTTTGCTCTTTGGCATTTGTCGTGACCCGGGGGGTGGGGGGGTGGAGGTTCAGTCTGACTAAGATCCAACTGGTAGCCTGAGGATCTCGTCATGATAGCTGACCGGTGGATTGAGGTAGAAAATCCCTCCGATCCAGCTACTCTTTCAAGGTGCTAAAGCAGGCTGCAGCACTTTTTCCCCTGCATGTGGTCTGTGAATAAAGGTTATTTTTGGTCAGCCCTTTTGGCACCAAAACACTGTTATGGTGGCCATCTTGGATTTCCTGATTTTTTTTCTAAATTCTCAAACTCCCTTAAAACACCTCGTTTTGCTTCAAAATTGGTAGGGATGAAGTCCTCAAAGCCTAATACCCCTATAGCAAGATGGAGCAGACCTGCCTCCAGGGCTGCCATCTCTAGATGGAATCATATCCTTCCTTTGCCTACATTCAGTCACAGCAAATAACTACCTGTCTCCTTAAAGGTACATTTGACATGAGAAATGACCTCCTCTTGGGCGGAAATTTGGATAATCCCACCCGAGATTTGTAGATCAGCATCCTGGTCAACCCTTCATACTTCCACCAAATTCTACAGGGTGGATGTAGCAGCAAGAGAGGATGCTGCTTTTGGGTCATCAATACTACGAGCAGGCTCCTCTATCCCACCCAAGAGTTTGGGAACTGTTTCGGTAAGTCCCTATGGTTCAGCATACCATTCCTATTGCACTGGAAAAAGAGATTAGGTTCTTACCTTGATAATCTTTTCCAGTAGATAGGAATGATATGCTAAACCCCCTACCCATCAAATATCTGATGCATTTTCTTTCTGACTTAAGCTTCATGGTTAGCTTCACAGCTAGGATTTTCCTGTCAGACAGATAGAAGTATATACAGAAGAGTCTCTATTAGAGAATGACGTGGTGGCTTGTGACTGTGGTAAAACCGCAGGAACGGGTTAAATGTATATTTTCACTTCCGGGGACAAACCTTTTAATTAGTTTTGTTTCCACGGGGAACTCCACTCACCACAGCTCCCCGATATCCCACCATCTGGATCGGCTGGCTCAAGGCCCTCCGCTCATGAGTCCGGTGGCTCCAGCCCAGCCTCCCCTCGCTCGTGGGTCTGCTGGCTCCAGCTCACCTACCCCCCGCTCGTGGAATGGCCGGCTCCAGCTGGCTTCCCTCCCTCCCTGCCAATGGCACACATCTTGCAGAGCGAGCTAATCTCTACACAGGGCTGCTGGAAGGTGCTTGCAGCCTTTCCTCTTCTGGGCTCCTCCATATGATGCAACTTCCTTTTTTTCATAAAGAAAGGAAGTTATGTCATAAGGAGGAGCCCAGCAGAGGAAAGGCCACGAGCATCGTCAAGCAAGCCTGGGTTCGATGGCTCGCTGTGCAAGAGAGGGAGAGGGAAGCCTCTGGACCTGCAAGCTATTGCTGCCTGATTCATCTCCCAGTCTCACTTTAAACATTAATTATGGCCTGCATAGGATCACTGATGCACTTTCCCTCAGCCACATCCTATTTTGGCAGAAGGAAAGTGCACTGGTAGTACTCTGCAGGTCGTAATTAGTGTTTAAAGGGAGAGCAGGGGGACACCAGATGATGGTGGAGAGAATGGGGAAGCATACTAGCCTTTGGGGGGCTCCCTGGTGTAGTAGCTATTAGAAGTGCACAGAGGGCAGAGGGAGGAAGGAAGGGGAGTCCAAAGAGAGTTCATATGCTGGACTGAAGGGGGAAGGGAAGAAACAATGGATCTGAAAGCAGAGGAGAGGGGGGAGAGATGGTAGACAATGGGATGGAGAGAAGTTTGACCCAAGGGGTGGTGTGCAGGGAGGGGGGATAGAGATAATGGATAGGAGGGTAGTTGGGAAGAGAATGATAGACCCTGGGATGGTGGGGAAGGAGGGAGAGATTCTGGATGAAAGGTTAGTTGAGAAAAGGAGAGATGGTGGATCTGGGGATGGTGGGATCCATCGCTGCAGCCACTCAAGCTTTCTATCTGCTACTGCTTCCTGGCTCCTCTTAAGCATGAAGCAGTAGCAGAGGGAAAGCTTCACTCACGCTGCCAGTGGCCCGAAGAGCGCAAGAGTACCGCTTTAAAGCATCCCATGGAGGAGAGGAACACAGGGTGGGGGGGGGGGGGAGCGGTCATTAAATGCTGATCTGCAAGGATGGAGACGAAAAAAAAGAAAGATGCCAGACCTCCGGGTGAGGGAAGGGAAGGGGAGGACAGAGATGGAAGATGGATGGTGAGCACAGAGAAAGAAGAAAACAAATGGGCAGAAGACCCTGGCAAGCAGGGTAACAGAAGACAAACAGAAACCAGAGCCTGGGACCGATATGATTTGAATAATGACCAGACAACAAAAGGTAGAAAATAATGTATTTTCTGTTTTGTGATTAGAATATATAAGAACTGAAATGTTTACCTTGCCAGTGCTGGTGTAGGGCCCAGGGCAGAAATTTGGGAGGGGACCCCAAAGCCTTCTGCCAGCCCATGCCATCTTCAGTTTCCAGCAGGCTTAGGGTTTTCTCTAGCCAGGGGGAAGTTACCTTAATTGCACTCTTTGGCCTAGCATCTTTATGTTTTGCACAGTATAGGAGGAAATTCATCTTTTTATTTCTATGGTGTTGTACTATATAGAAGGTGTGGCTTCTTAGGATTTTGGTTTAATTTATGTTTATCGTTTTTGGTCAGTTATTCTGTTAGGATGAATTTTCTACGTAGCATTCAGTTTTCCTGATAGTGGAGGGTATATTGTGAGAGGAGATGGGTTTTGTTGATCTTTTTTCTGTATTTGTGATTTATAAAATATATTCCTTTTTATATTTTAATAAAATTATTTCAATATAAAATAGCTATTCAAGACTTGTGTGGATGGGATCAGACAGTCTGTGGGGACAGGGATGGGATAGAGTCCGCAAGGACAGGGACAAATTTTTCCCCGCGTTATTCTCTACTCTGTATATACTTAAAAGGGAGGAATTTTTGAGCTTCATAAATGTTCACACTTTTATATTTTTGTTTAACTTGTATTTTTCTTACATTCATTCAGTGGTGTAGTAAAGGGAGGGAGCATTGGGGGGGGCAGTCCACCCTGGGCTCTGACTTATTAATGTCCCCTGCTACCAACTCCTCTCGCCCCTCTCCCTACCCCCCCCCAGATATATTTCTTTGAATGTTTGATGGCATGAGCAGCATCTGCCACCTGCTTCTCATGCCAGCGAACATGTCAAGAGGTTTGTGGGGGGAGTCTCAAGCAGTGGTGAAGAATGGGAGGCACACAACGCAGCAATGCAGATCACCACCCTCCTTTTCTAAGCCACTGCATTCATTGTTCCTCGCGGAGGCTTGTTAATGTTTTACTTGCATTACTGTTCATTCAGTGATTGTTTTACATTTATCTGAGCAGATCAGATGCTGGGTTGTGAGGCATTCTCCATACTGCTCCTTCTATAGGGCTGTCCACCGGCTTTGGTATGAGCTGAAGGAGCAGCAGAGACAGGGAGAAGGAGGAGGAGCAGAAAAGCTGTGATTGACATCTGCAGTATACTCGCAAACATGTGTAAATAACCCTATGGTTCAGCATATCATTCTTATCTACTGGAAAATATATGATCAAGATATGAATCAAATCTCTCTTCAGTGTGCCAATTCTACCCAGTTAGGAGATGAAGTGTACTGAGGCCCAGATTCTCAAAACTTTAATGCCATTGCTAAACTGTTTTCTGACCATTTAGCCTGCATGCATTTTAGCGGCGGATTATCAGAAAAGCTTATCTGTGTTTTTAGCGAAGTTTCTAGCAGTCTTCGACACTGACATGCAAATGGGCTCTTCAACATTAAAATGAGCACTCCGGTGGTTTCTTTAAAATTGTTGAACCATTCTCCAAGAGCGGTGACAGCTTTTGGCAACAAAAATCAGCGAGTGGTCCAGGGATGCAGATACAGTGACAGCACTGTTTAAAACCCCGGCATGGCAGTGTCAGAGACTGCTAGAAAAGCTGTTTTGAGAAGCGACCCTCCCCCCTCCAGCAGTTGGAGAGATGCCCATTCTCTCCCGCTGACAATCAAACCCCCCCTCCCGCAGCAGGAAAGATGCCCATTTTCTCCCGCTGCCACACAACACCCTCCCTTCAGTGGGAGAGATGCCCACTCTCCCGCTATAAAGCGACCCACCCCACAGCAGCGAGAGAGATGCCCATTCTTTCTCGCTGCATCACAACACCTCCCTGCATCCGACCCCTCTCCTCTGTACCTTTAATTAGATGGTTGACTGGAAGGATACCTATTCCCTCCAGCCAGCTGGCCCGCCTCTTCCAAAATGGGCCTTCCCCTCCCCAGTGCATCCTATGAGAGGGGCCTTAAACAACCTGGGCCAATCAGAGCTTCAGGCCGCTCCTCGGATGCACCAGGAAGGGGCCTAAGGCTCTGATTGGCCCGGACACCTAAGGCCCCTCCTATTGTGGTGTCCAGGCCAATAAGAGCCTTCGGCCCCTTCTCAGTGCATCTGGGGAGGGACCTGAGGCTCTGATTGGCCCAGGTTATATATGGCCCCTCCTATGGGGAGGGGAAGGCCCATTTTGGAAGAGGTTGGCCAGATGGTCAAAGGGAATAGGCATCCCTCGGGTCAACTATCTAATTAAAGGTTGTGGCGGGGAATAGGGAGCTTAGCTGCTGTCCTGACCCATTCACACACATCGTGCCCAGCCGAGCGGTTCACTGGAGTTCACCCTTAATAAAGCACTGCAAACTTTTGGATTTAAGCAAAAGATTTTCTTAATTTTCTTCTGGTATTGGTACTTCAGATTTCATATGACACAACCAAACATTATCCACATCATGTGGTAAATAACAATCCATAAATAAAACCAAAATGATGCCACAAAAATGCTTTCAGAAAATCAAACGTTCGCAACGTGCTTTTTATCACAGTGCTAAGCAGCTGCACTGACATCAACTGTGCAATCAGCTCTCCGATGTAATGCACAACTTAGTAGAGCTTCTATAACTTTGGGCCACTGTGCCCTGCTGAAACAGCCTTGGTATATTATCAAATCTTTTGAGGTTTTATCTAAAGGCTTGAACACTGGTTTCCTTAGAAGGTCTGAGCTGGGAGATCGGGGAAGTGCTCTGCCCCCACCTTCACAAACATGCAGAGAAACGTTTGCATATACAGTGGAACCTTGGTTTACGAGCATAATTTGTTCAAGAAGCATGCTCGTAAACCAAATTACTCATATATCAAAGTGAGTTTCCCCATAGGAAGTAAGAGAAACTCACTTGATTGGTTCCACCTCCTCCCCGCGGCCACCGCTGTCTATGGGAAAATTGGGCTGAACATAAGAATAGCCTTACTGGGTCAGACCAGTGGTCCATCAACTCCAGTAGCCCTTTCTCACAGTGGCCAATCCAGGTCACTAGTACCTGGCCAAAACCCAAGGGCAAGCAGTGGCTACCCCCATGTCTTTCTTAATAACAGACTATGGACTTTTCCTCCATGAACTTGTCCAAACCTTTCTTAAAACCAGCTACGCTATCCGCTCTTACCACAAAGCTTAACTATTCTCTGAGCGAAAAAAAAATTTCTCCTATTGGTTTTAAAAGTATTTCCCTGTAACTTCGAGTGTCTCCTAGTCTGTGTAATTTTTGACGGAGTGAAAAATCGATCCACATGTACCCATTCTACTCCACTCAGGATTTTGTAGACTTCAATCATATCTCCCCTTAGCTGTTTCTTTTCCAAGTTGAAGAGCCTAACCTATTTAGACTTTCCTCATATGAGAGGAGTTCCATTCCCTTTATCATCTTGGTTGCTTTTCTTTGAACCTTTTCTAGTGCCACTATATCTTTCTTGAGATAAGGAGACCAGAATTGAACGCAATACTCCAGATGAGATCGCGCCATGGAGCGATACAGGGGCATTATAATATTCTTAGTCTTGTTAACCATCCCTTTTTTAATAATTCCTAGCATCCTGTTTGGTTTTTTGGCTGCCGTCACACTTTAGTCGGAAAGTTTCATCGTATTGTCTATGATGACACCCAGATCCTTTTCTTGGGCGCTAATCCCCAAGGTGGACCCTAGCATCCGGTAACTGTGATTCAGGTTATCCTTCCCAATGTGCATCACTTTGCATTTGTTCACATTAAATTTCATCTGCCATTTGGACGCCCAGGTAGGTCTGAATTCAGCAAAATTGAGGGTATCCAAAGGGTCCCCACCTCGAAAATCCTATTATCCCAGGACAAGCAGGCAGCAAATTCTTGACTGATGGGTGACGGCACCGACGGAGCCCCGGTACGGACAATTTTAGAGTGATTGCACTCTAAGAACTTGGAAAGTTCTAGTAGGCCGCACCGCGCACGCGCGAGTGCCTTCCCGCCCGACAGAGGCGGTCCACAGTTTCTTAGTTTCCGCGGAGCTAAGAAGTCGCATTTTTCAACGGCTGTTGAAAACTTTTCTTATTCGCCTTCCCGCTCGCGAAACCTTTTTGGGAAAATTTTTTCCTTTATTTCTTTTCTTTTTTCTAAAAAAAAAAAAAAACCGAGTATTTTTCGTTATTTTTCTTCATTTCGGTTTTGCCCCGGCGGGGCCTGCTGCCACCATCGAGGCCTCGGCCTTCGATTTGGCAGAAGCCGTTTTTACTTTCATGCCCCCCCAGCCAGGTTTTAAAAAGTGCCAGCGGTGTGCACGGCCTATATCCCTCACGGACCCGCACAACTGGTGCTTACAGTGCCTAGGTCCTGAGCATCAGGCTTCCACCTGCACCCGCTGTGCCACGTTAAAAAAAACATACCTTAAAAAATCGCCAGATACAGCAGCGCTTGCTTTTCGGTGCCGATATGTCCGATCCTGCGGCATCGACACCGGTATCGGCCCCATCTCAGTCGGCACCCACTTCGTCGACACTGCGTGATACTGCGCCGGCGTCGCAACACCCAGGTAAGCCGGCTAAGAAGCCTTCCCCGCTGGAGCGCCCTCCGGTCTCGATTGCAGCGAGCCCAGTCCTGCCGACCGTGAGGCGCCAGCGGAAGCGCTCCGCCCCTATCGAGGTGAGTCCCTCGACTTCGGGCTCCTCATCTCCGGGGCGTCGAGCGGCACCGCAGGTACCGCAAAAGAAAAAGGCGGTACCGATGCCTTCTTTGGATGAGCGCATTGCAGCCGTCCTACAGGTGCAGCTCAAGGAGCAGTTACAGCAACTCCTTCCTGCTCTATTGGCACCGAGCCTTCCAGTCCCGGTCCGGTCTGAGTCACTGGTACCGGCAGTGGAGCAACCTCTATTGTCTGTATCCACTGCTTCGGTACCGGTGCACTCTGCCTCATCGATATCGATGCCACTCCTCGCACCGGAACCGAGGGCCCAGCATCAATCGGTGCAGACTTCGGCACCGTTACAGTCGGTAACATCACCCGGTACCGTATCTATGCGGTCTGGTAAGTCGGTTCGCAAATCCCGACACCTAGAACCCTCTACTCCGGAGTCTCGAGACCATAGCTCCCATATTAGGGACCCTGATCTGTGGGGTGACTCCGAAGAGCCTTTTCTTTCTGAGGGTGAGTGTTCCTCGGATGAGGATAATCCTGCTGCTCCAGATCCATCCTCAAAACAGGATTCTACATCTTTCACTTCCTTCCTGAAAGAGATGTGTGAATCTCTTTCCATTCCTTTGGAGGCTGAGTCTAAAAAATCCAAGGCCTTCCTTGATGCCCTTGACTTCGATCAGCCTCCAAAGGAATTTTTGAAACTCCCTCTTCATGACATCCTGAGGGAAACTTTCTATAAGAACCTAGATACTCCTTTGACCATCCCAGGAGCTCCCCGTAAATTAGATTCATTATATAAAGTAATCCCTATTCCTGGATTCGATAAGCCACAGCTTCCACATGAATCTCTGCTTGTGGAATCTACACTTAAGAAGTCCACGGGAGCCAGTGTATATGCTTCTGTCCCTCCTGGCAGAGAAGGCAAAGCCATGGACAAATTCGGTAAGAGGTTATACCAGAATGCAATGTTAGCTAATAGATCTGGTAATTATGCTTTTCACTTTTCTTTTTATCTCAAGCATCTCCTTACCACCATGGCTTCCTTTGAAAGGTACCTTCCTCAGCGGAAATGACAGGCTTTCCACCACTGCTCGTCTTCTCTGTTCCAACTTCGTAAATTTATGGTAAGATCAATTTATGACACGTTTAAGCTTACCACTAGAGCCACGGCCATGTCTGTAGCCATGCACCGCCTTGCCTGGCTTAGAGTATCCGAGCTTGATGTCAACCATCAAGATCGGTTGGCTAATGCCCCATACCTGGGGGATGAGCTCTTTGGGGAATCCATGGACTCGACCACCCAAAAGCTCTCCGCCCATGAGACTCGCTGGGACACTCTGCTCAAAACGAAAAAGAAAGCTCCACCGGCACGACCTTTCAGACAGCAGTCGGCCTATCAACGCCGTTATGTGGCTCGTCCATTGCCATCAGCTCCCCAGCAACCTAGGCGTCAACGTCAGCAACAACGACAGACTCCTAGGCCATAGCAACAGCAACCTGTGAAGCCACCTTCACAGCAAAAATCTACGCAGCCCTTTTTACTTGATTCTCCAGGGCATAGCCAGCGTCCAAACATCTACCCACCTACCTCAACCTATAGGTGGCCGTCTCACTTTGTTCCTCAGCCGGTGGGAAGTTATCACTTCGGACCAATGGGTCCTCAACATCATCCGCCACGGCTACTCTCTCAACTTTCAGACCCTGCCTGCCCAAAGTCTACCAAGAGAGTCTGCTTCGAACACTCCTCAGTCTTCCCTCCTTCTCCAGGAGGTTCAATCCCTCCTCCTTTTGAACGCCATAGAGGAAGTTCCTCTAGATCAAAAGGGACAGGGATTCTACTCCCGTTACTTTTTAGTCCCCAAAAAAACAGGAGATCTCAGACCAATTCTAGATCTTCGCGATCTCAACAAATGCTTAGTCAAAGAAAAATTCAAGATGCTTTCTTTAGCCACTCTCTACCCTCTTCTCAATCAAGACGACTGGCTATGCTCCCTCGATCTCAAAGAGGCATACACTCACATACCGGTCAATCTGACCTCCAGACAGTACCTTCGTTTCATGATCAATCACTGTCATTACCAATACACGGTGCTGCCCTTCGGCCTTGCCTCTTCTCCAAGAGTGTTCACCAAATGTCTGATTGTGGTGGCGGCCTTTTTACGCTCTCACCACCTTCAGGTCTTTCCTTACCTGGACGATTGGTTGATAAAGGCCAATTCATCTCAGACAGTACTCCTGGCCACCAACCAAACCATCCTGTTTCTCCAACTTCTGGGGTTCGAGATCAATCTACCCAAATCTCATCTCATCCCCACTCAGAGACTTCAATTCATTGGAGCGGTGTTAGACACAGTCCTCATGAGAGCGTTCCTGCCGTCCAACCGTCTTCAAACTCTGCAGTCTCTATGTCAGCAGGTGCTTCCACAACGTTCCATCTCTGCCAAGCAAATGATGATACTCTTGGGTCACATGGCCTCCACAGTTCATGTCACACCCTTCGCACGTCTTCACCTGCGCACTCCTCAATGGACCCTAGCTACCCAGTAGTCCCAAGCGACCGATCCCTGCTCACGACACATATCTGTGACATTGTCTCTTCGTCAGTCTCTACAATGGTGGTTGATATCCTCAAATCTCTCCAGAGGTCTTCTGTTCCATCTACCTCCTCATCAACTTGTCATCACCACCGACGCCTCCCCTTATGCCTGGGGAGCTCATTTGAACGAATTCCAAACTCAGGGACTTTGGACAGCCCAGGAAATGAAGCATCACATCAATTTCCTGGAACTCAGAGCGATGTTTTATGCCCTCAAGGCCTTCCAACATCTTCTCTTTCCTCAAGTCCTCCTGCTGTGCACAGACAATCAAGTTGCGATGTACTACATCAACAAGCAAGGGGGGACAGGCTCTCGCCTCTTGTGCCAGGAAGCCCAGAAGATTTGGGCTTGGGCCACAGATCACCACCTTTTTCTGAAAGCTATCTACATTCAAGGAGAACAGAATTCTTTAGCAGACAAGCTCAGCAGAATTCTTCAGCCTCATGAGTGGACACTCGATCCTTTAACTCTACAGTCCATCTTCGCTCAGTGGGGCACTCCTCAGATAGACCTCTTTGCAGCTCCTCACAATTACCAGCTGCCCTTATTCTGCTCCAGACTCTACTCTCCTCACCGTCTGGCAGCGGATGCATTTCTCCTCGATTGGTCCAATCTGTTCCTGTACGCTTTCCCTCCTCTGCCTCTCATGTTGCGAACCTTGTTCAAGCTCAGGAGGGAAAGAGCCACCATGATTCTGATTGCTCCACGGTGGCCCAGGCAACATTGGTTCTCCCTTCTACTTCAACTCAGTGCCAGGGAGCCTTTTCTTCTTCCGCTGTTTCCTTCTCTGCTTACGCAACATCAGGAGACACTTCTGCATCCCAACCTTCCGTCTCTGCACCTGACAGCTTGGTTTCTCTCGGGCTGACTTCTCATGATACTTCTTTGTCTCAGCCCATTCGTTCCATTCTGGATGCCTCCAGGAAACCGGCCACTCTGCAATGTTACCATCAGAAGTGGACACGATTTTCTTCCTGGTGTCTTCTTCATCAACATGATCCCACTTCCCTTGCTGTGGAGACTTTGTTGGATTATCTACTTACTTTGTCTGACTCTGGCCTTATGTCTACTTCCATCAGAGTCCACCTTAGTGCTATTGCTGCTTTTCATGAGCCAGTTCATGGGAAACTTCTCTCGGCTCATCCTTTGGTGTCCAGATTCATGCGGGGTCTTTTCAATGTGAAACCACCTCTTAAAGCCCCTCCTGTAATCTGGGATCTCAATGTGGTTCTTTCCGCCTTAATGAAGCCTCCATTTGAACCTTTGGCTACCACTCCTTTCAAGTTTCTCACTTGGAAAGTACTTTTCCTTATTGCTCTTATCTCTGCCAGGAGGGTCAGTGAGCTACATGCACTAGTTGCAGATCCACCTTTTACGGTCTTTCATCATGACAAGGTGGTTCTGCGTACACATCCAAAGTTTCTCGCTAAGGTTGTCTCTGAATTCCATCTCAACCAATCCATTGTTCTGCCTGTCTTCTTTCCGAAACCTCACTCTCATTCTGGAGAACAGGCTCTACATACTTTGGACTGTAAGAGGGCTCTAGCTTACTATTTAGAGCGTACTAAGCCCCACAGATCAGCTCCCCAACTCTTTCTGTCCTTTGATCCGAATAAATTGGGACGTCCTGTTTCTAAACGTACGTTGTCTAATTGGCTGGCAGCATGCATTTCATTCTGTTATGCTCAGACCGGACTGACACTGGAAGGTTCTGTCACGGCCCATAGAGTTCGAGCTATGGCAGCATCTGTAGCTTTCCTCCGTTCCACTCCTATTGAGGAAATCTGCAAGGCTGCTACTTGGTCCTCAGTTCATACTTTTACATCTCACTATTGTCTGGATGCTTTCTCCAGACGGGATGGACACTTCGGCCAATCTGTTTTGCAAAATTTGTTTTCCTAATGGCCAACCTTCCCTCCATCCCTCTTTTTGTTAGCTTGGAGGTCACCCATCAGTCAAGAATATGCTGCCTGCTTGTCCTGGGATAAAGCACAGTTACTTACCGTAACAGGTGTTATCCAGGGACAGCAGGCAGATATTCTTGCGTCCCACCCACCTCCCCGGGTTGGCTTCTTAGCTGGCTTATACTAACTGGGGACCGCGCGCCTCTGTCAGGCGGGAAGGCACTCGCGCGTGCGCGGTGCGGCCTACTAGAACTTTCCAAGTTCTTATAGTGCAATCACTCTAAAATTGTCCGTACCGGGGCTCCGTCGGTGCCGTCACCCATCAGTCAAGAATATATGCCTGCTGTCCCTGGATAACACCTGTTACGGTAAGTAACTGTGCTTTTTCAGTAATTTTGAACTTTTAGTTGTGCTCCCATGGTCCGTTTTTGGCACTAAAAAGCTCCTGCGCTGTCCATCTTGGATTTTAAAATTATATTTCAAAAGCCACATTGCCTCGATTTTGGTAAAAATGGATTAGTATGGATGCCTCAGGTGGTTCAGATGCAATATCATGCCAAATTTGTGCTGGATGCTCAGATGAGGAGTGTCTTTCTGCCGCGGGGTATGAGAGGAGTGGGTGGGAGCCATGGCATGGCCTTCTCTGGTCACTTCATGGGTCAGGAGGTGCAGAAAGCTTGAAATTTCTGGTTGTAAAGCCCTGTTAGAGCTTCTTAAATGCGATTCAACATCACCAGCAAAGCACTTTTACCCCTGACCCTAAGAAGAGACATATGGCAGACCGCAGAGGTCCACGGAGGTCCTTAGTCAGGTCTTTGATGCTGATTTTGATGAATGCAGCTTACCAGAAGTATAAAGGGTTGTCTGTGTGTCGGCTAGTTAGCTTTTAAAGGAGCTTCCACAAAGTGAGGTCTCGCTGTAACTGGTAGAGCTACAGGAACCAGAGATCCAGTCAGAAAAGGACTGGGACAATCTGGGGTTGGATGCAATTCCACTGCTCTCTTGCCATGTATCCTCCTTAGAGAAATCTAGTTCTTGGTATAGGAGAAGCAACCAGGGGTCAGTGGCAGCCCTAGTCCTGCCCAAAGCACACCTTCAACACGCCCCCTTGAAATTTAGACAAACTACTGACAAATGGCACATAAAATTATCTAGAAAATAGGTTTCAAAAATGTGATTTGGATGTTTTAGCAATTAAAACGTCCAAGTGCTCCTTTATGCCATTTTATGGACAAATTTGACATTTGAAAATGGGCTTGATAGGTGCCTATGTGTCTCTATAAAATACCAACACAAATCCTTCAGAAACTATACCTAAAATGAAAGTGCAGATGTATGTCTGCTTAGTAGCAGGTGTAAGTGTTCATGAGTGTTTCATAAAGTATATGTGCAATTACAACTCTACCTGCACTCTGCCCCAGAACACACCCATACTAAAGTTAAATACAAGTAGATATATGCATTTGGTAATTCTGTAAGAGAAAATGTTATATGTATCTACTGGCATAAATGTGCAAAAATTATTTTATAAAATTATCTTCATATTGTGCAAAAGACTTGCCTGCTCCTGGGTTTTACACCTGTATACACTGGTCAATTGTGTAAGAGCCTACCTGGTCCTTTAAAACACTATTCTACATGCTAATTTCCCTTCTAAGATTACCCCCTGCTTTATGCTTGTAAATGCCTTTGAAAATTATCTTTATTGGATATTTGTTTCTAGTTTGTCATCTAAAACAGAAATATGTATTGAATATTTTGCATTAAGTTGCATTTTATGCTATTGCACAATTGCAGTTTCTGCTTGCCAAAGTGTGGTAAAGGAAAACCAGCACTTATACGACGACACACCATAGAAGACAGAAGTGAATTGATATCTTGTATTGAGACTGGAAACTATACAAAAGCAGCAAGGATTGCAGCTGGTAAATAGATTTATATTTGGAATTAAAACTACAATGGTTACATTTTATCTTAATATGTTAACTTCCCTAATTGCTGATACTATTTTTTTATGTGACAGATTTTTGAAAAGGAATATGCCTTATAGAAAATATTGGGTGTATCAGAAAAAGTTGATGTAGCACAGACTTGAAGTTTGTGATGACATGCACCCATCTTTCTTGACATTATTCACCTTCCTCCATGCACACAACACACACCCGCTGTCAAATTATCATTCTCTTTTATTTTCTTTCATCTCTCCACTCATCATTCCACTGTCACGTTTACACTTTTCTTCTAAGTTATTTCATCTCTCCCAAGAGCTGTCATTTCTGTAGTATACTGTTCTCGTCACGCCTGCACACAACTCGATTCAAGTTTCCTGTCATTCTTCATTCCCCCCCCCTCTTTTCCTTTCGCACACTGCGTATGATACACTCATCTCTCACTCCACTTTCACATCATGTATGTGTTTCTGATGTCATGCCCTGTCATCCATTCAAAATTAGCTGGTTTCCCGCAGCGTCTCTTCTTTCACTTTCGGTAGCAGTACTCACCCTGTACATTAGCCCAGAAAGAGAATTTCTTGCCTCCGATTCAAAGTAAGTGATCTGCAACCCTTGTGCCTTTTTACAGCGTTTGGTTTCACACTTGACTTTATTTAGTTTAAATTACAAGTTTGCATGCCACACTGTTGTGTGTTTAATCCTTCATTTTAATATCTCTCAGGTGTCTACACTGGCCACAATTCTTTAAATATTCAAAATTCTGTTCCCAGAGCTTCTTTGAAAACTACCTAAGCTAGAAATGGTTTTCAAGGGTGATGATGAGCCAAATTGACACGTTAAAGACTAAGTCACCTGGTCTAGATGGAATATATCCCAACTCAAACATGAAATTGCTGATCTGCTGTTAGTGATCTGTATTAACCTTTCGCTAAAGATTGGAGGGTAGCCAATGTTATGCTGTTTTTTAAAAAGGGTTCCAGGGGAGATCCGGGAAATTACAGACCAGTGCCAGGCAAAATAGTGGAAACAATTATAAAAAATAAAATTGTAGAACACATAGACAAACAATTTAATGGGACAGAGTCAGCATGGGTTTGGTCAAGAAAGGTCTTGCCTAACCAATTTGCTTGATTTCTTTGAAGGTGAGAATAAACATGTGGATAAAGGTGAGCCAGTCGATGTAGTGTATCTAGATTTTTAGAAAGCTTTTGACAAAGTTCCTCATGAGAGGCTCCTGAGAAAGTTAAAGACATGGGATAGGAGACAATGTTCAGTTGTGGATTAGGAATTGGTTATCTTGCAGAAAACAAGAGAGTAGGTCATTTTTCTCAATGGAGGAAAGTAAATAGTGGAGTGCAGCAGGGATCTGTACTAGAGAGTTGCGCGGGGACAGAAATCCCACCCGTCCCCACCCGTCCCCGCCAAAATCCCACCCATCCCCACCCGTCCCCGTGAGGAATCCCCTCCGTCCCCACCCGTCCCCGCGAGGAATCCCCTCCGTCCCCACCCGTCCCCGCGAGGAATCCCCTCCGTCACCATCCTTCCCTATAAACTTCAGAAATAGTTATTTTATTTAATTATGCTACTGAATTAAAGGCTCTGGTAGAGACCCATTTACAAATAAGCAAAGAGACTATTAATTTGGAAATATTAATTGGGAAGAATACATACTTTGTAAATGGGTTTCTACCAGAACCTCTAATGTAAATATAAAATATAAATACTCAGCTGATGAGAACCCACAAACTGTCAGCTGAGGACTTCCTTTGCAGTTGGCCTGGGGTCCCTTTTGCCAAGCTTGGCAGGCAGCAGTAGCGTCCCTGAGTCACAGATGCTGGCACCTCAGTGGCTCATGGATGCTGCCAGCGACTGCTGCGCTTGGTGGAGGGGAGTTCTGACCATCTCTAGAGGAGGTCCTCTGCTGGCGGTGCTTGGGGATCCCCACCAGTCACAGCAAGGGCCAACAAGTACTTCAACACTGTAGAAATAAAACCAGAAATGCATTTCCTTTTCTTTTGAACACAAAATAAAGATATCTGCCATATACATTTCCCAAGGCAGATGACTCTATGCAATGTCACCTCGGTAACAAAATACAAAAATAGACAAATACACCCCCTCCCTTTTTACTAAACCACAATAGTAGGTTTTAGCACAGGGAGTTACGCTGAATGCCTCGCGCTGCTCTCAATGCTCATAGGCTCCCTGCGCTAAAAAACAATATTGCGGTTTAGTAAAAGGGAGCCATAGTGCAAAATATAGACAGCAGATATAAATTCTCAAAACAGACACATTTTGATCACTAAATTGAAAATAAAATCATTTTTCCTACCTTTGCTGTTTGGTGATTTCATGAGTCTCTGGTTGCACTTTCTTCTTCTGACTGTGCATCCAATCTTTCTTCCTTTCTTTCAGCCTCCTGTATGTTTCCTCTCCTCCAGACCTCATTCTCTCCCCCAACTTTTTCTTTCTGTCTCCCTGTTCCCCCTTCTTTCTGTCTCTCTGTCTGCCCCCTTTCTTTCTTTCTCCGTGCCCTCCCCCAAGCCACTCGGTTTGCTGCCACAGCCATCGGAGAATAGCCCCTAAGCCACCGCCGTCCCAAGCTTTCCCTGCAGAAGCGTCGCGCTGACCAGCATTCCGCTCCCTGACGTCAATTCTGACGTAGGAGAGGAAGTTCCGGGCCAACAAGGCATTTCTCCTCATTCCATCCAGCCTGAGCCCCATCTCTCCTTGATCCAGCATTTCCCTTCTGTGTCTGTCAGAATTACCATTCCACCTATTTTCCAGCATCACCCTTCTTTGTGTCCATCTCACCTATATCCGTATCTCACCACTTTTTCAGAATCTTCATTTGTCTCTGTCCTTGTCTTTACCCCATATTCACCATTTGCCCTTTCAATGTCTTTATCTCCCCCCCCACACACACACACTTTTTCAGCATTACTTCTATGTCTCTATTTCACCTCCTCTTCATGTCCCCTCTGTATCTCTATCCTTATTCAGAAGGTCCTGCTTACCCTTTCTCTTCTTTGTGTCACTATCTCCATTTTCAGCTTTCCCCCCTTTTCCTTTGTTAATGCACCCTGTAGCCAGAATCTTTCCACCCTCTCTCCACTCCGGCCCAGCCCAGTATGAAATATTTCCTTTTGTTTCTCTCCCCTCTCTCTTCTCCTCCCTCACCCACGAGTCCTGCATCTGGCCCTCTCCCTTCTACCTGCACCTGGCAACACCCCCCTGCTCCGCGGCTCTCTTCAGCAACTCGTCAGCAGCGGTGATCAAGACAAGCTGCCGACATCGAGGCCTTCCCTCTACGAGTCCCACCTTTGTGGAAAAAGGAAGTTGAAACAAGCGGGACTCGCAGAGGGTAGGCCCCGACGTCAGAAGCTGCTGCTGAGTTGCCGAAGAGAGCCGCAGGTAGAAGGGAGAGGGAGATAGGAAGGCTGTAGAAGCTCCGGAGCATGACACCGAACCCGGCCAGGATGATTTCTTTTTCAGGCTGCTGCTGCCGCTGCCATCCCCCACCCGAAATGACAAAAAACAGCCTAATGCCCGCGTCGGGAAATAGCCATGCTGAGCAGTGAGCTCAGCACGTACACAGATGAAAGCCTTGCTTGCTGATTGGTCCGGCGGCACGGTGGGGCGGGGCCACCGGACCAATCAGCAAGCAAGGCTTTCATCTGTGTACGTGCTGAGCTCACTGCTCAACATGGCTATTTCCCGACGCGACGCCGGCCAGACTTGTAAGCTGCATGCTTGCATCGCCAGAATTTAGGTAGGTTGTTTTCATCCCCGTGGGAGTCCCGTGGGCAAGGGGGCGTCCCCGTGGGAGTCCCGTGGGTCAGGGGGGCATCCCCGTGGGAGTCCCGTGGGCCAGGGGGCGTCCCCGTGGGAGTCCCGTGGGCCAGGGGGGGAACCCGCGGGATCCCCGCGGGACCCGCGGGATCCCCGCGATCCCCGTTCCCGTGCAGACCTCTAATCTGTACTAGGACAGTGCTATTTACCTTATTTATAAATGATCTGAAAATTGGAATGACAAGTGAGGTGATTAAATTTGCAGATGACATTAAACTGTTCAAAGTTTTTAAAACGCATACAGACCTTAGGAGATTGTCAGACTGTCAGAAGAGTGTGTGGCACGGTGGTTGAAGCTACAGCCTCAGCACCCTGGGATTGTGGGTTCAAACCCCACGCTGCTCCTTGTGACCCTGGGCAAGTCATTTAATCTTCCAGAGCCCCAGGTACGTTAGATAGATTGTGAGCCCACCAAAAATGCTGGAGTACCTGATTGTAAAACCGCTTAGATAACCTTGATAAGCGGTATATAAAATCCTAATAAACTTGAAACTTGACTGGGCATCCAAATGGCAGATGAAATTTAATGTGGACAAATACAAAGTGATGCACATTGGGAAGAATAACCCAAATCATAGTTACCAGATGTTGCAGTCCACCTTGGGGGTCACCACCCAAGAAAAAGATCTGGGTGTCATTGTAAACAATACAATGAAACCTGCCCAATGTGCCAAAAAAGCAAACAAGATGCTCAGAATTATTTTTAAAAGGGAGGTTAACAAGATTAAGACTGTTATAATGCCTCTGTATCGCTCCAGGGTGTGACCTCATCTTGAGTATTGCATCCAATTCTGGTTACCTTATCTCAAGAAAGATATAGCGGAACTAAAAAAAGGTTCAAAGAAGAGCGACCAAGATGATAAAGGGGATGGAACTCCTCTTGTATGAGGAAAGAGTAAAGAGGTTAGGGATCTTCAGCTTGAAAAAGATGGCTGAGGGGAGATATGATTGAAGTTTACAAAATTGTGAGTGGTGTAGAATGAGTACAAGTAAATTGACTTTTTTACTGTCGATAATTACAAAGAATAGGGGACACTCAAAATTACAGGAAAATACTTTTAAAACCAATAGGAGGAAATATTTTTTCATTCAGAATAGTTAAGCTCTGGAAAGCATTGCCAAAAGATGTGGTAAGAGCGGTTAACGTTACTGGTTTTAAAAAAGGTTTGGACAAGTTCCTAAAGGAAAGGTCCATAGTCTGCTATTGAGGCAGATATACGGGAAGCCACTGCTTGCCCTGGATTGGTAGCATGGAATGTCACTACTATTTGTTTTGTTTGCTAGGTACTAGTAACTGGATTGGCCACTGGGAAGATGAGATATGGTTAGATGGACCATTGGTCTAACCCAGTAATGCTGTTCTAATGTTCTTAGATTAAAGTACTCTATTTGAAATTAACCTTTTCCTATCGTGTGTCCCGGATGACGGGACATTCCAAAAATGACATAGATAGTGGATAAACAGTCTGTATGGACTAATAAGGAGCCAGGAACACAAAATATTTGAATTTACAGATTTATGACTTATTTACATTATGTTTACAATAGCCATAAATGATAACGGTGAATAATACAAAACTTTGCTAAAATAATTACGATTGGAACCAGCGTAACGTAAAATTTATTACGATAGGAAAAGGTTAAACCCATTAAAATCTAAAGTGTAACCCAGGCTGAGCACTAGCTACATCCTTTGCGTCATTTCTGGTAGGCCATGTTTTGTCCTTAGAATCTTCCATAAAAATCTTACTGTATCTTTGTTTACAAAATTATTTTTAATGCAAATAGATTTGATTCTGTCACAGTTCTCAAATATGCATATTAGTTCTCATTTAACTACCAAGCCAAGTTAAAATCTTAACAGTGGTCTATAGAGCCTTTTATATCGATTTACTCACATTATTTTTATGACCTTTTGATCCCATATGTCCCTAGTAGAACTCTGTTCCCAGGACCACAATCGCCTTGTAATTCAACCTGTATCTACAGGTCAACTAAGATATTACTAGATATTTGGCTTTCTTTCTTACTGTGCTGGTCTCTTCGGAATGCACTTTCCTTGTCTCTTCATCAAGAAACTAACTTTAAAAAGTATAAAACAGGCCGTGAAGAGACAAATTTTTCCTCCAACCTTCTGTGAGGATTTTAATGGTGCTTGGTATTGATTTACAGAGAGTTGTCAGTTTTAAGATCTTTTGTCTGTAAATTTTTCTTGTCTTCTGCTTCTCTCTTTCCATTCCTTCTCTTCCTTCCCACTCCTGGTATGTATCTTTAATACTTAATTTGATTTATATAAATCAATTTGATTAAATCTTCATTTGATTTATATAAACCACTCTAAATTGTACCTTTGAGAAGGGTGGTATAGCAAGTTAATTAATAAACATAAATTGAGATCCCCCTCATTCTAATCAATATCATGATAATGTTATATTAGATGAACTGTTTGATTTTGATCTGAACGTCTTGTCAAAATCAATAAACATTATCCTTTTTTTCAGTTATCTTTCAGACGATATTCAAAGCAATTTAATAGGCAGAAATGGATCCTGATCTGCTAAATTGTCTGTCCAGGGCTACTACTATTAGTAATTTCTATAATGCTACTAGGCAAACACAGCACTGTACATACCTTACTTGCTAATTTTCAGCAGTATTTAACCAGTTAGCACTACTCAAAATAAACGGTTCGAGCTGAACTGAAAACCGGCTATTTGGGGGGCAATCCAGGGGAGGAGTCAACACTTGGCCAGTGACTTGCTTTATGCAGTAACCCACAGCCATCATGTTTCTATTACGCACGTGGGGGTCTCTTAGAGACAGGAAGAGATAATGGCTACTTCGGATGGACAAACTAGATGGCCATTTGGCTTTTATTTGCCATCATGTTTGTTTCTTTTGCTGAATTTCACACTTTACTGGCTATGCTTTAGCACGATCTGGAAACACAAAAATTCATTGCCAGAACCCAGGGTGGACAGACATTGAATTTTTGGGTATAATGCTGGCTGCAGTCAGCAAAACACTGATAGCCTCTTGCTAAAAATTGGCCCTTTATTTCTGTGAATTCTACTGGACTAATGCACACTAATTTATTCAGCTTTATTCCATAGACAGTTTATTTTAAAACAAATTTTATGATCTGATTTGCATTCTAGAAGTTGGACAGAGCAATATGTGGATTTCAACCAGCATTTCAACATCTATTTTTGAGCCTCTGAAAGTAGTTTGGGCCAAATGTAGTGGATATCCTTCATATCCTGCACTGGTGAGTACTGAGCAGAAAATCTTTAAGTTAGAAATTATAACTACCACTAAAAGAGATAGAGTAATGGCAGCAGAGTCAATTTTTAACATTAATGTATTGAAATTTGAAACTGAAATTATAAATACAATAAAAAAGAATTTTTAAAAACACTTTTCGTAAATACAACTTCCAGTGCAAAAAGGACATGTCCTGAACATGTTGGTAGTGCATCTTCACCCACAAGGGATACAGAAGGTATCATCTTACATTTCTAACACCACATCCCTGCATTACCAGGCACTGCCCTCTCCTCAGTTTTTTCCTTTTGCAAGCGAGGACGTGTTTTGTTCATCTGCATTGCTTAATACATATTATTTTCAGGTATTAAAGTTTTTTCGAGACTTTGGGTGGTTTAGAGTTCCCAGTAGAAATTGCTCGTACACATCTCCACAGTTGCTGTAAGGTTTAGGTACAGCACCCTTGTGTCAATTGATTTAGGACCCCTGATGAAGGCATTGTATTAGCTGAAACATGGACTGTGTTTGGTTTGGATCTCACTCTTGTGAGGTTGTACTATCAATGATAGTGTGTACCTGAGGCTGCTTCAATTTGTTTTATATGACTATTTGTATTGAGAAATTAATAAATATCATCTCCTGGACATCCGGAAACTTGTGCTCCACTTTGTGCTTTCGTTATATACTGATGTATCTCCTATTAGATTCCAAGCAGATTACAAAAATTTACAAAGGGTGATTAAGAAGAAAGGTTATTTATACTGTCTGGAATTAAAGAATGCTTATATCCTGCATACCAATAAATCCAAGTTGCAGGAATTTTCTAAGATTTGTAGTAGAGAAACATCACTACAAGTATCACGTAATGCTGTTTGGCCTTGCATCATTGCCAAGAATAATCACAAAGTGACTAGCAGTCATCAGAGCATCAGTCTATGTAGATTAGAGAGTGCATATGTTTCTCTACCTGGATATTTGGCTGGTCAAGAGCGCATAAGGGAAGATGCAAATGAAACAATGCACATGACTATTTATTTGTTAGAGCCCCAAATCACAATTGAGCTCATCACAAAATTTGGAATTCATAGATGCCCTCAGGCATACACGTTTCTTCTGCAACAGCAGATCTTGACCTTAATATCACTTTCTGAAGTGAACAGGATCAGTAGATATCAACATGCTAGAATAGAAGTTAAGAATGCTAAGTCACTTGGCCTCCACAGTTCATGTAATGTCTATGGCACCTCTCGATTTGTGGCAGGCTCCATGGATCCTGCTCATCCAATGGTCATAAGCCATGGAGAATCTTCAGAATGTCATGTCAGTTACAGTTCTGCTCAGGGACTTGTTTTTGTGGGTGGTCCAATCCAGTCTAGCAAAATGTCTTCTATATTCCTAAAATTCAAAGGTACTAACCAAGATGCATCTTGCCTGGAATGGGGAGCTCATATAGATGGACTTCACACTCAGAGTTTCTTCTCAGCTCAGGAAAAACTTCTGAATCTAAATCAATTTGGAATGTTCTACATGGTTTCAGAAATTATTGTCCAATCAAGTAATTCTAGTTCAGGCAGGCAACCAGGTTGCAATATATCAACAAGCAGGGAGGTACAGGCACATACCTCCTGTGTTTAGAAAGCTTTCAAATTATGGAAGTGGGCCATCAATCAAGAGAAGTCCTTCAGAGCCTACATACCTGGCAGGAGAAGACATCTGTCTGGCTTATAGGCTGAGTTGGATTCTGCAACATCACAAGTGATATCTTGATGAGAGCTTAGCCCAAAATGTCTCTAAAGAGTATGGCACCCCATTGATATGTCTTTTTGCCAATCATTACAGTCCCTCAGTACTGCTCCAGGCTAGGATTACATAGCAGAATAGCCTCTGAAAAAAAATCAAAACGAGAGAAAAAAAATAACTAAATTCTCAAATAGTGTAAACCAAAAATCAAGAGAATTTAGATAAATGCTACTAAATCTAAATAAATGATAATGTGTGCTCAGTGAAATAAACATCAATAAATGCCACTTGGAAGCTGGAAAGATGTTTAACCAGTTACATCATAGGACACTTCATCACACCTATAGATATGTATGTAATACTTGAAGATAAGAAAAGTACTTATCTCAGCTGTTTCTCCAAAGTCCTGATCAGGAAGGCAGTAATCAGAGTGCCAGTTGGCAAACAAGTCCATGTATGCTTTTTTCCCCAGATGTCCTCCGTGAAAAAAATCAAATCAAAAATAGTCCATACATTGTCCACATCCACAACTATAAAATATAAAATAAACGCAAACTCCACTCTGCTTCCTCGACACAGATCGTGTTTCAAACAGGTCTTTCTCAAGAGGAAGAATTCAACGCTGAAAGTGGAAAACATAGGTAGTCAGCCCGAGTATTCAAAAAATGTAATCAAACATGTTCAAAAAATATATATATATAAAGCTTAATACCATGATAAAGCTTAACCCCCCTCTTACCATCCCCTCCCTAACCCCAGATCCTACTTTTCCCTCTCTTGGAAACCTTCTCTGATCTAACGTTGTAATCCTTCTTCCATAACTCTTTTTGTAATCCGCTTTGATCCGAAAGGTAATGGCGGAATAAAAATCTGTAATGTAATGTAATATTACATTACATTAGTGACTTCTTTTCCACCATTACCTTGCGGTTCAAGGCGGATTACATAAGAGGTTATCTGGACAATTCCAGAAGAGTTACATAGTTGAGCGGAGACCGCACACTCCCAAACTCAGCTGGGCAAAACCACGTGATGCAAGAAGGGGGGCACAAGCCTTTAAAACTCATCAAAAACAGTGGTGTATGTTCCACAGCTGCAAATCATCAACGAGGCAGCCTGGGGTAGAATGGAAACAACACAGGGCTCAGAGAAAGACTCAAAAAAACAGAGCACAAAAATTATTATAAAAATTAACGTGGCACAAAGCCACTCAATTTCTCTGTTGAGGCCTTGAGGTATAACAGTGCCCCATTCAAAGATCAACCGTTGTTCCTGGTAAGTTAACAGCTGGGAGATGACACCTCCATTGTTAGAACTGAACTGTTTTAAAACACAAAACTTCAAATCTGATAAAGAATGATTAGATTGGCCCCAGTGTTCAACCAACAACGATTCAGTTTTATTAGTTCGAATGCAGCTCAAATGCTCCGCAATTCTGATTTTCACTGGTCTTTTAGTTTGTCCAATATAGAGTTTACGGCAAGGACAAACTATGCCGTAAACTACTTGGGCAGAGTTGCAGTCTGTCTTGCACCTTAATTCAAAACTGACATTGACATTGGGGATCTCGAATGATAACGGCAATAGTGTAACACAGAATTAGTGTCAGTGTCCTTACGATAAATAGAAGTCTCAACTTTATCTCCATGATAACATAAGCCATATGTCTAAAAAGTTGACAATAGTGCTGTGACTCGTGGCAGTAAATTGAATGTTGGGATTACAGTGATTAAGATAAGTAAGAAACTCATCTAACTTAGTCTGAGTGCCTGCTCAGATGGCAAAAATGTCATCTATGTATCTCTTTCAGCTAATGACCTTGGGGGGGGGGGGGGGGGGAAAGCCAGAAGAATATACAAACTGTTCTT
Organism: Geotrypetes seraphini; assembly: GCF_902459505.1. Taxonomy (NCBI): domain Eukaryota; kingdom Metazoa; phylum Chordata; class Amphibia; order Gymnophiona; family Dermophiidae; genus Geotrypetes; species Geotrypetes seraphini. The sequence goes on along the minus strand of NC_047092.1, from coordinate 42,267,531 downwards.
CGAAAGCTGCCATGAAATTTAGCAAACAAGTTTTAAATAATTTCCTGAATTACATTTAAAAACCAGATTGTAGAAATAATGGATGAAATTCAGCATCCCAAGAGGCTAACTGATAGGAAAGTAATCGACTTACATATTTTTTTTGCATACAGCCCAGTAGAAGGGAAAAAAAAAACAAAATAAGAAGTGGTACATAGTAAATGTTTTGAGATGACCAACCAAAGTTGGCCAGTCAAGTATCTTGGGAGTAAGCTATACAATGCCTTATAATAAGTATATCCTAATTTAAATAGAACTTCGTTCTCTATCGGGAGCCAATGTAATTTACAATAATATGGTGTTACATGATCGTAATTTGTAAACCAAAAAGCAATCGTACTACTGAATTTTGTATAATACACAATTTATAAAAATGCTTATGAGATCCTGCTAAGTATATAATATTATTGTAATCAATATTCCAGTGTAATAAGAATGGTATGCTGAACCATAGGGTTGTCCATGCCTGCGCGCAAGCATTCTGCAGAAGATGTCTTATCAGTTCTTCCTCTGAAGTTGTCTTTCTGATTTGCTCCTTTTATTTCTCTATTTTTGTGGTCTTTTTTAGTTGTTTGTGTTTTTTAAGCAGCTCCGGGACCAACTGTGCCTGCTTGGAGAGGAGCAGACTCTGTCTGCAGCTGGCAGGTGCATCCTTCAGGGACCTGTTCAGCCAGGTGCTGAATATTTGTGGAGGCCAGGGTTCTGGGCCCTCAGCATTTGCTTGCTTCCTTGACTCAGTTAAGAGCTTAAGCGCAAGGCTGTTAGGCTTCAATGTCAATGGGGCAGTCATGGTGCTGGCTGTGGTTTCAGCCCCCCTTCTCCTTTCAGCAGTTGCTGCAGCCTAGGGGAGTGAAGGTTCAGTCCAACTGAGGTCCAACTGACAGGCTGAAGATCTTGGCGTGACAGCTGACTGGTGGATTGAGGCAGAAAATCACTCCAGATCCAACTACTCTCAAGGAGCTGAGACAGGCTGCAGCACCTTATCCCCTGCCCATAGTCTATGAGTACAGGCTGTAACGGCCTATGGGGAAAATCAGAGGGAGGGTCTGAAAAACTGTGATTTGACTGTTTTTATAGATATAGTGTGCCCCCCCCCCCCCTTAAAATTCTATTTTGAGTTAATTTTGATTGGCCTGAAGCATTTTAAAGCCATTTTTGGTTCCAAAACACTGCCACGTTGGCCATCTTGGATTTTCAAGTGCTTAATTCTCAAACTTTCATAAAACACCTGGTTTATCTCAAAGTTGATAGGGATAAAGTCCTCAGACCCTAATACTCCTATATCATGCTTTATTTGTGCTGTATGAGCAGTTGAAGAGCACCTGTGCACCAAATGCAGTGCAGCATGTGAAGGAGGGGTGGGAGCTTCAGGCCTAGCCCCTATGCATGGCTCTAGGGCTGGAGAAAGGCAGATGGGCTCATCAGGGGGAGTGAAACACCTCTTGGCATCCTGGGATTGCACCTCTGCGCACCATAAGTGTAGAGAAATTTTGCAGCCCAAGAAAAGTTATTTGATTTACCCTAAGGGACAAGGAGACTTGCCCTCTCAGGCCTTTACCCCAGAGTTTATTAATCTCCCCTGGCAGGCTTATGTACATGGCAGAAGTCCACCGGTTCAGTCCACAAACAAGCAGACCAGTGTTCAGACCTCTCTGAAGTTTTGTAGCTCTTCCTCCCTAAAAGAGGAGACTATTTTGGCGTGTGATTGTCCTTCAGACAGGGACTCGGAGGACGAGGGGTCAGATATCCCTTTACTGTCCCAAAGGGAGGCTTTCCTGATAGGTGACACAGCTTCCCATTCAGAGGACCAAGGGTTATCGGCTATGGATCAGGGAAAAGATCCCTCCATCAGCTGACTTTCTAGGTCCTTGGCCTTAATTTTGTGTTAAACTTGGAAAGAGATCATTATCAAGTCCCTCTGAAAACTTAAAATAGATCCTCTGTAAACCCTATCTTCACAGTGTTCTCTACTGAGTGGGGTTTGGGCTCAGCCCATGTCTTTTCCATGGTACCCAGACATGAGGGTCTTAATCACAGAGCCTTGGGAGACCCCCCCCAAAAGCTCTCTGAGAGTGGCTAAAACTAAGGGAAAGCTGTGTCCCATGGATCAGGAATTCTAGCAAATATTATGCTAAAAGTGGACTCCATGGTAACCCAGGTGACCAGACACACTTCACTACCCAGTGAGGGAGGAGTGGTTTTAAAAGATCTGCAGGACCGAAGAGTGGATAATGGTCCTCAAGAGGCAGTTTGAGACTTTGACCTTGGGAGTCAAGGCTAAGGCTGCAGCCACAGCCTCCTTTGTGGCATGCGTCTCACACTATACTAATACATCATGCTTCAGTTTGGGAGTGCTTAAGTATGTCCCTATGGTTCAGAATACCATTTCTATTGCACTGGAAAAAGAGATTAGGTTCTTACCTTGATGATATATTTTCCAGTAGATGAGAATGGTGTGCTAAACCCCCCACCCAGCATTTATCTGATATGCCCACTTTCTGTCTTAAACTTCATGGTCAGCTTCACAGTTAAGATTTTCCTGTTAGACTATGGGATTATGAAGAGTCTTTGTAAATACTTAAAATGGAGGAATGTTTGAGCTCCATAAATGTTCAGGCTGTTATTTTCTTGTTTAACATGTTTCCTCTCAGAGGCTTGTTAATATTTTCTGTGCATTTAGCTAAGCAGATCAGATACTTTGTTTCGGGGAGTTCCCCATACCCCTTCTTCTCCTGTCTCTTCCTATAGGGCTGTCACTGGCTTTGGTATGAACTGAAGAGGGCAATAGAGACCAGGGAGATGGAAGAGGAGCTGAAAAGCTGTGATTGACTTCTGCAGAATGCTCTCGAGCAGGCATGGAGAAATAGATAAGTTTTGATTCCAGTTGTAATCCCTATGGTTCCCTAGCAAGTGGGTTGAAGAAGACTGAGGAAGGAGTTTCGAAACACAGACCATGTCTGGTTCTGGTTCTCAACATAACTGAACCATATTTTGGATACATACCGTTTGATACTTTAAGGATTGCGAATAAAAGTCTTGTTTTTTAATCAAGAACTTGGCATCTTGTACATTATTACTGCAGTTTCTTTTTTTGTTTGCAACCCTACGGTTCAGCATAGCATTCCTATCTATTGGAAAATATATTATCAAGGTAAGAACTTAATCTCTTTATACTGAATACTAAAGACTGCACCAATAACTGAAAAGGAAAGGGTTGAAAGTAAGTTCAAATGGTTTTAAGTTTCCATAACATTGTAAAACCTTTGTAAGCTACTGCATTAATTTGAGAAGACATAGTTAGATTTCTGTCAAATTGGACTCCCAAGATTTTAATTGTTTGCAGAATTGGATAAGCAATACCATTTATTATCAAAGTTTCATTCTCTACCTTATACGTAGATGCTAAGAAATGTTGTTTTCTCTTTAAGTTTAAATTCCAGCATCCAGTTTTCTAAAAGTCCCAAAGCTTTTATCTATTTTGGCCAGTTCTAAAAGAAAGAAGGAAGAAACTGGGAACACAACAGTGATATATCCTGAAAATCTACTACTATTTATCACTTATATAGTGCTGAAAGACATACACGGCACTGTACATTTTGACATTTAATAGACAGTCCCTGCTTGGAAGAGCTTACAATCTAACTTGGACAGACATGACATATAAGGTTGTGGATGCAGAACCCAAAGTGAGAGGAGTTAGGAATTGAAAACACTCGAAGAGGTGGGCTTTTAACTTGGACTTGAACACTGCCAGAAATGGAGCACACCATTGGGATTTGGGCAGTTTGTTCCAGACATACAGCACAAGATAGAATATGTGAAGTCAGTTGCTTCCTCAAAAGATGCACAATTCTATTATTGGAGTATTATTCCAAGTTCATGAAGGCAGTTTGCAGGATATAGGGCTTTGCCACATCATATCCTTAACCACATTCCCTTGGAGAAATAATCTAGGAACTGATGGGTTCCAGTGCTCCAATAGTAGAAAACAAGTAGTTTTAGAGATGAAGGGTGAAACCAATATATCCCAGATTTCCCAACAATGTCAAAAGATTTAAAAACAGAAAATTTCCTAACTTGAGAACCGTTTGAGATTAAATTATTCTGTTCTCGTATAACTTGCTGCCTTAGTCTGAGTCTCTCTCAGCAGGCATGCCCCATGTACATTAGATAGATTGTGAGCCCGCCAGGACAGATAGGGAAAAATGCTTGAGTACCTGAATAAACTGATATAAACCGTTCTGAGCTCTCTGGGAGAACAGTATAGAAAACTGAATGAATAAATAAATATTTAACAGAAAGCTAAACCTTAGCACACCAACACAGATGCAGGATGTCCTTATAATTTTCTGAAATATATTTTATTGAATAAAGAAGAGTGACCAAGATGATAAAGGGGAAACACAGAAAGGTTAGGGCTCTTTAGCTTGGAAAAGAGACGGCTGAGGGGAGATGTGATTGAAGTCTACAAAATCCCGAGTGGAGTAGAACGGGTACAAGCTGATTGATTTTTCACTGTCAAAAATTACAAAGACTAGGGGACATTCAAAGTTACAGGGAAATTCTTTTAAAACCAATAGTAGGAAATATTTTTTCACTCAGAGAATAGTTAAGCTCTGGAACGCATTGCCAGAGGTTGTGGTAAGAACGGAAAGCATAGCTGGTTTTAAGAAAGGTTTGGACAGTTTCCTGGAGGAAAAGTCCATAGTCTGTTATTGAGACAGATATGGGGGCAGCCACTGCTTGCCCTGGATCGGTAGCATGGAATGTTGCTGCTCTTTGGTTTTTTTGCCGGGTACCAGGATCTGGATTGGCCACGCTGGGCTTGATGGACCATTAGTCTTACCCAGTAAGGCTATTCATATGTTCTTAGTAGATGTACTCATAGTTGGTAGATTTTTGAATATTGCAGCTGGAGGTGAAGATTTGAAGAGTAGAAGCTTTATGGCAGAGATGAGAGAATATATTCCAAGTTCAGAGATGAAAAGCTGAATTACTACTACTACTACTACTACTACTACTATTTATTATCTCTATAGCGCTACCAAACACAAGTAGTGCTGTACATTGAACGCTCAAGGGAAGGTCCCTGCTTGAAAGAGCTTACAATCTAATTAAGACAGACACACAGGACAGATTTTAATTTATGCATATTGCTCAGGTAGGAATTGTTCATGCGTGTGATCAGATGGGTTCAGGTAAAAAAAAAAAAGAGGCTGGTCTTTAAGGGACTACTGCCACATGTGGATAAGATAGATATGTCTCCACTCTAATGCTATTTGCAGCTATGTTCATGTGCAATTGGAATTTTTATATATATTTTGTTTTGATGTTTTTACATTTGGACATTTATTCTCAATAAAATATTTTTAACTGATTCCTGTGACATCCATTGAGAATAATAATAACATATCTTATAGTTATAATAAATTAGCATGAAGCTTCTGGGGACAGAAAATAAATGCCTCTGTCCCCAGCTAATAAGAGAACAAACCTATTAAGTGAAATACAGAGAAAAAAAGTAAGAAGTTAGTGGCAAAAAAACAATACAGTGCTTTGGAATGATTCTGTGTTTAGTTGTCCTAGCTGTAAAGCTTCATAACTAAGTAATTAAAAACAAGGATAAAAGTTATATACAATTCACATATATTTGATATACCACTAATCAATAATGAATATCTAGGTCTAGACAGTTACAACTTTAGGGTGTGTGTTTGTTTTTTTAAAATAAATTTTACATTGTTTAGCGTCATGGTAAAAATACTGTTTAGTATGGGGGTTTGGTTAAACATGTCCTACAACATGGTATGTACGGTAAAACTGCCATTTATAATATGAATAAACATTGTAAAATTAATAAAGCTTAAAAAAAAAAATCATCATACTGTAGACAGTCGTGGAACAAAGTGCAGTTACCTTCAGCCAGATTGCAGTGTTAACTTTTTCAAAACTCAAAAAAAAGGCAAATAAAAAAAAATATATATATATAAATATATATATATATATATATATATATACATACACACACACACACACACAGTATATAGGATGCATAGCAAATGAGTTTTTTAGCTTTTATTACAAATTTATCAAAAGTATGTCTCCTAAATGTACACTATAAGTCTTCATTTTGTTGTGCTTTTTTTTCCATAGATAATTGACCCTAAGATGCCTCGTGTTGGTTGTCATCATAATGGTGTTGCTATACCAGTACCTCCTATGGAAGTATTGAAAACAGGAGAGCAGATGCAGACCAGAGTTGAAGAAAAGCTTTTTTTGGTTTTATTTTTTGACAACAAAAGAAGTTGGTAAGTTAAGAATCCTTGTTTTACATACTGTATATACTCAAATATAAACTGAGATTTTGGGGCCAAAAAATGACCCAGAATTGGGGGTCTTGGTTTAAATTTGAGTCAACCCCAGCTGTGCACCTCCCTCCCCTGGATATCAAAGAAGGAGAGAAAGAGCCTTATTTATACTTAAATATAAGCTCTGTTTATATTCGAGTCAACCTTTTCCCCTTTTTTGGGAGGAAAAACTTAGTTTATATTTGGATCAATTTATATTCAAGTATATACAGTATTTGTAAAAAAAAAAAAAAAAAAGTCTTATGATATAATATTCTAGTAAGTCCTATTGAGTTCTGATTTAATTAATCAATCTTTTATCTAGAGCGTATGCATTAATAAAAGTTCATATAAGTACAAGGGGGTGCTGAAAAGTTCTTAGCCCAATCAAGATAAACATGATGTGGATATGATTCAATCAATGATCTGAAGCAATGTCAAAAACATTTGTTACAGTGGCAAAATAAAGCTCAGAATTTAGAAAGTTGGTTGACTGGGCTGAGAACTTTTCAGCACCTCCTCATACAAAGATGGTTTTTAGTTGATTTGATATGTTGAAGCAGCTAACACATATGCTGAGTCAGCACTTCAATGCATGCCTGAAGAACTAATGTATGAGTACTGGGCATTTGTGCAGAACCTGGAATGATAGAAGACTATGCTATAGTGATGGCCTATCTGAGTCTAAAAGAGACTGAATGAGTGATACAGATCATATGTTGATAAAGAGTTTAACCTTGAAGAAGGGAAGGTTGCTGGTGGAAAATGGTAGGTTGAGGCTTTCTGTCTTTTGCATTTAATTTTATTAAATTTGTAGGCTGTTCTAATCAAAAACTATATACAACAAATGTTAAAATAATTAAAACAATCTTTATAAAGCAAAGAAGAAATAATGTTAGTATGAAAACAACAAAAGTGAGGATCTCGCATGGTTACTCCTGAGCAACAGGGTAGAAAGGGGAAATAGGTTTGACAGCAGATATAAATTCACAAAACTGACACATTTTGATCACTAAATTGAAAATAAAATTATTTTTCCTACCTTTGTTGTCTGATGATTTCATGAATCTCTGGTTGCATTTCCTTCTGACTGCATCCAATTTTTCTTTCTTTCTGCCTCCTGTACGCTTACTCTCCTCTGAACCCCATTCCCTTCCCCAACCAACATCTCTCTCTGTCCCTCCATGAATCCAACTTTTCTTCCTCCCTCTCTCCTCCACCCCTATTGGTTTTCTCTTTCTCTCTTTCTCTCTGTCCATCTGTCCTGAGAGATCCAGGCATCTCTCCTACTCCCTCTACTGCCAGATCCAACATTTCTTCCTCTCATCCCCTGGATCATGTGCAGCATTTTTCACCACTGCCCATCAGCCCCATGCCCATTTCTCCTTCTATCACCCCTCTCCAGCTCAATCCCACATTTCTCCCTCCATCACTGTCAAACATTCCTCCCCCTTGCATTCTCTTCAGTCTGTCCCTCTGTTCCCTCTCCACCACCATATCCAACATTTCTCCTCTCATCCTTCTCTCCCCATGCATCTCTACCTCTCTCCTTTCTCACTATGCCCAATTTTCCTCTTTCTTCCTTTCCCTCTCACTGACATGCAGATGCCCAATTCTCACTTTCTATTCCCTCTCTCCTGTCCCAAATTAGTTCCTCCTTCCCATCTGTGTTCCATGTTCATGCCCCTTCCCTTCTGTGTCAAGTTTGTGCCTGCTCCCTGCCTTCTAAAATTAAGTTGCACACTGGGGATCCCTGCCTGCCCCGCCTGCACCCCCCTCCTTAAACCGACCTGACCCGTCCACAGAAGCCAATCCCTGCCTGTGTCATTCGCACCTCCTCTCCCAAAGCCAACCCGACCCATCCTCAGAAGCTGATCCCTGCCTGCCTCGCTCACACGCCCCCCTCCCGAAGCCGACCCATTCACAGAAGCTGATCCCTGCCTGCCTCACTCGCCTGCCCCCTCTGCCGAAGCTGACCCGTTCACAGAAGCCGATCCCTGCCTGTCTCACCCGTACCTCCCTCTCCCAAAGCCAACCCGACCCGTCCACAGAAGCTAATCCCTGCCTGCCTCGCCTGCCATCCTGCTGCTGAAGCTGCTGCCAGGGATACCTCCCTCCCTTGTCTATCCAGCCGTACCACCCCCTCCTCTAAAGCCAACCCTGTTACTTTGTTGGAGCTGGACACACTCAATCCTTCCCCAACATCAACTCTGTGCAGGAACAGCGCGTGCAGCGATTCACACACTGCACGTGGCTGGCCCACAAGCCTTCTCTCTGACGTCAATTCTAACATCGGAGAGAAGGTTCCGGGTCAGCTACGCAGCATGTGAGTCACTTCTTGCATCCCTTCATGGAATGCTGCTGGGGGAGGAGGGAGCCAGTCCGGTTCCAACGAAGTAACAGGGTCAGCTTTGTTGGTGCAGCCAGGCGGGCAGACAAGGGAGGGAGGGAGGGATCCCTGGCAGCGGCACCATTACTTTATAATCTACACTGGCTTCCTGTGTATTCTAGAGTCCAGTTTAAATGTGCCTGTGTTATTTTCAAAATTCTCTTTGGAATTTTCTCTCCGCTAGTCCCTTTATTTGGAATCTTTATAGATCTCTTTTGCAAGGGGCAATCAACAATTTAAGCTATCTTGTCCAACCAGTAAAGGTATCAAAAGAATCAAAGCTTTTGGTAAATCTCTGCCCTTCATGTTCACCCAACTTTGGAACGATCTTCCATTTTCTCTATGAAGTTTTAGTTCTCTTTCATCCTTTCGTAAATCTTTAAAAACCATTCTGTTTACCAAACACTTTAGTAATTAATTTCTTTTCCATCTCTGCTACACTGTTATTGGTATAATTTAGTCACTGTTTTATATTTTTATTATCTTTTCTAACCCCGGTAAACCGAGTCGAGCTTTCCCAGATTGAGGACCCGGTATACAAAACTAAGCATTACATTACATTACATTCAGCAGTGGGGTGGCGGGCAGCGAGGGATTCTTAGTGGCCAGGCCACATACCCCCAAGGGTGCATGTACCACGTGTTGAGAAACACTGATCTAGGGTATTCGCTGAGGAGTGGGGGGTTCTGTAAATCAGCACAAAGGTGCAATCTTTGTTGTGGCCTGTTGAGAAGATGAGGCATTCCAGTGTGTTAGTGTGGATAGCGTCGATCAGTTTTTGGTTGCGGTCAGGTTTAACAATGGTGGCTACCCCTCCTTCTTTGGTGTCGGTGCACAAGCAGGCTAGAGCCTGATAGCCAGGGGGGGGAAGAACAGACCGAGGGTGGTTCTGTCATTTTATTTGAGCCATCTTGATCCCAACCCCATCTGTTACTTTCTATTTTTGAGGGGAAAATTGAGACCGAAAAGCTATAGCGAATTGGCAAGAGGGAAGGCCCTTGCAGCTTCTGGCTTTATTATTACTAGCCAGTTTAGTGGGACTGGGACCAAATAATAGAATGATTAGGATTCGGTTATTAGGAGAATGTCCCAATTATTGTCCGCAAGAAGATCTTTTAAGATGATGTTTTTGCCATTGCAAACACGAGATCCATAAACAACAATCTTGAGGGTTTTTTGCATCGATGAGAGCAAGGTGAGGGGGATGTGTCTTAATGCAGTGGGGTCTATACTGTAGGGATTTGTTTTGGTGGAGATGACTCAGGTCACCATATCTGCCCTGGCCTGTAATGATTGGGATGGGGGAGACATGCTATCTGAGAGGAGAGTTGAAGAGAGGTAGGAGACCAGAGTTAGTAGTATTTGTATTGACATAAGATAGTGTAGTGGTTGGTTGTATACAATGAAAGTATCACTAAACAGTATCCTCTAGTTCTTTTCCTTTAAATCAGGGGTGTCAAAGTCCCTCCTCGAGGGCCGGAATCCAGTCGGGTTTTCAGGATTTCCCCAATGAATATGCATTGAAAGCAGTGCATGCAAATAGATCTCATGCAGATTCATTGGGGAAATCCTGAAAACCCGACTGGATTCTGGCCCTCGAGGACCGACTTTGACACCTGTGCTTTAAATCAAATGTCTTTTGAATAAGGTAAGAGACTGTGCCCAAGGAACCAGCTTAACTATGCAGCAGAAAGAGGGAATGGGACAGGGTGGAACAGGGTAAGAGTTAATATGCTGTAGTCATGATAGTCATCGAGAAGCATGGAAGTAGGAGATTTAGTAAGTGGAGTTTTTCTTTGACAGGGGCAGCTGGATGTTTGTTGTGGGTAATGTAGGGTAGTATGAGTGTGATGTGAGGCAAGGGATAGCTAGCCTCATAAGATAGTGTGGTGCAGTGGTTAAAGCTACAGCCTCAGCACCCTGGGGTTGTGGGTTCAAACTCACGCTGCTCCTTGTGACCCTGGGCAAGTCATTTAATCCCCCCATTGCCCCAGATGCATTAGATAGATTGTGAACCTGCCGGGACAGACAGGGAACAAAGCTTGAGTACCTGAATAAACTCATGTAAACCGTTCTGAGCTCTCCTGAGGAACAGTATAGAAAATTGAATAAATAAATAAACGAAAAGGAGAGTAAATAGTAAAGTAAACTCACCAGGGAGAGTCCACACGTGAAGGGTATGGCCATGCAACTGCCACAGGATAGCAGGGCTAAAGAAGGGTGAAATTATTTCTGCTCACGCCATAAAAGAAATATCTGAGGCAGCAAAGGAACTTTTAAATACCTGGTCATGTGATTAGAAGCACTTAGGTCCTGTGCACAGGGGGAGGGGGGGGGGTGGCAGAGCTGGCAATCCTATTCTGAATTTGGGTTGCTCAAAGAAGGTGCAAATTCCTGGCTTTTCCAGGGTAAGCAGTGGCTTTCCCCAGGTCTGTCTCAATAACAGACTATGGAATTTTCCTCCAGGAAATTGACCAAACCTTTCTTAAAACTAGCTACGCTATCCACTCTTACCACAAATTTCTGGCAAAGCGTTCCAGAGCTTAACTAATCTCTGAGTGAAAAAAATATTTCCTCCTATTGGTTTTAAAAGTATTTCCCAGTAACTACATTGAGTGTCCCCTAGTCTCTGTAATTTTTGACGGAGTAAAACATCAATGCACTTGTACCCATTCTACATCACTCAAGCATATCTCTCCTCAGCTATCAATTTTCCAAGTTGAAGAGCCCTAACCTTTTTAGTCTTTCCTCAAACAAGAAGAGTTCTATCCCCTTTATCATCTTAGTCATCTTTGAATCTTTTCTAGTTTCGCTATATCTTTCTTGAGATAAAGTGACCAGAATTGAACACAATACTCCAGGTGAGGTCGCACCTTGGAGGGATACAAAGACATTACATTTCTCCCTCCGGATTTGTGAGGATTAGGGGCAGAGCCAGCCCGTGAATATGGAAAATTGCGAATAACTTTTAGGGCCGACTTGACTCGCCTCCGCCTCCCTCCTGCGTCCTGGACCTTCCCAGACCTTACAGGGTGGTATAGCAGTGACGCAAGGCAGGAGCGATCTTCCTACACGCCTGCCCCGTGCAGAGCCATCAACAAAAATGGATGCTGTGAGTTCCCATTGTAGTCTCGTGAGACCACGGGAACACACGGCAGCCATTTTTGATGATGACTCTGCGCGGGGCAGGAGCATAGGAAGATTGCTCCTGCCCCACGTCACAGCTAGACCACCAGTTAAGGTATGGGGAGGTCTGGGATGCAGGGATGGATTAGAAGCAGCCTTTGAAAAATAGGAGGGAAAAAATTACGAATAACCGAATTCACAAGTACTAAACCTGCAAATTCGGAGGGAGAAGTGTATAACATTCTTAGTCTTGTTAACCATCCCTTTTTAAAATAATTCCTAGGATCTTGTTTGGTTTTTTTGACTGCTACCACACATTGGGCAGAAGGTTTCATCTTATCATCTACAATGACACCCATATCTTTTTCTTGGGTTCTAATTTCCAAGATAGACCCTTGCATCTGTTAACTATGATTTGGGTTATTCTTCCCAATGTGCATCACTTTGCATTTGTCTTTGTTCACATTAAATTTCATCTGCCTCTTGGACGCCCAGTATTCCAATTTTCTAAGGTATGCCTGCACATTTATCTGCTTCTACTTGCAGCTTTCTATCTCCCTTATCCTGTTATTCTCCAGGGTTTTTTGTTTTGTTTTGCTAACTCTCCCCTCTTCCAGCATCTTCTCTTTCTCTCTTATTTCCCTCTTGCCCTCTCCATCCACCATATCCTCTCCCCTCTTTCCTCCAATATCTCATCTGTCTCTCTCCCTCCACCTCCATCAAAGATCTCTCTCCATCATCTTTTACCCTTTGCCTCTTCCAACACTACCTACCTGGGGTTCTGACTGTGGGAAATGCAGATGTGGGTCAGGAATAGGCCTGGAGTGTGAGGCAGGCATCCATGCTGTTTGCCAGCCACTGGGAGGAAGGGAGAGTGAGGAGTCAGCGGCACATCCTGATTGCAATCATCCCTGTCTTTGGTCCCATTCCTGCTTAACTGGCTGACCATAATGAATATAAGTATACAAAACACAATTGGCAACAAATTTTTTATCACCTGGTTAGAGTATGCCAGAATGGAAAACTCAAATAGATACTAAAAAAAAGTGTCTAAGATAATAATAATGGGACATCAGTATGGGTAAAGCTCACTAGTGGGAGCAAGATTTAACCCCGGGCAAGATCTCATAGATGACAAGCACCAGACTCAAGGTCTAAATCAGACCTGCCCAATACATCATTATGTCCAATAATTTTAAATTTATTAGGTGAGTGGTGATACAAACCTTGATGGAATTTAGCTAAGAACTTCAACTACGAGGAAAAAATAGCCAAGGAGGCAAAAAACTTCAAGCTGTTCTTTTGATAAATTAATGGAAAATGACCCATGAAGGAAGCGGTGGGGCTATTGGATGACCATGGAATAAAGGGAGTGCTAAAGGAGGACAAAACCATCGCCGACAAACTGAACACATTTTGTATGTCTGTATTTACCAAAAGAGGATATACACAACATAGTCGGCAGGCTATACACACGAAACGAAGACAGGAAACGGACAGGGTTGACGGTCAGTCTAGTAGAGGTATGCAGGTAGATTGATACGCTTAAAAATGATAAATCCCGGGGACTGGATGGCATCCATCCGAGGGTAATCAAGGAACTAAAAGGGGTTTTAGCTGAACTGCTTCAACTAATAGCCAATCTGTCGATCAAATCAGGAAGGATTCTGGAAGACTGGAAAGTGGCGAATGTTACGCTGATCTTCAAGAAAGGTTCGAGGGGAGATCCAGAAAACTACAGACCGGTGAGTCTGACCTCGTTACCAGGAAAGATGGTAGAGGCGCTGATAAAGGACCGTATCATTGATCACCTTGACGGACACAATCTGATGAGGACCAGCCAGCACGGCTTCAGCAAAGGAAGATCTTGCTGCACTTCTTGCTGATGAACTTGCTGCACTTCTTCAAAGGAGTAAACAGGCAGATAGACAAGGGTGACCCGGTCGACATTGTATATCTGGATTTTCAGAAGGCATTTGACAAGGTCCCGCATGAACGACTACTTTGAAAAATTGCGAGCCATGGAATCGAGGTTGAAATACTCACATGGATTAAAAACTGGTTGGTGGATAGGAAACGGAGAATGGGGGTAAATGGACAATAATCGGTCTGGAAAAGCATCACAAGTGGAGTGCCACAAGGTTTGGCGCTTGGGCCCGTGCTCTTCAACATATTTATAAAGGACCTGGAAATTGGTACGATGAGCGAGGTGATTAAATTTGCAGACGATCCGAAGTTATTCAGAGTAGTGAAGGCACAGAAGGATTGCAAAGACCTGAAACGTGACAAACATGCTCGAGAAATGGGCAAATGAGGTTTAACATGTATGAGCGTAAAGTGATGCATGTCGGTAACAAAAATCTTATACAGGATGGTCCAGTGCAATACTATGAGAAATCCCCCAGGAAAGAGACTTGGGAGTACTGGGCGACAAGTCGATGAAGCCGTCCACGCAAAGTGTGGCTGTGGCTATGGCAAAAAGGGCGAACAGAATGCTAGGAATGATTAAGAAGGGGATCACAAACAGATCAGAGAAGGTTGTACCGGGCCATTGTACGCTCCCACCTGGAATACTGCATCCAGCACTGGTCGCTGTACATGAAAAAGGACACAGTAATACTTGAAAGGGTCCAGAGAAGAGTGACTAAAATGGTTAAGGGGCTGGAGGAGTTGCCTTAAAATGAGAGATTAGAGAAACTGAGCCTCTTCTCCCTTGAAAAGAGGAGGCTGAGAGGGGACATGATCGAAACATTCAAGATAATGAAGGGAATAGATTTAGTAGATAAAGATAGGTTGTTCACCATCTCCAAGATAGGGAGAACAAGAGGACATTCTCTAAAGTTAAAAGGGGATAGATTCCGTACAAACGTAAGAAAGTTCTTCTTCACTCAGAGAGTGGTAGAAAACTGGAACGCTCTTCCGGAGGCAGTTATAGGGGAAAACACCCTCCAGGGTTTCAAGACAAAGTTGGACAAGTTTCTGCTGAACCAGAATGTACGCAGGTAAGACTAGACTCAGGGCACTGGTCTTTGACCTAAGAGCCGCCGCGGGAGCGGACTGCTGGGCACAATGGACCACTGGTCTGACCCAGCAGCGGCAATTCTTATGTTCTTAATGGTTACAGTTTCTTAATGACTTTTTACTATTAGTACATTGCACTTTAATGTTTCTCATATAGATTCTTGATGAACTTTTGGATGAATTTTTGATACCAGGAGATTAAAACATTTTTCATTCTTTTTTTCACCTGGTTTGATTTTATGCCTATGGTTTATGGATTTTTGCACTAATAAATTTAAAATTATTGTACATAATGATGTATGGGGCAGGTCTTATTTAGACCTCGAGTCTGGTGCATGTCATCTATCAGATCTTGCCCGGGGTTAAATCTTGCTCCCACTAGTGAGCTTTACCCATACTGATGTCCCATTATTATTGTCTTAGACACTTTTTTTAGTATCTATTTAAGTTTTCCATTCTGGCATATTCTCACCAGGCGATAAAAAGTTTGTTGCCAATTGTATTTTGTGTTATTGGCAAATCTTTTGGGTTCTTTTTTTGTTGACCATAATAAAGCCAGAAGTTGAAGGGGCCTTCCCTCTTGCCAATTTGCTATAGGCTTTTTTGGTCTCAATTTTCCCCTCAAAATCAGGAAGCATCAGAGGGGGTGGGATCGTGATGGGAGAACCTATACCGACTTGGTGATAGGGAAGGCCCCTGCAGCTTCAGGCTTCATTATTGTCAGCCAGTATAGCGGGACCAGGACTGAAGGCAGGGCTGATTGCAATCAGGATGTGTCGCTGACTCCTCACTCCTCCCGGTAAACAGCATGGACAACAACCACAGCTGCTGCCAGGAGGAATCAACTGCCTGCCCCACACGTTGGGCCTGCCCCTGACCTGTGACTCCATTTCCCACAGCCAGACCTCCAGGTAAGTTTAAATTTTAATATTTTTTTAATTGGTTATAGAAGTACTCGTGCATAGACTCGAATATAAACCGAGACCACCATTTTTGGCCCAAAAATCTCGGTTTATATTTTGAGTATATACAGTATAAGCTATGTGGTATGTGTGTGCCCTGTGTGGTAAATGCAGGGTGCACACCTGCATTTACCACCTAGACTTTGAACTTACTGCATACTAAATTTTGTTCTAATAAACCGGGATTTTGGGGCCAAAAAATTGGCCCAAAAATGGGGGTCCCAGTTTACATTTTATGTCAATGTCCCCTCCCAGAATTTTTTAAGGTCACCGCGGCCAGGCTCTGCCCCCCTCCTCCTCCCTGCCCTATCTTCCTACCTCTGTTGTTCTGGTGGAGGTGCAGCAGGTCCTCTGCCAATCGTTGGTAGAGGTGCAGCAGGCAGGAGCAAACTTTCTGAACTCCTGCCCCGCTGCTAACCAGCGGGGCAGATCCACTTAGTCCATTTGAGCGGCACGAGCAGCAGCGCGATATGGTGCTGCTTCTTGGCGCTGAGCAGCTTTCTTACTGGCTCAAATTCACGGGAGCCAGTAAGGAAGCGGCTCAGCACTGAGAAGCAGCGCCAAATTGTGCTGCTGCTCCTGCCGCTGATTTGGACTAAGTGGATCCATGCAGCCAGTTTGCAGTGGGGCAGGAGTTCAGAAATCTTGCTCCTGCCCACTGCACCTCCACCAGCAATTGGCAGAGGACCCGCTACACCTCCACCAGATTGGCAGAGGTAGGAAGAGAGGGCAGGGAGGGGGGACAGAGGGCAGAGCCTGGGAGGGAGAGTGCAGAGCCTGACAGGGGAGGGGAGGATGGAAGGGTGCTGGGTGCAGAGCCTGATAGGGGAGGGGAGGATGAAAGGATGCTGGATGCAGAGCCTGACAGGGGAGGGGAGGATGAAAGGATGCTGGATGCAGAGCCTGACAGGGGAGGGGAGGATGGAAGGATGCTGGACACAGAACCTGACAGGGGAGGAGAGGAAGGAAGGAGACTGGGTGCAGAGCCTGATGGGGCAGGACACTTGAATATTAAGCTGCCTGATTTATATTCGAGTCAACCATTTTTCCTCCTTTTTTGGGGGGAAAAGGGGATCTCGACTTATATTCGAGTATATACTGTAAGTACAAAAATATATCATATTGTTGTAATAGAGGCCCCTTAATTGACAAAACCATGGAATTTAACTGTATGTATCCTAAGATATTAAGTGAGGTTAGAAAAATTCTTATAAATCTACTGTGGGATCTGTTCAGGTAGATCTTTGAGTATATGAGTGGGTCTGAAGAGGTCCCCCTTCATAAAAATGGTAGAAAGGAAGAGGTTTGACATTATACACAGGTTAGCCTGACTTCAGTGATGTAAGATTTGATGGGGAAACATTTGAAGAAAAGGAACAACGCAATGGTGGCATACAATGCAACACGTGAGAAGTCATTTCTGTGCAGCCTGAAGGGGACTGTCAGTACTCCCATCCCCCAGAATTATATGTGATATGCCCAAATGCCTTTTGTGATAAAACATTAAGATCTAAGTGTGTATGACCGAGAGGAGATGGGGGAGATACACCATATAGACGTATAGAAGAGTTAAAGCACAGAAGCTCAAGTAAACCACTCTGAATTGATACCCCATTCATTAGTAGCGGTATCGAAGCTTTCAATAAACAACAACAAACAATATAACCAAAGGTATCACAAAACATTAAAACTATTTTTTTAGTGAAAAGAAAGTTTAAGAAGTTCAAAGCTTCAAGTCCTAGAACACTGCTTCCCTAAATAGGGTCATGAACATGCAGTAGGGTTGCAATCTGGGTTCTTTTCCCATTCTTGCTGAATTGGAAGGTGGAAACTTCACTGACCCCAGCATGGTCTGTTGTTTTTTTGTTTTGTTTTAACTCCCCCACCTTAGAGTTACAATAATAATTTTCAGATTGACTAGTGGGCTAATCACCATTTTTGCATATCTTTTTACTCAATTGCAGTTGAGTATGGAGATTCTCACATTGATTTCTCAAAATTGATAGCTGCTCCAAAAGCGGCTACATACGTTTCAGATTAATTAAATTCTAATATATCTCTGTATTTCTTGTTTAGTTAAAATGTATGGTGCAAATTCTAATTATTCAGTACTACACTTCTATAGCCCAGCACTCTCCCAGCTATGCTGTTTTCTCATAGATATTGTATAGTGAAAATGATAAGGAAGAACATTGTACATAGGAAGATTTTCTCTATTTGCTTTTTTCTCACTAAAGTAATTTTTCTCCACTAAGGCAGTGGCTTCCAAAATCCAAAATGGTTCCTCTTGGAATTGATGAAACTATTGACAAGTTAAAAATGATGGAAGGCCGAAATTCAAGCATTCGAAAAGCTGTGAGAATTGCTTTTGATCGTGCTCTGAATCATCTGAGTAGGGTACAAGGAGAACCTGTTAGTGACTTCAGTGATATTGACTAAGGATCATAGTACAATGAAAATAATTTTCTTCATCAAATCCTTAGTTCTATTAGCAAATCTCTTCATCTAAAAGAATGTATTAAAAATGCAATGCTGTAATCATTGATTCTATGGTTAAATATATATAACAGAGCAATTTATGTAATTATCACTGCCATTTTGATGATTTTGGTTTTCTCACAGTTTAATGGAGCTTCCACTATTATTATTAAATGTCTTGTTTATAGTGTTTATAAAAATTGTACATATGTGTATAATAACTTGATTCTTAAATTATTTGGAATTTTAGAAATAGTTCTTTGATTCCCCATTTTACACTGTTGAGGGGATTTCTTTGGGGGGGACAGGGACAGGGGGAAGAGTTTGTTTTTGTTTATATAGAAAAATAAAAGTATAGTACCTAAGCACCTGTTCCAAAATTTATTAAGGTATTTTGTGAATATAAAGCTCATAATATCAAAGGTATGATATTGCTGTAAATATGTAAGAAGAGTATGGTGCTGCTATATCACTTTCCATGTAATACCTGTTGTTTTCTTGTTTGTCATTCTTCTTTGCACAAAGTACCACATATTTAATGACTTTCATGTAAATTAACAGTATGGAAAGTACAAAAGTGTATTTTAAAAAACAAAAGCTAGATTATTTTGGAAGGTACTTTGTGGGAAAGAGACAGTGTTTAAAATTGTAATATTGTAGTATATATTTTCAAATCACCAAAAACATTCCATTGCTGTCCAAATAGCATTGTTTTTAGTATGTGCTCTAAACCAGTAATTCTCCAACCTGTCCTATGGGACCCACCAGTCAGGCTTTCAGGATATCCCTCACAAATATTGCATGAGTTAGATTTGCATATAATGGAGGTGGCAGGCATGCAGATCTTTCATATTCATTAGCGATATTCTGAAAATCTGACTGACTAGTGCTCTTCCAAGACAGGTTTCAGAACCACTGCTCTAAACTAATGAGGCTGTGACCACATTTTCTTCATAAATACCTTTGTCTGCCATAGTTGTTTTGTTTGTTTGTTTCCTGTAGTGGTCTTTATTTATTTAGAAATATGTTAATTTTCCTTATAATGAACATTTAATTTTAAAAGTTTGATATCCTTTTTTATGCAGGCACATGAGAAGACAATGGGAAGTAATGTGTATTAAATTTTGTTGTAAAATACGATGGCATGTAATTTGATTTTTGTAACTTGTAACCTTTTGTTTAAATTGAGGGGGTTTATATAACTTGTTTTCATTTAGAACAGCTTGGTAGCAATAGCAACTTTGGATACATTTTTATGGTACATGTGATGTATATAGGATTAGTACTTTATTTTTATTTTTTAAAAAACATAAAGCATTATGTTAGAGTTAAAGAAATGGGTGGGTTTCCAGAAATGCTTTTTATATTAAATAATAAAGTCAAGATTTTAATTGTTGTATCTGTCATTATTTTTACATATTTGAAATAAAGCAATAAGGCTTTTATAGATGAATTTATGGTTAGTATTATATTCTGAAGTAAATATTAGATGATTTTTAACAATGTTTCGGGAAGAACTGAGAATCATGTAGAGATAAGTTCTTTAATATGAACAGCTGACATGAAATGAAAGGACATGAAATGAAGCTAAGGGGGGACAAGTTCAGGACTAATGTCAGGAAGTTCTGCTTCACACAGAGAGTGGTGGACATCTGGAATACTCTCCCAGGGGAGATTATTGCGGAATCGACAGTCCCAGGCTTCAAAAGCAAACTAGATGCATATCTCCTTGAGAAAGGCATATAAAGATATGGTGGCTATAAATAAACCAGGTGTATACCTGGCGGGGCCTCCGCGTGTGCGGATCGCCGGACTTGATGGACCGAAGGTCTGATCCGGAGATGGCGCTTCTTATGTTCTTATGATTATGTATATGCTCGAGCCTGGTAAATAGAAGTGCTTTGAAGAGAATCATTAATATAATGAACAGCTGATAGTATGTGTGTGTGTACAGTATACTCGAGCTTCATAAATAGAAACTGTGGGAAGGTAGTGCCTTTAAGAGAATCAACAATGTAATTTATCACATGTCATGTTCTTCTCTTTAACTGCCGTATATATTTGAATATAAACTGACCCGAATATAAAGAGGTAACCTTTTTTCTCTTCAAAAAAGGTAGAAAAAATGTTGACTTGAACAGCCCCCCCCCCCCCCCCAGTTTTATATTCAAGTGCAAGCCCTGCACCCTGTTCCCACTCCTACGCTGTTCTGCACCTAGCTACCTCATTCCCTCCCAGTTTCTGTTCTCAGGCCCACTTTCTCCCTGCCAGGTTCTGTACCCTGTCCCCCCTCCCTCCCAATGACATGCAGGCTTCCACTGGGCCTGCCATGAGACCTGGTGGTCAAGCAGTGGCCAGGACAGGAGGGATCCCTCCCACCTCCTGTCCTGAACAATTCTAAGAATTTTTACCTCCCGCATCCCCCATGTACCTTTAGTATCCCTGGTGGTCCAGAGGTGAACAGTGGCAGGAGCGACCTTCCTTTGCTCCTGCCCGTGCAGAGCCGCTAGCTGATTAGCTGCTGTGAATAATACACTTTGAAAATTTTTTCTGTGATCATATTTGCAGACAGTGACTATACTGTATACACAGTTTTTTGGGGAAGAAAATGTTTGTCACCACTGACCCCCCCCCTTTTTTTTTTGTTTTGTTAATACATTACAACCCCAGGCAGCACAAGCCTTGACTCAACTGGTACCAGCCCAGTCTGAGCAAAGCTCTAAGTTAACACCGAGAGCCAGATCTCACACTCCCCATCAATGTTTTTCAAGGTCTAGGAGAGCTGCATCATAAAAATAGGATAGCTGTTTGTGGTCCTAGCTATGCACTAACCTTGCCCAGTCAATGCTGAATATCAGAGCATAACTGTGCCCTGCACCCAGAATTGCCCTAAAATAGCCAGTTCACAGTTATGTGTTAACCACGAATATTCAGCAGAGATAACCGGTTATCTCCCACTGAATATTCAGTAACTTAACTGGTCAGCTGCCATCTCTGACTGGTTAATTTCCTTTGAATATCAGGCCCCTACATTCTTTTATATGCTAGGTTCTTACTGGGCACCTATTTATAAGCACCCTGTTATAGAATAACCCTGACCATGGTTTTACACTCAAAAATCAAGTCCATTTATTTCCTTGTATAAACAAAACACTATGTTGTTCCAAAGAACAAAGATAAAGCACAGTTCGTTTCCATAAAGTGAAAAAACATTTTTTAACCTGAGAGTGTGATTTTCAAAAGTCAAAATTTGGTCTAAGATAACATCCAGGATTTTGATGGTAGAATTAATTGGGTGGTTTGACCCATTTAATCTCAGGTATTCGTGATCTTGTTATTAGAACTTACCAAAAATAACTTAGTTTTATCCAAATTCAGTTTTAATTTAAATTGTGTAGTCCATTGTTCTATCTTAGTAAGGACAGATGAGATGAATTCTGTCAGTGAGGTTATGGGAATAATTGTAATGTCCCAATTATGCCATATAGACACTGAAAAGTGAAGGGGAGAGTGGGGAGCCCTGTGGAACTCCACAGGGAATACACCAAGCCTGGGAGAAATTTCCTTCATTGTAAACCTGGTATATACGGGGGGGGGGGGGGTTTAGGAAACCCATAAACCAATTTAGTATCTGTCCAGAAATGCCAATGGAATCAAGGCATCTAAGAAAAATGTCACGATCAACAAGATTAAAGGCACTGCTCAGGTCAATTTGCAGTACCAATGTGCTTTTTCCCAGAGAAAACAAATGGAAAAGATGATTAGTCATGGAAACTAAAATACGTGGAAGGGGGGTGGGGGTCGGCCAGGGGGGTTGCGGGTCAGCTGGGGGGCGGTCATTGGGGGGAGGGGGGTTTGCGTCGAGGGCATGAGGGCCTGGGATCCCTCCTGCCCGTAATGTAGTGCGGGGTGGGGGTAGGGGGTCGCCGTGGCCAGGAGGGTTTGGGCTCCCTCCTGGCCCGAACAACTAGCGGGGGGGGGGGTCGCCAGGGCCAGGAGGACTTGGGCTCCCTCCTGGCCCAAACAACTAGCGGGGGGGGGGTCGCCAGAGCCAGGAGTGCTTGGGCTCCCTCCTGGCCCGATATTGTCGGGGAGTTGGGGAGTCGGCGGGGCAAGAGGGCTTGGGCTCCCTTTTGCCCTGATCGTGTCGGGGAGTCAGGGGGCAAGAGGGCTTGAGCTCCCTCTTGCCCCGATCGTGTCGGGGAGTCAGCGGGGTAAGAGGGCTTGACGTCAGAGAAAGGGCGGGACCGCCGGAAGAAGCAGCGCAGGCGCAGGGCTCACAGAAGGGCCAGGACCGCCAAGAGGAAGCAGCAGGACACCGGTAGGAGCTTCTACATGATGGGGGGGGGGGTCGGGAGGCTGTGGGGGTGCGAGCGGTCCTTCAGGGTGGGGGTGCGGGTGGGAGTGCGTGCGAGCAGTCCTTCGGGGTGCGGGTGCGTGCGAGTGGTCCTGCGGGGGGGGGGGTGAATCGGACGTCGGGGGGGGGGAACTATGTAAAAAAAAATTTGTACAACGCGCTCACGCGTATAACACGCAAGGTTATGCACGGTTTGTAAAAACCGTGTATAACGCATGCGTGAAAATACGGTAATTCTACTTTAAATAGTAAAGAACTTTTCAGAATAGTCAACTCTTTGTTTGATATTGAATTACATAAACGTTTTAATACAGATTTACCAATCACTCTAATTCCTTTAGGAAAAGAAAATTCAGCTGTTGATATGATCTGGAATCATTTTGAAAATCCAGACGAACCAATTCCTCCAGCTGTATTCAAAATATGTAAAATCCAATTGCATATTGGATAACTGTCCACTGACTATTATGAAATCAGCTCCTATCTCCTTCAAGGCTGAACTCTCATTGGGTTTCTTTATGCATGTGTACTGGCAAATTTCCGGCGGAACTTGGTCATATCCTTGTGACTCCTATTATTAAAAATTCTAAGGAGTCTGTTTCCTTGATTGCCAACTACAGACCTATTGCCAAACTAATGGAAGGACTGGTTAACACCGATCTCATGAAATACTTAAGAGAAGTTCAACATTCTACACGACTCTCAGTCTGGTTTTCGTACAAATCATAGTACTGGCATAGGAAAGCCTGGTTGTCCAGCCCAGAGGCAGCTTAAGTCATCTTGAGGGTGGGTTGGGGACCCATAAAGAAGAGGACCCATGCCCATAAGCCCCTATAATCACTGCATTGATACTTAAACATGTGCACTCCCCTATACACCCCAAAACCCTTTTTTACTGGCATATAAGTGACTCCTGAAGCCATAAGGGCTATTGGGGTGGTAGATAAGTGGGTCTAGGGGATTCTGGAGGTGGTTTGGGGGGCTCATCATGACCTATAAGGGAGCTGTAGGGAGGAGAAGCCATGGCACCCTTTTTGTGAAGTTCACAGCCGTGCCCTGTAAGGTAACCCCACTATTTAGGTGGCATGTCTGGGTGTTCAATCCATCACTTTGCAGACCCCTCCCACGTCCAACAGAGCTTGTTTTAAGCGTTTTGGACTTGGACGGAAAGTTGGACGGAAATGTGGTATAAAGATGGACGATTTAGCGGCTTGGACGATCAGATCGGCAGGACGTATAATTAGACGATTTTCGAATGTAAATAAAAGTTGGACATCTCTTTCGAAAATGTGTCTTTTTAACTTTGGATGACTTGCGAGATGGACGTAAATGGACTTAGAAGTCCCTTTCGAATATGCCCCTCCACACCAACTGGATATTTCAAATACATTGTCTATAAAGTTCACCTAAATTCCAGAAGATGGCAGTGTTGGACTAGGACTATCACAGTTAAATATGCAATCAGGTTCTTAGTGTCTCTGAGCATCCAAATTTCCCTTCTAGCATCATGCTTTTTATATGTTTTCTTCACGTTTAGTGAGATGAAACACTAAGTAGCATGGCTTATTTTCTATTAATACCTTATTAGATCATTTATTATTCTATTGTCCACTTATGAATTTCTGGAAATCAATTTGGGACCAAATTAATTGTTTATTAGATAACCCAGTGGCATTATCATATGATACTGTGCTATTTGGTATGGCAATGAGAGCAAAAAGTCAGATTTCTACAAACAATAACAAATTATTACTCATAATGACTGGTGTTGCCATTCAACAAATTACGTATAATTGGAAAAACTGGAGTAGATTAAATTATAAGTTTTGGTGAAATTCCTTATGTCATATATATAAAATGGAGAGATTTCTGGCAATACAGCGGGGTAGTTTCAAGAAATTTCAAGATGTTTGGGAGCCATTAACAAAGTATTGTACTGAATAGATGAAATTTTCTTTTCCCTTAAATTTACAAGTTCAATTGTGAGGGAAGGGGGAGGGAAATTTATAGTTATGTATTGTATAAGTATTGATTATTTGATAGGTAAGGGGGGAAGGGTGGGAGTTAAGTATTTATCACTGTTACCATTGATGATTATTAAGTGATATAGATATTGTTAATTTCTTTGGACATTTTATCACACTTATTGTAAGTTTGAAAATGAATAAAGAATTAAAAAAAAAAAATACCTTATACATTGTTGTTTAGGAAATTAAGAACCCCTTTTACAGAGCCACAGAAGAAAAGCTGCCATGGTAAATGCCTCGAAACCCATTCAATTTCTTTGGTGCATTTACTGCAGCAGCATTGCTACTATGGCTTTTTAAAAAAGGGCCCTAAGTGAATACAAGGTCAAGCAAAGGGAAATGTTTTCCAAATAGCCTTCTGACTTTATGGATAATAAGGACCTGCTTCTCACTGATATGACAAATTAGGAAGATGTTCAAGGTGTAGACTAGCAGATTAGTGGTTAGTACAGGGGCCTAGATCCAAGGAAACCAGGATTCAAATTCCCAGTCCAGCTCAGGCCTACTGGGTGCCAACAAGAAAAACTGTGTTTTATTTCATGACTCCATTCATTTGGAACAATTTGTCCCTTGCAATCCCTGCTGAAACATCTTTTAAAAATGTAAAATTAGTGCCTAAAGCAAGCCATAAAGCTAGTGTAAATGCTTTCACTTAGATTTAGGAGATAAACATGTAAACTCTATGTTCTCTCAGGGTTTCCGCAGCTAACATTGTGCTTGTTGCAGGTTTCCAGGTCTCACTGTGTTCTGTCAGATAGAAACTGATGGTTCAGCCATCATGCAATGGCTTTCGTCAGGGCAAGTGGTGAGGTCTGCAGTTTGTCTTTGTAAATAGTGAGTCTACTGACCTGATTAAGAACAGGTCAGTACATTATTCACCAATTTTGAATTTTGGTGGGAAAATCAGTTGGTCACAAATTTGAATTTTGGTTGGAAAGTCAGTTGGTCTCTTTTTTCTTCTTCTTCTTCTTCTTAGAATGGAAAAATCTCTGGTGAATTTAAAAATGTTCTCCCCATAAAGCTGAGTTATACGTTCTGTCAGGGTTCCCACAGCTGGCATTGTTCTTGTTGCAGGTTTCCAGGTCTCCCTGCATCTTGTTAGGTAACCAACATAGACTATAGTATTCTATAATCTACATACAGAATTGTGTGCCACACTAATGCTCTACCCAGACTTCATCCATGTGAATGGCCACTTGCATTGTATAACAGACCGGTCAATATTCAGCCCTTGGCAGTCAGTATTTTTTTTTTTTAATGCTGATTGTTTCAAGCAGAATTAGCCCCAGATATTCAATGCTGCCAGACACCTGTATTGAATATCTGGGGCTAATACTACATATGATATCAGCCGGAACTTATATGGGTCCTGGCTGATATTTGGCACAGACCAACATAAGGATATCTGGTCAGAATATGACCTCCCCCCTCATGATTCTGATCTTCCCTCCCCAATCTCCCTTTCTGGTCCCCCTCCCTTTTTCTCATGCCCTGAACATCAACAAAACCCCTTAGATCCCTCTTCCCTCACTTCCATCCCCAAAACATCAATAGACCCCCTTCACAGAAGGCCCCAGGCTTACTTTTCAATTACCTGACAGTCTAGTGAAGAACAGGCAGGAATAATGCCCTTTTGCTCCTGCCCTTTATGGCTGCTCCCTTCAAAATGGCTGCCTTGACTTGTAGTGGCAGCCTGGGGGTACTACTGAATAGTGCTGTCCGAGTCAGTGAAAATGTTTTTTATTTGATTTGGCCTATTGAATCAATTTTTTTGTTCATTTCACGTTTCCCACCCAATCGGACATTTTTGTTCAAACATCCTGAAGGGTTTATTTTACAGTCTTTCCACCCACCCACCTTTGCCCTCTCCAACCCCAAACCAGCGCTGTGATGTAAACAAAATAAAAAATACTTTTCCTCTCTCTGTTAGGTCCTAGCTCAAACTCACTCTCTAACACCAGCTCTGGCAGGATACACATTTCAATTCTGACTTATTGTAATCACAAAATAGAAAATAAAATAATATTTTTCTACCTTCCACTGCCATATCCAACATTTGTTTCTTTCCCATTGTCTACTATCTCTCTCTCTCTCTCTCCCCCTGCTTTGTGCCTTGGGTCAAACCTCTCCATTCCCCTCTTTGCAGCATCTCTCCTTTCCTCCCCTCCATTATCATCTGCAACATTTCTTTCTCTATCCCCATGCACCATCTCTCTCTGCTCTCCACCTTATGTCCAACATTTCCCCCTCTCTCTTGTCCATGCATGTCTTCCTCCCCACCATCATATGAAGATTTTCTCCCTCACCCCTTTTTACCTCTGTTTCATCTCTCCCTTCCTCTCCACTACAATAATTCTTCCTCTCTCCCCTCTATGTGCAGCATCTTTCCTCCCCTCCAATCCCCCTATGCAGCAGAATTCTATCCATCCCTCCCATCCCCCCTGTGCAGCAGCACCCCACCAACCCTCCCACCCATTAGACCTGACATACCTCTGAGGCCTCCTAAAAGCAGCAGCTGTTTTACAGCCTGCTCCACTGGGCTTCCCTCGGCTGTGTCACTGATGATGTCAACAGCAGCAGAGGGAAGTCCTCGGGGCAGGCTGTGAAGCAGCCAGATCAGAGCACTGCCGCTGCTGCTTTAGGAGGCCTTGGAGGTATGTCAGGTCTCATTGGGGTGGGGTAGGGGTCTTGGTCGCTGAATAGGTGAGTCCGATTTTCTCAGACAATGAATTGATTCACTGAAGTGAATCAGTGAATCAATTTGAATTGGGAAATCGGGCAGCATCACTACCGAAGTACCACAAGACTGCCGCTTGAAGTCATGGCAGCCATTTTTGAAGAAGCATCCATGGCAGGCAAGAATGAGTGGCATGCTGATCCAGAGGCAGGTATGTTCAATTTTATTCTGAACTTTATGGGGATGTGACGGGGTCAATGAACTTGGGGGAGGGTGTCTTTGTCCCTGCAGTGGTTATCTGGTCACTTTGGATACCTTTTGGGCATTTTTACGTGTCTGTACATCGTCTAAGTCACAACGTATAAGTTCCATATAATAATAATAATAATTTTATTCTTGTATACCGCCATACCCAAAGAAGTTCTAGGCCAGGGGTGTCCAATGTCAGTCCTCAAGGGCCGCAATCCAGTCGGGTTTTCAGGATTTCCCCAATGAATATGCATGAGATCTATTTGCATGCACTGCTTTCATTGTATGCTAATAGATCTCATGCATATTCATTGGGGAAATCCTGAAAACCCGACTGGATTGCGGCCCTCGAGGACCGACATTGGACACCCCTGTTCTAGGCGGTTCACATTCATTAATTACGATCCGCGGTGACACACGGATTTACAAAATTTTAACAAAATTACATACAGTGAAGAGTGGCATGTGGGGAACACTTTAACTGAGAATTAGCAGTAGTAACGGTAAAACAGAAGGTAGGGTTAGAAGGAAAGCGATAACGAGAGAGAGACCTAGTGGGGAGAGGGGGGGGAGGAGGGGGGAGCAGACGGAACGGGGGGAGTGGGAAAGGGGAGAAGCAAGGGGCAAGGAGGATTAAGAGCCCTGTTCGCGGAAGAGTTGCGTTTTGAGAAGTTTTCTAAAACTAAGGTAAGATGGGGCCTCAAGTATCATTTGGGCAAGCCAAGGGTTCAGCTTAGCCGCCTGGTACACAAAGGTTTTGTCGAGAAATCTATTGAAGTTACATAATTTTAGTGATGGGAAGACGAACAGCTGGATTCTGCGGAATTTCTTGTTGAGAGTGAAATGATGATTGAGGTAACTAGGTAGTAGGCCAAAAACTGTTTTGTAACAGAAGCAGGCAAATTTGAATAGGACTCTGGATTCGAAAGGGAGCCAATGCAGTTGGTGATAGGCAGTCTCGTCAAACATTTGATTATCCCTGCAGGATGACTAAGTCTAGGTCAGCCCATATCTCACCCTAACCACTTCTCCAAAAATGCCCATTTCAGCTCTGGGCACACAGCAGGATTCAGAGGCCTACAAAGTCCCTGGATACGTCTAAAAAGCCGTTTTGATTATCAGCACATGGATGACCTGTCTTTTAGGTCATCTAAGTGCTAACTTGGGCGGGGTTGTAGACATCTTTAACTTTTGATTATGAGCCCCATAGCCTAAGAGGGTAACTTTTTGCCTTCTTTAACCAGGTACCCTTATAAAACTGTGCTTCAGATGCTTAATTCAAATGAATGTAACTTAGTAAATATGGGCCCAAGAAAAAAAGTACAATTGTACTACTGTACCTCTTGTTTTTTTTTAGGATTGCTTTGAGTATAGTATATCAGTGCTGCTTCTTTTTGAGAAGCACTGTCATACCCTTATTTGGACTAATTATACTTTCATACAAGCAGATTTTGGACTTCTATTTTTGAACATGTTAACTACAGCACTACACCATTAAAAACCTCCATCTGTGTTCTCAGATGCTCCACATACTTCTTTCTTAATGCAATTTCCTATTGCCTTATGCATCATTTGTTTTAGCTGCTTATTGAGAGTGGCTTTAGAGTGACTGATGAGTGCGCAATAGAGAGACCAACTGTTGGCTAAAAACTTCAAGGAAAAAGGAACATTTGCCCATCAAAAGCCCAGAGCAAAGTCATCAACTTTACAGAACATTTGTGACAATATGCATTAAAGAAAGTGGTTGAAGTTTGTCAGGCAGGGAAATCCAGAAAGTACTCATTGACCTCAGTTTTGGGTCTTTGATTTCAGTTAGAGGCAAGTTAACTGAAAATTATCTCCTGAGTTGAGAAGATACCTTTCCAAAGCAGTAAATTTGTGGTTAAAAGGACTGTGCAACCAAAGGTTTCTTTTTTTCTTGTTAAGCTCTCCTTAAACTTTTCCAAGTATATTTTCTCTTTTCCCATTCCCTTTCTTCAGAGAGCTGTAACATTGCAGGTTAAAGAGACAGATACTCCTTCACAGGGAACTGCTGGTTCAAGAGGGAAAGATCTGAAGAGTGGGGCAGTTTCGGTTTCTTTCCTTTTATAAAATGATCGACATATGGGAGACTTACGTCTTCACACTACTCTTTTTCATTAATTTATGTACCTGAACTTCCTTTTCTGACCTTTTCATGAATTTTGTCTTTAAATATTATTCTCTCTTGCTTCTGTCAGCCTTAAGAAGCAAAATTAAAGTAAGTGGTGAAATCTGGGGTCATTACACACACATCAGAAATTAAATACATGCTGGTTGCTCATTAGGGCAGTGTCTAGGAACCAGGAAGTGACATCAGAGGGAGAGCCGACGCTGCCGCGAATAGCAGGTTGGAGTTGCTGCTCATGGCAGCGAAGAGCTAGAGGTATGGGGGGGGAGTGAAGGCGTGTGCAAGGGGGAGGGGAGGAGTGGAGAGGATGACGGGTACTAGCACCCCCACCACGATGGCGCCCAGGGTGGACCATACCCCCATCCCCCCATTGAGTCTACCTTAAAAGATCCAGGAGCAGCTGCACTGCAGGGACTGTTTGGACAAAATTTATACCCACTGCAGCAACACCAAAACACTGCAGTTTGGGCTCAGCTTTAAAACCAGGTGCACATGCATTCCGGATAATTCCTTGGGCTCTGCCTCTTCACATACTTTGTTATTGAGATGCAGGAGCCAGATTTCTCTCTGAGCCAAGTGGGAAGTGCTTTCCTACAAAGCAAGCTCAATGCTTTATGAATGTGAGGACTTTTCTACTTTCTACCGTTGCTAAAGCTGATTGCTTTTGCAGTCAAACCCCGTTGATTGTTTTTAAAGTTTCCCACCTGAAGTGCATTCACAGAATTTCAGGCTGCAAATTTTTTTCCCCAGTGGTGAGTCTAGCTGTTACTGAGGAAACTGCATTTTCAATATAGCTATCATAAAATCCAAAATAGTTACAAATGAATTATTCAGTGGCACAAAATAAAGGCCCTAGATATTTACAGGCTTCAAAAACTCAGTTATATAACTGTACCTAAACTTGTCTGCATATTGATTTATGTAGTACCGACTGAGGTTGTAAATTTAACTCAGGTGCAATGAGACTAATTTATATATTTTTGTCTCATATATTTTTTAAATGAAGACATTCTAAGAGTGCACAATACAATGCAGTGTGTCGTGGAACAGGTTTGTATAATAAGAAAATTTAAAGGCTCCTTAACTAAATGGGGCTAGAGGCCGACAAGTTAAATGCCCCTATGCTGATAGAATTCCTAGGAGCATTGGAGCATTTACCTCGCCAGCCCACACTAAAACCTCTAGCGTATAAATGAATTCAATAATTTACATACTTATTTAAAACCTGGACTAGCATTTCATCCGCAAATCCTTGCTAATGATTTTGTTAGCTCAAAACTCCAGCCTCGCACATTGACAAATTTGTTTGTCTGTTGACTTCCTTCAAGGCATTTGTGTTAAAAAAAAAAGCTCTGAAAAAGTACAATCATTAGCAACCAATTAGAAGCAAAGTTATGTTAATCAAGCAACGGTTTGATTTACACTGGAACGGAAGAAAAGAGATGTCTAATGAATATGTTTATAAACACTTTGGATGTTCAAGATCATTTGTTTTGTCCAACTCTTAAATTAAGGGCATTGCCTCAGTAGCTGAAGGTTATTATATTCAGGGAAGGACCTTTATAATCCTTTGGCAGTGAAAGCTTTTTAGACAAGAACTTCACTACTGGATCTATCTTTTAATAAGAAATTTCAGGAATACTGAGGCAGACTGAATGAGCCAATTGGTCTTTCCCTACCATCTTATATTATGCTACTACAGGCAGTCCCCGAGTTACAGACTCGTACTTAAGAATGCGGTTGTGGCTTCATTTGATTTCACTGAACAGTATTTCCAGTGCCATAGAATCTTACACTTCTCCTGTTGCAGATTCAGGAATGACGCATGGCCACATTAAGAACAGTGTGTGGTTGTGCATGCTGAACCTTAGAGGGAACACTAGTAGGGACAGTTGGCCCTTTTGTCAGCTGGGAGCAGAAGTAAGCAGAAAGAATCTTAAAATCTACAAGTTCTGAGTTACATACAAATCCAACTTAACATACTTAAGATACTGTAATGATTAATAAGATATATATATATAGCTTTTATATTGATTACTGAATATTTAGTATTTTTCTTTTATAGAATATTATTGAAGGGAGGGAGGGAGGGTGGGATATGATAATTTAAATATTAAAATGATTAATGTTATTGTATATGGTAAGATGAAATAGTTGGGGGGAGATAAAGTTTTTTTTATCATTATTGCAATATTTCAAGTGATGTGATATATTATTATGTGATTTGTTGTACACTTGATATTTGAAAATAAAATGAATAAAGATTAAAAAAAACCAAAAAAAACGTAACTTGTTCTTAACTCGGGAACTGCCTGTATTTATTTTTAAAGGAAAAAAAAAAAGAGAGAATACCTTCTCAGGATCAGGAGGCAGAAAAACACAGCAAAGATGGAAAATGGTGCTACCAACTTTATTTACTCAAAAGGAACCGACATGTACGTGTTTCGACCAATCAGCCTGCAACAGGGGTCTGAAAACAATTATCAACATCAAAATAGATTAAAACAAAACATAACATCTTTAAAAGAACAATTAGATTTTTATGGTTCTTCTTTTAAAGATGTTATGTTGTAATCTATTTTGATGTTGATTTATATTGTAGTCAGCATTATTTTTAAACCCCTGATACCGGCTGATTGACCAAAACACATATGTTTCCGGTCCTTTTTCGTGAATAAAGTTGGCATCACTATTTATTTTTAAACACTTTCCAGTGAACTAAAAGCTAAAATAAGTGTGATGGGGTATATGTCCCTTTAGGGGTAGGAAATCTCCTCAGAAGATAGCCCCCAGAAAGACGTAGGTGTAAGGGTAGCCTTTTTGTTAAACCCCTGGTTTGAGAGGTACTACTCATTAGCAAGGACTAGGTGGGTAGTGACTGAGACAGGCTACTTGATACATCTCCTGAACCTTGTGTGCACTCAACAACAGGCAAAGCGGATGAACATCCACAGAGATTTAATGACCTTATTTGCATATTGATTTACATGTGTTTTAAATTGCAGAGAAAAGGGGTCTTTTGAAGTGGAGAACAGACTCCTAAAGACTTGGGCTTCAGCCCTAAGGGGAACGGAGGGTCCCTGTCCATGACTGTTGAAAGGGGACGGTTGTCCTGTTCTACCAAGGGTAGTCACACCCCGATTGTATGGGGTGGGGCCGGGGGGGGGTGCTGATTATAGGACTCTTAACCAAGCAGAGACTGAAAGTTGTTCTTGGCAACAGGGACTCCTGCAGGTGACCCTCAGGTGGATGAATGCTGGCCAATGCCTAACCTCCAGTAAACCTATAAAAGAGTGCCCAAAGTGACCGGAAAGGCCTGAGTGGCCAGAGGCATCTACTTTGTCACAGTGAAGACACAGAACTGAAAAAAAAGTTATATTTGCTACGTTAATGGCCATTATCTCAGAAACAAATTTTTAAGCAATTCAATATTTCTATGACATTAGCACAAGATCACATGTATAGTAGGGCACTTGCTGCTGTTGCCATGAATATTTATTGTGGATATCATGAATTTCTGACTTGCTTCCCAAAGACTGGGTTGAGAATAGCAGTGTAAATACAGTGGTACCTCGGTTTATGAGTGCACCGGTTTGCGAGTGTTTTGCAAGATGAGCAAAACATTTTCAAAATCGGTGCCTCGGAAACCGAGCGTGGCTCGATTTACGAGCGCCCCCCCCCCCGGCAATCCGGCACCCTCCCCCCCCCCACCCCCCGCGATCTGGTGCCTGAAGATCAGCCTCCTCTTCTATGCTGGGCCTTGAGCATCTGCGCATGCTCACAGCCTGCGAGTTCATGTTCTCTCCGAGATCTCTGAGAAGCTACTTTTCAAAATGATTTGCTGGCTGCACCCAGGGAGGACAGCTCAACTCGGCAGAAATGAGGAAATCTCTATAAAGGAAATTAAAGCATGGTGGGTTATGAACACAGCTGGTTGGGCTGTATTTAAATGAAGAGCAGAACAGCTGGCACACATAAAGGGAGGACTTATGGGACAGCACCCACTGCCCCGCCCTTGGTTTGCTTGGTATGCCAATAGGAGGGGTTTGCCAAAATTGTGCCCTGTCCTTTGTCTAATTTATCTATTTCTAAAACTTATAGATTGCATGATCTACAAATCTCGGTGGTTAAAAGTGATACATGCATACTAATAAATCCAACGAAGAAACATTAGTCGCATCGCATTGACAACAGTAAAATAATTTAATTAATCATCTTCAAAGTAATTCAGTCCTATGCACCATCAGCCCATCAACTATCATTATTGAAGGCACTTTGAAGCAGAGAAGTTTTCAATGACTTTTTAAGCTGGTCTAGCTTCTTAACTGTTCTTAAAGATAAAGGTAGACAATTGCACAAATTTGGCCCAGCAACATTAAAAAATGATGCTCTATACTCTTCCAAGTAGATTAGCTGGAAAGAGAGCACATCCAAAACAGGCTTTCTCTGCTTGGCCAGGCCTTACTGGAAAATAGTGGGTAGGCCAGAAGGCTTGGGGGCGTGACACATATTCTGCTTGGGACGCTCCTCGGTATGAAGGTAAATGTCCATAGTTGGTCTTCAGTCTTACATTTGGACAGGCATTCTTCCAAACAGAAAGAATAATTGGAACTTCACCAGCAATTGAGGAGACAGAAGCGACAGTGTTTGCAAGACAAGAGTAAAAAAGCTCTTTATAGAATTAGACCAGGAAACAAGGAAGCACAAAC
The DNA here is from genome assembly GCF_902459505.1 of Geotrypetes seraphini. Lineage (NCBI taxonomy): Eukaryota > Metazoa > Chordata > Amphibia > Gymnophiona > Dermophiidae > Geotrypetes > Geotrypetes seraphini. The sequence continues at coordinate 42,233,001 of NC_047092.1, read as the reverse complement.
GGCTAAAACCCAAATGCAGTGGAAAATCTACACAAGTAGATCAATGCCAGACACGGGAATGGTTAAAGAGAGGTGAACTTAAACCTAACGATGAGAGATTGATGGTTTCAGACAAGAGGGTTCACAGTCGGCATAGAAAACCTAGTAAAACAGACAAATGTAGCTTGTGTAGCACTGAATTGGAAATGTTAACACACTGGATGTGATGTACTGATGTCAGAAGACCTATATGGAGAAAGGTACAAAAAACAGCATGTCTTATCCAGTACAAAGTGTGCAAACGGTCTCACGGCAAAGAACGTACAACGTCTTCAGCGTGTACAAAACGCGGCAATCGGACTTTCTCTCACAGGCTGCCATCTGTTCATTGGCTGCCCGTAGCCAAACATTGTGTCTTCAAGGGTCTGATGCTAATATTCAAATCCTTGCATGACATGGCACTGGGCTCCCAAGCTTCCTCCGTACATGCCGAACTGGTCCCCCTCCACTCCCAGGATGAAGTATGCCGCAAAACGCCCCCTGGTCATGCCCTTCAACTGCAAACTGCCAAATGACATTCATACTCCCACTTCATACTGAGCCACTGGAATCAACTGCCCCCACAGATCAGATTCCTTGAAGGATTCCTGAACTTTAGGAAAGCAATAAAAACAGACCTCTTCACCTAACTCCCCTGCCCACGACTGATGACAATAGACAGATGTTGCACCATGCAATCACAAATAAACAAAACAATTCAGAAGTCTTTTGCCGTAATGAGGAACCTAAGACAAATACGCAAATTCTTCGAAAGAGCACAATTCCAGCTCATAGTTCAATCCCTTATCCTAGGTATACTGGATTATTTCAACATCCTCTATCTCCCCTGCAACAATGATCAAACAACTGCAAACAGTTCAAAATACAGCACTAAGACTTGTCTACTCCCTAAAAAAGCACGACCACATTATTGAAGCTTTCATGAGCTCACACTGGCTCCCAACCCAGGAAAGAATACTATTCAAATTTTACTGCACGCTGTTTAAAACCATAAACGATGACAGCCCAACCTACCCGAACAACCGACTCATCCATAATACCTCAACCAGACATAGAAAATCTCACACCCCATTCACACACCCACCATTCAAAGAAGTTAAACGAAAAAAAACTTTATGACGGCCTCCTAGCCACCCAAGCAGTGAAACTGGATAACCAAATCTCCAATCTGCTGATGACAACCACAGACTACAGGTTATTCAGAAAAGAAATAAAGACCATACTCTTCAAGAAATCCCTGATTAAGTCTTAACATCACGATTACCAAATTCCTCCAATCTTCTTCTTAACTCCCTGAGAATACCCGCCCTCTTCACTAGTCATGACCACTGATCTCTTCTTGTAACAGACCAACCTTAAATCTTTTGTAATCTGCCTTGAACTGCAAGGTAATGGCGGAATAGAAATCTCTAATGTAATGTAAATGTATATTGGTACTAGATCTTCGGTATGTGTCAAGTTAGGACAAAACTTGTATTGAAAAATCTTGCACTATAACTATGGCAACCCTAACCTGTAAACTGCATATTATATATATTGGTATTAGATCCCTAGTATGAGTTGAGTTAGGATAAAAACTTGTACTGTAACTATGTGCAAATTGTAACCTGTACACTGTATATCAATGTATCGCAAACTGTGTGCCACGTGAGACTCCAAGTATGCCGCCAGATGCCAGAGAGAAGGAGAGGCGCCAGCGCCAGCTGACTGCCTATAGGACATGCTTAACATAAGAACATAAGAACATAAGAAGCGCCATCTCCGGATCAGACCTTCGGTCCATCAAGTCCGGCGATCCGCACACGCGGAGGCCCTGCTAGGTATACACCTGGCTTATTTTATATCCAAACATATCTTTATATGCCTCTCTCAAGGAGGTATGCATCTAGTTTGCTTTTGAAGCCTAGGACGGTCGATTCCGCCATAATCTCCTCTGGGAGGGCATTCCAGGTGTCAACCACTCTCCGAGTGAAGCAGAACTTCCTGACATTAGTCCTGAACCTGTCCCCCCTTAGCTTCATTACATGTCCTCTAGTCCGTGTCAAATTGGACAATGTAAATACTCTTCTCGGCTCTATTTTGTCGATTCCTTTCAGTATTTTGAAGGTCTCAATCATATCCCCACGCAGTCTCCTTTTCTCAAGGGAGAACAATCCTAGTGTTATAAGTCTGTCCTCGTATTCCAGTTTCTCCATACCCTTCACTAGTTTAGTTGCTCGTCTCTGCACCCTCTCCAGCAGTTTTATATCCTTCTTTAGGTAGGGAGACCAATGTTGGATGCAGTATTCCAAGTGGGGTCTGACCATTGCCCTATAAAGCGGCATTATAACTTTCTCTTATGGCGAGAGGCACATCCTGAAGGCAGTCAGCTGGTGCCTCTCCTCCTCCCTGGCATCTCTCCTCCTCTCTGCGCCTTTTCTGTTTCAGCACCCCCTCCCCCACTGGCATCATCAGTGCGTGATGTCATTGTGTCGACATTGATGCCCTTGAGCCGCGGTCCCCAATTTAGTGTGTCGCCGGCTTGCAAAGTTTGCAAGACACGGCTGTATGTTCTGCATGTTTAACCTGTAACCTGTTCTGAGCTCTTTGGGAAGAACGGGATAGAAAACAAATTAATTAATTAAAAACATTGCTGCACCAGTAAAACACTGGATTATGGAACGGAAAAGAAGACATTGTGGTAAAGGCGAAAAGCATGAAAATACATCCAAATGCTTATTCTGTACAATAAGATCCTCAAGCCTAGGCAGCAGAATGGGCCATAACCCAATCAACATGTGGCTCAACACAGCTAGAGAATGACACGGGGACAAATTTTTCCCCATCCTAGCAGGAACTCAATTTCTCTGTCCCATCCCTACAAGTTTTGTCGTTGTCACTGCCGCTGCCCCATTCTGTATGCTCAGCCTTAACTGCACAGACCTTGAACACTTATGATTTTAAAGTGTTTTAAAGTGTAGATGAGGACAAAGCTTAGGCACTGGTGGAATGAGGCATTATGACATCACAATCTGAGCTCTAGACTGTTGCTACTTAGGATTTTAAAGTGTTTCAGGCTTGTGCAGATGAGGACGGAGCTTAGGCACTGGTGGAATGAGGCATTATGACATCACAGTCTGAGCTCTAGAATGTTGATACTTAGGATTTTAAAGTGTTTGAGGCTTGTGCAGATGAGGACAGAGCTTGCAGGAATGAGGCAGGGACAGGAAGAGAACTCGCTAGGGTGGGATGGAAAAATAAGTTCCTGTGGGGACGGGGAAAAATTTATCCCCGTGTCATTTTCTAAACACAGCATCAGCAATAGGAGCTTAGGGCCAGGGACAGAGATTGGTTTGTTTGTCCCCTCTAACCAAAATGTGTTTTGCCACCCCCTTCCTAAGTATCAACATGAAACTGTGGCATAGAAATACAGGATTTATCCAAATTCTATTAGGGGACATTGATTGATTGAAATTTTTTCCCAAATGTTAAAAAGTTAAGATGATAAAATATTTTGTCACCCGCCAGACAGGACTTAACTAAAGATCTGGGTTTCTGTGTACATTAAGAACATAAGAATAGCCTTACTGGGTCAGACGAATGGTCCATCAATCCCAGTAACCCATTCTCACAGTGGCCAATCCAGGTCACTGGTACCTGGCCAAAAACCAAGGAGTAGCAATATTCCATGCTACCAATCAAGGGCAAGCAGTGGCTTCCCCCATGTCTTTCTCAATAACAGACTATGGACTTTTCCTCCAGGAACTTGTCCAAACCTTTCTTAAAACCAGCTACGCTATCTGCTCTTACCACAACCTCTGGCAACGTGTTCCAGAGCTTAACTATTCTCTGATTGAAAAAAAAATTCCTTTTATTGGTTTTAAAAGTATTTCCTTGTAACTTCATCAAGTGTCCCCTAGTCTTTTTAATTTTTGACGGAGTGAAAAATTGATCCACTTGTACCCGTTCTACTCCACTCAGGATTTTATAGACTTCAATCGTATCTCCCCTCAGCCGTATCTTTTCCAAGCTGAAGAGCCCTAACCTCTCTAATCTTTCCTCATATGAGAGGAGTTCCATCCCCTTTATCATCTAGGTCGCTTTTCTCAAACCTTTTTTTTTATATAATTATTTCTTTATTAGATTTCAATTTTTTTTTTTTAACTGTGCAATGGAAAAATAATATAAATACAAAAATGAATAATAAGAAAATAACATTAACTTGTACAATTAGGACTCCTTTTGCTAAGGTAAGCTAGCGTTTTTAGCGCGCACTACATTGCCGCGTGCACTACCCCTGGGCTACGTGCCAAAAACTAATGCCAGCTCAATGGAGGCATTAGCGTCTAGCGTGCGTGGCATTGCAGCGCATGCTAAGCGCGCTCTAAAACCGCTAGCGCAGCTTAGTAAAAGAAGCCCTTAGTCCACAATAGTAAAGTGGGGCGGTGATAATAACGGAGTTTACATACTTACATTTCTAAGGAAAAGAAAAAGATGAGTGTTTTACTCTGGGTTGACATTTAATTCTTATGAAGTTATGCCTGAAGATCTAATAGGGTACTGGTAGGAACAACCTCTCTGCCAGCTATAAATTTAATTAATTGTGATACTTCGAATAATATATATTTAACACCCTGGAGATTAATCAAGCATTTGCAAAGATATGTAAGAGTAAAAGTAGTCGCCAACTTTATGACCTTAGGTCATAGAAGCAAAATTGCTTCCTCTTTTGGGGGGTAATCCTTGACACATCGGGAAACATTCCAGTTTTCTTATTCATAAACAATTTTTCCTGATGTTTAAAAAACATTTTTAATAACCACTCTCTATCTGAGTCCAATGCAAACTGGACGAAAAGAATTGCCGAAGCCACCAGTTCCGTCTCTTATTTTTCCAGATAATTGGTCCATAGAGAGATCTTGCTGGCCCTTCCTGGGTTTCTTCTTTCCAACTGGTAGATAATAATCTTTAGACATTGGGGGATAAGAAGATTCTGGAACTTTTAGAACCTCAGATAAATATCTCTTGCACATCTCAAGCGGTGTAATGGTAATTACTTTAGGAAAATTAATTAATCTGAGATTCTGCCATCTTGATATATTTTCCAATATCTCAAGTTTAAAATTAATATTGTCACTACCTCTCACCATTAGTTGGCATTGGTTTTGTAATGTCCCAATTTTAGTCTCTTGGTTTGTGTAAATTACTTCCAACTTTTCGACTCTGTCTTTTAATTTAGAAGACTCTGATAACACTCCAGCACAATGGGAAGTTAAGGTTTGTATCTGGGTTCCCAAAGATACTTGTAGTGAGGAAATAGCTTCCCATATAGAGTTCAAGTCAATAGTCGGTGGCTTCACCAAGGTTGGACAAGGAGCAATAGGTTATAAATCACTCAGTTTTACAGTACCTTGATATAGTTCCAGGCAGAGTGGGTCCTGCAGTCCCCCTCCTGTCTTCATTGCTGCATCGGATTGCAGCTGTGCTGGATACTCAGCCTGTGATGTCTGTGCCTTGGAGCCATCTCTTTCTCCGTGATCTGCAGGTTGGGTTGCTTGTTTCTCCTCATTCCCTGCGTTGTCACACCCAGGAAGGGAGTGTAACCGATCCGGAGCTCTTCGTTCTCCCGGAGAAAGACTGACTGCCTCGAGGGAGGATATGGAGTTCTCCATTTGGCTCTCACCTCCAGCCGAGGTCTTTTCTTCTGACTTTGCAGTCAGACCCCGCTTCACAAAGGCGTCCATGGGACCAGACAAACATTGGGCAGACCCGGGTTCAACAGGTAAGACACGGGTCATAGCCTTCCTCTTTACCATTAATAGGTAAAAATTTTTCTCCTGTGGCATCCTGTCAAGCGCTTCAGGCAGCCATCTTGGTCAGTCTCCGCCCCCCCCCCTCTTCTTTGAACCTTTTCTAGCACCACTCTATCTTTCTTGAGATAAGGAGACCAGAATTGAATTGAAGGGAAGGGGGTATGCACATGACGGGGGGACACCACTGCCCCAGGCGCCACTCACCCTTACTATGCCACTGATTACAGTGTTAGGGAGAAGGAAAAGGTTCCCCAAAATTACCGTGTTTCCCCGAAAATAAGACCTATCCTAAAAATAAGCCCTAGTTAACATTGACCCCTGAAGCCCCTCCTGAATGTCCCTGACACTCCCTGACACTAGTGCTGCCCGATTTGTCGGCAGCAGCGCTTTCTCTACCCCACATATGCAGCATCTTTCCTCCCCTCTCACCCATCCCCTTGTGCAGCATCTTTTCTCCCCTCTCACCCATCCCCTTGTGCAGCATCTTTCTATCCTTCCCTCCCATCCTCCAGTGCAGCAGAACCCCACCAACCCACTGTGAGACCAACATACCTCCACTCTGAGGCCTCCAAAAACTGCATTGCCAGCAGCACTCTGAACAGGCTGCCTCGTGGCCTTTCCTGCCGGGGCCTTCCCTCTGCCGTGTCACTGATGACATCATCATTGACACAGCAGTGGGAAGGCCCCTGCACAGCCTGTTCAGAGTGCTGCCACAGCTGCAGTTTTTTGGAGGCCTCAGAGCGAAGGTATGACAGTCTCACGGTGGGAGGGTTGACAGGGTTCTGCTGCACAGGGAGATGGGAGGGAGGGATAGAAAGATGATGCACATGGTGGGGGAGGGATAGAAAGCAAAGAGTATGAATTAGGGTGGAGGAGATGAAGGGAGAGATGAGTGTTGTACATGAAAAACAATAAGACATCCCTGAAAATAAGCCCTAATGCGTTTTTTTGACCCCAAATTAATATGACACTGTCTTATTTGGGGGGAAACACGGTATCTCTCCTTTCTCTTTATTTCTCATTTGTAATACATGTTAAAGATATTGCAGGATACTATACTATAATGAGATGCAAAGCATGCAAAATACCTCATTAATATGCAAATCAAATAATGCAACTTTTGACAGTTAAAATCCAGGAAAGCTAAGACCTGGCCTGATGCTCCCAGGCCCCTTCTTAAAGGAGCTGGGCTTTACTCTCCTCCCCAACATAGAAGACATCTCCCCTTCTGAAGTACTCCCGGCATGTACCCACCCCAAAAGACTTCATCCTCCCCAATAGTCCCCTTTCCTCCTGTAGATTCTTCCCCTTGGGTCTACTTTTATAAATCCCTGGGTGTAGTGGGTGTGGGGCAGCAGTGATTCTAGTTGTTGCTGCCTTTGCCAGCGCTGGATTAAAAATGGTGCCAACAACTCCCAGGGGTCTAGCAGCCATATAAGGACAAAGGGTAGTAAGGTTTTGTACCTGAGGTAACAGAGGTAGAGTCAGTAGCCCAAGGAGTAGCAATAGGATTAACAGCCTGGCTTTAGTAGTTCTCTGCCCGCTGCTCTGACCATTAGCTTTCTCTTCCTGACTGATAAACTAAACTAAACTAAAACTTAGCTTTATATACCTTCAACCATTAAGAAAGATATGCTAAAATTACAAGGGGATTAATTTTCAAAGTGTTTAGCAAATAAAAAATATTTTGTTTTTTTTAAAAATATCTTTATTCCTTTTTACATTGTACAAACAAGTGTACAATAAATCAAGTCATACTATACATTCTTCACTTGAAACTTTACAATCATCTCATACCATAAATTACCTCCCCTCCCTCCCTTTCCAAATATTTTTGTAACTACTCATCCTTTTTTTTATTTTTTTTTAAGTTAAATTAATTTTTATTGAGTATTTTGAAAAATACAAGGAGCAATTCAAATACATAAGAATAAGATAACGTTTTATATATATATATGATCTATAAATATAAAATTAATTATAAAGGACCATAGTATTAAGAAAAGCTCAGAGTAATGGAGTTGTTTGTGAAGACTGTATGAGAAAAAGATGAAAGAAGACAGAGTAAAAATAAAATAACTACTCATCCTAATGTCATAAAATCCACCCATCCACCCTCCCACCCTATACATCCAGAATTGATTATATTTTTGTTTCCGATGGGCTAATACAAGATGTTACTCAAGCCTCTATAGAACCAATAATTTTATCAGATCATGGTGGAGTGTGGATTAATTTTAATTTTAATGATCCAGATAATGTTAGGCCTGTCTGGAGATTTAATAATGCATTGCTTGCATATCCAAAATTTTGTGAAGAATTTCAATCAAAAATTGATGAATATTTTCAAAATAATATTACAGAGGAAGTGTCTTTAGAAATAATATGGGATGTTTTTTTAAAAAAATGTTTTTTAATGATTTGTGGAAGAATTGGAAAGGACCAGGACATCTCAAAATTAAAGGGAGCTTATTCCATAATTGAGAAAATTTGAAAGCCAAAGAAAGGCTAAAGTTCTTGATTCATTTAATTCCTTTCCTGGAAGGGAGGGAAAGTTTGAATTGTTGAATGCCTCTTGCCATAGGAAAATCTGTAAATATTAGAGGGAGAGCCAAGGCTGGTGCAAACAGCAGGGAAGGGGTGCTACTCACTCTCGCTATGCCACTGCCACCCCCTCTTACTACGCCACTTAGGAAATGCGTACAGTGGGAATGATTAAAACAGACATGGGTATATTACAAGTGAGTAGGAGTAAGGAGTTAAAAAGGGGAACTGGTAGAGCTAAGAGAAAAGCACGATGATATTTGGATAAATTTTGATGGTTCTTCTTTACAAAAGGCCATGTGTAATTACGCTAATGAGAAAGAGAGAGATAGGGAGAGGGGAAAAGATTCTCAGAACTAGCACTGTCACACTGAACATTTCTATTCTAAGCACATTGTGTTCCGTACATAATTCTAATTTACACAAACTGCCAGGAAGCATAACTGACATTTCCATAATAAATACAGCAAACATATCAATTTGTCATATTGACAATTTTTCCCATAAATTAAGACTTTTGAACAGCAAGAATTTGGATGTCCTTACGCCTATCAGAAGTACAAGAAAAATGTGGCAGCAAAACAATTCTGAACGAGCACGGATGGTTGCAGTGCAATAAGAAAAGTCAAAACTCTTTTACAGCGGTGCTTGCTGAAAACTGGATATCAAGTAAGGTTTCCTATGCATGCATTTCATCGAAACCAAGAACAAGATGATGTATTGCTTTATTTTTAAAAAAAACAGCAAGAAATTAGGGAGGCCAAAAAACTGGGTAACACAATAATGGGTGATTTCAGCTACCCGGTTATTGACTGGGTAAATGTAATACATTAAAATCTTTGAGACTTGGCTAAAACACAAGTCAATATTAACCCAAACTGGGTACTATAGAGAGGTACTGGGGGTCTCAAGCGCTCACGGATATAAGCCCGACATACTTTTCAGGCTAATAACCACAAAGTGAGCTATCATCGATCCCATATACTCTCTTCTTAGATGCTTTTAATTCTGTTTAACTATTTTTAAATCATTTAGTGATCTTACTTAGTGATCTTGATTACTTATGCAATACTCTCCCACTACAGAATATAATTATAAAGTACTTAGCTTCAACATATATGCTTAACGACGGAAGATCTCCGTTTCGCTCCTATTACTTTTAGAAGGGCTTCATCAGGGAAAGCGCCGATAATAGGGTGACGGGACTAAATCACGCGAGACAACGGTGCGCCGGCAACTGAGCGCAAGGTTGACGGCGCGCCGAAGAAAAGCACTATTTTAAAGGGCTCCGACGGGGGGGGTGAGGGGGAACCCCCCCACTTTACTTAACAGACATTGCACTGGCGTTGTGGGAGGCTTGGGGGGTTATAATCCCCCACATTATACTTAAAACTGAACTTTTTCCCTACAAAACAGGCAAAAAGTTCGGTTTCAAGTATAATGAGGGGGGTTACAACCCCCCAAACCCCCCACAACGCCAGCGCGATGTCTGTTAAATAAAATAGGGGGGTTCCCCACCAACACCCCCCGTCGTAACCCTTTAAAATAGTGCTTTTCTTTGGCGCGCTGTCAACCTTGCGCTCAGTTGTCTGCGCTCAGTTGTCGGCGCGCCGTTGTCTCGCGCGATTTTGTCTATGAACCGATAATAGCACTGTGAATAAAGCATAAATGAGACACTAACTAATATACTCAAAATCAAACTTGTCGGGCTTATAGCCGTGAGCGCTTGAGACCCCCATTACCTCTCTATAGTACCCAGCTTGGGTTAATATTGACTTGTGTTTTAGCCAAGTCTCAAAGATTTTAGTGTGTTTCACAAGAGTTTGAAGAATTACTTGTGGGTAAATGTAACGACAAGACGTGCTAGGGAGCTGCTTTATGAAGGCCTATAAAATACTGAGTACAGTAGAAAGCTTGTTCACTCTTTCCTAAAATACTATGGGTTCCTTTTTCGAAGCCGTGTCAGCAGTTTAACGCGCGTAATAGCGCGCGCTAAACCGCCAGACACACTAGCTGCTACTGCCTCCTCTTGAGCAGGCAGTAGTTTTTCAGCTAGCGCGGGGGGTAACGCGTGATTAAAAGTCGTGCGCACTAAAGCCGCTAACGTGGCTTCGTAAAAGGAGCCCTAGGACTAAAGGGCATGCGAAGAAGCTACTATGTAGCTTGTAGCAGATTTAAAACAAACCGGAGAATGCAATGAGAGGGCATAGGATGAAGTTAAGAGGTGATAGGCTCAGGAGTAATCTGAGGAAATACTCTTTTTTATATAAAGGGTGGTAGATGCATGGAACAGTCTCCCAGAAGAGGTGGTGGAGACAGAGACTGTGTCTGAATTCGAAAGGGCCTGGGATAGGCGCGTGGGATCTTTGGAGAGAGAAATGGTTACAGTGGATGGGCAGACTAGATGGGCCATTTGGCCTTTATTTGCCATTATGTTTCTTTGAATGATGGTAAGGTTTGACAGTCTAGGAGCCCTATTTCACCCTCACTTCCCCCCCCCCCATCCAATTTTCCTATCCATATTGTAGTTCTCCCCCTGCTCCCTTTACTATCGACCCCCTCCTAATCCCTTCTTTCTTCTATTGTTTTATTGTAAACTGCTCAGACATAATAAGTTACTACATAAATTCAATGTTTTAAAAGAAATCAAAATACATGACACTAAGGGCGCTAGCTGAAAAATTACTGCCTGCTTAAAAGGAGCCCTAAATACATGGCATTTAGGGGGAAATTCATCAAGAGGCACTAACCATGAATATAATGGACACTTTAGCATTTAGCACATGCTAACACAGTTAGTGTGTGCTTAATTGCATAATGCCCATTGATGAATTCCCCCCTTAAACTTCAAAACTGTGCAATTGTTTATGAGAATATGCAGTATATGAAAATAATGAAGAATGTTAATGCTAACAGAACATTTCTTAAAATGATCTGTAGCAAAAAAAACAACCCAAAAAACCAGAAGAAACTACTGACTTCTCTATAATTAAGTTTAGAGAAGGATTCTGACAGCGTCTCAAGGGAGAACAGGACGCAGAATCAGAATAGCAGTCTTTAATTATTAAACAAATCAGAGGATAATTAATTAAAACAATAAATACATTCTTACTATATGTTTCATGATGATCAGCAGAAGTATTTAGATGAAATATTTGCATAGGTTTTTTGGACCCAGAAAAAAAAACAACTTAGACAATTTTTTGCACAGATAACTTTTAAATCTAATATTAGTAAAAACAGCTTTTCAGTAGATACTGCTGGAGGTTTGGGATTTCCTTTGCTTCTTAAACCCTAGTCCCCAGCTTAGTTTTGGAACAGTAGCCTAATGGTTAATACAGGGGTTGAGAACCTTGGAACCTGGGTTTGATTTCCACTGTGGGACTTTGTGATCCTGGTCAAGTCATTACAAAGACTACAGTAGGGGATACTCGATGAAGTTACAGAGTAATACTTTAAAAACCAATAGGAGGAAATAGTTTTCACTCAGAGAATATTAAGTTCTGGAATGTGTTGCCAGAGGATGTGGTAAGAACGGTTAATGTAACTGGTTTTAAAAAAGGCTTGGACAAGTTTCTGGAGGAAAAATCCATAAATTGCTGTTGAGACAGACATGGGAGAAGCCTTGGAAGACGGGATACTGGGCTAGATGGAATTGATCTGATCCAGTAAGGCTATTCTTATGTTCTTATTTGCCTCTTTGATGGTCTCCTAGACAGAACTATGAGTTAAATGCTTGATTTCTGTACTTATCCGTTTCCTTGTACTGGTTGGAAATCACTTTAAGAACATAAGTAGTCGCCTCCGCCGGGGCAGACCAGAGGTCCATCCTGCCCAGCGGTCCGCTCACGCGGCGGCCCATCAGGCATATTGCCTGAGCAGCAGTCCCTGACTAATTTTATACCTACCTCTACACTTATCTCTAAACCTTCCACTGCTCTTATCTGTACCCCTCAATCCCTTTGTCCTCCAGGAACCTATCCAGGTCTTCCTTGAAACCCTGTACTGTGCTATTTCCTATCACGGCTTCCGGAAGGGTGTTCCATGTGTCCACCACCCTCTGTGTGAAAAAAAATCTCCTTGCGTTTGTTCTAAACCTGTCCCACTTCAATTTCATCGAGTGTCCCCTTGTTCTTGTGGTTTCTTTCAAATTGAAAAATCTGTCCTTGTCAACCTTTTCGATGCCCCTCAGGATCTTGAAGGTCTCTATCATATCTCCTCTGAGTCTCCGCTTCTCCAGGGAGAACAGCCCCAGCCTTTTCAGTCTGTCAGTGTATGTAAGGTTTTCCATACCCTTAATCAGTTTAGTTGCTCTTCTCTGGACTCCCTCAAGCATTGCCATGTCCTTTTTGAGGTACGGTGACCAGTACTGTACGCAGTATTCCAGATGGGGGCGCACCATAGCCTTTTGCTGTGGTAAGTGCTATTTCTTTGGGTGGGGTGGAAGACAACCCAAAGAAATGTTCATTAGCAAGCACTAAAGTTTGGTAAACATGCCTTCAGTTTAGCACTACTTTTGTATTAGAGCAGGGGTGCCAAACTCAATCACATAAGGGGCTGAAATCTAAAACACAGACTACATTGCGGGCCAAATTTTTTATTGATACTTAGGGCCTCTTCTATCAAACCGTGCTAGCTGTTTTTAGCGCATAGAGCCGCGCTGCTCCTGACGCTCAAAGAGTTCCTATGAATGTCGGGAGTAGCGCAGGCCATTCAGCGTGGCTCTCTGTGCGAAAAACTGCTAGCGCAGTTTGATAGAAGAGGCCCTCAGTCTTAGTAGAAGGATGTTAGATGGATCATTGGTCTGACCCAGTATGGCTCTGGATGAGGGTCATAGGATGAAAGCGAAAGGGGTTAGATTCAGAAGTAGCCTGAAATAATTCTTCTTTATAGGAAGGGTGGCAAATTCATGGAATGGCCTCCTGGTAGAGGTGGTGAAGTTGAAAACAGAACCTGAAAGCTTTGGAGAGATCCATAGGATGTCTAAGGGAGAGAAAGGAAGAATACATGGCATGGATAGACAGACTGAATAGGCCATATGGTCTTTATCTGCCTTCATTTTTCTCAGTTTCTATATAAAAATATGTTTATTTTTTTAGGGTTACCACTTTTTTTTTTTTTTTTTTAAAGAAATCTACCCAAGCCGGTGTACAGCAAGAGTAAATCAAACATAACTCGTATGTAGGCAATAGACAATTCCAGCAGAATGACTTCAATTAACTGACATCTGAAGGATGTTCATTTTCCTCTTTGGAACAGATAGAAAAATGTAAATGATTGCTTCCAAAGGAGACTTCATTGAACTATTTTCTTGCTAAAGTTGAAATTTAACTAATGTAACCCAGGAAAGGTTACAAGCTGCAATATTATCCATATAGAGCAGTAAAATCTACTCTTGACAATAAACAAATGGATCAAATTAAAGCTTTCAGGTGCTGATAGTCTTATTGCTTCAAAAGAGCAAACAAGAAAATAAATCTCAGATTGCTTTGGGATAGTAGGTGGATTAGATTATCTAGTCCCTAGCAACTTCCAACTGTTTGGCTACAAGAAAATAAATGATCTTACCCACATTATATCTGATATATTTTGTTTATGGCTTTAATATTGTTTGCCTTTCTTGATCTCATACATTTCTGAGCTTTCAGTCCAGCTGGCATTAATGGTATGGTCAAGGAAGGGAGAGGATTCTGAAGCCAGGTTCCATAGGACTTCCTTATCACAAAAGAACATAAGAATAGCCTTACTGGGTCAGACCAAAGGTTCATCAAGCCCAGTAGCCCGTTCTCACGGTGGCCAATTCACGTCACTAGAACCTAGCCAAACCCGAAGAGTAGCATCATTCCATGCTACCGATCCAGGGCAAGCAGTGGCTTCCCCCATGTCTTTCCAGGGCAAGCAGTGGCTTCCTCCATGTCTTTCTCAATAACAGACTATGGACTTTTCCTCCAGGAAATTGAACACACCCTTCTTAAAACCAGCTACGCTATCCGCTCTTACCACAACCTCTGACATTGCGTTCCAGAGCTTCACTATTCTCTGAGTGAAAATATATTGCCTCCTATTGGTTTTAAAAGTATTTCCCTGTAACTTCATCGATTGTCCCCTAGTCTTTGTAATTTGTGACGGAGTGAAAAATCGATCCACTTGTTACCCGTTCTACTTCACTCAGGATTTTGTAGACTTCAATCATATCTCCCCTCAGCCATCTCTTTTCCAAGGTGAAGAGCCCTAACCGTTTAAGTCTTTCCTCGTACGAGAAGAGTTCCATCCCCTTTATCGTCTTGGTCGCTCTTCTTTGAACCTTTTCTAGTGCTGATATATCTTTCTTGGGTTACATTTAGGAATCTTGTGATAGTCTTGCCATGTGCTAAAAAATCAATTTTATTTTTTAGCACTGGAGGTAGCAGCAGAGGGAGAGTGTTGTCACCTGAGACCACTGTTCCGCCAATGATGTCAACAAGTATGACTAGGAAAGTATGGAAAGGGGTGGGGTGGACTTTATGGAGGCTTTGCGATCTGGGCAGGGGAGCTTCAAGAAGATGGGTAGGGTGGCCTTTGATGCTATTTGGGATGTAGGTACTAAGAGGCTCCGTTGCTATTTTTAAAGCATCGGGGACTGTTAGAAAAAGGGATTGGCAGCTGTTGGGGTATTGGGAGCTATCAGAGAAACAGGTCAACAGTTGTGTGAGGTGCTGGAAACTGTCAGGGGGAGGGACTGTAACTTTTGGGGTGTTGGGGGAGGATGCACTGATATACACTGAAGATGGTGAGTGAGACCAACCGGAAAAACTCCAAACTGACAAAAAAAAAATCCCACTCTTCAAAGCCTAGGGTATAAACAGGGGGAGGGAAAGGATCTCAGAAACCTGCTTGGGGACAGGGCCAAGTCTGACAAGGTTCCATGTTTCATTCATTGATCCTGAAAAACCTCCTCCTTCCTATTTTATTTTTTACTTATAGTACATTTTAATAGTTTTATTAATGATTTATCTTAAAATCTTCTCCATTAAATCTTCATTAAAACCATACTCATGTGAATGTTATTCAATATATCTTCAAGGTACTTATCTTAAATGTTGCAGGCAGCCACAGCCTGACGGGAACCTTTTTTGCCACAATTACTGGCTTTCTCAAGGGTTCACGTAAGCTGGTGTATAATTATTCAGCAATAGCATTCAGTCTCTGGGCTTCCTACCAAGGTTTATTCCCTGTCACCAAGCAGGTTTCTGAGATCCTTTTCCTCCCCCTGTTTATACCCTAGTGGGATTTTTTTTTGTCAGTTTGGGGATGCACTGACACCACAGCTCCGACACTTCTTTATTTAAGCTTGGCCCTTGCCCACGTTACCCACAGTGACAGCACAGTTCCTTCCACGCTATCTGCCACTGCAGGTAGCGCAGCGCATATGGTATAGCAACCCTCTCCCCTGTCTGGTAAAAAGCAGGGCCTGCCCTCTACATTTACCACAAAGGCTTTGCACTTACCAAATGCTGATTTTTGAATCAACGGTGCAATAAGTGCAAAAGTTTACATGACCCCCTAGTTGACCTTTTATAGCTTTCTTAATTTGATTTAATTTCTCACATACTGCCAGCAAGCCCAAAAGCTAAGAATGTGGTATACAATCAAGTACATAGGTACACTTCTCCCTCCCAATTTGCAGGTTTAAGACTCGCGACTTCGGTTATTCGCAAGTTTTTTTAAAACCTGGAACAACCCCCGCCTCCATCCTACCTCCCGGACCTCTCCACACCTTATCTGGTGGTCTTACGGTGAAGCGAGGCAGGATCGATAGTCCTACGCTCCTGCCCCGTGCAGAGCCATCCACAAAAATGACTACTGTGAGTTCCCATGGTCTCACGAGACTACAGCGGGAACCCACAGCAGCCAGTTTTGTGGACGGCTCTGCAAGGGGCTGGAACTTAGGACAATCGCTCCTGCCCCGCTTCACCGCTAAACCACACCAGGTAAGGTGTGGAGAGGTCCAGGAGGCAGGAGGGAGACGGTGGTGGGTCAGAGTCAGTCCTAAAAGTTATTTGAATTTTTTTTCAATATTCGCAGGCCGGCTCTGCCCCTAACCCCTACGAATGTTGAGGGGGAAGTGTATTTCCCTGCCTCTGGAGAGCACTCAGCCTAAGTCTGAACGTGAAGCAATGGGGGGTTAACCTCCCCCTTTTATGAAGCTGCATTAGGCTTTATTATCGCCGGCCATAACCATATTAGCTTCGACGTGCATAGGAATTCTATGAGTGTCGGAGCTAATACCACCACGGCCAGTGATTAAAAAAAAGCTTAATATGGCTTTGTAAAAAGGGGCCCAAGTGACTTGCCCAAGATCACAAGGAGCTGTAGTGGGATTTGAACCAGGTTCCCTTGGTTCTCAACCTGTTGCTCTGACCATTAGGCTATTGGTTTCTAATTTTCAGTCACTCCTTACGTCTACAACCATCTTTAATGTATAGCTTTAAATAAGTTTGGCAAAGGGAATCATGAAATTATTTGATAACCATCATTATCTTCAGCTTAATTTTTTTTTTTTAAATAAATAAGGTAGAAAACAAGAAATTTCATTCCAATCACCAGTGAAAGATTTTTTAAAAAAATGTCTTCCTTCTCTTTTTCTCTCCAGAGCCAGTGAATCTCATCATTATTTGCCTTTTCAAGGGCAAAGCCATGATAGACAGGGCTTAATGTGTATCTTTGTAGAATTGGATTTGATCCTCAGGGCTGGGCCAGAGGACTGCTTTGTTAGATTTGTAAGATTTACTCTCTTTCCCACAAACAAAATTACCTCTTAGAAGCCTGCATCAACCTGGCCATCCTAAGACTATCTCCTTCTCTTGATTTCAGTCACATCTAAATCTGTTTAAATTGTCGACATGATTTGTGCAGAGACAGGGATTAAGCAGGAGGCAGGTTAACTCCGTTGCCTGTCTCCTAAGAAATAATATACCTGCTAAGAGTAAGGGCATTCTTCAATTTACATAACTTAGTCCACAAAAAGGCTTTGCTGTTATTATTTATTTCACTTGTGGTGTCAGCAAACTCACTTGTTTCCCAACTATGGCACTCTTTTACAAAGGCGATTAGCTAAGATTTTTCAATGGTAACGTTGCATGCTAGCATTCGCAACAAACACTCTGATGCCCATAGGGATTCAATGGGTGTTGGAGGGCATATTTTTTAAACCTCAATGACTCATCAGTTCCTAGAAAATATAGAAACATAGAAACATGATGGCAGATAAAGGCCAAATGACCCATTCACAGCATCCACTATCTCCTACTCTTCCTATTGGCTAAGGCTCTTTACACCTGCATTGTGATGTCATAGAACTTTATGGTTATAGAAACATTGTAACATGATGGCAGATAAAAGCCAAATGGCCCATCTAGTCTGCCCTTCGGCAGTAACCATTATCTCTTCCTCTCTCAAAGAGATCCCACGTGCCTTTCCCACGCCTTCTTGAACTCATAGAAACATACACTCAAGTAGCCATCATTTTTTTCAGACAGAAGGGACTCTTAAAAATACTAAATGTTTTTTTGTTTTGGTTTATGTGAAATATTGACGGTATTTTGAACAATACTTGGCTATATATTTACACACCTTAAGATCAAGACATACAATCAAAAAGAAGTCCCGCTCTTCTTTCATGCACAAAAGTACATCACCACCTACACTGAACCTCTCCCTCTAGTTTTTATAATCCAAATATATAACCCTGCATTAAATCTTACAGTAGTTGCCAAATTCTGGTCCAGTCTTCAAGCTCCGCTACATCCCTTCTCCTGATATCCATATCATCATGGATATCTGCCCGATTGCACATTTTGGTATCATTCAAAAAGAGGCAAACTTTTGATATACAGGCCTTCATTAATATCACTTGAAAAAATGTTAAAAAAAGCAGACTAAGAACCAAACCTTGAGGCACATCTCTGGTAACATCCCTTTCCTCAAGAGTGAGCTCCATTTGCCACCACCCTCTGTCAACTTCAACTCAACTAGTTCCTAACCTAGTCAGTCATTTTAGGGCCCATACTGAGGGCACTCATTGTCTTAATAAGTTGTCTATGTGGAACTATGCTAAAATCTAAGTAAACTACAACATCTAACATTCTGCTTCGATCCAACTCTCTGATCATCCAGTCAAAGAATTTAACCAGATTTATTTGAGAAAACCTGCCTTTATTTCTAAGCCTAAGTGGTTTACATTCAGGTACTTGAGCATTTTCTCCTGTCTATCCTGGTAGACTCATACTCTATCTAATGTACCTGGAGCAATGGGGGATTAAGTGACTTGCCCAGGGTCACAAGGAGCAGCGTGGGTATGAACCCACAATCTTAGGGTGCTGAGGTTGTAGCTCTAAACATGTGTTTCAGGGTGCTGAGGCTGTAGATCGAAACATGGTGTTTGAGGAGCGGCCATGATGCAAAGCGGAGTTCCTGTGAAAGATTAATCACCTTCACATCCTGAGGCAGCTAATGATTGGCGAAACGCTGGCCATCGTCGGTGTGTGGTGTGCTTCTGACATCAGATGAGTATTTCTCCTTTGCAGTTACAAGAAAACTTTTAGTTAAAAGAAAAATCTTTTCATGGTGGCTTTATTCAGTACCTAATGGTCTGCATTGTACAAGGCTTTTTCTTAGTAAAATATCAATTGAGGAGGTTTTTTTTATGCCAATGATTTAACTTTACCCGTGATAGTCTCGATTTCTTCATTAACTGTGTTGTAGGCTGGTGGAGCAGGGGCTCTGAGGCTTTTTCCTACCTCGAGGTGATCTTTTCAAGGGAAAGCCAATAGAAGTGCTGGACCTGGGTATTTCGAATAACCCCATGAATATTTAGGCGTACTTCTCAAGGGGCTCTGTGCATTTCTCATGCTATGTATGTTTGCTGTGCTATAAGATTTTGAGAGTGTGGTTGTTATTTATATATTTTTCTCATTTTGCTTGTGTGGTTTTGGCTCTAAACATTGTGCCACACTCCCCCAGTAAAAAAACAACCATGCTGTCTTGGGTCCTGCAATCCACTGGAAATTGCATCAGAGGAGAAGCTTCTGCCCACAGACGCAACTGCAGGCAGACAAATTGTTCTGTAAACTTAAAACGCAGCATGAAGGTAAGGGGAGGAAGAGAGACAGATAGATAGATTCGGTAGGTAGGAAAGAAGGAGGTGAACGCGCGCATTCCCTCCTTTAACTGCGGGGACAGGGCCATTCACCGCTCCACGAAGTAGTGGGTGGCCTTGTCCCCGTGCCCACAATGAGCACTTCTCCCCCCCACCGTTTTGGCAGGTTACTGCCAAAACCCCACCGTGGCTAACCATGGGTAACAGTCACCGTGTCATCCTCTACATCTGCAAGTGCGCGGATGTCAACCTGCCCAAAGTGATTTCGAGAAAGCTTTTCAAAACCCGGACAAAGTGCTGGATTTTGAAATGCTATCCGGACACTCAGACATGTCCTCGAAAAGGAGGACATGCCTGGGAAATCCGAACAACTGGTAACCCTACATCAGGGTCTTATATATTAATTTACTTACTACAGAGGTCAGACAAACTGGCCTATATTTTCCATCTTCCTCCTTACTTCTACTTTTGTAATGAAGTACTACATTCGCTCTTTTCCACTTCTCCAGACCATTCACGACTAGTCTAAAGAAACACTGAAAAGTTCACAGAGAAACACTGCCAGAAATTCCCTAATTTCTCTAAGTTCCTTCAGTACCCTCTGGTCCCATCGCTTTGTCCACATTTAGTTTCACATAAGGACCACCTAGTCTGTCCAATTGCCCCTGTCTATGGCCATCTTTTACTAAGCCACGGTAGAGGTTTCTACTGTGGGTTGGGGTGCTAAATGATCAACAGCCCAAGGTACTAAATGCCCTGATGCTGCTCTGACGCTCATAGGAATTCTATGAAATTCAGAGCATTTAGCACTCCAGGCCATGGTAGAACCTCTACCGTGGCTTAGTAAAAGGGGAGGGGGCATATGTGATGTCATTTTTTTATTTTCCCTGACCATCAGCATCTCTCTTAAGGAGGTCTCCTAGATATAAGCCATAGAATCCTGATCATCATTTTCCGATATCATATTGGTGAGGACAGGAGAGAATGGGAATTTCTGAAGCCCTGTGAAGCAATATCCTCATTCATGGCCCATCCAAACCTGTTACCTTGTCCATTTGCCTGTGACACAGATAACAGGTTTGAGTAGGGAATGGAAGAGCAAAGAGGTTTACTCTTCAGAAAAGCATTAAGGCAATGTTGAAGTTGTATCCACTTATAAAATTGGTTGGGAGGCAACATGTATTTATGCTGTAATTCCTGAAAGATTATCCACTCATCGTCATTTCTTAAATGATAAATTGACCATATGCCAACACGTTGCCAAAATGACCACTCTACCATTTTCCATTGAATTCTAATACGCTTATTATTCCATATAGGTACATGTAAAGTGGTTTCCAACGGCATGGTGAGACATTTCTCAATTATCTTCATAGATTGAAATGAGCTATTAATAAGGACATCTTGATCATAAATCTTATTATTTGGAAAAAAGGGATAGCATGTAATGCTCGATATTGTTAGCTGTACGTTCAACCATTCAGGATGATCTTCTATATTCTCACTAGTGCCAAACCAACTAGTAATTTGTTTCAAGATGTGCGCAGTGTGGTATACTAAAAAACTAGGAAAGTTACCTCCCCAGCAGACATATTAGCCTTCAGTTTTAAGGTGTGCATCCATACTGTCCTTTTGATATATTTATGAAAGTATTAATGATCATTAATCATTTTAAATGTCAATCTACTGTTTATTTGATTGTGTTTGCTTGTTTTGGTTGTTTTTATCTTTTGTTCATACATATGATCTATATTGTATTGTATTTACATATGTATGATTTCTTCTTTAAATACTAATAAAAAATATTGGAATGGGTAGGGAATGGATGGGTCTGAGACCTATGGAAGAGGATCTGCAAGGGCAATTTTTAAAAAGAAATTCAACAAATAAAAAATGAAATGAGATAAGAAATTTTGTACACATTTTCAGTTTAGTTTCTAATGAAAACTTCTTGTCGTTATGCACGAGCATGAGTCTCAAGCTGCCATACGAAATGGGCTCCACAGCGCCCCCATCGAAAACTCATCTCTAATATTTCCTCAGTGGCTCCCTGTCTTTAACTGTTATCATAAAAACTGGCCCTGGGTTTTTCTTTCTAGGGAAAATGTTGCCTTCCACTTGATTGAAGCCTGTCAAATATTTGAATACTTCTATCATGTCCTCCTCTTCCTTTTATTCTCCCACCAAGTGCATTTTGACTTCCCTTATACTTCTCTGTATAGGATTTCTATTGAAGGCTCACTATAATTTTATATGTACATATTTTTTTATTTCTCTCTGAGTTTCAGACCTAACCGTATCATTTCTTGCCTCAGGCTATATCGTTCCTCTTGCTTCCTATGGAAACCAGTTTGACATGTTATTTTGTTTCGTAGTTTTCAAAAACTAGGAAATAGAGCTGGAGCAAACTTTTTTTGTATTATTAAAACTACATTTTCTTATGCAAAAAACTTCATTTAAAGATCCAGCGTCTCTGAGAAAATCCTCTTTCGTCTGCTCTCACTTCTGCGTTCCTCTACAACAAATTCATCATCACATCTCCATGACCTTGTTGGTGATATTAGCATTAAGCTAATTAAAGACTGGATGACCATTGACAAACTGCAGCTAAACGCTTGCAAAAAGAAATCCTGTGGATACTTTGAGAAACCTACTCCCACCCCTCTCTTTCCTGGGGGAATGTCACTCTACAACAGCCAAAGACCAGGTACGTAGTCTAGGAATCCTACTTGATTCCCGTCTTTCACTCACACACAATGGTATTATCGAGGCTTGACTATTGCAATGCCCTGTATCTTGGGGTGACCAAGGCAAGGTACAGGGCATTGCAAATGGTGCAAAATGCTACAGCCAGATTGATCACAGGACCATCAAAATATGCCCATAGTACACCTTGCCTTCGGTAATAGAGTACAATATAAGATTGTGATGATTTGTCATCAATTTTTCTATGGTATACTTCCACAGTATTTCAAGAGTAGGATGACAATTGACTAGCTCAATAGATTGTTGCACTCTGAAAATTCTGCTCTGCTAAAGGCTAATGTTAATCTGAAATATGTAGAGACTAGTGCAATGACCTTTTGTTATGCTGGAGTGAAATTATGGAATTCGATGGTAGGGCAGTTAAGAAAATGTGCCAACAGTGTAACGTTCAGAAAACTCCTCGAAACACAATTGTTTGTTAGCGCTTTCTTATAGGGTCTGTTTTGTTCTGATCGAGGATTGACTGTGTAATGTAGGCTTTGATGATTTTTTCCTCTTCTGTACTGTTTTAAAGTATTATATTACAAACCACCTAGAAATTAGATGGAAGAGAAATTTAAAAAATAAATAAATAAACCAAGTCTCCCAGGTAGTATCTACTTTTTACTACCTACATCAATTACAGAAAATATGAGCATATTTTTCTGAGATAGATTTTTCTCAACTACTTTATGCATCCGTCCTATCCCACTGGATTACTGCGATGCATTATATGTTGGCTTGTCTGCAAAGAACTTCTCGACTACAGTGTGTGTAAAATGTAGCATGTCGCCAGTGGTGTAGTAAGGGGGGGGGAGGACTGCCCCGGATACCATCTTGGTGGGGGCGCCACCACCTCTCGGCCCCCACACACCACGCTCATGCCCTCCCTTCCTACTATGGCCTGCTGCTTGCGCCAGCCTGGCGCCCTCTGAAATCACTTCCGGTTTGCAGGGCTAGGAACTGATGTCAGAGGGAAAGCCAACATGAGCAGCGAGCAGCGGGCTGGAGAAGCTGCTCACACTAGCGAAGATTTTAAGAGGTATGGGGGTAGGAAGGGAAGATGCAAGTGTGGTGCAGAAGGAGCGGGGTGCCCCGGGGACCTCCTACCCTCACTAAGCCACTGCACATCACCTACTGAAAAATCTTGACTACCGCAACCTTGTCTCCCCAGCATTAATTGCTGCTTATTGGCTGCCCATATGGAAATGGTGTATCTTCAAGGGCTAGAAAAAAGAGACCCACTCTCAATTCTTAGAACTGTCTTGAACCTATGGGATTTCAAATTTGCACTGCTTAATTAATGTTAATTAGACACACAGATAAATTCTAAAGGTTTAATAAATAGCAGAGGATAGTGGGTAACCTTGCATGCACTTTAGGGTGCTATATGCTTGATAAGCCCTGGTTAACTTCTGATTTTTTGTCAAAAAAGTTCCCATGAACTGATTGCTATCCTCTGCTATTTATTAAACCTTTAGAATTTATCAGTGTGTCTAATTAACATTAATGACGCAGTGCAAATTTGAAATCCCATAGGTTCAAGACAGTTCTAAGAATTGAGAGTAGATCTCTTATTTCCAGTTTACCTATGACCCCTCTCTTATAGAATAGGCTAATTTGTATCTTCAAGGGCCTCATTTGGCCTTTAAAACCTTCCAAAATATGATTCCATGCTGCATATCCAACAAACTACCAATCTATTTCCCAACCAGACCTTTAAGGTCACAAGAAGAGAGACGGTTCTGCATACCCCCAGGTCGATCCCTTCTTTTAGAGAGTGCCCGCAGACAAGTCTACATACTCTTCCTGCCCAAATTTTGGAATTAAATCCAATCCTCCATTAGACTACTGGACAGACTCCTGAACTTTAGAAAAGCTGTAAAAACTTATCTTTTTTACATTCTGATAGGACATATGATAATCTTAATGTGGACTATGGATGATACTCTGTTCCTGGGTAAATTACCTCTAAAGGGTGAAAATTATTTATTTATTTAAAACATTTTTATACCGCCAAAGTTTCAGAGGAATAATTATCATACCGTATTAGAAATAAGTTGTTCCATAAAGATATACCAGCAATTGTAAACATTTTCATTTTTGTAGACAAATATTTTATATTCAGAGCTGATTGACATACTAGCTCCATACTACCAACTGATCACAGGGCTTTACCGGGTCTATACATCTTCCAAAGACACTGGAACCAATATGGTACGTTCGATGCAAAGTTTGATGCACCAGAGATAATACTTTAAAATGAATCCACTGTTTGATCGGTAACCAGTGTAGACTTTTTAATACAGGGGAATATGAGATGTTCTCGTTACCCAACTAATCAATCTGGTTGCAGAGTTCATCATAACCTGTAGAGCTTTCAGTTTGCTTTGGCTAATCCCAGAAACAGCGAATTACAATAGTCTAGCCTACTCAAGAACAGCGATTGTACCACCATTCTAAAATCATAAGTTGTTAGAAGCGGTTTCAATCTATATAGTAGAAAAAGCGGAGCATAACCCTTTTGAACCATATTCAAAACTAATTGCCCCATATTCAATTAGGCAGGAGAAAAAGTCTCCCCTAACCCCAATCGAGTGAGGGGGAGAGACAGCCCTGGCAAGCACACCTAATAAATTATTGTGTGTGAATGGGGAGTCCTCAGTCCCACAGCCCGCAATGGGGAAACACAGGCCCTAATGCACAACTGTCACAATCATACACTCAACAGGGTATTATGTGTGAAACATCCTAGGACATCCCCATGTGCAATTTGTGAAATAACTAGTGCACAAACCAGTGTGCTAAAAGTGATTGACTAAATAAACAACAATAACATAAAGACAAGAATAACTTGTCAGGCTGTCTCTGCCCCTTACCCGAGGGTGCGCAACAGCCAAAGTTCATCCAAGCCAAACAAAATCACAAGCTGGACTCAGAAAATGGGCGTAGTACTTAACTTCTCCAAAAGAGTCTGGAGTAAAAAATGTGTAGCCAGCATATAATAGATCCGTCCAACGGGGCTCTGTTTTGAGGGATTGGCACCTCCTTCCTCAGGAACTAGCTTTGCTATCGCTACTCGCTCTCCAGAAGTCACAGCAAACGTAGTTAGGCAAAGTTGAAAATGGCGCTGGCCAGAAGGAAACGCCTCCA
The DNA here is from genome assembly GCF_902459505.1 of Geotrypetes seraphini. Classification (NCBI taxonomy): domain Eukaryota; kingdom Metazoa; phylum Chordata; class Amphibia; order Gymnophiona; family Dermophiidae; genus Geotrypetes; species Geotrypetes seraphini. The sequence continues at coordinate 42,207,591 of NC_047092.1, read as the reverse complement.
AAATTTGAACTGCAGAGTGTAAGCCGACTGATGTGTGACGTCAAACAGATGTGATGACACATAGGCCCTGATTCTGAAAAGTGCCGTCCCAATTTTAGGCAGCTGTAGGCGTCCTACAGCTGTCTAATCAACCAATCGGGATGCACGTTTTTTTAAAAAAAAATGCTCCCCAGGCAGGCCGCCTATAGTGAAGGCGCCTCCGGGAGCCTAGGGAGGGCCGCAAGATGCCTAAGCTCACCTAAGGGCCTTAGGCGAACCTAGGCAGCCCTACGCGTCTCCCTAGTAGAGGAAGAGACGCTTAAAATGTAGGCCAGCAAAATGCTGGCCTACATTGTAAGTAGATGCGGCCGGTATACTTATCGGGGCAAGGGGGGGTGTTAGAACCCTCCATTATAGAGTAAACTTAACTTTTTCCCAATTTTTTTAGGAAAAAGTTAAGTTTTCTCTATAATGTGGGAGGTTGCACCCCCCCATCCCCCACGGCAGCACGAAGAGTATGAAGTAAAGTGTGTGTGGGGGGGAGGGTTCCTCCCCACACCCCCGTCGGAGCTCTTTAAAAGTAACTTTTTAGGTGGTGCGCTGGGATCTTGCACCGAATTGTCTGCGCTGCAATGTCGGCGCGCCGAAGTCTCTCGCGATTTTGTCCCGTCACCGAATAAATAAATAAGCAGCTATTGTGTTTTTATTTTAACCATTGAGATATTTCCTTTAAGAACTGTGCTGTCAGAATGTTTACTGATATGACCAGGCTGAGGAAAAAAAACCCAAATCTCTGCTTCTCTTGAAGCCAGGGGTTCTTCAAATGGAGGCTTTTTTCCTTCTTAAAATGTCCTTGCAGATGTTTGCAGGTATTTTGCTTTAATCAGTAATTGACCGGATTTGCCTCAGCATTGTGGACTAGAGTTACCTAGGCAGCTAATTTCCTTTACTGATGTCTTTTAGTTGATGAAATTGTCCGTACTTAAGATATATTGCTGTACAAAAATTTTTCATGATTGGGAAACTTGAAAATAAAAAATATATAAATTCATCATCCCTCTCTTTTCACCATTGTTTTTACCCTTAATTGTTTTCTTTTCTTTTAAAATTGTATTTCTCCCTACCATCCCATTGTTCGCATGTAGGTATTGTCGTGTCATTAATAAGTTTGTTAATTGTTCCCCATCTTAACTTTTTAATTTTTTAACTGTAAAACGCTTAGAATGTATGATTAGCGTTCCATTAAATTTTAATAAAACTTGGAAACTTGGATCTTTCTTACCTTAATCATGGTCAGTTATTCTCTGTTATTCAAAACCATATCACCTTGTTTGCTTGTACATCAGGAGCTCCCGTAATTTTATGGAGAGACAGAAAATTCTGATAATTTAAACTGTGCAGAGTGCTGCTTTGCAGGGTGGTGCTGTTGAGTGGAAAGTCATTTAAACTCCTCCCTCAATATTTGCGGGAGTTAGGGGCAGAGCCGGCCCGCGAATATTGAAAATTTGCAAATAACTTTTGGGCCGGCTCTGACCACCCCCGCCTCCCTCCTTAAGTTGATTAATACCCAAGGTTGCAGCCAAGTGCACCGGATCTTCCTACGCTCCTGCCCCATGCAGAGATCACTCATCCAAAATGGCTGCTGTGAGTTCTCGTGGCCTATTTTTTTTCCTAGTGCGCAGCTCAAAAGGAGCAGGGCCGCTGAAGAGATATGAGCAACAAGGCAAGACAAGGGGGATGTCTTTACAATCAAAAGAGTCTTTATGAAAACTAGTAAGTCTTTAGTTTCGCTTTCATAGCATTCGGCGTGGCACGTTTTGCCACTGCTAGAGCAGTGATTTTGGAACCAGCTTCGCTTTCAGCCAAGTGTCGCCTGAAGAAGGCGTTTTATACATGCCAAAACTGGAATCCTTGTTGGGTCGTTTTAATAAAGACTTGTTTTGGTTGTAAAGACATCCCCCTTGTCTTTCCTCATTCTTTTTTGCTTGTATCCCAAGGCAATGGGGCTCTTCTGTTTGCCTGTTCACTGGAGAGGTATTGGCAGAGCCTAGAAGTTAGGCACAGTCCTAGAAGTTAGGTGCCCTTTATAAAATACTAACATACTAACAGATTTTTCCAGGGCCTAACTTTGGATGCCTTAATCTGGCCGTGCATGCATGATTCTACTGTCTTCTATTTAAAGTAACCCATGGTACTGCCCCCAGTTACCTAAACAACCGCCTATACCGCTACCGCACACCCAGAACAAGGAGAACTCAGAACCTTTTCACCTTCCCCCCTCACAATGGCACCCGACGCAAGAAACTATATGACAACCTTCTAGCGACACAGGCAGCGAAAATTGACCCTACCATCACCAAACTGATGATCAAAACAACAGACATTAAAGTGTTTCGAAAAGAAATCAAAACAGTTCTATTCAAAAAACACTTCCCTACTTACTAATCTCCTCCCTACTCGCACATGCTTTCTCCCCCGTGAATAACACATTAGTTAACTCCTTGAACCATACCTACCAATATAAATTCAGAAGCCTAAATAAGCAACCACCACCAGTATTCAATAAACTTCTTCCTTCAATGTTAGATAACGTTTTTCTGTGCTTAAAGGAATTCTGGTCTCGCTATGAAAAGAACACAAAACAAAACAAAGAAATAGAACAGCTTATGACCGTCTGGATCACTGACCCCCCTCCCCCTACTTGGTCTCTCTCCCGTTTTCTTTTACCTTCCATCCCTACCTTTGTTGCTGCTTGTACTTTTGATAAAACTCTGTTAAAGCGCTCCCACGCTCCCTTCTTTGTTGCTGTAACTTTGCCAAAATTTTGTAAATCCGTGTGTCAGCACGGATCTTAATTAATGGATGTGAACCGCCTAGAACTTCTTGGGTGTGGCGGTATACAAGAATAAATTATTATTATTATTATTATTAGTAGTAGTAGTATCTTCCTATACAATCCTTCACACCAATCTACCAACCTGGTTTTCATCTCTGCCTTTTGTATCTGTCCCATAGATGCATAAATTCTGTCGTAGAATTGGTTCCCATGATTTCAATAATGTATTTGTAACTCCCAGCTCCAAACCAGGACCCTTTGTCACTGAAATTTTTTTATATGAAAAATCGCACCTTCCTTTTCTCTACTGAAGCCTGGTTTGATTCAGTTTAAATGAATAACGTATATTCTGCAGGATTAATGCAAGGAGGATTACAATATTAAAATGCAACCAACCATTACTAAACAGTGTAAAGCATTAAAAATTCTTCTGACAATATTTCAAATAGAATCAGAGTATATAAATAAACATGAAACACACACTTTACTAAGTTCTGCATCTGTTTCATCAAAGATAATGGCTATAGTTCAAATTACATAGGGCCTAATAAAAACTGGGATCCGGAAGGTTCGCCCCCCACATTTCGCCCCCAGCAATTCGCCCCTCACATTTCGCCCCCCACATTTCGCCCCCAGACACATTTCGCCCCCACACATTTCGCCCCCACACATTTCGCCCCCCGGATGTTTCGCCCCCACACATTTCGCCCCCACACATTTCGCCCCCACATTTCGCCCCCACACATTTCGCCCCCACACATTTCGCCCCCGTCTCGGAGCGCAAATCCTTACCTCGGAGCGCAAATCAGTCCAGCTACTGTTGTGAGCGCGAGAGAAGCCAAGGGGGATCGAGGCTTGGCCAAAGCGAGACAGCGTCCCGCGAGAGCTGTGCGCGAGCGAAGCCAAGGGGGGGAGGGAGTTGTGAGCGCGAGAGAAGCCAAGGGGGATCGAGGCTTGGCCAAAGCGAGACAGCGTCCCGCGAGAGCTGTGCGCGAGCGAAGCCAAGGGGGGGAGGGAGTTGTGAGCGCGAGAGAAGCCAAGGGGGATCGAGGCTTGGCCAAAGCGAGACAGCGTCCCGCGAGAGCTGTGCGCGAGCGAAGCCAATGGGGGGGTAGGGAGTCGAAGCCTGGGGATGAAGGGGGATCGGGGCTTGGGCCGAAAGGGAACATGAGCTGTGCGCGAGCGAAGCCAAGGGGGGGTAGGGAGTCGAAGCCTGGGGATGAAGGGGGATCGGGGCTTGGGCCGAAAGGGAACATGAGCTGTGCGCGAGCGAAGCCAAGGGGGGGTAGGGAGTCGAAGCCTGGGGATGAAGGGGGATCGGGGCTTGGGCCGAAAGGGAACATGAGCTGTGCGCGAGCGAAGCCAAGGGGGGGTAGGGAGTCGAAGCCTGGGGATGAAGGGGGATCGGGGCTTGGGCCAGAGCGAGACAGCGTCCCACGAGCGTACGCCGCGCGCCTCCGACGAGCCGCAGGTCCGCCGAAAGGGAACATGAGCTTATCCCGCTGGAGCGCGCTGATAAGTGCAGCAAGGCCTGAAGTAGGGGAAAACGCTCAGGGGCGAAAGGTGCGTGGGCGAAATGTATGTATAGTCGCCAGTGCTAAATTCGGCCAATCTGGCGCCAATGACTTTGCAAAATTCACCAGAGCTTCTATAAATATGACATGTTCTTGCCTCTTGGTCATTTAGTCCTTTCGATTTCCTGATTAACTGATCTGTGTAGTGATTTATTTAGTTATGGAATCAGTTCTTTCAAAGCGTGGCAAGAAGAAGCTAGTTTACGAAAATCATATTTATGTATTCTCTAAACGAACAGCAGATGACAGACATGCTATTTGGGTATGCGAAAAGCGGTCAAGGTGTAAAGGACGCGTTTGGACTGAAGGAATTGATGGCGAAGTTGTGAAAATCGTAAATATACATAATCATGCAGCACAGGCAGCAAGGCCTGAAGTAGTTCGATTAATCAATGAAGTTACTTCCAGGGCAAGGTCGACACAGGAGACGCCACAGCAGATTCTTAGTGAGGTCATTTCAGGCAGCCATGCAAACGTTGGAGCGCTTCTGCCTAGAAAAGATTCGCTAAAGAGATCAATTCGATCGTCAAGACAAGTCGAGGGTATGCCGCGGCTGCCTCAAACCATTGATCAACTCGTCATCCCGCCAGAATTTCAGGAGATCATTATCAATGGCGTCCAACAGCAATTTCTTTTGTGGGACTCGGGTAAACTTTTCTTTTCAAGCTATTAGCATTATGTACTCGTACATGTAGGCGTTATTTGCTCGCATTTTATATCACTTTGTGGCACATAAAATGGCCCAAAATTTCTTAATTTATTAGAATTGGTCAAACAAGTATGTCTGAGTCTTCTAAGCCGTTTTAAGCGTTATCTTGAATTATTGTTGCTATATAATCTTCCACATTTAATTTTACTAAATTACTTGGTACAATTTTTGGTAGAATTTTAGTAGAATTTGTGAAACATTCCATTAACGTAATAGCTCAAAAAAATGAAGAAAAAATATTTTTTTTGTCTTTCGGAATTTTTTGATGCCAGCGAATAGAGCTCGTCGAAAAATGGTGTTTTTTCTGCACCCCTGACTATTTCTGACCCTTTTTTGGACTTTGAAAAGCCCATGTATGTCCCGTCCCAACTGAGGGGTTTCCTCCATCCACCGCCTAAATTTATGCCTAAATTATTTTTATTTTTATTCAGGGACTGGAACCAGCCGAATATTGATATTTGGAACGAGGGATAATCTCCACTCGTTGGCACAGAGCAGTGAATGGTTCGCTGATGGCACGTTTTCTACTGCACCAGCTTTGTTCGAGCAGCTTTATACGATTCATGCAGTTCACGGTGGTGTCATCATTCCAGCATTGTACGCGCTGTTGCCGAACAAGACCCGAACAACCTATCGACAGATGCTGCAGCAGCTTAAGAATATGCAGCCAGGTCTCCAACCGCAGCAGTTGATGACCGATTTTGAACAAGCTGCAATTCAAGCGTTTGAAATCGAGTTTCCTAACATGGAGAAAACAGGCTGCTTCTTCCACTTGTCGCAGTCAATATGGCGAAGAGTTCAGAATGAAGGATTGAAAGTGCGCTACCAAAATGACCACGAATTTGCCCAGTGGATCCGCATGATACCAGCTCTTGCTTTTCTGCCTCCGGCCATTGTTGTGCAATCATTTGAAGAGCTGCTGGAAGATCCCAAATTTCCAGAAGAAGCACTACCCATTGCCAACTATTTCGAGGACACCTACATTGGTCGAATGAACCGAAGAGGACGCCAGAATCCATTGTTTCCAGTTGTGTTTTGGAATGTTCATCAACGAACGTTGAAAGGCCAACATCGGACGAACAATGACGTCGAGGGCTGGCATCGCAGCTTTCAAGAAACCTGCGGCTCACTTTTCCCCAATATATACCGCTTCATCAACTGCTTGAAAAGACAGCAAGGCCTTCACAATTTTGAAATCACGCAGATTATAGCAGGCAATCCTGTCAATGCGCGAAACAAGAAATACGCGGCTATTTCTGCAAGAATTCGGCGTATTGTGGAGGACTTGGACAATCGAAATTTGATCGACTATCTCAGAGGAATAGCATACAATTTTGAATTTTGATTGACGTTCACTGTATTTCATTTTACTTGTTATTTGACTGTGTTGTGTTTGGACTGTTATTTCATTTGACATGTTAGTTTTTGTTCACTTTATCACTTCATTTTACTTGTTATTTGACTGTGTTGTGTTTGGACTGTTATTTCATTTGACAGGTTAGTTTTTGTTCACTTTATCACTGTATTTCATTTTACTTGTTATTTGAATGTTATTTGACTGTTTTGTTTAGCACAGTAAAAAATAAAAAAAATTAAATCATAAACATCACAGAAATCAATGACTTCGCTCTGGGGATAAAGGAGACATCTCCACCAAATTTTCGATTTTTGAAACAAATCACCATTTTAACATGATAAAATGAAGCAAAAAAAGTTAATTATGTATTTTGGTCCTCTCAAATTCAGAAAAATCCTGTTTTAGCTCAGCCTCTTGTTTCCAACAGTGGCCAATCCAGGTCATGCCCAATATATGCTCTCTGCAAATGGTGTGCACTCTTCACAGGGAGCGCATATTCTTCATGGTGCATAAAAGAAGCCAAAATGTATACAAATTTCAAGTTTATTTAGCTTTGATATACTGCGTTAATTACCAAAGAGGTTTACATTGTACAAAATTTAAAATATAAGTAAAAATGGGGTAGTAAAAAGACAGACTGCATGGTATTAAAGACAAAACACGCTAAAAGGGGAAAATGGTTGGGACACATTGCATAAAAAGAAAGGGGCATGGGGAAAAGAAGAGGGAGAAATGGAATGTCTGATATGTGGCCATTGCCTGAGTCTCATGAGTAATTAAACCTAGGTATAGATCTTTAAAGAGAAAGGTTTTGAGGCTAGATTTGGAGTTGTTGCAGTTAGTTTCCTGCCTTGCTACAATCCCTCATGCCATGCTTGCCACACAATGTTTAACGTTCCATGTGTGCATGACACACATAGCACGGAGCTCTGGCCCAAGCCCCGATCCCCCTTCATCCCCAAACTTCGACTCCCTACCCCCCCTTGGCTTCTCTCGCGCTCACAACAGTAGCTGGACTGACCTACCCCCCCTTGGCTTCGCTCGCGCACAGCTCATGTTCCCTTTCGGCCCAAGCCCCGATCCCCCTTCATCCCCAGACTTCGACTCCCTACCCCCCCTTGGCTTCTCTCGCGCTCACAACAGTAGCTGGACTGACCTACCCCCCCTAGGCTTCGCTCGCGCACAGCTCTCGCGGGACGCTGTCTCGCTTTGGCCAGGTGCTCCTGCTTGGATAATCACTGGCGTGTATGGGGGGAGGGGAAAGTAGCCGTGTTCAGCACACACATCCCACCCTTCTCTAATACAGCTGTCTAATGCTGCAGTTGATTGCATCTCTCCAGAAGCTGGACTGATTTGCGCTCCGAGGTAAGGATTTGCGCTCCGAGACGGGGGCGAAATGTGTGGGGGCGAAATGTGGGGGCGAAATGTGGGGGGGCGAAATGTGGGGGCGAAATGTGTGGGGGCGAAACATCCGGGGGGCGAAATGTGTGGGGGCGAAACATCCGGGGGGCGAAATGTGCGGGGGCGAAATGTGAGGGGCGAATTGCTGGGGGCGAAATGTGGGGGGCGAAACTTCCGTGAACCGTGTCATCTCTTTGAAACTAGCTACCTTGCCAGTAAATAGCAAAGTTTCTAATTTGTGTCAGAAATAGTCATAATCTTCTACATCTTTCAAATCACAAGGTAGCTAGTTTCAAAGAGATGACACTGCTCTAGAGATAGATCTGGTGTGGGATTTTTCATAACATGAAATCTGCTTGCTGAAGGCTAAGCTGGCAAACATGCTTGACTTGAACATCAAGGCTGCAGTGGTTCATACTTTTGTGAATTTCTCATTTAAATAATTGGGGGATAGATTCTGAAAAACACAGTAAGCTGGGCAAAGTAATTTAAACTGAATATGTAATTCCATCTATAGTCAGCTACAAAAAAAGTCTACTCTATCTCACACTGTGGGTGATTATTCTGACAGATGCATTCAGTACCACATTAATGTAGTGGCATAGCGAGGGTAAGTGATGCCCCTCCCCTCAATCTTTTCTGCTTCCCTCTCCTTCCCGACCCCTCCTGCTGCACATGCACTCCCCTTCCCTTCCCCCGAACCTTTTTAATTTTCCAGGTGAGAGCAACAGAACGAACTTGCTGCCCGCATCATGTTGGCTCTCCCTCCGACGTGCGGGGCCCGGAAGTGATGTCAGAGAGAGGCGACACCGGTGCAGGCAGCAGGTTCGTAATGCTGCTCGCAGGAAAAATGAAAGAGGTATGAGGGAAGGGAAGGGGCGCACGGCGGGGGAGGGGGGGAGGGAAGGTGGGGGCAGAGAGGAGGACGGGTGCCTGAGCCCTTTACAAAGACCGCATCTGGGTCATAACCCCCCCCCCCCATCTCCCTTACTAGGCCAGTGCATTAATGCAATAGCAGTAATCCAAGTACACCTCCCTCCGTATTCGCGGTTTTTAGCTTGCTGGCTCCTCCCCCCAAATTACTTCAGCTTGCTTAGAGAAATCACTGGTTCCAAGCACTTTCTTCACCGTGTTTTGCCTCTCCTTCAGGAACAGGCCAGGTCTCCATCCATGTTATTTGCGGTTTCACCATATTCACAATGGTTTTTAATAGAAACAGCGAATAATGCCTGAAAAAGTTATTTGTGATTTTTCTCTATTAGTGGGTTTGTTAATCCCCTACCACAGCGAATACGGAGGGAGAAGTGTAACAGGAAATAACTGTCTAAGTGTCCCTTTTACTAAGTTCAGTATAGTTTATTTATTTATATCCCGCCTTTACCCAAGGCGTGTTTCCTGCAGATTAAAAAGCACTTCCATTGGGCGTGCTCAGGAATCCCGCAGTAGCTTTTGCATGTTACCCATGTGCTAAAAAGTAGTTTTTTAACTTTTTAACACTTGGGGTGGGTTTGGGGGTGGAGAATAGGCGTGTTCTGTGCTAATTAGTGCATCTACATTGCTTCACATTAAATGATTAGCGTGTGGTTAGCAAGTAAGCTCTTACCGCCTAGAAAATAGGTATAGTTAAGCACTTACATGCTGGTGGCCACGTGCGAAAGGGAAAATGAGCAAGTGGCCAAAAGGGGGCAGAATTGCCCTACTAAACTAACCCCCTCTTTTGCTACATTGCGCTATGCTTTATAGCGCACGATAAATGTTAGCGCACGCTAATCACCTGCTAAATGCTAACCCGTGCATGCTATCTTATGGACGCGTTAGCGGTTAGCGCACACGTTGTTTTAGTATGTGCTAAACGCGTGCTAAAACGCTTAGCGCACCTTAGTAAAAGACAGCCTAAGTCATCCGAATGTATTTATGCAACTGCTATTACTTGAGCCTCCTATGAGAGGATGAAGAACAGCTCTTATACCAAATATTTGAATGCTTATATCTTCCTTTCTTGTCGTTCCTCCTGAAGGTGTATTTTGATCAAATTAGGCTTTGTGGCAACTTTGCATGATTTTAGTAGCCCTTCTCTGAAGTACTTTCATAGTAGCATCTTCGAAATGTTCTTAGCAGGTGGGAAAGAGGAACCCAAACAACAGCTACGTGATGCAGGGTTCCATGTTAGGAGTTACCGCCCAGGAAAAGGTTCTAGGTGTCATCATTGAGGATACATTGAAACCCTCAGCTCAGTGTGTAGCGGCGGCTAAGAATGCAAATAGCATGTTAGGAATAATCAGGAACGGAATGGAAAACAAAGATGAAAATGTTATAACGCCTTTGTATCGCCCTATGGTACGCCCGCACCTCAAATACTGTGTGCCATTATGATCATCATATCTCACAAAAGATATAGTGGATATAGTTATGATTAAGTTATCACAGCATTGTTCACTGAACAATCAGACTTTTTAATATGTAAAATATGGAGTTTTTTTTACATTGAATGATAAGAATGTGTTTTAAATTTATACTGACCTAAGAAAGAACACATTTATGTGAAGCCCAGTAGATGGCACTGTTGGACAGCAAATATATTAAAAGTCAGACAAAAGAAGTTTGAGAAGCTAATACTTTTAAATAGCAATCCTTTGAGTACAAGCATTTCTGAGCTCAGTAACTTATTTATTACTCAGGTTTTAGAAAACAAACAAACAAAAAAAACTCCAAAGAAAAAACTGAAGAAGGAAATTTGATTTTCTGTTGACAAGCCGGATTGAGTCAATCACACCATCTGACAGTGCCAGGACGGAACTGCTCTCCCAGAACACAGAACCCAGTGTACAGTTCTGTCATGCGTTGGCCTTCTTGCGTGCAGCTGTCTCCTCAGCAACTTGGTTTTGCTTTTTCTGCTCAGCTGAAAGGATACGAAATAAAGCTCCCATGTTTGTGTCATTCTACACCGTTTTAATTGTGTTTCTCTTCCATTTTTCCTTCAGGGATAAGAGACTGCTGAAATCAGGATTTCATTCTTTGCCCAACATGGTAGGAAAAATCCAGAACTTCAACACGCGTTCAAAATGCCTCTTGTGTCTCGGCCCCAACCACAAACAAAAGGACTGTAAACACTGTGCTTGAATGTCTTGGAGAGCCCAAAGAGATCATCTTTATTGGTTAAGAGAACAAATAGATGCTAAGAATATGGGATTTCATGCTGAAGATTTAACTACCAACAAGTCTCTTTCAATATATTCCGCAAATCAAAATTGTCAGCCAAATTTCTGAAAGAATGTGGTACCAGATGCTTCTAAATTTTGTGGAAGACAAAACTGTGGAACTGATGATCTTATTAAAAACTTTTATTTGAACAGGGTGCAGAGATTAACACAATAAAATGTGCAATATCACAAGAGCACAGTAAGAACCCGACATGGGCCGTGTTTCGGTTTGAGGAACAACCTTCTTCCGGGGCCCGGAACTACTATGAGCCACAAAATAAGGATGCACAACAAAATACTGTGCGCAAACAAGCGTGGTCTGCCGATACAGGCCAACAAAAGGATTAAATGAAGGAAAATGGAATATCCCCCGAAAATTCTCAATGTTAACAATCATGATACCGTATCGAGATGGAAGATGGTATCTTCTGTCCTATAGGTCCTTCGACCACCAGAGGGCATCCGCTGAAAATCAGGGGAGGGAAATTTCGTGGTGATTCCAGGAAATACTTCTTCACAGAAAGGGTGGTCGATCATTGGAACAGTCTACCTCTGCAGGTGATTGAGGCCAGCAGCGTGTCAGATTTTAAGAGAAAATGGGACATTCACGTGGGATCTCTAAGGGAGTAAAGTCAGGGGGGGGGGCATTAGAGTGGGCAGACTTGATGGGCTATAGCCCTTTTCTGCCGTCATATTCTATGTTTCTATGATTGTAATTGATGGAGTTGGAAACATTGCTGCTGGAGCATCTACTAATCCCAGGTCGTATCGGAGATGCCCCAATAGCTGGAGCTGGAGCATATGGAGGTGCAGCGGCTACAGGAGATGGTGATATACTGATGCGCTTTCTTCCCAGCTACCAGGCAGTGGATTACATGATAATGGGATCAGATCCGACTACAACTTGCCATAAAGTAATTTCTCGAATCCAACAGTATATTCTAGTATTCTTCGGCGCTCGTATCTGTGCCAATGCAACTGGAAGCTATGGTGCTGCTTGCTGTAAACCTCCTGGACTTACTCGGTTTCATTACATGGTATATAGGAGTCCTTTTACTAAGGCGCGCTAACTGATTTAGCGTGCGCTAAATGCTAAGGCACCGATAGATTATAATGGGCGCCATAGCATTTAGTGCGTGCTAATCTTTAGCATGCGCTAAATCGGTTAGTGCGCCTTAGTAAAAGGACCCCATACTTTGTTACTGCAGCAACCATTAGAGAACGCAGTGGATTGCAAGTAGTTTCAAAAATGTACCTTTCAAAGTGTTTCTTAGGTATCTTCTACGAAACTGCGCTAGCAGTTTTTAGCGCAGAGAACCACGCTGAATGGCCCGCGCCGCTTACGATGCTCACTGAGTTGCTATGAGCGTCGGGAGCAGTGCGGGCCATTCAGCGTGGCTCCCCGCACTAGAAATCGCTAGCGTGGTTTCGTAGAAGAGGGGGTTTATGCTGGAAGATTCCCCCACTCCCCCCCCACACTACCGATCGCCGGCAGGAGGGTGCCCAAACCCTCCTGCCGGAAGATGCCCCCCCGACACTACCGATCACTGGCAAGAGGGTGCCCAATCCCTCCTGCCGGAAGACGCCCCCCCTCCGCAATCCCCTCTGCGCTAACAGCCCCCAAACCTGCCCCCCACCAAACTAACCTTTAATTGTTGGCCAGACGGGTCTTGCCCGTCCAGCCAGTAGGCCCGCCTCGTCGAAATGAGGCGGGCCCGCTCCTGCCCGGTCCATCCCGCGAAGCCTAAGGCCTGATTGATTCAGGCTTCTAGAGAGGAGGGGGGGAGGGTGCGGAGGGGGGGCATCTTCCGGCAGGAGGGATTGGGCACTCTCCTGCCGGTGATCGGTAGTGTTGGGGGAGGCATCTTCCAGCAGGAGGGGTTGGGCACCCTCCTGCTGGCAATCGGACAGGCGGTTGCGGCCGCTATACTTATAGCGGCAGAGAGATCCCTTTCCGCGATAAGTATAGCAGCCACGTCTGTAACATGGATGCCGGTTACAGAATTGGGGTTTAGTGTAGACCCGATTCTGTATAGGACTCCTCTTCTGGGCCGTCCTATACAGAATCTGGCTCTTAGGGCCTCTACTATCAAACTGCGCTAGCAGTTTATAGCTAAAAACTGCTAACGCAGTTTGATAGAAGAGGCTCTTAGTCCAGTGATTTTATACTTTTTTTTCATTCTGTATTTTTCCGACAGATTGAAAAAAGTGGAAAATCACCAATGTGTAGACCTCATAGGAGACTGCCCCAACTTTGTTGGTTGGGCTGAGAACTTTTCAGCAGCTCCTTCTACACATACAGAATCACACTCCACATATAATACAGAGTTCTACTCCAGGAACCATATGTGGATCAAACCCAGAAAGATAAATGGTTAAAGAGAGGTGAATTGAAATCTAAGGATGAGAGATTGAGAGTAACAGCCCAGGACGGTAGATTAGAGATGAGATAGATGATACTAATACAGATATCTATCTATCAATCTATAATCTGTAAGAAAGAGCTGGAAACAACAACTGATCTTGTAGCTGGCTGCAATGTGCTGATGGGTGAAACTTTCTGTACTGAAAGGCACAATAAGGTGTCTTATCTCATTCATTGGAAACTTTGAAAACATTACATCATTTTACCAGAAAAAGCATTGGGATCATGAGCCTAAGATAATTATAGAAAATTGCAAAATTATGATGACCTGGCACTTTTCCATTCCAACTGATAAAAAAGCTGGATGCATAAAAACCAGTCATAGTGGCAAAGAAGAAATACACGAGAACAGTATTGATCATAGAGGTATCGGTGTCAAGTGACTAAGTGAAGCATATTGTGAGGGAGAAGATCCCCAAGGCTAAGAGATGCAGTCAGAAACCAAGAAAATGTGGCAGAAAGATATTTCCCACCATATTAGGTTACACAGATCTTATTAAAAGCAATTTCCAAGCATAACTTGACAAGTTGTCTATGCACATTACATTCAATGAACTCCAGAAGGATATTGCCTTGGTCATACTGCAAGCAGTATGACCAGCATTAGCACTAGATCTGAGACATTGTGAAAATACTCCACATATCCTGGCTTAGGAGTGAGGTTCAATATGGTCATGGCATGCACAGAACTACCCAACAATATAAACTGTTTTAATTTATGTCCATTCGGGGGGGGGAGGGGGGGAGGAATTGCTCATGAGAGAAAATATGCACTACACAAACAGGTGGAGAAAAAAAAGCCTCAAAGCATTTTACTACAAGGTACTGTCACCTCCTGCACTTCCACTCATGTGCTATATATGCTAAGTTGTCTTTGTGGATTGTACCTAGAGAATGACACGGTGACAAAATTCATCACCGTTCCCGTCCCCGCGGATAACCGTGGGAAACCATCTTCATGTCATTCTTTAAAGAGAGAGGGAAGAATCAGAGTATGAATGGCCACAACCACTGACCCGCAAGCTTTGCTTTGAAGAATGCTGGTGTAGAAGGATTGAAGTTGAGATAGACACTACAGAATGACAGTCTCTGGTATCCAGAGCAGATATTGTGATGTCATAATGCCTCATTCCATCAGTGCCTAAGAGCCAATCACATCAGTGATGTCACAATGGCTTCATTATCCTTGGCTCACATAAGAATCAGAGTATGAATGGCCACAATCACTGACCCTCAAGCTTTGCTCTGAAGAATGCTGGTGTAGAAGGACTGAGGTTGAAATAGACACTAGAAAATGACATGGGATTATTTCCCGCGGTTATCCACGGGGACGGGAATGGTGATGAATTTTGTCACCGTGTCATTCTCTAATTGTACCACATAGGACATACTACAGGTCCTTTGAAAACACAGATGTTTGAGTACCGGTATAATATTCAACATAAGAGAGGGGTGGAGAGGCTGGGTGTTCATTGTATGGAAAAAGGGCATTCATTCATGGAGTTTAAGGGTTCCTTTTCCAAAGCCGCACTAGGACCTTAACGCACGGAATAGCGCATGCTAAATTGCCATGCGCGCTAGCCACTACCGCCTCCTTTTGAACAGGCGGTAGATTTTCGGCTTGCATGTGCTATAGCGCACGCTAATCAGGTGCGTGTGTTAAAAACGCTAGCGCATCAAACTTCAAATTGAGGTACAATCATTGCAAGAATATAAAGGTCTTGCAATAAAGGACAGTACATTATTACAATGTAAAATAGAAAATATTGAAAATTTCAACAGACGTCTTAACGTCAGAATTTTGAACTTCCCGAGGTCCCCTGGGATTTCTTCATATGATCTCTTTAAAAAATATTTGGTAGAGATATTGAAATATTCTCCTGAGTTTATACCTCCATTGAATAAAATTTATTATTTACCTACTGCGATAAAAAATTCCCAGGAGATACAGGAAGGGAAAGAAGAGAAAAATATTAAACCTCAACTTGACTTGAATGAAATATTTGCGATATTAGAAGAATCTATCACCGAATCTACATTAAGGACAACACTATTAATATCATTTGTTTTCCAACAAGATCTGGATTCATTCATGAAATTATACTTTAAATTTTCCAAAAGTCTGTTTTATGGGAAAAGAATATGGGCATATTTAGACGTGACTAAAATCACTCAGGAGAGAAGGAAACAATTTTTATCCTTAATGCAAGAGGTTATATCTTTAGGAGGAACTTTCCTTCTAGCTTACCCTTGTAAATGTATAGTGAAATATGCTCAACATAAATATGTATTTTTTCTGCCAGATCAGTTTGTTTCTTGTAATGTTTTTGAAAAATGATAAATAAACGAATTAAAAAACAAAAACAAAATGCTAGTGCATCTTTGTAAAAGGAGCCCTAAATGTGTGGTCACTGAATCAGACCCTCCCACATAGCGTTGGGGGGAGGACGTAAAATGTACACTTCCCCCTCCGCGGTGATAGGGGAACGGCAAGACAGCGAATATAGAAAAACCACAAATAACTTTTCATATGTTATTCGCGGTTTTTCTGAAAAAAAAAAAAAAAGATCCAAAACCGCGAATAACCTGACTTGTTCCAGTGAAGAAAGTGCAGCTTGGAGCAGCGATTTTCTCTGTGCAACGCCGGGAGCAGCAATTTCCTGTGATGTAAATTTGGGGGCGGGGCCTTCAATCGAAAAATCGCAAATAACCGAAACCGCGGATTGCAAAACTGCGAATATGGAGGGGTAAGAGTAAATTGCATCAAAAAGAGCAGCGATGGATTTTTGAAATAAACACAGTCTGGCTTTGAACCAGCGGATTGGATGGCGTGCGTTTTTTTGAGAGCTTTTTTGAGTTTTTGAATTTTTTGGTTTTGGTCTCCCAATAATGATGTCATTGAAGGACGCTGAGTAAAGGGGTGGGGTTTATAAACCAGTAGTTGGTGTTCTGAGCCGCCATTGAAAGTTGATCCGTGCACATTTCTTTGTGTAACTTCCCCTGAAGCAGCTGCTGTATTCGGCAAAACAAGGTACCCTGTTGGAATTTTTTGGAGTTTTATGGCGTATTATGGATTGAGCAACGACGTGGGACGTGACCTGAGTTGGAGATGAAGGGGCCGCATTGAGGTAGAGGAAGAAATCTTTTATCCTATGAGTCCCACGGCGACAAGAGGGCACCCGCTAAAACTCAGGGGGGGTGGAAGATTTCATGGGGACACCAGGAAATACTTCTTCACCGAAAGGGTAATTGATCGATGGAATGGTCTTCCACGTCAGGTAGTTGAGACTAGTACCACGCTCGACTTCAAGGGATGATGGGACAGACAGGTGGGGTTGCTCCAGAGAAATGCTTAAAAAATGGATTCTCGAGGAGGGAGGGTTCTTGAGTGGGCAGACTTGTTGGGCCGCTGGCCCTTTTCTGCCGTAAATGTTTCTGTTTCTATTCCTTGGGTGCAGCTTGGCGTAACCACATAAGTTTTCCAAGTGTGCACACAGAGGGTTTATTTTTCATTTTGAGAATGAGTATGCCAAAGAACAGTAGAGTTTTTTAAAATGCCGATGATGTGAATAAACGGCTTGACCTACCTTGTAGTCAAGTGCTGTTGTGCGCTTGGAGACTTTTTTCTCCACCTTTTATGTGTAGTGCATATTTTCTCTAATGAGCAACCCCCTCTCCCCTCCCCCGATGGTCATAAATTAAAACAGTTTATATTGTAGGATTGTTTTTCTTTTCTATTTTCCTCTTAACAGCGTGTGCATGCACAGAACTATTCCATTTGGAAACATTGCTTCCTGAAAGAAAAAATAACAAAGCCAACGCAGCATAAAGTCAATATATTAATGTGGCAAACCAATAAAAGGTATTCTAAGGGCTCCTTTTACAAAGGCGTGTTAGGGCCTTAACGCGCGGAATAGCGTGCGCGCGCTAGCCGCTACCGCCTCCTTTTGAGCAGGCGGTAGATTTTCGGCTAGCGTGCGCTAAAACCGCAAGTGCACCTTCGTAAAAGGAGCCCTAAAAATAGAAAATATTTTTAGAATAGAATAGAATATTTTTAGAATAGAAAATAGTATTAAAAATGTATGCCTTACCTTTCTGAAGGATAAGTAATAAAAAGTGAACCTTAGCTCCTTTGGGGGAAGACTGCACCCCCTTCCTGGGAACTCAGATAACTCACGTTCATTTGTGCCCATCTCCTTCGCCTCCAACTCCAGAGTCCCTTCTTTCCACCTGGCTGCCTTGTACAGTTGTTGTTGTTAGGTGCCATCGACTCGTGCTCGAGTCCTAGAATTGCAGATCTAAAAAGAAATCGGTTTTGTCCGGAAAGCTCTTTGGCCAGTGTGGAACATTCTATATACCAGTTATAACCAGTGATGCTTTTGGCCAGTGCAGAGTGTTCTATAAGCCAACTATAACCAGTGATGCTCTTTTAGGAAAAATGTGACATTGCCAAACTTTCACAAGTATGAGAGGAGTCAAATTGTGACATACTGAATATTTTGTGTTTAAGCATAGATAATTTGAGCCCATTGAATATTCTCCATATTGTCATATCACAACCAGAGGCAATAGAAAGGCCTCACAAATCAGATTGATGTAGTTTGTAAGATATTTTAAATGCACAAAATCACATATACAAGAATACCATATTTTAATTGATATTTTGAATTGACTCTACTTTGCCATTAGTTCCATAATTTTGTTATGGCCCGATCATATTAAAACATTTAACAATCCACTGGATAGCTCTGAAATATTTGAAGTTGTTAATTATGCAATATGCCCAATTATGCACTATCATGTGTTAGAGAATGAATCGTATGCAATCATTGATAATCAGATATTGAAGATTCACTGCTACAGTGTATTCAGACACAGCATGGGGCGCTTTGTCACGTCGGCAAGCTGGTGTCTGAAATCTCAATCAGGAGAAAGGTATGTGACGTTCAATTTGCTATGTAATCATGAAATCTTATTTGAACAAAAATGTGACCAAATCACAGTTCATCAGGTTTGTCGAAATAATCCATCTCTCAGTTCATCAGAGCAGAGGCTTTTAGAGAAGACCAAGCCAGACTTTAAACATCTGCTCTGATGAACTGCGAGATGAATTCTGATGATGGAACCAAAGCCATTTGGTCACTGTCTGTATGCATAAAGTAACCATGTATTTTTTCCCTCGAAACTGGACCGGACCCTCCCAGATCCTCCCCCTCCAAGACCTTCCCCGGATCCCGGAACCCACTCACCAACCTCCGGACCCCTCTCCCCAAACCTATTATAGTGGAAAATATAGACAGCAGATATAAATTCTCAAAACTGACACATTTTGATCACTAAATTGAAAATAAAATAATTTTTCCTACCTTTGTTATCTGGTGATTTCATGAGTCTCTGGTTGCACTTCCTTCTGACTGTACATCCTTTCTTTCTTTCATTTCTTTCTTTCTTTCTCTCTCCCTGCCCCCCTTCTTTCTGTCTTTCTCTCTCCCAGCCCCCCTTTCTGAATGTCTTTCTCTCTCCCGCCCCCCTTCTGTTTTTAATTCTCCTGCCTGGCCCCCCCCCCAAGCTGTCACCGTCTATTTCTCCAAGCCTCCACCGCACTAACATCATTGTCATACAGTGATTGTACAAGCCTTGATGTCGGAGAGGAAGTTCCGGACCAGCCATCAAAATTGACTTTGAGGGGGAAGGCTTGTGCAGTTGCTGCATGAAGATGATGTTAGTGCGGCAGTGGCTTGGAGAAATAGGCGGTAGCGGCCTGTTTTTAGCTTACTTGTCCCACTCCTTCTGAAAACAGGACATTTCGGCATCCGAAGTTCTGCAACAACGGGTAAGGAGAGCTAAAAACAGGATGGTCCCGTTCAAAACGGATCGTAGGGTCACCTTATGCATGTATAAAGAAAAAAATCCAATGCCTAGAGAAAGAAGTGAATGGAAATGCAGCACACCTTTCATGGGAACTACTTGTTCCCCAGTTTTCTAATAAGCAAGACACATTTGAGGCTTAACTACTGCTCCTTTTTTTGGACCCATATATAAGGATGATGTTTGCCTTAATATTACTTTCACAGTCGATCCACTTATGGGTATTTATACTAAAGAGTCTTAAATTATGCTGTTAAATCACATTAATGTGGGTAACTTTATGAGCTTTTCCACACATTAGAAACATAGAAACATGACGGCAGCTAAAGGTCAAATGGCCCATCTAGTCTGCCCATCCACAGTAACCTGTTCCATGAACATTAAAAGGGATTATATAAAATTATATACAAAAAAATTTCCAAAAAGGTAGAGTAGGAAAACTCAAATAACACACTAGACACTAGACGGAGGTAATCAGTGGAGTGCCGCAGGGCTCGGTCCTGGGCCCGATCCTATTCAACATCTTTATAAGAGACTTGGCAGAAGGGCTGCAAGGTAAAATAACATTATTCCACGATGACGCCAAACTAAGCAATGTAGTGGGCAAAAGCACAACAGACATAAATTCAATGTCCGACACCATGATGCACGACCTACTCCTACTGGAGCGCTGGTCTAGGTCCTGGCAACTCAGCTTCAATGCCAAAAAACGCAAAGTCATGCACCTGGGCAGCCAAAATCCATGCAAGACTTACACCCTTAATGGCGAGATCCTAACAAGAACTGAAGCAGAACGAGACTTAGGGGTGATCGTCAGTGAGAACATGAAGACTGCCAATCAAGTGGAGCAAGCTTCATCCAAGGCAAGGCAAATCATAGGTTGCATACGCAGGAGTTTCATCAGCCGTAAGCCTGAAGTCATTATGCCATTGTATAGATCCATGGTGAGGCCCCACCTAGAATACTGTGTGCAATTCTGGAGGCCGCATTACCGTAAGGATGTGCTGAGACTGGAGTTGGTCCAGAGAATGGCCACCCGGATGGTCTCGGGACTCAAGGATCTCCCGTACGAGGAACGGCTGGATAAGTTGCAGCTGTACTCACTCGAGGAACGCAGAGAGAGGGGTGACATGCTCGAGACATTCAAGTATCTCACGGGCCGCATCGAGGTGGAAGAAGATATCTTCTTTTTCAAGGGTCCCGTGGCAACAAGGGGGCATCCGTGGAAAATCAGGGGCGGGAAACTGCATGGGATCACCAGGAAATTCTTTTTCACTGAAAGGGTGGTTGATCGCTGGAATAGTCTTCCACTTCAGGTTATTGAGGCCAGCAGCTTGCCTGATTTTAAAGCCAAATGGGATAGACATGTGGGATCTATTCACAGAGAAAGGTAGGGGAGGGTCATTGGGGTGGGCAAACTAGATGGGCCGTGGCCCTTATCTGCCGTCTATTTCTATGTTTCTACTCTCTTCCATTATAAGGGGAGAAAAAGTGTGCAGTGCTTGCAAAATTCAAGCACAGGTGGAGAAAAAAGACCTCAGTTAAAGCCACACCGCGGCTAGGAAACCGCTGTAAAAACTAACAAGAAACTTGTCAATATAGACACAGCGGATCCATAACAGTCATAGGTCTTTAAAAAACTCCACCTATGATTAAGACCTACAAATATTATGGATCCGCTGTGTCTATATTGACAAGTTTCTTGTTAATTTTTACAGCGGTTTCCTAGCCGCGGTGTGGCTTTAACTGAGGTCTTTTTCTCCACCTGTGCTTGAATTTTGCAAGCACTGCACACTTTTTCTCCCCTTATAATGGAAGAGAGTAATGTCTAGTGTGCTGTTTGATTATATAAAATTACTCATTGAGTTGCGCATAAAAAAGTAGGCACTGACAAACAGCACCTTCTTTTGTATGGTGCATATATAGGCATCTTCTGGGGTGGAAGTTTGAGTGGGGTGCCTTTAGCACAGATTACTTTAATACTATCTCAGTGGGAGGCAGTAAGTGCACCTTCACTGCCACTGTCGTTAAGGGACCCTTTTACACACAGCTTACTGCAAAGTTACTGCTAGTGCACAACTGCGTTAAGGGGTTTTATATTGGTTTAAATGTTACTGCGTGGTAACCCGTGTGTGAAGTGCTTCTCGTGTCGAGGGGTAGCATGGGTATGGAAGCATTTTCCATGTTAATTGTGTCCAGATACTGCGCACTAATTGACACTTTAATACGGACCTGCAATTCTGGTTCAACCCTTTATTGGCTGCCATGTAATATTTGCAGCTACTGCCTGGTAAAGTCCTGCGTTAAGTTGAGGAAACTGCACATTTTATCAGCACTTCAATAAAAGGGCCCCTAAATGTGGCAAAAGGTTTTCTTTTTCAGTTACCACAAAGGAAGTTGCTACTAATGTCCCCAACAATTACTGCAGAAGCTCGACTTACCAAACAGTAATTTGGGCAACTCTCTATAAATAGGTGTAGTGCCCGCAAACTGGAAGTCAGTGGTCATGAGACCGAACGCTCAACCCTAAAGTGCCTGGCAACTTTAGACATGTCTCCAACCTACTCTTCACCTCCAAGATCCTGGAAAAAACAGTATTAAACCAATTGCACTCCTTCATCTATGAACAAGGATCCCTATTCGCCTTCCAATTGGGATTCAGGAAATTTCACAGTACTGAAACCGTCTTTCTCAACATTGTTGAAAACTGATAGAAAATCATGGATTAGGGCGATGATATCCTTCTGGTGCTGCTGGATCTCAGTGCAGCGTTCGACACTATTTACCATCCCCTCCTTGTTGCACGGCTCTCTGAAATGGGAATCCAAGACACTGTGTTATGATGGTCACCTCTTTCCTGAACAATAGATCCTAAAGCGTACTGCTCAATGATGAGTTATCAAAACCGAAACCGATCAAATACGGTGTTCCGCAGGGGGCTCTGCTATCCTCCCTATTATTCAATCTCTATATTAGACTTGTGCTAGACATAGTCCACAAATACCAAACACAGATTCACTCCTGTGGAGATGACATCCAACTATACCTACTGCTAGGAGAAAACCGGGACGCCCAAATCACGAAATGCCTAAATTGCTCTTCAGAAATCAAAAACTAGATGTCCGTCTTCAAATTACAACTAAACACCTCCAAAACGGAATTCCTTTGGATACGCAGAGAATGGTGCAACTGTGCCCGTCCCTCGCTGCACTGGGACTTGACTACCATAACTGCAAAAGTACGCAGCCTAGGAATACTCCTTGACTCCAACCTATCACTTTCCATCCATATCTCTCAGGTGGTATCTTCCTCATTTTACTATCTGTGACAACTCTGAAAAATGAGTACCGTATTTTCATGCAGATAACGCGCACCCGTGTAAAACGCGCACACGGGTATAGCGCGCAGAAACCACAATTTTATGTACAAAAACTTTTGTATACCGTGCTCACGGGTATACCGCGCATGCAGCCCGACTGTCCTTTCGCCCGCCCCGACTCTCCTCTGGCCACCCCGACTCTCCTTTCACCCTCCCCGACTCTCCATGCGCTGTCCCGACTCTCCGTTCACCCTCCCTGACTTTCCGTGCACTGCCCCGACTCTCCATGCGCTGTCCCGACTCTCCGTTCACCCGCCCTGACTTTCCGTGCACTGCCCCGACTCTCCGTTCACCCGCCCTGACTTTCCGTGCACTGCCCCGCCTCTCCGTGCACTGTCCCGACTCTCCGTTCACCCGCCCTGACTTTCCGTGCACTGCCCCGACTCTCCGTGCGCTATCCCAACTCTCCGTTCACCCGCCCTGACTGTCCCCCTTGAACTCCTGTCCCCCCTTGAAGGTCTGCCTGTCCCCCTTGAAGGTCTGTCCCCATCCTGAAAGCCTGATGCCCCCCCCGACGTCCGATACATCCCCCCCCCGGCAGGACCACTCGCACCCCCACCCCGAAGGACCGCCGACTCCCCGACAATATCGGGCCAGAAGGGAGCCCAAACCCTCCTGGCCACGGTGACCCCCTACCCCCACCCCGCACTACATTACGGGCAGGAGGGATCCCAGGCCCTCCTGCCCTCGACGCAAACCCCCCTCCCTCCAATGACCGCCCCCCCCCAAGAACCTCCGACCGCCCCCCCAGCTGACCCGCGACCCCCCTGGCCGACCCCCACGACCCCCCCACCCCCCTTCCCCGTACCTTTGGTAGTTGGCTGGACAGACGGGAGCCAAACCCGCCTGTCCGGCAGGCAGCCAACGACGGAATGAGGCCGGATTGGCCCATCCGTCCCAAAGCTCCGCCTACTGGTGGGGCCTAAGGCGCGTGGGCCAATCAGAATAGGCCCTGGAGCCTTAGGTCCCACCTGGGGGCGCGGCCTGAGGCACATGGTCGGGTTGGGCCTCAGGTCGGAGGTTCTTGGGGGGGGCGGTTGTTGGAGGGAGGGGGGTTTGCGTCGAGGGCAGGAGGGCCTGGGATCCCTCCTGCCCGTAATGTAGTGCGGGGTGGGGTAGGGGGTCGCCGTGGCCAGGAGGGTTTGGGCTCCCTCCTGGCCCGATATTGTCGGGGAGTTGGGGAATCGGCCGGGCAAGAGGGCTTGGGCTCCCTCTTGCTCCGATCGTGGATGCGGGTGCGGGTGGGAGCGCGTGCGAGCGGTTGTTCGGGGTGGGGGTGCGAGCGGTCCTGCTGGGGCGGTGAATCGGGCGTCGGGCAGGGTGGGAACTATGTAAAAAAATTTTTGTATACCGCGCTCACGCGTATAACGCGCGAGGGGTATGCGCGGTAGGTAAAAACGCGTATAACGCGCGCATTATATGCGTGAAAATACGGTAACTACTTTTCAGAGTCTGACTTCACCCAATTACTCTATGTCTTAGTACTCTCCCGCATGGACTACTATTTAATGGTCACACGGCAAAGAATGTATGACATCTCCAGCGTGTACAAAATGTGGAAATCAGACTTCTAAAAAACCTCCATGCCCATGACCCTGTCTCCCAGGCTCTATTGGTGGCTCACTGGCTGCCCACAACCAAACGTTGTTTCTTCAAGTGCTTGATGCTAGCTTATCCTTGCACGACATGGCCACGGGCTGCATGACGACCAAGCTCCCTCCAACTTGCCAAACAGATCCCTCCACTCCCAGGATGAAATACACTTCAAAATGCCCCCTGGTCGTGCTCTTCAACGGCAAACTACCAAATGACGTTCCTACTCCCACTTGATACCAAGCCACTGGAATCAACTGCCTCTGCAGATCAGAACCTTTGAAGGAGTCCTGAACTTTAGAAAAGGAATAAAAACATATCTCTTCTCCTAACTCCCCTGCCCATGACCAAAGGATTAAAAAAAAAAAAAAAAAAGTACATTGGTACTAGATCCCGGTATGTGTCACGTTAGGATAAAAACTTGTATCAAAAAATGTTGCACTGTAACTATGGTAAATTTAACTTGTAAACTGTATATTGTATATATTGGTATTAGATCCCTAGTGTATGTCAAATTAGGATAAAAACCAATTCTGTGATGTTTGGGGGAAATGGGATAGAAAACGAATTAAATAAATATATAAATACCAGGCGAGAAATACTAAACTTCACTGTGCTTCAGTAAAAGAGCCCCTTTGGATTGTTTGCATGAGTCCATTTTCCATCAAGTTTTAAGTTTATTTAAAATTTCTTATACCGCCCAATCAAGCCTTCTAGGTCAGTGATTCCCAACCCTGTCCTGGAGGACCACCAGGCCAAACGGGTTTTCTGGCTAGCCCTAATGAATATGCCATGAGAGAGATCTGCATATAATGGAAGTGACAGGCATGCAAATCTGCTCCATGCATATTCATTAGAGTTATCCTGAAAACCCGATTGGCCTGGTGGTCCTCCAGGACAGGGTTGAGAACCACTATTCTAGGTAGTGTACAAAAATGCCAAAACAATGCGCCAATTAACATACAATTTAAATAAAAACAAACCAGGAGATGTGACATTTTTTTTTTTTTTTTTTAAAAGACATTGATGAACGGGAACAAAAGGGAAGAAGGGTTAGAACTACAATTGATAGAAAGAAAGAAAACACTCAAGGGAAACAATGACAAAGGGAGGAGGAACTGAAGGTGGAAATCTTTCTTGAATCTAAGTTGTCTTTAAAAGGACAGTTTAAGTTACAAAAGCATCAAGGAAGAGAAATGTCTTTAACTTCACCTTAAAATTGGCAAGAGTTGTTTTTTCACGTAAGTAATTTGGGATACTGTTCTAAAGAGAGGGAGCACTAACAGAGAAAATTGTAGCCCTCATTGTACTGATTATGTTTCAGTGAGGGAATGGTAAGAAGGTTGTGAGCTGTAGATCTTAAGATCCTAGTTTGATTTTATGGGATAAGTAACTTATTTATAAATTCTGGCTTGTTATTTATCATGGTACTGCAGTTACTAGTGCTGTACCACCATTGAAAAGAATCGAATTGTGGAGATACTCTGTTGAGTTTGCAAAGTTCCTTTTTGTTATACCTGTACAATAAGATATTCCGTGGTTCATAGACAACGGCGCGAAAGACAAAAGCGCGCGCTGACAATTGAGCGCAGCACGTGCCGCCGCACCACTCTAAATTAGTTTTTAGGGGCTCCGATGGGGGTTTTTGTTGGGGAACCCCCCCAGTTTACTTAATAGACATTGCGCCGGCGTTATGGGGGGTTTGGGGGGTTGTAACCCTCCACATTTTACTGTAAACTGAACTTTTTCCCTAAAAACAGGGAAAAAGTGAAGTTTTCAGTAAAATGTGGGGGGTTACAACCCCCCACACCCCCCATAACGCCCCCACAACGCGGCACAATGTCTATTAAGTAAGTGGGGGGGTTCCCCCCACGCCCCCCGTTGGAGTGCTAAAAACAGTAATTTAGAGCAGCGCGGCGGTGCGCGCTGCGCTCAATTGTCTGGGCGCGCCTTTGTTCCGGTGCGCTTTTGACCTGACACCATGTTCCGCAACCCCCCCTATAAAATCAACAAAGAAGCAAAGGAGTAGGGGGTCTGACACAATGTTTTCCAGCCAATGTAAAGTTTAATAGGAGAGTGTGGCATAGTGGTTAGAGCTGCAGCCACATTCTGAGGTTGTGGGTTCAAACCCCATGCTGATCCTTGTGATCTTGGCAAGTCACTTAAACCTCCACTCCACCAGGTACATTAGATAGATTGTGAGCCCACTGGGACAGATAGGGAAATGCTTGAAGTACCTGAATGTAAACCACTTTGAATGTGGTTGTAAGAACTACAAAATGGCGGTATACAAGTCCCAATCCCTTTCCCTAAAATAAAGTCCTTTTTCAATGTAAAGTTTAATCAGATCAAGACTCGACACAGATGTTCCACCAGGTGGCAAAGTCTTGTGTTATACTGGCAAAAAGAAAGTTGCAGCAGTGAAAAAACACTGCTAAAAAGATATATAAAATGTTGTTTTTCAAAGTAGCCTTTTAAAGTGAAGTCTTTTAAAGGCCAGGCAAACAAGTTTGCCTCTGGTTCTCAACAATGTTATATTTCCATTGTTAATTGGGAACCCTACCAGTGCAATTTCTTTCTTACATACCATTAGGCAAATATTAGCACTTAGAGTAAATTATCCATTTCCCTGCTCTCATGCTGAAAATACTTCCCGTCCCTTCTTATGCACAGTATAATGAAGGCAGACAATAAGCAATCACTAATCTTACTATTTATAGTCACTACAAAATTTCACCCAATTTCACATAAAATTTTGTTGGCCCTTTTGATGCTTTGCAATAGAAATATAATGGCAGATAAAGGCCAAATGGCCCATCCAGTCTGCCTATCCGTAGTAACCATTATCTCCTCCTCTCCCTATGGGCTAGGGCTCTTTACACCTGCATTGTGAGGTCATAGAGCACTGTTATAAGCTAAGGCTCTTTACACTTGCGTTGTGAGGTTACAGAGCTTCAAAGTGGTCATGAATCAGTGGAAGACGATTCGTGAACTGGAAGAATATCAACATCAACTAATGATGATCATGTTGATCAAATGAGAGTTCTTGCGCATGCTAATTGGCAATTAAGTGATAGAGAGTTCGCAGA
Source organism: Geotrypetes seraphini (assembly GCF_902459505.1). NCBI lineage: Eukaryota > Metazoa > Chordata > Amphibia > Gymnophiona > Dermophiidae > Geotrypetes > Geotrypetes seraphini. Next base: position 42,180,181 of record NC_047092.1, on the reverse strand, counting down.
GGAATGTAATATCTCCATTGGTTCATGCCCAACATTCTAACAGAGAAGTTGAGGATGTCTCGTGTTGCAGCAAAGTTTGTTCCTTGGTTGATGACCAATTACCAGAAGAACAACCTCACAAAATGCGATGACAGTTCTACCCCAGCCATCTTACTTTCCTGACTTGGGCCCTGCTAACTTCTTGTTTCCTAAACTTAAATCCACGCTGAAAGGAAAGTGATTCTACACCATTGAAGACATAAGGCAAAATTTGATGCAACATTTGGAGATTCCTGAAGGTGCATTTAAGGACTGTTTTCAGAAGTGGAAATGACATTGGGAAACGTGTATCTGTTGGGAAGGGGAATACTTTGAAGGGGACCCAATGGAATAAGTTGTAAGTTTGTTTAATACATTTTTATAAAATCAGTCCTGGAACTTTCTGTACAGACCTTGTAGTTTCACATGTTAGAGACTCTGCCCATCTCATCTAGATCATTACTGACCTGCAATTAAGTAACGTAGACATTCTGGTCAGTTTTGACATTGTTTCACAGCTCACCAAAATCCCAGTGGATGAAACAATCCAGGTCATAAACTAGAAGATATAGACACGTGGTCTACCATTGGAATAGACAAACCTAACAGCTAATGACAATTTTCTTTCACTACTAGGAACAGTACTATGGCCAAACAGAAGGCACGGTGATGGGTTCCCCTTATCCCTGGTGGTAGCCAACATATTCATGGAATCTCTTGAAACCACCCTACTTGGCCAAGCTCAAACCTAAATTGTGGATTTGCTATGTAAATGACACTTTCGTCATTTGGCCCCTTGGATGGGGAAACCACTATGAGTTTCTAAACCATCTGAACAATGGCCACTCCAACATAAAATTCACCATGGAGACAGAGACCAATGGATGCCTTCTCTTTCTGGATGTAATGATCAAAGTGGTCAGATGGAAGTCTGGGACACACGGTATATAGGCAACCCACCCATCACCATGCATCCACAAAAAGAGGGGTACTACCCACACTTGTGAACAGAGCACTAAGAGTTTGTGACCCAGGCAGCTTTCAGAAAGAAAAGGATACTGTCCAGGACACATTTATTGCTAATGGCTACAACAGAAAGGCTACTTCTCTAGCCCTAATACTTATGGATAGCCTGATCCAGAAAATCAGCAATGGCCAACCATTAGAGAACAGTGCTGCGACAGAACAAAAAATGGTAGTGTTTCCCTATGTCTAAAGAGTAATAGACTGCATAGGGAAAATACTAAGGAAAAAATAACATCAAAACAGCCTACAGTGTACCACAGAAACTTGCATCTATACTCACTTGTGAAACCCCTGGATAATAAGAAATCCCATGCATCTGTGGCCAATCCTACATTGGTGAAACTGGACATAATGTAGAGGAAAGGCTGAAAGAGCACAAGAGACACCACAAGCTATGCAACACAGAAAATTCAGCTGTAACCCTTCATGGCAGAGAAACTGGCCATATAATTAGATCTGAGAACACAAAAGTCCTGGAGAAAGAAGACCACTGGTGGCCAAGAAGAATCAAAGAGGCAACAGAGATAGCAAGACATGCCGATAACTTCAATGGAGATAAGGGCTCACCATAAACAAAGCATGCAACCACTCATCCAAAAGAAATTCAGCACAAAAAGGAATGGGGCCGAGGACAAACGCCCTTTTTTTGTCTAACAGAATTTTTTTAAAAAAGTGACCACAGACTTCCTCACCAGAATTTAAAATTGGGTCCAGCGGATGTTCTCACCAAAATTCAAATTTCACGCCTGAATTCAAATTTGTGACCAACAAACTTTCCTGTCAAAATTCAAATTCATGATCAACAGACATCCCTGTTCTCAATCAGATCAGTCAACCCATTATATATAAAGACAAACTGAAGACCTCACAGCATACCTGAAACAGCAGTTCTACCTACACAGACACAACGAGACCTGGAAAACAGCAAAAATGATGGACCTTCGGTTGGTCCCAGTATGGCAATCCTTATGTTCTATAGACCTCTTTGGCAACTTCTTTCTCTCAAGTTTGTCAGTTCTCTTCTGCCACTACTACTAAATTGAAAGTACATGTATCAGCTAATAAGAATCATGGTGAGCAGACTCCGTCCCTTCTTTCTTGCGGCACCATATGCCTGAATCAATACGTCATGCTCCATCCCTGGCAGTGTTCAAATCCAAGCTAAAGGCCCACTTTTTTGAAACTACTTTCAACTCTTAATTTCCAATCACTGCTGTCAGATACCTAGACCCACTGTATCATTTCCTCTACCATAATCTCCCCAACCCTGTAATGTTCTGTCTAAATTAGATTGCAAGCTCTTCTTAGCAGGGACTGTTTATTGTTTGTTAACATGTACAGCCTTTTCAACGCTATAGAAATAATAAATAGTAGTAGTAGCAGCAGTTGCATGTTAAAAGTTCTATTTTGGAAAGAATTTAGGGAGTGAGTTTAGCCTTGATTAAAGTTAACTACCACATTTGGAACAGAGTTAAAACTTTGAAAGAACACCTGAGGAATCGAAATTTGAAGAAATATTTCATAGTGGTACTTAAAACCCAGAGGAGGTATTCTCTCCAGTTTGACATTGCTTATTCTTTGTTATCTGCTTGGTGAGGTGGAAAGCAATCTGTTGGTTTTCAAGTTATAGCTACTTAGGGTATGGATCCTCTGGAAGTAATGTATTTTTTAGATCTTCAGCAGACTTCTGAGCTGAATGTATGACTTTGCTTTTGACTTTAGTGTTGGAACCTGCTCGAAATTGGGTTCTTCCTTCTTTTGTTCATAAGGCAGAAAGTGAAAATGTATATTGATTTCAGTAAGAACATAGGAACATAAGAATAGCTTTACTGGGTCAGACCAATGGTCCATCAAGACCAGTAGTCCGTTCTCACATTGGCCAATCCAGGTCACTAGTACCTGGCCAAGACCCAAGGAGTAGCAACATTCCATTATCTCAAAGTAAGCAAGATTCCAGAACCCCAAAGAGTTGAAATATTCTAGAATTCCAAAGAGTAGCAACATTTCATGCTACCGAACTAGGGCAAGCAGTGGTTTCCCCTATGTCTTTCTCAAAAACAGACTATCGACTTTTCCTCCAGTAAGAGAATTCAGGAGAAACAGAAAACTTTCTGGGTCTTATATCAGAAAATGGTGGATCTGGGAGCTGACTTCTTTTTTAAAATTTTCCTACAAAATGTAAAATTAGAGGGGTTCCAGTAGACTTTTGTTGATTCAACTCAATTGAAATAGTTTGCTGAAGCCAGAACCAATATTCTTTTGTGAGTTTGAGGCAGGATTTCAACAGCCTTTAGTGTCATTTTTTTTCTCTCCCTCTATGTGTAGAAATTTTGTTTCCTTATTTTTGTTTTCTTTCTCTCTCCCTCTTATTTTATGGACTTGGAATTCTCAATAAAGTATAGAGGTTATTAATTTTTTTCTTTCTTTGGTTTCATGATTTCCTTGCTGCATTGAGGAATTTTTCTGAAGTTAATTTTTTTTTTTTTTGTCCTGTATCTAAATTTTCTAAAAAGAAAATTTTTAAAATGTCCACTTCTCTAAACAAGGTGAAAAGAATTTAAGAACTCAGAAACAAATAATAGAAGAAAATAAACAAGAAATCTCCAATGTGAAAGTAAAAATAGGAGAAATTGAAAAAGAAGTGACAATGATTAAGCAAGTTCAATCTACAATAATAAAAGACAATCAGGTTATTAGAAGAAAACTGGAGACAATGGAAAATAGTTATCTAACCAATAATCTTGCTGAACTTTCCAAAAGTTCCGTCTATAAGTCCAAGGGAAATGATAAGAAGGTACTTCATGGAGATTTTAAATAACCCCGAGGACTCAATACCTCCCTTTACTCGGGTGTACTATTTGCCTTCTAAAATATTGGAACAGCAAGCGGAGGATAAGAAACAGGTCGAGCAGGAACCTCAATTAGATTTAACAGCAATTTTGGAAGTATCTGATAAAGATTTGGCTAAACCAGCAACTCTTCTATTTTCTGTGGCATTATTGCCAGATAAAGAATGGATATTAAAAGTGTTTTTTAAAAAATAAACATAAGGAGTTCCTAGGCTTGAAAATCCAAGTCTTCCCAGATGTTAGCAAAGAAACTCAAAATCGTAGATGACAATTTCTTTTATTGAAACCAGGTGTTGCTCAGTTTGGCGGTATTTTCTTCTTGTGTTTTCCAGGTAAATGTATAGTAAGGTATTGTGATAATAAATATGTGTTTTTTGCACCGGCCCAACTTACAACTTTCTTGACGCTGAAACGCCTGGAAAAGGAAGGAACAGCGGACTAGCTTAATAGAATATAAGCTCCTTGATCCAGTCACTAGATACCTTTTTCTTGCATAGAATTTATCTTTTGAATTTCTTTAATATTCACTCATAAACTCTTGGATCCATATGAGGACTTGAAATTGTTTGACTAGAATTGGAAAAAAATTTTTTTTTTTTTTTTTAATTTTGTATAATCATACAAACTTTCTGTACAAAATGTTTGATTTTGTTAAAACGTAAAATTGATAAATAAATAAAGAAAAAAAAAATGTCCACATCTCAGAGTCAATTTAGGTTGTGCACAGATTTCAGTTAGGCATCGCTAGGTTGCTCCGATTAACCTAGTAACACCTAATCTAGACTCCATTTTTAGAATCAGGCCCCTTATGTCTCATTGAGCATTTCAATTTGGGACTCGCACAATAGACTGATTTGATGAAATGAACGGAACTGAGTTTACATGGTTATAGTACTCATAATAAAGGGAAAGGGATTGGGACTTTTATACTACTACTACTACTACTACTACTAATTTTATTTCTTGTATACCGCCCTGCCATTAGTTCTAGGCGGTTCACAACAGTAGATAAATACACTTCTCCCTCTGGATTCGCGGGGGATAGGGGCAGAGCCGGACCGCGAATGGTGAAATACTGCGAATATCTTCTGGTCCGGCTCTGACCCACCCCCGCCTCCCTCCTGCCTTCCCCCTCGGCATCCCGGCCTTACCTGGTGGTCTAGCGAGCTTTCGGGACAGGAGCGATCTTGCTACGCTCCTGCCCCGTGCAGATCGCCAATAGGATATAGCTGCCGTGAGTTCCCGTAGTCTCTCGAGACTACAACGGGAATTCCCCACAGCCATTTCCTATTGGCAATCTACACGGGGCAGGAGTGTAGGAAGATTGCTCCTGCCCCGAAAGCCCGCTAGACCACCAGGTAAGGCCGGGATGCCGGGGGGAAGGCTAAACTATGGGTTTTTTTTCTTTTTTTTCCCCCTCCCCCAAAAATCGTGAATATGTGAAATCGCGATTGCCGAAACCGCAAGTGGGGAGGAGAAAGTGTACAATCGTATACATAATTCTATGGACAGAATTATACATCATGGTTACAAAAAAACAACTTGAACATCTCAATTAAAAATGCAACCTAATTGTAAAAAAAACCACATTTAAAGCAGTTACATACAGGTACTTCTAGTATTTTCCCTATCTATCCTGGTGGGCTCACAATCTATGTAATGTACTTGAGGCAGTGGAGGATTAAAGGGCAAATTCTATAAGAAGCACCCAAAAGTTAGACGCCTAATTAGGCACTGTTCAATGCGATTCAAGTAAAATTGGATGCTGTTTAATGAATCACGCTGAGCGGAACCTATTTTGGAGGCGCCCAAGAAATAGGCCAGCTCCAGGCACAACTAAAAGTTAGGCGCCTAGCTGAGCGCTTAAGCACGCTCAAGAGCAGTGATTCTGCAACAAGGCGCCTAACGTGTAGCCACGCCCACGCCTAACATGGATAGTGCCTATTTTTTTTTTAAGGCCCGCCTATATTTTTAGAGGCGCCTTGTTACAGAATTGCGTTTTCTTGATAGGCGCCTATGTTTTGATCAGTGCTGATTAAAAAAGCTTAGTCTCTGCCCTTCATGTTCACCCAACTTTGGAACGATCTTCCATTTTCTCTACGAAGTTTTAGTTCTCTTTCATCCTTTCGTAAATCTTTAAAAACCATTCTGTTTACCAAACACTTTGGTAATTAATTTCTTTTCCATCTCTGCTACACTGTTATTGGTATAATTTAGTCACTGTTTTATATTTTTATTATCTTTTCTAACCCCTGTAAACCGAGTCGAGCTTTCCCTGATTGAGGACCCGGTATACAAAACTAAGCATTACATTACATTAATCGAGCTTGTTATTCAATTTAGATAGGTGCCTATCTAGTTGGGCGCCTCTAAAATAGGTGCCTAACTTTAGGTGATGGTTACAGAATTTGGGCCTAAGTGACTTGCTCAGGGTTACAGGGAACAGTGTGGGGTTTGAACCCACAACCTCAGGGTGCTGATGCTGTAGCTCTAACCACTATGAGATCTGTTTGATAGTGCTGGGCAGATGCATTTCAGCTACTTGTTGCCTGTAACATTGCCTGTTAGTCTGATGGCCCCTAAAATAGAGGTGTGTCGAACAAGGAACAAAAGAAAAAACTGCACCAATGGTGTACAAGACTCCAAGTCTTTAATAAACATACATTAAAAAATGAACCTTAAATCTTTTGGGATACAAACTGTTTTAGGTTCATTTTTTAATGCATGTTTATTAAAGACTTGGCATCTTGTACACCATTGCTGCAGTTTTTTCTTTTATCCCTAATATAGAGGCCCTTTTACTGAGCTGCATTAATCCCCTCCTCTACAAAACCGCGCTAGCATTTTTTTTTTAGCGCAGAGAGAGCACAGAGAGCTGTGCTGAATGGCCTGCGCTGCTCCCGATGCTCATTGAGTTCCTATGAGCGTCGGGAGCAGCGCGGGCCATTCAGCGTGGCTCCCCGTGCTAGAAACTGCAAGCGCAGTTTTGTAGAAGAGAGGGTAAGTGCTAATGCATGCTTAAAGTAGGAAAAATAGCCACATCCAGGATGTGCTAAAGGGTCTGCATTAGTTTTATCATTTGTGCCTGGTAAGCATGCAGTATTTATTTTTATTTTTAATATTCTTTATTCATTTTGAAAACTTACAGCAAGCGTACAGGAATATATCATTAGTAACAACAATAACACTTGTAATTCTCATATAATTCTACAAACATAAAAATTATATCCCGTCCCACCCACCTTCTTTCAAATATTATAATCAATTATATCACAGTATTTATTTTTTAAAAATTTTGGGGGAGGGGTGGGTGTCGGGGTGTTAAATGGACATAGAAGCACTATTCAGCTACCATACTGACATTACTGGTACTCTAACTGGTTAGCACATCCATAACACTAAGTTTCCAAGTTTATTATAAAATTTGATTAATCGCCTATTCCAAGTTCTAGGCAATGTACAATTTCTTAAATAATCAAATATGGGTAACAAATCAAACATACATAAATCATAGCAAATTAAAATAACGAATACAAACATTCCTATACAAAGTTTAAATCAATCAAATTAAGTAACCTATACATACAATATCAACACAAAAGGGAAAATTATTAATGGATTACAATCCTTAGAAAAATGCCCCCTCCCTTTTTTTTTTATTATAGAATACTTGAATTGGGTTTAGCGAGCAGGAAAGTCAATCTCTTAAGCGCCTCTTTGTAAAAAGCCCCCCTTGTCTTTTAAGAGTTTGTCAAATTACTTCTGGCAAAGTGAATTTACAAAACGTTGTACAATGAAATTGTCAAAACCAAATTTCAACAGATCTGCTAGTTGTCATCTTAAATCAGTGTTTCTCTATCCGGTGCTCGAAGACTGCCCTACCCGCCCGGCTGTTAAGATATCCACAGTAAATATACATGAGATACACCATACCTGAGTGTGTGTTTTTGAGAACACTTCCAATAAACAGGTAGGATAGACGCTGACTAGGTCTCACAGAATTTATTAAAATGTAGTCATTAAAATGAATACAACACTTATCTGGAACTTAAAGCACCAAAGTCTACTATCCTTTTGCAATTTAATATAGAGAGCCACATACAATGACTGAAAATTAGAGATGCTGTGAGACATTCTATTACCTATCTGCAAATTGAACTGCACAAAGAATCCCTAGAGATTTTAGAAGATCAACAAAAATGTAGAAAAGTGTGGTAGCGGTGCTTTTGGAGGCATGATCCATAAGATTTGCTGATTTGCCTGGTTTTCTTGCAAGAAGAACACCTGCTGGTTTCTAGACATCATTAGACTGTATTAGCATTGCATAGATTCCTAGCTCCCTCACTTGAACAGTACTTTGTTTAAAGAATACCCTTTTAAAAAAAATATGATGAAAGATGAGAAAGTGAATACTGCTTTTTTAATGACTGCTTTTTTCCATTTTGGGGGTTTTCTTCAGGTGATTTAAGTGCTCATGAAAAGAACGGAGGGATAGCAGAAAACACAATTTGTTTTATCAGTAGAACAGATGTGAAACTGGCAAGAGCTTTGCAAGCTTCTCCATATTGTACAGCCACTCTGCTTCAATGTTGATGTAAAGACCACAATATCATGTTCCACAATTGAAAAAGTAAGGGCCCTTTACCTAAGCTTTAGGTGCTTATGTAAGCCCTGGGGTGCTAATTCATGGACTTAAAATAGTATGGTTTATTAATATAAAATGCAAATAGAATAATCACAAATAGATAAAACACTCTGGTAAGAAATAAAGTCCTTGCTGTAGTCAGATAACCAGAGCCAACACGGGCCGTGTTTCGGCAATGTTTGGAGCCAACATGATAGCAGCACCAGAATTTCTTCCGACTGTGACTTTTTTTGAAGCAGGAGTTTCTATAACTGTATGTAAGGACCCCTGAAGAAGGCAAACACTGGTGAAACACGGCCCGTTTTGGGTCTGGTCATCTGACCATAGCAAGGACTTTATTTCTTACCAGAGTGTTTGACTTCTGTCTATTTGTGATTATTGTATTTGCATTTTATATTAATAAACCACACCATTTTAACCATTGGAAGTCCATAGTTTGTTTGTGAACACCTGTTCTTTTGTGGCACCTTGATCTATTGCTGTGGGAGTTTGGACCATCCTTGTGGCGTTGACCACTCCATAGCAATGTTTGTTTTTTCAAGGAGTCCCGGGGTGCTAGAGCCTGCCCGGATGATAGAAAGTGGGTCACACAAAGAATTTTATTTGTCAGGACCAGGGCCAGGACCAACTCTAGAGCTGGGAGGCTGTGCAAGCTACAGTAGCTTCAGATTGTCCATTTATTCACTCCAATAAGATAGACCACACCCAATTTGCAAACTCCAAATATGATCTTTACTTTCTCTCGGTTGATGAAAGAAGCAGCTTCCTTAAATAGTTCCAACTTATATACACAGGATATCCTTTACCTTCTCCTCTTCTCCTGAAAAGGTGTTACAAAAAAAGCAAAAAGTTAGAACCATTACACAGAGTAGATTGATGGTATTCAGTTGGTAAATGCACAGTTCATAGGAGAGGGCGAATTCATTCAGAATAGTCAGTGGTAAAAGGAAGCAGGGAGTGCAGAAAGCACTACAGGGTGAAACTGAAAGAAGCCAAGAGAGAGATACGTCTGGCGAAAGCACAGGTGGAAGAACAAATGGCTAAAAATGTAAAAAGAAGGAGACAAATTTTTTTTCAGATATATTAGTGAAAGGAGGAAGATGAAAAATGAAATTGCTAAACTAAAAGATGCTGGGAACCAATATGTGTAGAGTGATGAAGAAAAAGCAAATGTGCTAAACAAATACTTCTGTTCTGTGTTCACAGAAGAAAATCCTGGAGAAGGACCAAGATTGTCTGGCAAAGTTACACGAGAAAATGGAGTAGATTCTGTGCCGTTCATGGAGAGTATTTATGAGCAACTTGAAAAACTGAAGGTGGACAAAGCGATGGGACCAGATGGGATCCATCCCAGGATACTAAGGGAGCTCAGAGAGGTTCTGGTGAGTCCTATTAAAGACTTGTTCAACAAATCTCTGGAGATGGGAGTGATTCCTGGGGATTGGAGAAGAGCGGATGTGGTCCCTATTCATAAAAGTGGCCACAGGGATGAAGCAGGAAACTATAGGCCGGTGAGTCTCACTTCAGTTGTTGCAAAAATAATGGAAGTGTTGCTGAAAGAAAGGATAGTGTACTTCCTTGAATCTAATGGGTTACAGGATCAGAGGCAACATTGCTTTACAAAAGGTAAATCGTGCCAAACGAACCTGATTGAATTTTTTGATTTGGTGTCCAGAGAGCTGGATTGAGGACATATACTAGATGTAATTTACTTAGATTTCAGCAAAGCCTTTGATACAGTTCCTCATAGGAGGCTGTTGAACAAACTTGAAGGGCTGAAGTTAGGACCCAAAGTGGTGAACTGGGTTAGAAACTGGCTGTCGGACAGATGCCAGAGGGTGGTGGTTAATGGAAGTCGCTCGGAGGAAGGAAAGGTGAGTAGTGGAGTCCCTCAGGGTTCGGTGCTGGGGCCAATCCTGTTCAATATGTTTGTGAGTGACATTACTGAAGGGTTAGAAGGAAAAGTGTGCCTTTTTGCAGATGAAACCAAGATTTACAACAGAATAGACACCGAAGAGGGAGTGGAAAATATGAAAAAGGATCTGCAAAAGTTAGAGGAATGGTCTAATGCCTGGCAACTAAAATTCAATGCAAAGATATGCAGAGTAATGCATTTGGGGATTAATAATCAGAAGGAACCGTATATGCTGGGAGTAGAGAAGCTGATATGCACGGACAGGGAAAGGGACCTTGGGGTGATAGTGTCTGAAGATCTAAAGGCAAAAAAACAGTGTGACAAGGCAGTGGCTGCTGCCAGAAGGATGCTGGGCTGTATAAAGAGAGGCGTAGCCATTAGAAGGAAGAAGGTGTTGATGCCCCTGTACAGGTCATTGGTAAGGCCCCACTTGGAGTATTGTGTTCAGTTTTGGAGACCGTATCTGGCGAAGGATGTAAGAAGACTTGAAGCGGTCCAGAGGAAGGCGACGAAAATGATAGGAGGCTTGCGCCAGAAGACGTATGAGGAGAGACTGGAAGCCCTGAATATGTATACCCTAGAGGAAAGGAGAGACAGGGGAGATACGATTCAGACGTTCAAATACTTGAAGGGTATTAACGTAGAACATAATCTTTTCCAGAGAAAGGAAAATGGTAAAACCAGATGACATAATTTGAGGTTGAGGGGTGGTAGATTTAAAGGCAATGTTAGGAAATTCTACTTTACAGAGAGGATGGTAGATGCCTGGAATGCGCTCCCGAGAGAGGTGGTGGAGAGTAAAACTGTGACTGAGTTCAAAGAAGCGTGGGATGAACACAGAGGATCTAGAATCAGAAAATAATATGAAAAATTGAACTAAGGCCAGTTCTGGGCAGACTTGCACGGTCTGTGTCTGTATATGGCCATTTGGTGGAGGATGTGCTGGGGAGGGCTTCAATGGCTGGGAGGGTGTAGATGGGCTGGAGTAGGTTTTAATTGAGATTTTGGCAGTAGGAACCCAAGCACAGTAAAGGGTAGAGCTTTGGATTCTTGCCCAGAAATAGCTAAGAAGAAAAAATAAAAAAATTTTAATTGAATCAAGTTGGGCAGACTGGATGGACCATTCGGGCCTTTATCTGCTGTCATCTATTATGTTACTATGTAGATCAAAAGGCTTGTTGGCTGGATACCATCAAGAATGACATGGGAATGAACATCAAGCAATTGAAAGAAGCTGTGGCAAACAGGGAAACATGGCGAGGACTGGCCTAAAGAGCATCCAAGGGTCGGACACGACTGAATGGATAGTAGTGGTAGTTAAGTTTTGTTCAATAGAAGTCCAAGACCTTTATGGTGAAAATCTGGTACCAGTATCTTGTGCAGAAATAAATATTTTTTTCTCCCCTCTGCCAGGGATGGAGATTCCCATAGGAGCATAATATGGGCTAACTGGATAGCAGTACTGCACAGTCAAAAGGGTCCCATTAAACTCCTTCCAAATGAGACTCCACAGGGCGAGAAGGGTCCCCACGCCTTCTCAATAAAGCAAGCCAGCACTGGCTTTCAGACCTGGGACATGCCCCAGCCTCTGATTCCATGCGTCTTTAGCAAGTACTTATAATATCTAACCTGGGTGGTACAGACAAGCTGAATCTATATATCTCTCAGGTATCAGCTTCAGGCATAGGTAAATGAAGGAGCTTTCCATCAGCAGATATGATCAATGGCAGGAAAGATTCCAAAGAAAAATTTGGCACCAAAAAACAGAGCTTAAATCCTCTTTGGGTCAAAAATCCAGAAACTACCAGAAGATCTGACATGAGCTCCTGACCACTAACTGGTGCCAGAAGGTCTACAGGGCTCTCACAGTTCTCTTTGAAACTCACTGTACCCGCAGGTACAGAGAGCTCAAACAGGAAAAAAACTAAGGCTGCAAATAACTGAAAAACCACAGCACTTAATGGATCTCAAAGGCACCTCCTAGTATACCAAATGGACTCTCACTAAAACTCGTATGCCACCGTAAATATAACTTGAATAGCTACCAACCTTACAAATCACTCCAAGTAAAATCTAATTGTACTATACTCTAAAATCCCAAATTCATTCCCAGTATAACTTTATCTGTGATACCCACCTATACTTCAACTATGTACACACCTAAGAATAGCCTTATGGGGTCAGACCAATGGTCCATCAAGCCCAGTAGTCCGTTCTCACGGTGGCCAATCCAGGTCACTAGTACCTGGTCAAAACCCATTATCTCAGAGTAAGCAAGATTCCGGAACTCCAAAGAGTAGCAAGATTCTAGAATCCCAAAGAGTAGCAATATTTCATGCTAGCAATACCGGGCAAGCAGCGGCTTCCTCTATGTTATGCTATGTCTGTACCGAAAATGCTGCAATTTAAACCACCTTATTGTCTGCTAAGTCTGTATTTTCCACAAAAGTTTGTCCTGTTTATACTGTGCATGCACTCTTGCAACCCGTTCTGGGCTTCTTTGGGAGGATGGGCTGAATGAATGAATGAATGAATAAATAATGTACTTTTTGCAAAGCTGTCATCTAAGAGAGCTGCTGGCTATCACTGGATAGGAACTGATAGCTTAGGAACAGTCAGGAGAAACATATGTGCACAGAAATATATTACATATCTTTTGCTGCTGTTACACGTTAATGTACACGTAATGCAGCTTAAAATGGTGTAATGTGGGCTGTTGCTCAGTTGTCTTGCCATTATAGCAAATACTGATCACTACACTTAACAGATTCACTTCCTATCTAGTGTTAGGGTTAGGTTTGCAGCATGATTATGGGAACCCTTTTACTGGATATCTGGAAGGCCCTGATTTGCGGAGACTCCTCAGACCCCATTTTAATTCATTTCTGGAGGAGACATGTCTGGGCGCATTGCTGCACTAATCAGTTAGTGCAGCTATATTAGGGGTCCTTTTACTAAAGCGCGCTAGCCATTTTAGCGCGCTTTAAATATTAGCACGTGCTAAACACTAATGATTCCATAGATTATAATGGACGTGTTAGTGTGTAGTGCGCCTTAGTAAAAGGACCCCTTAATGTGTAGGGGCAGCTCAAGGCAATCTGCGGTCTGAAGCGGTGGATGAGCATCCAAAATGGAGGTGGGGTAAGAGCTACCCCAACCAGTGGCATAGCAAGGGGGGGGGGGGACGCCTTCTTGATGGGGATGCTGGCACCAGACGCACGCCTTCGTGTCCCTCACCGTACCTCTAGCTCTTCGCTGATATAAGCAGCAACTTCAACTGGCTGCTCGCGCCAGCGTTGGCTCTCCCTCTAACGTCACTTCCGGGTCCCATACCTAGGAAGTGATGTCAGAGGGAGAACCAACGCCGACAGCAACTTTGTGATGCTGCTTACACTGGGAAAGTTAGAGGTATGGGGGGAGGGGGGAAGGGAGGAGAGGCGGATATAGGGTGGGGTGGGGTACCACCACCCTGGGCACCTCTCATCCTCGCTCCGCCACTGGCCCCAACTATTAGGTAAGACTGGCCAGCTACCTATAGTAACAGCTTCTTAGAGGGTAGCAGCTTCAGTAACATAGTAAATGACAGCAGAGCCTTTCACACAACTCCCTTTAGGCCCTGGAACCTTCCATGATTCTCCCTCAATGGTCGATGAGCACCATTGGCATTTCTTGCATCCCTTATAACTTTAAGCTAAACAATAGGTCCTGCCAGACAAACTCAAAAGGACCATGTTTCTCGCCACACATACTTTAACCTGCTTTTCAGCAAAAACACAAAGGAGCAGAGCCTTTTATAAAATACCACCAGAACTGAGCATGTCTGACCTAGACGTCTCCATTCTGATTGCAACATTTTGTCTACAATGACATGAGTTGTGTTGTGTATTATGCCTATATGCTTAGATTTAACTTCCAAAATGCCATATGTTGGATTTCATGAAGCACCACTCTACTCTGACTCACCCTCCTCTTTTACGAACGCATAACGCGGGTTTCAGCGCTGGCAGCAAAGGAATTTTATGAGCGTTGGAGCAGTTATTGCCGCTGCCGCAGCTAAAACCCACTCTATGTGTTTGTAAAAGGGGGGCGGGAGCCATTTTGAAAGGGGAGTGCAGAGGCTGATGTCCACCTTAAACAGAAATAGCGGCCACTGTAGTATGAAAGGTTAGAAAGAATGAGCATCACTCTTTATTCTTTACGCTGTTTATTCACAAAGTCTTGTTCCTATTTACATTTTAGAACACTGCTAAAATCAATATTACCGTATTTCCTCTGCATAGGCCGCAGAAAAGGGTGATCTATGTTTAAAAACCAGAAGATAAGCTGCCCCGTTGTATTAGCCGCGGCTTATCTTCAGGTACCTCCCCTGCCTTTTTCAATCATCCCTCTCCCCGGTTCTTCCTTCAAAACCCCCTTGCTAGATGGTAGACAGCTCGAATCTCCAGTGGTGCAGGGCAGCCGCGATCTCTTTGGCATCCGGCCTGCCCCCGCACCACCCGCTGAATGGCCGACATCAGCTCTTGCGAGAACTGACGTCAGCCACTCAGCAAACGGAGCGGGGGCACGCCGAATGCCGAAGAGATCGCAGCTTCCCTGCACTGTTGGAGATTCGAGCTGTGCGCCATCCAGCGAGGGGGGCTCCGAAAAAGGCACTGGGGTGGGGGGATGATTTAAAATTGATACATAGGCCACCCTATTTAACTAGGCCGCACCCCATACATGGGTTTGTAAAATCCATTTATAGGCTGCGGCCTATATATGGGGAAATACAGTATTTACAAAATTTCTAGCGCACTAATACGATTTTATGACAAGTTTTGTAGATTCACTGGAAATGTCCAGTTGTTATCTTTTTGTGAATCACATCAATCCGTAAGGTTTTGTGGTGTAGAAACGTAAATGTAATGTCATGTCATGTAATCGCTGTTTTTCAGAATACTTTACATTCTATTCAATCTAAATAAAAAAAGAAAAAGATGACTCTAAAACCAGTCAGACCTTTTTAAAATCCCAAAGGCTTTATGCACAGTGAGAGGACTTTTCGCTCTACAAATTGTTGCAATCCTGCAGCTTAAATGCAGAAAAATGCTCCATGAAACTAGCAAAGCTGCCCTTTAAATCTCTCAGATTAACTCTCCTGTCATTACTCATTTGCTCAGCAGTCTGGCTTGAAGTCCAATAGCTCAGCTGAAGCAAGAGGAAAAATGTTTGTTTGGATTGTTTTTTTGTTTTTTTTAAGTCAACACTTTAACTCCCAAGCCCAAACCCAACCAAGGCCTTGCGTTCAACAAACTGACATTGGGTGCTGTACCTCCAAGGCAACCTCTCTAAGGGCCCCTTTTACAAATGGTGACCTGTGAAAGGCGCATAGGACAAACGCCCGCCGACAATTGCACGCATGACAAATGCACGCACTGAATGGGAGGTTCGCCCCTACAGGATACTATTTTGTCTTTTTGAGGGTTACAAAGTAACCTTCTTATTGAGGAGTGTCACCTGCCGGGGTCTCTACAAGCTTGCGAAAGACCACCGACAGGTGGCAGCACGACCCTGGCGTGGCTCCCAATGTAGAAGACCTCACTGGTGTCCCAATACTTTGGGCTTCGCAACAATAAAGCACAGCGAGCCAAGTCAAATCAAAAACAATGTCCAAAGTTTAATTTGTTTTCAAAACCCCAATGATTAGAAAACCAAAAATCATATAAGGAAGCACTAGCGCATAAGCTTCCTTTTTCTCCAAGAAAAAATACAACAGATTTTTATCTCTCAAACAGTTCAATGAAAGAACAGCAGTGTTTAGGTTAGGTAAGTTCACAGTCAAGGTTCTAGGGCTTCACCCTGCCCTGAACTACAGTCTCAGTAAGAGCAGACAACACTAATCCCAAAAAGAAGTCCTCAAGAATACTCTTGAGTCCTGGACTTTCAATCCAAAAATCCGGTTTCTTCACCAGGCACTTACATTTCACATTATAAAGCAAACTTCAATCATGAAAAGAAAAGAAAAAAAAATAAAGCCTTACTGCAGGCTCTTGTTATTCCAGCAATAATCAGTTTTCAGTCCTTCCCACTGTTGGGCCACAGAATTGCTGGCTCCCCTTTTATTACTTAGCTTTAACAAGCTCCCTATGAATCCCAACCCTCAGATCTTCGGGGCACTTACCCCAATTCTGTGAGTCCTTGGAACTTAGATAGCTAACAGGGAAACTGCTTCACAAGCCAGAAAACTTTCTTCAGTTTCTCTGGGCTTTTGCACAGCTGGAGTGCAGCAACATAATCAAGCTGGTGCAGCACTGCTCTGAGCTTGGCTTTACACACCAAACAACCAAAAATAGTTTTCTATCAATCTTCACCACTATATTCTTATACAGCTCCGTATCTGCAGTACTTAGTGAGAAGCTGCCAAGCTCACATCCATGGCTTCCTCGATGTCAGCTTCAGGCATTGTCCAATCATCCGTGTACATATTTTCTGGCATACCCAGTTGCTCTGCTGGCTCCTGAGCAATGGAATCCTCACACTCCATGGGTTCCTGAGCGAGGTCTGGCCTTTGCCTGGCCCGGAGAACCTTCTCTGCCAGGTCCTCGTGTGCAGCCTGTCTTACTGTCTTGGAGAGCTGCTTAAGAGTCTTTGGGCCACACCCTGTACTAGGTGAGTGTGTGCCTGGCTTTCATGCTCTTGGGCTCCCCCCCAGGTTGCTGGGCAGAATACCATTGGGAGCCTGATTAAACCTCTTAATGTAGCTGGGGTTTTTACTGGGCCGTGGAGCTACCTTGTATTCTGGCTCCTGATCAGGTTCAGATGGCTCAGGATAGGCAGCACTGCTTTCAGGATCTCCTGCCTGATCATCCTCAGTCAGTCCCTGGTCTCGGGCACAGGATTTAGGCTGGGGTTTCACTCGGACATGACCGTCTCAGGGAGCGGAAATGTCACAGGGGGTAGGTGGGACCCCCCACTACACTTAACAGATTCACTTCTTATCTAGTATTAGGGTTAGGTTTACAGCATGATTATGGGAACCCTTTTACTGGATATCTGGAAGGCCCTGATTTGCTGAGATTCCTCAGGCCCTGTCCCCACACCATAAGAACATAAGAATTGCCGCTGCTGGGTCAGACCAGTGGTCCATCGTGCCCAGCAGTCCGCTCACGCGGCGGCCCCTAGGTCAAAGACCAGTGCTCTAAATAAGCCCAGCCTCACCAGTTGAGCAGGAACTTGTCCAACTTTGTCTTGAATCCCTTGAGGGTGTTTTCCCCTATGACAGACTCCAGAAGAACGTTCCAGTTTTCTACCACTCTCTGGGTGAAGAAGAACTTCCTTACGTTCGTACGGAATCTATCCCCTTTCAACTTTAGAGAGTGCCCTCTCATTCTCCCTACCTTGGATAGGGTGAACAATCTGTCTTTATCTGCTAGGTCTATTCCCTTCAGTATCTTGAATGTTTTGATTATGTCTCCTTTCAATCTCCTCTTTTCAAGGGAGAAGAGGCCCAGTTTCTCTAATCTCTCGCTGTACGGCAACTCTTCCATCCCCTTAACCATTTTAGTCGCTCTTCACTGGACCCTTTCGAGTAGTACCGTGTCCTTCATGTACAGTGTCCAGTGCTGGATGCAGTACTCCAGGTGAGGGCACACCATGGCCCGGTATAGTGGCAAGATAACCTTCTC
Organism: Geotrypetes seraphini; assembly: GCF_902459505.1. Taxonomy (NCBI): domain Eukaryota; kingdom Metazoa; phylum Chordata; class Amphibia; order Gymnophiona; family Dermophiidae; genus Geotrypetes; species Geotrypetes seraphini. The sequence continues at coordinate 42,162,064 of NC_047092.1, read as the reverse complement.
TGATCTGTCCACCAGGTCCGGAGAAAAGCTCTCTCGAGACCACCTTTGAATTCTAAGGACCCAAAGTTTGGAATGAACTCCCAAGCAACTTATGACAACTTATCACATACTTCCAATTCAGGAAGGCACTGAAAACACATCTGTTCTCCTCACTGCACTGATCTGTTACAGCGTATTCATGTACATGTAGCACAGAGGTTTCAAAGTCCCTCCTTGAGGGCTGCAATCCAGTCGGGTTTTCAGGATTTCCCCAATGAATACGTATGAGATCTATTTGCATGCATTGCTTTCATTGTATGCTAATAGATCTCATGCCTATTCATTGGGGAAACCCTGAAAACCCGACTGGATTGCGGCCCTCGAGGAGGGACTTTGACACCCCTGATGTACACCCCTGATGTACCTCTGTATCATTTCTATTATTATGTAAGCCGCAATGATTCCTAGTCGACATTTGTGGGATACAAGAATCAGTATGGTATGGTATGGCTTATTAAACTACAGACAGGACTTTTCAACATGATCTGCCTTTAATACTTCTTCCTATTCCTCCAGGGTTCTAAAGTCAGATAGGTCTGTTAGGAGTCAACTACCTACTCTCTATGGCTCTAGGACAGGGGTAGGGAACTCTGGTCCTCGAGAGCCGTAATCCAGTCAGGTTTTCCCCAATGAATATACATTGAAAGCAGTGCATGCAAATAGATCTCATGCATATTCATTGGGGAAATCCTGAAAACCCGACTGGATTACGGCTCTTGAGGACCAGAGTTCTCTACCCCTGCTCTAGGGGGGCATAGAATATATACTCCTATAAGAAAAAGGTATCCTCCTCCTCCCCTGCTTCCAGACAAGCTGCTGACTCATTTCCTTCCTAGACAGGGAACAAAGTTTCCCTACCCACCACACCTGTCTCCTAGGACTAGCACTTTTTTCTTCTTTCAAAACTAATTTTGGTCTAAAACTGAAGAAGGGCTTTTCTCAAAATGTCCTCCCTCTTGGAAAAACATTGTGACTCAAATTGTGTAGAATCTCTTACTCTTGAATTCATCAGCCTATTCTTCTCATACTTGCCCATCCAGGTTCACTTCTTCAAGTTGAATTGCACTTTTGCAGCTGTTTGAAAGAAATATGGCTTATGAATGTATTCTTTTGAGAACAAAGTAATATGATACATAAGTCTATACTTGAAAGATACTGTATGTTAACCTATCAAGAAAAGCAAACTTCAATTTTGTAGATCATTTAGAGTATTTTGTTTTGTTTTCTCTATAATTACCCTTCTATATTATAATAAATAAAGTTTGCTATAATCAAAAAGCTTTTAGAGTGCTCTAACATCTCTTTGAAAGGGCCATTAACTAGTTTTAATGCATATACCAAGGAATTCTAAATCAAACATCAGTAATGACTAGGGTTCTATACTTCCTCTTTTTGGCAAGATCCAGAAAAATAATTGGAAAAGTATTGTAAATGTTTCGGTTCACTGTCACTTTCCTTGTCCCTTTCTGTCATAATGCATATGTTTATTTTCCCTAGACAACAATTTATAATACTTCCCTTTCTTAACTTTTCCCATTGAGAAACTATACATATTTTAAAGGTTGATGCTGGTTTGGTTTAAAATGGTTTTGCCAACTCATTTGGTGACAAAGTTGAAGACTGTAATTCTGCAACCTGACTACTCTTAGCGTTACCCTTCTCCTCCACTGCCAATTCCAGACTTCGTTCCTTTCATCTAGCTGCCCCCTATGCCTGAACAAATTACCCGAGTTTATCCGTCAAGCCCCTTCCCTTCCCTTGTTTAAAAGCAGACTGAAAACCTACCTTTTAGATAAAGCCTTCAATCCTTAACCCTACTTCTCTGCCCTCCAACCCAGCCAGCTGATTAACCGTTCCCTTTAACTGTATCCATGACAATTACATCCTGTTTGTCTGTTTGTAAGTTCTTTGGAGCAGGGACTTCTTTGTGACTCTGTACAGTACTGCGTGTCTGGTAGCACTATAGAAATAATTCATAGTAGTAGTAGTGTGAAGTGTTTCAGTCTTGAGCAGGGAAGCACAGCTGAGATTGTGATGTCATAATGCCTCATTCCACCAATAACAGCCAACCTCATCAGTGATGTCACAATGGCTTGATTGTCCTGTACTCCCTTCTGCCCTCCAGCCCAGCCAGCTGATTAACTGTTCCCCTTAACTGTATCCATGACATCCTGTTTGTCTGTCTTGGCTGTTTAGATTGTAAGCTCTTTCGAGCAGGGACTGTTTTCTTATTCTTTGTGACTCTGTGCAGCACTGCATGCGTTTGGTAGCGCTATTGAAAAACAATGGTACCTCGGTTTACGAGTGCACCGGTTTGCGAGTGTTTTGCAAGACGAGCAAAACATTTGCAAACTTGGTGCCTCGTAAACCGAGCTTGCCTTGCTGTACGAGCACCCCCCCCACCGTGATCCGGCATCCCCCCCTGCTCGTGTCTGCCCCCTCCCCCCACGATCCTACATCCCCCCGAGCACGGCAATGACATCCCTTATCCCAACTGGGCACCAGTGCAGGTGCCCGAAGATCCTCCCTCTTCTGGCGCGGCCTGGGCTGGGCGGTGCATCGGAGATCCTCCCTCTTTTGGGCTGGGCCGGGCTGGACTGGCTTTGAGCATTTGCGCATGCTCAAATCCTTCTGGTCTCGCTCTCTCCGAGATTCTGAATCTGAGAAAGAAAAGAAAACACTTAAAGAGAAGAACAAAAGGTTGGGGAAATGAAAATGGAAATGTTTCTTAAAATACAAAGGCACCGCGGAAAAGGAATGTCTTTAGCAAGGCATCACGCACCTTTGTAAAAGAGGGCCTTAACTAAGGCACCAGTATATAGGCCAAGAAAACCCTGGCACAAATAGGGGACATTCAAGTCTAATTTAGGTTCTGATAGGCACGATTCTATAAACAGCACCTAACTCAAGACTGACCGCTGCTATGTGCTACATCGTTTACTGCATACTTTTTTAGGTGCCATTTATAGAACTGGGGCCTGAAAGTGTATATACTGTAAATTTTCACATTGCAAATGAAAAAAGGAGCAGTATATTATTTCTATTTTTAAGCTATGAGGGGCCGCTGAATAGTTCTCAGCCCAACCAACAAAGTTATACCCCCCTTTTATTAAACTGCGCTAGCAGTTTTTAGCACGGGGAGCTGCGCTGAATGCCCCGCGCTGCTCCCGACACTCATAGAGTTCCTATGAGTGTCGGGAGCAGCGCAAGGCATTCAGCGTGGTTCCCCACGCTAAAAATTGCTAGTGCAGTTTAATAAAAGGAGGCCTTAGTTACACTTACCCCCTCTCCCTCTTTACTATAATAATAATAGCTTTATTTATATCCTGCCTTACCTTGCAGTTCAGGGCGGTTTACATCAAAGAGAAGCTGCATAGTATGCAGAGAGATTACACCACCATACACAGTGTGAAATCACATCAGACAAATATAAGGATTGTCAGTCACTAAAATTTAAACAAACCCGTCAAATGAACGAGTCTTCATCGATTTTTCTAAATGTTTGACATGAAAGTGAGTTCAAAAGTCAATCACTTGAGGTTTCATTCCAAAGAGCTGCCTAAAATGATAATGTTTTATCAAGATATCTTTTGAGTTGACATCCTTTAAGAGTTAGAAATGAGAACAAAGACATTCTACGAGTGAAACGAATTTTGTCCCAGAGATCAAAATGTTTCAAAAGATAGGTAGGTGCAATACCAAATAGAGTTTTGTAGAGCAAACAGCAAAGTTTGAATAAAACTCTCACCTCAACCAGCAACCAATGTATGAGGATCTGAGCAGCGTTGGACTATTTAGCGCTCCCGGCCGCAGTAGAAACCTCTACCGTGGCTTAGTATAAGGGGGGTGGGGGGGTAGTTTAGCAATTTTCCACTTTTTTCTTTCTGTATTTTCCCACTGGGACGAAAAAAAGTAGAAAATCACTGGACTAACCCCCTCTTTTACTACGGTGCGTGATGCCTTGCTAAAGACATTCCTTTTCCGCGATGCCTTTGTAATCTAAACTGTCCTTTTCAAGACGACTTAGTTTTAAGAAACATTTCCATTTTCATTTCCCCAACCTTTTGTTCTTCTCTTTAAGTGTTTTCTTTTCTTTCTATCAACTGTAGTTCTAATCCCTTCTTCCCTTCTGTTCCTGTTCGTCTGTGTCCTTAAATCGTTTTTTTCCCTTGGTTTGTTTTAGACTAAATTATATTTTAATCGGTAAATTGTTAAGGCATTTTTGTACACCGCCTAGAGGGCTCGAGTGGGCGATATAATAAATTTGAAATAAACTTGAAACTTAGTGCGTGATTAGCGCATGCTAAATCAACACGCACGCCAGCGCGTCCATAGGATAACATGCATGTGTTAGCATTTAGCATGCGCTAATCCAATTAGCACGCACTAAATCAGTTCACATGTGTTAAATTGGTTAGCGCACCTTGGTAAAAGGGCCTATATATGTACAGCCCTCGATGGAGACTGCCCCAACTTTACTGGTTAGGCTGAGAACTTTTCAGCGGTCCCTCGTATAAAACTTCTTTAATTTTTGTATAATTTGAGAGAAGAAGAGTGCAGGGAAAGTTTACTTTTTTGATATGACATTCTTCTCAAATTCTGTTGTTTTTTTTTTAAAGCAATCTGCCTATTTTTTCAATCTGCAATATGCTTGTATTATCTCTTACAATCTGTTCCAAAAAGACTAATGACAAAATATCTTGTGTTAAGATTTTTGTTTCAGCAGGTGTACATGTGACTGTGGCAAAAAAAATTAAAAATCCTCACTTTGCTGCCAAAGGGTGGATTGCATCATTCAAGTATGATATATCATGCCAGCTGGTTGCACTTATGTACCTACAGTACTTTGCAATTATAACCTTAGACTTACATTCAAAAATGCTATGAGGGGGTGCTGAAAAGTTCTCAGCCCAACCAAGAAGATAATGATGTGGATATGGTTCAATCAATGATCTGAAACATAGAATTTTATTTCTGCAAATTAGCACTTAGCAAATAAGATAACGCTCTTTTCAACTACAATGGCAAAATAATGCTTAGAATTTAGGAAGCTGGTTGCTTGCGCTGAGAACTTTTCAGCACCTCTTCATATGTAATAAAAGTCAGCCAAGTGTAAGAAAATCAGCCATTGCGATATCACTGATAAGGTTGGCTCTTATTGGTGGAATGAGGCATTATGACATCACAAACTCAGCTCTGGTTACCAGAGCCTGAAACTATTCACACCACCAGGGGGTGCTGAAGTTCTCAGCCCAGCCAAGAAGAGGATGACGTGGATATGGTTCAATCAGTGATCTGAAACGGTGCTAATTTCTGCAAATTAGCACTTAGCAAATAAAATGATGCTCTTTTCAACTATAGTGGCAAAATAACGCTCAAGAAGTTGGTTCATTGGGCTGAGAACTTTTAAGCACCCTATCGCATGCTGGGAATCCATTTCTAAAACGCAATTTGTTAGCCAAATTTCAGATTCTTTTCCAAAAGGTCTGTGCACCTCCAATTGCCTCCAACAAAATAAATGCCCTGGGCAATATGACAAAGAAAGACAAAAATTCACATTCTGTAATATAACAAAATGAATCACACAACTGTATCAAATATCCAAGAACCTCATGATGAACATAGAGTTCAATTTTCAGAGGTGCAGCTGCTATGTAACTTCAGTGTAAAGTTATGCAGATTTTCTGAGGTGGTAAATATAACTGTCACCACTGAAAATCCATAGGTATCTTTAATTGGATTTTATTTATCCATTTAGGGCTTCTTTTACGAAGGTGTGCTAAGCGTTTTAGCGCACGCAACGGATTAGCGCGGGCTAGCTGAAAATCTACCGCCTGCTCAAAATGAGGCGGTAGCGGCTAGTGCGTGGGGCAATTTAGTACACGCTATTCCGCGCGTTAAGGCCTTAGCGCAGCTTTATAAAAGGAGCCCTTAAAGTGGTACCTTCTATTTCCCCATTGCTGTTTACATCCATACATTGTTATTTATTACATTTGATATAACGCTCTGTCTGGCGAACAGTTAACCCCCCCCCAAAAACTGGGAAAGAGAACGTCAATAAACATAAGCTAGGTCACAAGCATCCAAGAACATTGAGAACGACAGGTATTCAACGGCCACTAAGGGGGGTATGTCGCCTCTTATAAAATACTGACCATTACCGTATTTTCACGCATATAACGCACGCGTTATACGCGTTTTTACCTACCGCGCATACCCCTCACGCGTTATACGCGTGAGCGCGGTATACAAAAGTTTTCCTACATAGTTCCCACCCCGCCGACGCCCGATTCACCCCCCCAGCAGGACCGCTCGCACCCCCACCCCGAACGACCGCTCGCACGCGCTCCCACCCGCACCCGCGATCGGAGCAAGAGGGAGCCCAAGCCCTCTTGCCCGGCCGACTCCCCGACAATATCGGGCCAGGAGGGAGCCCAAACCCTCCTGGCCACGGCGACCCCCTACCCCCACCCCGCACTACATTACGGGCAGGAGGGATCCCAGGCCCTCCTGCCCTCGACGCAAACCCCCCTCCCTCCCTCCAACGACCGCCCCCCCCCAAGAACCTTCGACCGCCCCCCCAGCCGACCCGCGACCCCCCTGGACGACCCCCACGACACCCCCACCCCCTTCCCCGTACCTTTGCTAGTTGGCCGGACAGACGGGAGCCAAACCCGCCTGTCCGGCAGGCAGCCAACGACGGAATGAGGCCGGATTGGCCCATCCGTCCCAAAGCTCCGCCTACTGGTGGGGCCTAAGGCGCGTGGGCCAATCAGAATAGGCCCTGGAGCCTTAGGTCCCACCTGGGGGGCGTGGCCTGAGGCACATGGGCCCAACCCGACCATGTGCCTCAGGCCGCGCCCCCAGGTGGGACCTAAGGCTCCAGGGCCTATTCTGATTGGCTCACGCGCCTTAGGCCCCACCAGTAGGCGGAGCTTTGGGACGGATGGGCCAATCCGGCCTCATTCCGTCGTTGGCTGCCTGCCGGACAGGCGGGTTTGGCTCCCGTCTGTCCGGCCAACTAGCAAAGGTACGGGGAAGGGGGGTGGGGGTGTCGTGGGGGTCAGCCAGGGGGGTCGCGGGTCGGCTGGGGGGGCGGTCGGGGGGTCGTGGGGGGGGCGGTCGTTGGAGGGGGGGGGGGGGGTTTGCGTCGAGGGCAGGAGGGCCTGGGATCCCTCCTGCCCGTAATGTAGTGCGGGGTGGGGGTAGGGGGTCGCCGTGGCCAGGAGGGTTTGGGCTCCCTCCTGGCCCGATATTGTCGGGGAGTCGGCCGGGCAAGAGGGCTTGGGCTCCCTCTTGCTCCGATCGCGGGTGCGGGTGGGAGCGCGTGCGAGCGGTCGTTCGGGGTGGGGGTGCGAGCGGTCCTGCTGGGGGGGGGGTGAATCGGGCGTCGGGCGGGGTGGGAACTATGTAGAAAAACTTTTGTATCTCGTGGGCTCTTATTAGACTCTCTGCTGTGTCTTCCAGAAGGGAGGATATTTAGTGGGCAAGCCATAAGCTTCTAATAAAAGCATTTATGAGGGGGCGGTCGGAGGTTCTTGGGGGGGGGGGCGGTCATTGGAGGGAGGGGGGTTTGCGTCGAGGGCAGGAGGGCCTGGGATCCCTCCTGCCCGTAATGTAGTGCGGGGTGGGGGTAGGGGGTCGCCGTGGCCAGGAGGGTTTGGGCTCCATTCTGGCCCGATATTGTCGGGGAGTCGGCGGTCCTTCGGGGTGGGGGTGCGAGTGGTCCTGCCGGGGGGGGGCAGGGAAGGGCAGGTAAACGGAGAGTCGGGACAGCGCACGGAGAGTCGGGGAGGGCGAAAGGAGAGTCGGGGTGGCCAGAGGAGAGTCGGGGCGGGCAAAAGGAGAGTCGGGGTGGCCATAGGAGAGTCGGGGCGGGCGAAAGGACAGTCGGGCAGCATGCGCGTTATACCCGTGAGCGCGGTATACAAAAGTTTTTATACATAATATTGTGGTTTCTGCGCGCTATACCCGTGTGCGCGTTATACACGGGTGCGCGTTATCTGCGTGAAAATACGGTATATAATTATGTTATTTGACACGATGATGCATGCTATTCATAGTAACATGGTAAATGACAGTAGATAAAGACCTGAACGGTCCATCCAGTCTGCCCAATAGTCACACTCATTATACTGTATATTCATGGTTAAATTGTCATTTCCTTAATATTTCTGAGCAATAGACCATAGAAGTCCGGTACCGTAACTAAAGCGCGCAAGACTTTGGCGTGCTGACAATCCCGTGGAGACATTTGCGCGTAGGACAAATGCGTGCCGCCATTTCTGGAATTCTCATTAGCGCTCTGAGGGGTGTTTGGGGGGAACCCCCCTCCCCACTAACTTAGAAGTGTTTGCATTGCAGTGAAGGGGGGGGGGTGGACCGCCCCTACTTTTGAAAACTGCAGAAAAGTGAAAATGGGAAGGAGAACAGGAGTTTTCAGTGTAGTGCCCCACCCCCCTCAGCAGTGCAAATACTTCTAAGTGTAGTGGGGGGGTTCCCTCGCCCCCACCCCCTAAAGCGCTAATGGGAATTGCGGGCGCAGTGGCGCGCATTTGTCCTGCATGCAAATGTCACCGCGGGATTGTCGGCGAGCCAAAGTCCTGCGCGCTTTTGATGGGTCACCTAGAAGTCCACCTAGGTCTTTAAGTTCCCACTGCTGGAGTTGCCATTGAAGCCCACTCCAACCTATCCTAACCATCCTGTCGTTGCAGCTTCTATCAAAGCCCTTCCCAGCTCATCTTAAACCAAATTCCCATATATAGGACACAGATCATGCTGGATTGCCCAATACCAGCCAATTTTATACCATTCATTTTCTAATTAGAGATCCTCTGTGTTCGTCCCAAACCTTTTTGAATTCTGTCACCGTTTTCATCACCACGTCCCTCGGGTATCTTATCCCTTCCTTTCACAAGCTTTTCCTTAACATATTCCACAACCCAATGCTTAACGTTACAGACCCTAGTTTGCGGAATAGTCGTTCGTCATATTTATGAACAACAGTAGCATAGCCGGCCCTGCAAAATAGATGGGTGGGAGAAGTATTCCTTTCTCCTCTCTTACCTTCTACCCCCCCCCCCCCACGCAGGCGTGCTGACTGCGGTCCTAAGCGTTTTAGCGTGAATTTAGTGCGTGCTAAATCATGTGCGCTAACCGCTAGCAGGTCCATAGGATAATATGCACGCGTTAGCGTTTATCGCGTGTTTAGCATGCGTTATGCAGCGCGCGCTAAAAAGCTTAGCGCACCTTTGTAAAAGAGAGGGTATATCTTTGCTGGTGGGGATGCCGAACCCCACCAGTGAAATTAATACAGTGCCACTGCTCCCCCATGCTTCATTCCAGATGTTACGGGCAGTCCTATTAGAGCAGCAAGCAGGTTCCTGGAGAAGCCTAGTGGGTGGTGTAATGAACTATAGAGATAGGGACTTGGGCCCATATCCCACTCTAACCACAACTCTTATGGTGGACTATGTGAGCCTTCCAAAATCCACCCAAATCCCACTGTACCTACACTGACACCTGCAGGCATAAGAGCTATTAGTGTGGTGTACAGTTGGGTCCAATAGGTTTTGGGTGGGTTTTGGAGGGCTTACCATACAATATAAGGGGACTATGGTAAGATATGTACCTGGGACTTTTTATGTGACGTTCACCTTTTTACTTCCTTGATGTGAGGTTGCTGCCCACTGTGGCATTGGAGCTCTCTCTGATGTCACTTCCGGGACCCGCACCTAGGAAGGGATGTCAAAAGGTTAGCCGACACTGATGTGGACATGCTGTTCATGCTAGAGAAGTTAAAAAGAGAAGGGGAAAGGGAAGGGCATGGCGTGGGGTGGGGGTGGTGCGCCACGTGCCCGGGAACTGCAAAACCCATACTCCGCCACTGCAGCCATGGTCTAGCATATAAAAATAGGACAGACTTTTATGTGGTCCCACTGATGCCCTAAACCTGGCTGCTTAAAGGGCTGAATATCAGCAGTTAAGCAGCCAACATAAGAACATAAGAATTGCTGCTGCTGGGTCAGACCGGTGGTCCATCCTGCCCAGCAGTCCGCTCCTGCGGCGGCCCTCAGGTCAAAGACCAGTGCTCTAAATGAGTCCAGCTTCACCTGCGTACGTTCCAGTTTAGCAGGAACTTGTCCAACTTTGTCTTGAATCCCTGGAGGGTGTTTTCCCCTATAAGAGATTCTGGAAGAGCGTTCCAAGTACTAACTCCATTCCTGGAGTGCCTCCAACATAGCTGGCCTTGAGTTTGGCACTAACTGTGAATTTCAGCAGCATTTCCATAGCCAGTTAAGGGTCACTGAAAATTAGTGACTAGCCTTGACCAAATGATTTAACCCGTCAGCAGCCAGTTAAATTGCTTCAAATATCGGTCCAAGTATTGTTATGTATATCACAAAAGAGAATGCAATAACACTATCAACAAACAAAAGATAAAACAAGGTAGAAAGATATGAAAGAGGATACAAGAACATGACATCCTTTCTGGGAGAAAGTAGCAATTTTTGAATGGATCTTATACTATTTTGTTCCCTTTCTGCTGGCCACTGCCCTACCTGCCAGTGAATAAATCGGAGTGCAATTGTTGGCCATGTATTTTCAAAAACAATGAAGTGTACTTGAGGCGTTGCAAGCAGGTTTCTGAAGGATCCACAAACATCTGTTATAAGACAAAGGCTTTACATTCACAAAACTCATGCACAGATTTTCACTGGTAATGCACGCATTAGAAGAACAATGTACCAAAGTCATTAGCATTAGTAGATAATGTGCATTAATTGACTTTGTTAACAGACCATGTTAATGACATGAAAATGAGATTTGCCTTAATTAGAACTGTATTATGGAGTACCGCAAGGCGCTCTCCTATCCCCTCTGCTTTTCAACCTCTATATCAAACCAGTGATAGACGACATCAACTTAAAATACCACATAAAGATCTACTCATTTGCCAATGACATACAGCTGTACCTACCACTGGGCTTAAACGAGATGCACAAATCTCCAAAATGCCTCTTGAAAATAAAAAGTTTGATGACTAGAAACAAACTGCAACTAAACACGGCAAAAACCAAGCTCCTCTGGATACACAGAAATGTCCCAGAACTCGCATGTCCATAAATCACATGGGAATTTCAGCAGCATTTCCATAGCCAGTTAAGGGTCACTGAAAATTAGCGATTAGCCTTGACCAAATGATTTAACCAAAGACAAAGTATGCAGCCTGGGGGTGATCCTTGACAGCGATCTTTCACTCTCTGAATTTATCTCCCAAGTAGTATCCACCGCATTATACTATCTCTGACAGCTATAGAAAATTAGACACTTCTTGGAACCGGACTTCTCTCAATTACAATATGCTTTTGTCCTCTCCTGTATGGATTACTGCAACACGTTTCTAAATGGACTTACTGCAAAAAAACCTCTATTGACTGCAATAAGTACAAAATGCCACCAACTCCTGATGAATCTCCATATATGAGACCCGATCACCCCGGCTTTGCACACTACCCACCAAACTCTTCCACAACATGGTACCAGCTTATATGGCCTCCAAACTTTTGCTCTATGCCCCGAATTGACTGCTTTGCTCACAAGAAGAAAAACGACTACATGCGCCCTCAGGACGCGCCCTCTGCCTTGAGAGTGCCCGAAAAAGATCTTACTCACACTACCTACCGTGCCTCTGGAACAAACTACCTACCAGCATAAGATCATTAGAAGGCCAACTGAACTTCATGAACGTTATAAAAACACACCTCTTCCCCTGATCCTGCGCCAATCCAAATCTCCTGGATCCTCTGACAAAGGGCCCCAAATGCTCCACTATCTAGAGTCTCACAAGCTGATGAGCTCTGTCTTGTGTCTGACCATGCCACATTTTATCATCATATATTACATCATACTGTTTCACCTCTGTCCTCCTATAGCATACTATATGCCATATTTATCATAGTGTGTCTGTCACACTGTCTGCTATGCTACAGTCTTTCAAGCCATAGTTGCCACACAATGCTTACCGTTCCATGTCTTCCATGATATGTCTGTCATGCACGCTTGCCTTACCATTTTGCCAAGCTATGTCATACTATATTAACCATGCTTTGTCATCTAGAAGCAGGAACTTTAGATCATTTATTGTTTCATTGCCCATATATTATGAATTTTTGGAAATCAATTTGGGACCAAATTAATAATTTATTAGATAACCCAGTGGCATTATCCTATGATACTGTGATATTTGGTATGGAAATGAAAGCAAAAAGTCAGATTTCTGCGAATAATAATAAATTACTACTTATAATGACTGGTGTTGCCATTCAGCAAATTACATATAATTGGAAGGATTGGAGGAGATTAAATTTTAACTTTTGGTGGAATTCTTTATGCCATATCTATAAAATGGAAAGGTTTATTGCTTTACAAAGGGGATACTTTAAGAAATTTCAGGATATATGGAAACCATTAACAAAATATTGTAAGGATTAAGTAAAATTATTTCCCTTTTATTTATCAGTTCAGGATGTAGGGAGGGGGTATTTTATTATTACATATATCTAATATAATAAAATGATAGGCCGCGCATGCGCACTAAAAAAACGTGTTCCCTGATCCCGTCGCAGAAACACGAGTGCGCATGCGTGGGTTTTACGCCACCTGCTCTCCACCTCGCGCCGCCAACGATCTCTCTTCCTCTTGCACCATGGCATGCCACGCATGTCCGCCGCCGACCTCGAGCTCCTGAGGGCCGGCACCGCGGCCCCGCCTCCCGCTCTGCACCACGATCGAGAGAGGAGCTGTGGCGGCGGTTTTCAACTTAAAAAAAAAAAATACACAACTGCAGGTTTGCGCTCTCACCCGGCTCTCAGGGTGCAGATGAGCGCTGGCGGCCGGTGAACCCTAATTGCAGGGGCATCTTTCAACTACAAAAAAACCCCCCAAAACAGCTTAAAATAGCAGCTCTCATCCGGCTCTCACAGGAAAATGGACAGGGGAAGAAATGCTGCTGCAGCTGCTGTACAGGGAAGTGGGGAGGGAGGAAAATGCTGCACAGGGAAGTAGGGAGGGGGGAAATGCTGATGCACAAGGAAATGGAGGTGGAGGGAATGCTGATAGGAACCGCATGCTGGACAGGGGGAGCAGGTAAGGAGTGCTGCTGGACAGGGGGAGCAGGGAAGAGGGTCAGGGGGAGAAAGTAAGAAGTGCTGCTGGGCAGGGGGAGCAGGGAAGAGGGTCAGGGGGAGAAAAGAAGGAGTGCTGCTGGACAGGGAGAGCAGGGAAGAGGAACAGGGGAGCAGGGAAGAGAAACAGGGGAGCAGGTAAGAAATGCTGCTGGATAGGGGGATCAGGGAAGAGTGACTGGGGAGCAGAGAAGAAGTGCTGCTGGACAGGGGGAGCAGGTAAGGAGTGCTGCTGGACAGGGGGAGGTAAAAGGAAGGGAGAAGGCCTACTGCTGGACAGGTGGAACAGGCAAGGGGTGATGGTTGACAGCCGAGGAAAGAGAGAGACAGAAAGCGACCAAGGGGAGAGAGAGAGCAAGAAAGAATGAAAGACAGACATACATATATTCTAGCACCCGTTAATGTAACGGGCTTAAAGACTAGTTATATAATAATGGAATATATGGTTGGGAGGGATGGGAAAGGGGAAGGGATAAAAATTTATATAATGTACCAATGATTGTTTATAAGTGATGTATTTATTGTTACTGTGAATGAATATATTTTACATTTAATGTAATTTTGAAAATGAATAAAGAATTAAAAAAAAACACAAAAAACAAACCATGCTTTGTAAAACTGTTTGCCATGCTGTTTTGCCGAACCATGCTCGCCATGCTATGTCTCCCTGTTTCATGTTTTACCATGCAATGTTTTACCACTATACCGCTCACCAGGCTACTCCAGACAAATGCTTGCTGCTCTACTAGGATTTCCCATAATATCTGCAGCTGTCATAGAGTCTGGTATGTACTATGTCTTTCACATTTTTGGTGGTGGGAGGGGGGTCAGTGACCACTGGGGGAGTGTGTGTGTGTGTGGGAGGGGAGGGGGGCATGCTTTCATTCCTTTTGTGGTCATTTGATCAAATTGGGTACCTGTTTGGCACTTAGATGCTTTGAAAACAGATCTAAGTTTGAACATCCAAATGCTGTCCTGGATGTCTTCGTAAAGGTTTGATCATCCCTGTAAGAGGTCCAAGCGCTAAGCCCACCCAAAACATGTGTCTAACATGCCCCCTTAGGATTTAGACTTCCTGGAGGGTGAGTGACCAGCAAAACGTCTATAAACTCAGCACCTTTACGTTTTGGCGATTAAAACTTCCAAGTGCCAGTTTATGCCGATTTTTGGACGTCTTTCTTTTGTTGAAAATGAGCCTCTCAGTGCACAAATTCAAATTTTTATAACAGTAGAATGCCAAGAAGAGAGTACTTCTTCACAAGATTCTCGGTGACTTTGTTCCGATAGAGTTCAAGAGCAATGTCCTTTCCAATAAATAAAACCCAATATATTCTTGTCAGTAGAGCATAGTATATGATAAAAATATTGACTTTTGACTTGTTCTTTTATCCTATAGTTCCTTTTGATTACCTTGATGAAATATTTCAGGGAGACCAGATCAGAGCAGACAATGTACTGGAATACTTGAATGCCTCCATGGTGCCTCTCTTTCTCAATTCTAGTCTAATTAGGGGAAAAAAAAGTGAGAAAATAATTTATCATGGAACCTTTATGAACCACATTTAAATTAATTTGACAGTAATACAGTATCACGCGTATTTTAAAAAAGATTTAAGAAAGATTCTTAAAAATAATTTTTCATCTAATAGTGGGTGATTATGCAATGCACATTTATCATCATTAAATTACTCAACGAAGAATTTAATGTGATGAAACGTACTTTCCCTTGGAAGCAGCAGCATAATTTTGAGCAATATACCATAGCAGGAGGACATATTTATTTTTCATGAAGATATTTAGACTTTGGCTTGATTCATCAAGATCTTTTCTCATAGACATAAGAAGGGCAATTACGACTCCTCTGACACGTACTTTTACTAGCAGGGTAAGAGAGGGAATGTATGCATGGTGATTTCATTTTTAAATTCCCCTGCTTTCTTCCACCTGCATACTATAAAGCTGGAGCAAAGTATGCAGATATGAAGATGTTGCGTTCAGGGAGTGTGTCAAGATGGTGCTGAGTTAGGACCTGCTGGTCTTTAGCTCCAAGATCTCTGCCAATTGCAGGGGCCAATGGATTCCAGTTTCAGAAGTTGACATCATGTTTAAGTGAAAGGCCTGCCCACTGAGAAGCTTGATTATATACGTAGCCTGGGTGGCCAGTTGCCCCCTCCTCTACCAATCTACTCATTTGCCGAAGACATACAGCTGTACCTACCACTAGGCTTACACCGAGATGCACAAATCTCCAAATTTCCTCTTGGAAATAAAACGTTGGATGACTAGAAACAAACATTAAGCACCAAGTGGTGTGGGTTTCGCTAATGGTTTCCATGTAGTAACATCTGTCTTTTATGTTTTTTAACAATTATTTTTAATAATTATTTTAAACTGTTTTCTAGTTTATGACATTTACCATGGGTATATGCTCCTCTTTTTTTTTTCCTTCCTGTTTTCCATCTTTTTCTCCCCTTTTTCCCCCTTCTCCCCCTAATCCCCTTTTCCCCTCCCCTTTCCATTTTCCTTTCCACCTTCTATTTCTCCTTCCTTCCCTTTTCTTCTTGCTTCTTCTCTCCTACCTTCTTTTCCTTTTACCTCTTTCTTTTTTACCTTTCTTTCCTTTACATGTTTTCAGTATCTCTCCTAAAACGTACTATTTTGTTTATAAATATTTTAATCCCTCTCTATATGGCGGTTTTTAAGTTTGGATATGTATATGGTCAATATAATGGTATTATGTTTTTCTTTTTTATATAAATGATGTATGTCTCATTGTTATATTATACGTTTTATTACATATTTGGTTTTAGTATATATTCTTTTAATTTTGTATTTATATATATGTGGAGGGGCATAATCAAAAAAAGTGTCTAAGTCCCCTTTTGGCCTAAGTCCTTAAACATTCAACGCAGAAGCAGGGAAAGTGTCCATAACCAAACCAAACGTCCTTGTTTTGATTATGGCCTTCCTCTGCCTAAACGTCCAATCACCACTATGTCTAAAAGTACACCCACACAATGTCTACACTTTTCAGCCATAATGAAACAAAAAAACACCTAAGTCCAACAGAAGGGCTTCTACTCCCTCTATCCTTATGTACCAGTTAGTATATGTGTTTGTAAAGTTAAAAGGGGATAGATTCCATAGAAAAGTAAGGAAGTTCTTTTTCACCCAGAGAGTGGTAGAAAACTGGAACGCTCTTCCGGAGGCTGTCGTAGGGGAAAACACCCTCCAGGGATTCAAGACAAAGCTAGACAAGCTCCTGCTAGACCAGACCATACGCAGGTAAGGCTAGACTCAGTTAGGGCTCAGGTCCTTGACCTGAGGGCTGCCATGAGAGCGGACTGTTGGGCACGATAGACTACTGGTCTGACCCAGCAGCGGTAATTCTTCTGTTCATGTTATTTACTATTAACAAATCATTTATTAAAAATTGATTTGATCGCTTATCGCTCGACGGTCCTGCAGGTCCTACCCGAAGCCGCGCCACCGAACCGATGAAGAAGCTGGCCCACCCAACAGGGCCGCGATCCCTACTTGCATGTGCCAAGCCCTGAAGTGATCGGCCGAAGAGATACCGACACTGGGGACCGGCCGGTCGCCCCTCCTCTGCCTACCTGTCTTGGGCTAGCTGATGGGCTTGCTGAACTCCCGATGCATAAATAGCATCTGCCGCTCTGATTGCCACGCAGCTACCCGGACCCAGCAATGGCCTACCTATCCTCTGCCACGTTGGCCTCGACTCGGCTGGCATATCTCGGGCGCTCAGACGCTGTGCATGCCTTATTAAGGGGCGTGCCCTCTGGTCAGGGACTGCCGCCGATGTGGACGAAGGCGCAGCTTCTGCTCGCAAGGAGCAATCGCTGCCGGGGAGAGCAAGGCTAGTCCCTAATCATTACTGTGGAAAGCAACTGCAAAGTCGCGTCTATCCCCTGTGCTCGCTAGACCGAAAGGGGCGACCTCTCTTCCGCTCACCCCTATTATCCCCTTTCTTAGCCCCACTATCCCCTGACTGGCCTACCTGTTCGCCCCTCCCTTAACCTGCCCTACTCTACTTCTACCTAACCCCTCCCCCCCAATCTCGCCACAGCTTCAGCCGATTTGTCAGCGCTCCTCCCTAAATGGTATCGGAGCTTGTTTTTACTGTCAGAGCCGACAATCACAAAAGATTTCTAGCCACTCGCTGCTTATCACAGGCAAAAAAACCCTCCACTTGCAAATATGTAAGTTTCAACAGGGACAGAGCTCACCACCGTGCAGAGGGAAAGATTATGCAAAAATTTGCTTTGCTTAGAGTGTCAGTGTTCTTTCTGCCACAGCGTTGCCTCTCGAGACCGTTTGACCTCCGCTTCTAGTTGCGCTGCTATTTCCACTGCCGCTGTGCACTTTGACAAGGCCCTTGTATCACCGCTACAAACGGTTGCATCAGGGAGAAGCTTATCTACAATTCTGAGTGTAATCTGAGTTAGAGAATGACACGGTGACAAAATTCATCACCGTTCCCGTCCCCGCGGATAACCGCGGGAAACCATCTTCATGTCATTCTTTAAGGAGAGAGGGAAGAATCAGAGTATGAATGGCCACAACCACTGACCCGCAAACTTTGCTTTGAAGAATGCTGGTGTAGAAGGACTGAAGTTGAGATAGACACTACAGAATGACAGTCTCTGGTATCCAGAGCAGATATTGTGATGTCATAATGCCTCATTCCACCAGTGACTAAGAGCCAATCACATCAGTGATGTCACAATGGTTTCATTATCCTTGGCTCACATAAGAATCAGAGTATGAACGGCCACAACCACTGACCCGCAAGCTGTGCTTTGAATAATGCTGGTGTAGAGGTTGAAATAGACACTAGAAAATGACATGGGATTATTTCCCGCAGTTATCCGTGGGGACGGGAACGGTGATGAATTTTGTCACCGTGTCATTCTCTAATCCGAGTCCAAGCTCATAACTTTGTGCACACATGGCCCCAAGATGCGTGCCAGGATTTTAAGGGCTAACGATTCTCATGTCATTTTATTATCGTCATGCTGTTAACAAAATTGTAAGTTTTATGTTAAACTGTACCTGTTGTACACTGCCTTGGATGAATCTCTTCATAAAGATGGTTAATAAATCCAAAAAAATAAATAAGGAATGCCTTTGCTTGCACATAAATATGGATTTCTAAGTAAACAGTCTGTAACAGCTGTTAAGAACTGTGCATGACACTTTACATATTTTAAACTCAATTTTCTTATCAACACTAAACTGCATACACAGCTCTGGAAACAATTCAGATGTATTTAAGCATATCTCCAGAGGCAGTGTCCCATAACTTAATTTAAACCTGACCAGACACAAGTATGCTATAAAGAGCAACCATTTCAACACACACACAACTTCCTGTAAAATATTCTAAAACTCCATCTGATGTTATGACAAATTAATTACCATTATTTAGCACATATCCCTCAACTGTGTTTTATGACAAATAAATGCCTTATTAATCTAAATCATTAAAACATGTAAACATAGGACTTCTTAAGTCTTTTCTTCTTTTTTTTCATTTTAATCTAGTGTAGTTTATAAATACACAAGAAGGATATTGTGTAGGAAGCAAAGAGCACACCATAGAAGCATCAGAACTAATCAACCATGTACTAAAGCAAGTATCAGTGCTTTCTTTTATGAGTCCCTTTTCTGGAATGTTCAAAGCACAGAACAACATAACAACAATAAATCATGAATAATGATAAGACTGCACAGTCCGTTCTTGTTATTTGCGGTAGTACGTTTCGCGAAAATGTTTGCGAGCCGTGAAATCGTGGATAATGAAATGCTGAGTCTATGGGAAAAATAGAGGTTAGATTCCAAGAGTACACGTTGCGCCTCAAAACCGCGGAAAGGGAACAATGGATCATATTGGGAAAATAGGGTTAGGTTCCTGAACGGGACAACGCTTGGGGCTCCTTTTACTAAGCTGCCGCTAGCGGTTTTAGCGTGCGCTTAGTGTGCGCTTCATTGCCGCGCATGCTAGACCCTAACGCCACCATTGAGTTGGCGTTAGTTTTTACGCGTAGCATGGGGGGGCAGCGCACGCTAATCTGCAGCGCACGCTAAAAACGCTAGCACACCTTAGTAAAAGGAGCCTTTGGAGTATCTGTACCTGCTTGTAATGCCCTCTCTGGATGCTTGGGGGCCATATTTAGAAGCAAATGCCAGTCTGCAAAGTGAAAATGAAAGCAAAGAAAACTGTTTTTCTTTTTTTTTTTAACCATATCACTATTAGTCTAAACCAGAAAAAACTTTAATGAGGCAATGTAAATTGCAAAAAGTAGCTGCACTCTTTCAAGTATAACTTATCATAGCATATCTTCTAAATTCATAGAGCCATCAGAAGCGGTACTCTAAATTCAAAAAGATTTTATAGAGTAATCGCTGCTATGCTTCCTTATCGGCTCGATTGCATTTAAATATTTTCATATAATTACAAACGCTGTATCTGAAAGCATGGCACATTCTCTAGTTTAAGGCCAACTTATTTTCACATAGTATTAACTGCTGCCGACATGCATGTTTTTTGTTTTTTTTTTAAATTCTTTATTCATTTTCAAAATTACATTAAGGAGTAAATTCTCTATTAGTACGTTTAACTTAGGCGTGCTTTGGACGTCCGGTAAACGTAAATACCAATTAACTATATTTAGGCGTGAGATAGACGTCCCGCAAAATAAGACGTGCGCAAAATAGACGTCCCTCGTCGCGCAAAATAGACGTCCCTCAAAATAGACGTGCGCAAAATAGACGCAGGTTTCTGAACCGTCTCTAATGGACCCGTGATAGACGTAAGTACGGGTTTGTTTTTTGTTATTTGTTTTTTTTTAAAATTATACTTTATATATACTCTTTATTATCACACATTCAGCATTGATAAGTATAGGATGATGAAAAACATAACTAAAACACTGTATCAGAATTGTACAATTTACCATTAATACAAGGAAAAGAAATATGTTATGTTTCAAAGGAAAACTAGAAAATGAAACGTACCGAGTGGGTGTTGAACTTACATTATCAGTAATGGAAGGTGGGAACCAGTAGATGTGTGCTACACAGAAAGCTATACAGGAATGTCATACTCACCTCCTATTAGAAGTGGAAAGGATAGGACTTTGAACACCATATAGACTTTTTATAAACTTCGTTTAACTTCCACAAAGACTGGCAGGAAAGGCACCCTAAGTCATCCAATAAGCTTTCTCTCGATTTGCCAGAGACATTATTTCAGAGAGGATAGTTTAGAAGTGATATCTTGCTCCAAAGAACACTCTCCTGGTCTTAAAACATTCCTACTATCAGCTCATTCTTCACAACAAGAAACACAATCAAAACACAGATTCAACCTGAATGTGGCTTCCAGTTCACAGGAAGAGGAAATAGCAAGCAGCACAATGCTGATCTCATTGTGACATCATCAAGGTGCACCTGGAAGGTAGATATGCCACAAGTAAAAGACAAGCCGGGACTTGAACTCACAACCTACAGATGATCGAGATAGTGCTTTTACTCACTGACCTACACCTGTGTCTCTAATTCCTCTGTCATAGCATACCTTAGTAATGTGCTAAAGTATACTCTACTTAGCTATCATATCACAGTCAGTTGAGGCAAAAGACTGGTAGCTCAATGGTGTAAAGCACTGTTGTCACGGATGCAACACCCATATTCTTAAGTATGGTTCAATAAATGTAATACAGAGTCAAAATTATGCTGTTTATTTTATCAAACCCAAGCTCAACTTTTTAATGTATTGTGTATAGTCTCGCTAATGTGTTTGTGATGAAAATTAGATGTGATACGTGTATATATATAAACCCTAGCCACGCATGCGCACATACCTGCGTGCTTCTGTGATCTCTGCTCTGTGATCAGTAGGTCTGTGGCCAGCAGGAGTGCAGATGCAGCAGCCAGGTGACTCCCCCCCTCCCTCCCTCACCACCAAAATCACCACCGCCAAAGCTTCCTCCTTCTGGCCAGCCGGGAGGAGGGCTCCGAGTTGCTGAAGACTGTCCCAGATCGCTCATAAATTAACCTTTTCATCTGAGGTGTGAGGCTGCGGTGACCTTGCTCCCCGGCTCACTAAGGTTTCATCTTAAGAAATTCAAATGCATTGTAGAAAATGCAAGTGACTATTCTGTGTCATCCTAGACACCCCTGCAACACCCCAACAACACACTCCTGCAGCATAAACCCCTCATGTTATAATCAAGTAAAAGACAAGCTGCGAGTTGAACTCATAACCTATGGATAACTGGTACAGCTTGTTTACTAACTGAGCTACCGAGCTACTTAACTGTAGCCCTAACCCTAACCATAAAGTAGCATCTGACATTATAGAAGCCGTTAGAATTTTGAAATCGTTTTGGACGTTCATTGGGTGTTCTTAGATCAAATATACCTGTAGATACTTGCAATGATTACCCCTTGTCAAAGCTTGTACCTAAAGCCATTTCTGGAGACTCCCATTCCCAAGTCCCCAACATAGCTCAGTGCTTAAAAGCACTGCATGTATGTTCCAAAGGTCAGGGGTTCAAGTCCTGACTAAGGTTACCAAAGACAGAATATTTTTTTTTCCACCCACCCACCCAAACATGCATAGCTAAGCATGTGAACCTCTTCATTTATTTAATTTATAACGTCACTGTGTTTGGGGGGGAGGTGAAGTTTCATTAGGTTTACATGGTAAGCTTCTAAGCTTGTACCTAAAGCCATTTCTGGAGACTCCCATTCCCAAGTCCCCAACATAGCTCAGTGCTTAAAAGCACTGCATGTATGTTCCAAAGGTCAGGGGTTCAAGTCCTGACTAAGGTTACCAAAGACAGAATATGATTTTGTTTTTCCACCCACCCATGCATAGCTAAGCTAAAATATGTGAACCTCACTTCCCAATCTTCATTTATTTAATTTACAAATTGTCATTGTGTTTCATTAGGTTTACATGGTAAGCTTCTAAGCGTTCTGCTGTACTTTTTTGTATAACAGCTATATCGGCGTGGTTTAGGATGTAATCTATAGTGTTGATGTAGCGCGGAGCGGCTGCTGCAAGCACGCCCAAGCGGCACAAACACGTCATCGCGTTTTTATGCGTTGTGACGTCATAGAATCGCCCGTTCTTCATACGCAATTATTTCTCCTAAAATGGCTGCCAGGAGACAGCCAAACTTCAGCACTGCTGACAGTAAACTCCTGGCAAGGCTGTTTTTAGGGCATGAGCACCACTATTTTAGAGTGGCAGGCCATCGCAGGTCATACCTGCAGTTCAGGGACTCCTGGACCCGCCTGACCCGGCGCTACAATCGTAGAGCCTCCTGTCCCAGGGAAGTAAGTATTCCAAGTCAGGCCCTCACAAATAATCATGTAAAATGTCATGTAAAATGATGGAAACGTGTCTCAATCAAATTGTTCATGTTTTTGTGGGTAAATTTTGATTCCTTTTAAAAACTACAATTGTGCATAATAAATCTTTTACATTGAATACTGAAATTAAAGCACATCCCAAAGGAGCAGTAGTAGGATTTCAAATGACAAATTCAGCTCCTAGAAGGCATCTATTCCATTCACAACATGCACACAACTAATTTTTGGGTCACAAGCTTCACATTTGTAATCGAAACATCTTGACATCAACTTTCCCAAAGTGCTGCTATGTCATTTCAAATACCTTAAACACTCCTGTATCAATCTGCTGGTCTAGGGAGATAGTGGCATGACGTTTAAAGTGACAGCGTCAGTACCCTGACGTCAGGGGTTTCAAGCCACGCTGCTCCTTCTGACCAAACTATTTTATTGCCCCTGCTGCATGATTGTAAGCTCACCAGGACATGCTGTAATGTGGGGCAGTGCTGATAGGCTACAGCCTCAGCACCCTGGGGTTGTGAGTTCAATCCCACCTCCTCCTTGTGATGCTGTCCATGTCACCTCCCCCCCCCCCCCCCCCCCCCCCCACTGTCCCAGGTACAGTAGAGAGATAGCGATGCCTCCAGCACAGAAAGGGGAAATGCTGGTGTACGTGAATAAATTCATGTAAAACATGTGGCAGAAGGGGGTGGAGGCAGACACCAAAGCGGATAGGGGCTCTTGGAGGGCAGTGTACTCCATTTTTTGTGCTTATAGAGGTCAATACTTAAGTAAACATGTTATGCCATAGTGCTAGATGGCACTCATCATATCCCTCCCTCTCTGTTCTTTCTTTCTCTCTATTATCCAGATTGAGGATCTCAGGAAAAGGGGGCGACTGCTGAGGCGCCAGGAGCGGGCCTTCCTTGAGGGGGTGAGGGAGGAATTGCGTGCACAAGCCGGTGAGTAATGAGTCCAGTGTGTGTTTCTTTGTGATCAGCTTACCAGAATAAATAGATGAAAATGCTTGAGTAGCTGTAAACCATTCTTAATCATAAAATCTGCAGTAAAGCTGCTATTGTGATATCATGTCACAATGGCTTTATGGTGTTCTACTTGCCTCACTTACTTACGCTACATTTTGATGTTTACAGTGGAGTAGGTGCTTTGCATCCTGTTATTAGCATTTGAAGAAAATAACGTAGTAAATAATGTCATGTTCAAAAGTGTTGTGGACATATCTGACTGTATCCTATTTCTCTCTTGTCAAGCAGCAGCACAGGCACCCCCTCAGGAGGCCCCGCAGGTGATGGAGGGAGCCCCACCCTGGTCCTCGGCAGAGGAGGAAGAGGAGATGGAGGAGGAAGAGGAGGAGATAGAGGAGGAGGCCTGGCAGCCCTCAGGACCGCCCACACCACCACTGCCCCCTGGACCTCCACCACTGCCCCCACCACTGCCCCCTGGACTGCCTGCCCCACCACTGCCCCCTGGACCCCCACCGCCTGCCCCACCACTACCTCCAGGACCACCACCACCATCCCCTGTTGGACCTTCCCCTTCCCCCACCCATAGCCCTTCCCCTCACTCTCCTGCCCTTCCTGTTCCCATCCCACCCCCTTTCCTTGCTGTTCCCCCCCAGGAGCAGCCCGACCAGCCTCAGGAGGGGGTGGCCAGGGAGATGGCGGCCTACTCTGCCATCTTGGAGGAGGTGCAGGTATTGAGAGGGTGTGTGGAGAGGATGGAACATGCCCTCTTGTGGCTGATAGCCGAAAGAGGGCATGGTGCCAGCAGCCATACACCCTCTCAATGACTGCACCTCTTCCGCCCCCCTCGCCTGAGGTAGCTCAAGCTGCTCTTGGGGGGCACCCACCCTCTTTCCCTGTGTTATGTGTATGTAAATAGTTATTTAAAAAAAAAGTTTTCCAAGTTTTAAAAAGTTTATATTTTAATAAAAAAGTTGGTTATGGTTTAAACTTTCCTGTGTGGTTTTAACCTTGTAGCATCAGAAGTTTAGTGGACAGAGTCCAAGGTAGATAGGGGTTCAGGAGGGACTGCTGAATGGGCCCTTTTCAATATAACAACAAGGTGACATATAGAAAGTTTGACAATCTTTATTGGGGTCTGTCATTCATTCTATTACCTGCTAGCCACTTTGATGTCAAATCATTGCAGAATCTAGGAAAAAAGTAAGTGAATGCAAGGGTATATGCAACTGTAGGTAGATGACAACATCTCAGCTATGATGTGCAAAGTAAACCAGTCCCTGTTCCAAAGTAAATGGCTACATAAGGAAGAGAATATAAGTCACTGTGGTAGATATGTTGTTAACGAATAGGGTTACTGCTAGTATGAGTTGGCTCCACACCAGGAGAATCCAAATGAGACATGTGGGTTTTACTTCCTTTCACGGAAGGTGATGGAAGTAAAGGCCAGATACCTCAATCTATCCTCCTGGTTCTTGAGCTGCACTATTTTGGTAAAGCAGGTGTGGAAACCACAAAGATGCTCACAGCTGCACTGCTCTCAGTACTATAAAAACTCCATCTGACAATACTGCACTTGCCTGTCTAAGACACCTGAAAACAGAAAAGAGGAGAAGCTGGTTTACACAACGTTCACAAACAGGGGGGTTCAACCCCCAAGGTCCTCCCTTCCCTGAAGCAATGTGTTAACCTCATATATGTTGAGCTGCTTAGATGTCACCGTGGTATAGGTGTTAAGGCAATAACCTTAACTTGCTGATGGTGTGGGTTAGTATCACCTGTAATCCTCCACTGCTACTGTTTAGAACTCATGTGAGGGAATAGACTAACTGAAAACAAAAAGTTTGTGTGCATATAACAGCAGGAATGCGTGCCATGGTGTTCTATGAGGCCAACATTATCAATTTACTATTGTTCCTGAAAGTCATTAAGGATACCTGTGTGAAGAGTGACTCAAGAGTAAGCAAATAAAGGTTACCATATATCATTCTCACCTACAACTGTTTGGCTAGGTGCAAACTGGTGTGCTGAGCTGCTGCTCTGGTCTGAAATGAAGAATAGAGAGAAACTGTTAACAAAGACCTATGTCTCCTAAATTAAACACTGAAGTTGTGGCAGAACACACACCTAGAAGTAACAGAGCTGCTAACATACCTTTAGAATCCTTATTAAATATGGCAGCCATTAGGCACTCATTAGGAGTTTTCCACCTGAACCATGTTGATTGGATATCCATTGAATGGCAGTGTTCCCCCCCCCCCCCCAACATACCCGACCTATTCTTATCAATGAGTTAGTACACAGAACCATTCCTCACCTGATTTTAATTTGCCTGTAATTAGATTCTACAAAGAATTAACTTTAACTCTGAGTAAACCCTCTCAGATGTATGAACACATCCATTTTACTTACATATCCATTTGTGTACCAGCAAAATATATACCAGCATGGTCTTTATCAGTCTTCTGAGTCATTTTTATCAGCCCTGTGGAATGGAGAGTAGGAGATATCAGAAATAAAATAACTGGTATAAACAATAGCACACAATGAAAGCCCATAAAGAGAAGTCAGTTTTTGCTGGTTGGTTTCTTTAGTTCTATGATAGTTCTAAGTAGCTTACAAAATATCATTCTCACCTGGACTTACTATCTGAGCTGCTTCTAGAAAAGATAAAACAACATATTAGAATGGCCAATATTAATGGCTCTGTGGAATAGAGAGAAATGGGAGGCAGAGATAGGAAAAAAAAAGTAAAAGACTAAGACAGAGTAAAGTCTCAAACATCTGCATAAGGAATAGGACAGAATAGAAAAGAAACACTGCTCACCTGGACCTTTTTATACCCATGCACGCCTAATTAGCGTCTGACGTCAGTAGGACGAGAAGTTTCTCAATGCCTATTGGGCACCGTTCGGGTGCGGTTCCTTGGCCCGCTTCCTAACCACGCCCATCACACCTCATTGGCTATCCTATGGGGGTGTGTTTGAACGTGTTCTACAAGTAGCCTGAAAAGATATCTTCACCTTACAACATGGCTCCAAAACGGAAATCGAATTTCTTGCATGGAGAGTTGCAGATATGGAAAATGGAAGTGGGGCAGACCATGACATTATGAAAGCAGGGAGAGTGGTGGGTGTAGGCATCTGTGTGTAACCTGGCCTGGCCCCTTCTTTTCCCTAACAATTGATTCCCCACCACACTTAACACAAAACCTAAGTCCTCAACAATCCCTCACACCAACACCCAGAAAAATCCATAAACTAAAGAAATACAGATAATGGGGGTGGGGAGGAGTGTCAAAGGCAGAAGGGAGTATAAAGGAGAACAAGCAAGTCATAGCACAAAGTTTCATCATTGAGGAAACGGAACACCACAAACACCAACTCACATGAGGGGGTCTTACATAGGAAAAATGGCTGTGCCAAAGCTTTCTATATACTAAGCACGCCTAATTAGCGGCGGACGTCATAGAAACCGTTAGGATTCAAATCGCATTGGATGTGCATTGGATGTGGTTTTGCAATATACAGCTGTAGTGACGTTGTAGTCATTTCCTTCACATCTCTAAGCTCTATGTTCTAAACAAAGTTACCTCTATAGCTCTATGCCTTAAGGCATTGCTTTTTTCATCGTCCATACATCAGGGGGTTCAAGTCTTGAGTAAGGTTAGCAAATAGGTTATATTCATTTCTCAGCCAGGACACCTGGTAACTCTTTAGCCTTGCCTTTACATATCAATATTTTGCTTCAGCTTTTATTATGTGCAGCCCATTGTCTAATAGTTAATGCAACCTGTTCTCTCTCATGCTGAACACCCTCCCCCCACCAAAAACATCCCCCCCTAACTGGATCATTCTTCAACACCTGTCCAAGCCCTCTGAAGTTTGATTTAACTCATAGAAAACAAATATGAAATATGTATTAAAGAATTGCAGCACAAATAACGCCTAAACGGAACAGATTATTTACAGTCCTATATGCATTAGTACAGTGCTTAGAATGAAGATTAGCGTGTGAGAAAAACGGAGCTCCACCTCACATGCATTCAAGCACACTTGGGAATATGGGTTTGGGGCTCAGTGAAAGCAGCCTACTATGACATTATAGCTAAACTCCTTTTCCCTTAGCACTTCACTAAGATATGATATGACAAGGGAACCAGAGGAATTGGAGCTGTGGGTCAGTGAGGAAAGGCACTCTCTACCAATTGTCCGGCCTTTGAGGGTTCAAATCCCAGCCTGTATTTTACTTGTGGCGTATCTGCCTTCCAGGTGCACTTTGATGATGCTTTCCACTTCTTATAGGAGTTGAATATAACATTTCTCCATTTAAACATGGCATACGTTGTTAGTTTTTATCGTGGTAAAGTATACATTTCTGAAATGGTGAAGAAATGGCAGAAAGCGGTATAAGCAAATCCAAACTGCTATAAGCACAAGAAAGCATTTGTAGCTCAACACGCTAATGCTCCTTTTCTGAGCTTTGCCATCTAAAACTCCCCAGTTCGACTCCCACCTTTGCTAATTTTAATAAGGTCCTAGTTTTTTGCTATTAGCTCTTTCCCTTTGCAGGCAAACCTATTTTCAACTTACCATGGCTCGGACATCCTAAGCAGTGATGAGAGCACATTAACCAGGCGATCCACAAATGTCATCTTGCTGTCAGAGGAAAGGTGTCTCTCATCACTGCTTAGGATGTCCGAGCCATGGTAAGTTGAAAATAGGTTTGCCTGCAAAGGGAAATGTTATAAGAGCTAATAGCAAAAAACTAGGACCTTATTAAAATTAGCAAAGGTGGGAGTCGAACTGGGGAGTTTTAGATGGCAAAGCTCAGAAAAGGAGCATTAGCGTGTTGAGCTACAAATGCTTTCTTGTGCTTATAGCAGTTTGGATTTGCTTATACCGCTTTCTGCCATTTCTTCACCATTTCAGAAATGTATACTTTACCACGATAAAAACTAACAACGTATGCCATGTTTAAATGGAGAAATGTTATATTCAACTCCTATAAGAAGTGGAAAGCATCATCAAAGTGCACCTGGAAGGCAGATACGCCACAAGTAAAATACAGGCTGGGATTTGAACCCTCAAAGGCCGGACAATTGGTAGAGAGTGCCTTTCCTCACTGACCCACAGCTCCAATTCCTCTGGTTCCCTTGTCATATCATATCTTAGTGAAGTGCTAAGGGAAAAGGAGTTTAGCTATAATGTCATAGTAGGCTGCTTTCACTGAGCCCCAAACCCATATTCCCAAGTGTGCTTGAATGCATGTGAGGTGGAGCTCCGTTTTTCTCACACGCTAATCTTCATTCTAAGCACTGTACTAATGCATATAGGACTGTAAATAATCTGTTCCGTTTAGGCGTTATTTGTGCTGCAATTCTTTAATACATATTTCATATTTGTTTTCTACTTGAAAACGTTCCAAATCTTTAGGCATTCCTTTGCTTAAACTTATTTGAGTTCATCCTGATATGATACCTAATGAAGCACGGACAGTTCAGTCAAGCAGCTGTAGCTCTATCGGTTAGGAGCCCAGCCTGTGCTGCTAACATCCAGAAGTTGTGGGTTCAACACCCACCATGTCTTTTAATTGTGGCATATTACTGGAAGATGCAGATTGATGAGGTCACAATGAGGTCAGTTTTGTGCAACTGAACACCTCCATTTTGCAATGAGGGAAGCTGGATTGTTAAGGTGTGTATCTGTTTATTCTCTTTTTAAGTGCTGATAATGTGTGCTGGTTTTTCTTTGCTTTCAAAAGAGAGCCGATTGCAGTGCTGTTTGTTGAGACAAAAAAGGGGGTTGTAAAAGCCATGTGAAAATTATATTATGGTTTGGGATGAAATGTGGTTTGTTATCCATGCAATATAATGTGTTCCATTGTTATGGTGTCATTATATTTATTCGGACAGAGAAAAGATGAAATATACCTATTGAAATTCACTATTGGAATTATTGATGAAAAACACAGCGGACGTCTGCCTCGCGTGTAACAAAGAGCCGCAATTACGATAGTTAAAACGGCATTGAAATCCAAGCTAGACCAGGGTTTCTTACGTCTACATAATTCACGAGATTTAGACGCACGCGTTCGCCCAAGTAGCGCCTATCTAGCGTCCCCACTTGGCACGCCCAACGGAACGCCCACGGAACGCCCACGTCCAGAGCTGCAGACGGGACTATGCTTTCAATAGACGTTAGTTCGTTATGTACTACCTAGGGACGTCTATGTGTCGTTAATTACCCAATTAACATCAATTAAGACCCTTAACTCCGTAATTATTCACTTGCAGCGGACGTCCAAAGCACGCCTAAGTTAAACGCAGTAATAGAGAATTTAGGCCTAAGTGTATATGTATATTTAATCACATTAACAATAAAAATATCACTTATATTCTATCATTTGTATATTACATAAATTATTATCCCTCCCCCTTCTCATCCCTCCCTACCATAAATTCTATAATCATATAAATACATATTAATAAAATACCCCCCCTACCCAATTGAACTGATACATTTAAGGGAAACAGTTTCATCTAATCCGTACAATATTTTGTTAATGGTTTCCACACATCCTGAAATTTCTTGAAATATCCCCTTTGTAATGCAATAAATCTTTCCATGCATATTTTGTTTAAGAATAACTGCTTCAGGGCGCAGAAATCTGAATCAAAAAGAAAAAAGTTGAAAGAGCAGTTACTTTATATCAGTGGTCTCAAACTCAAACCCTTTGCAGGGCCACATTTTGGATTTGTAGGTACTTGGAGGGCCGTAGAAAAAATAGTTAATGTCTTATTAAGGAAATGACAATTTTGCATGAGGTAAAACTCTTTATAGTTTATAAATCTTTCCTTTTGGCTAACAATAATATTGTAATTTATATGATCAAAAAACTGTTTTATTTTACTTTTGTGATTATGATAAACATACCGAGGGCCTCAAAATAGGACCTGGCGGGCCGCATGTGGCCCCTGGGCCACAAGTTTGAGACCACTGCTTTATATCAAATCTCCAACCATAAAACATTACAACATAAATATACTAACCTTACTTATTCAATTATACATGCATTTTAAATGGCAGATACAAACTCACCCTTCAGCGCTAAAGACGCTGAATAAAAGTCCCACCTCACTTACATCTTAGCAGATGTTAAGCTTTCTGATTGGCTACCACAATCAGCCACTAAACCACTGACTTTGCAAATTTTTAAAAACTCCCTTCATAAGTAGACACTAGAATAGCTGACATGCATGTCACGTACGCAAGAGTCTGTCAATATTATGAGCATCTGTGTGCGTAAGGATACAACCGCCCTGACAAGCACCATTCTTTGACGTGATTGGTCCTTGAAAACTAACAGCACAAAATTTTAGTTTTATTTTTTATGCAGTGGTTATTCTAACTTAAGCTACAAATCAATCAAGGCTTTGTTACCATTTGGATCTTTGTGAACTTGGATTTTCAGCTCTGACAAAAATTAAATTAAAAAAAAATAGAATGACTGCTGATTGTGGATGATGAAATGCGAGTTTGCTTGTTGACTATTGAGCCACGTTTTGAGTTAATTTGCACTTAAAAACAAGTACATCCATTGCATTGATTAGCAATTCTATTTTTTCTACTGTAGTTTCACCGTTGTTACAATTACCTATACATAGCTTAAAGAACTTTAAATAAATAACTCTCAAATTTAATTTTTTGTTAGTTTTTTGCAATTTTATAATTTTAATTATAATGAGCCACAAAAAATATTTGCTCCGTTTAGTGTGCCACAGCTAAAAATGTTTGAGAGACACTGCTATATGTTCTTATTGTGTACCCTGCTTAGAACTGGTGGATAATACGGGTAATAAATATTTTAAATAAATAAATAATAATTTAAACAATAAATGGGCCTTATTAAAAAAAGATTTCTTTACTTGAGCACAGAGTGAGGAAAAGTCCTGTTTTAAACCTTCTTCTGGATTTCCTCATTCGTTCCAAGCTGGTGTGATTTGGGACAGTTAAGACATTTTCATCAAGTGTTGCGTTTTTTTTTATTTTTTTTTGTGAACATATGCAGATTTCAGCAGAACATAAGGACGCTTGTTGAATGACTAAATAAAAGTAAAAGAAGACGTATGATAAAATAGCAATGTGCCTTCTATGATCAATTAGCAAAGACATCTGTTATTTTTTTCCCCACAGTAGAAGATATGCAAGATAGCCCTATGATGGGATATTTATACAATAGAATGGTATGAGGAGCAGAGAACAAGCAGAGAGAGCCAGGATGACAGTGCTAACCCAGGGGTAGAGCTGGAGAAATAAATGAACAAAGCCTACAAGCAGAGTCATTAGGTAGATGTCGATGAGAAAGAAGGATATATGTTCCAACCCTACTCACAGGGAAGCTTTGAATTTAGTGCATAGGAAAGAAGAGAGGTAGGTGGCTCAGGAGGAACATGAGGGTTGAGAAGCTATGTGGAGGGAAGAAGCTGGAGAAAGAGCAACTGTTAGCAAGGCGGGATAAACACGTGTTGGGTTCTCATTTAATATGAAAATACAGTAGCACCTTGGTTTACGAGCATAATTTGTTCCAGAAGCATGCTCGCAATCCAAAGCACTCGTATATCAAAGCAAATTTCCTCATAGTCAATAATGGAAACTCAAGACGTTTCGTTCCATAATCCAAACAACAAAAGGAATGAATCCAACACAATCTGCAGTGAGTAGAACACAAACCAAAACAAAGAGAACTGCAGACAAGTGTACAAAGATGCAGGCTAAATTTATTAAACCAAAATAATGAATGCGGTTAATGTTACCACCTTGAACCAAACCAAAGGACCCAACATGGTCCGTGTTTCGGTAAACACGCCTTCATCAGGGGTCCCAGGTGGATAAGGTATCAAATCAAACTGCAAACAAAATATTTAGCCTACCAAAGAAATACGCGCAGCAGTGGGACAATCTCTTGGAACTGGGAGGAAGTGGCAAGGGGTGGCCCAGGGGTGGGTATCTGCCTAGATGATGCCCGGTTCATCTGCCGCAGCCCCTTCAGCAGGGTGACTTCCTTCAGGTGGCCAGGCGCTGGCAATTCTCATGGTCCCTCATGCTTCAGGGCGATGCCTCTGCCGTCCACCAGCTCAGGCTCAGGTCCTGCTGCTAGGCTCTCAGCTCCCGAAGTAAGTCGGCTGGTCCGGGCATTTGAAGAGCAGGCTACTATACAGTATTTGAGACAAGCGCCGTCCCGATAAACGATCACGTATGCGTGCGTCATGTGTAAGCATGTAGAATGTCGATGAGCGCTCATCGACGCTGTATGTTCTTATGTGCTTATATGTGAAGCGTGTAGACGCGTTCATTTATCAGGTCAGCACTTGTTTTGCAAGTCAAAACTTGCGGGAGTGTTTTGCTCATCTTGCAAAACACTTGCAAACCGCGTTACTCGAAAACCGAGGTTTGACTGTAATTTTAAAACTCCCACATGCTGGGCTTCATACGGTTCTGATGCAGAGAGGAGCAGGCAGTAGGTAAGAAACTTTGTTTAACAAGTTCTACTGCTATGGTTAGATGCCGTCGACTCATGTCTGAGTCCTAGCAGCTTGATGAAAATATCAAGTTTTCGTGGCAGAATACAGAAGTAGATTGCTGGGCCTTTCTTCTGCACAGTATAAATTCGATATGGTCGCCATTGTTGCTTCAAACGCAATCCTCCGCCTCCAACACTGCCCGTCTGCTGCTGTCTGAAATCTCCGCTGAAACCTGTCCGCCCTGGGAGGCCCTGCTGATAGTGAAACTACCAACGATATAACTTTCAGCTGCACAGATTCATGCAAGCCCAAGTGGCACAGCAAGCCCATCTACTGCTAACTGGGGGACAAAACCAAGGGAATGGGGAGAAGTTTTCAAGTTTCAAGTTTATTCAAGTTTATTTAAAATATTTGATTTGATCACAAAATCCAAATCCAATGCGATTTACACTTAGTTATAAAATTGGGTTAAACAAAACAAAAAAGTCATAATAATTAAACGAAATAGCACTATTTTACCAAACAATACATGTGAAAAAGGGAGGGAAAATAAACGAAAGGATTAAATACAATTTGTAAAAAAATAAAAAGCGTTAGGTAATGAAACAAGAGGTTGGGAGAGGTTACCCACTTAATTTTTGCTTACCAGCACTACTAATCTGCTGTAAAATATCCTTTGAAATGATTCAGTTAAAAGTGTCCTTAAAAAGCCAGCTTTTTAGAAGACTTTTAAACTTACTAAGTCATTTTTCTTCTCTTATATTGATCGGGAGCGAGTTCCAAATTTGAGGGGCTGTAACAGAAAAAACCGCGTCCCCCCCTTGAATAAACACATTTTAGTGCTAAACTGTGTGCAGTGGCTGTGACTCTGGCCCACCTTTACTCTTCTTTCTAGCAGCAAATTGCTTGCCATAACAAAATCTGGCTTAGAAGTCAACGAATTAGCACATGCGAGAGGATCCCTCTCCCAAAATTTAGCACATATCTAGCTTGCCTATGCCTTAACCCTTTCAGGACCAAGGGACATATTTGTCCCATAACTTTAAAATCCTATAAATATTGATTGGGATAGTCTACAGTTCTAAATTTTTTTTAAAAAAAAATAATGATATTTCACAAAAAAAAATCAATTTTTTGGCATCTGCAAGCCCTTTTTACCATAAAAATGTCGTCAAAACCACAAAAATTGGCCTACGATCCTTATGGTCCTGAAAGGGTTAATCATGTCCAGACTGTTAAAAGTTAGACCTGTAAGCTGGCAAAGGGAAGTCTGGGTAGAGATCATGGAGAGCGAGGGACTAAGTTCCAACCCTATCCACAAGGAAGCCTTGAAAGTAAAGTACAGGAAGGGAGAGAACAGCTCAGGATGGCTGAGAAGCAATGTGGAGAAAAGGAACTGGGAAGACAGAAGCTGCTAGTTAGAAGAGCCTTTAGCTGGAGCAGACAGCAGTATTTTGATTGAGGAGCTGGCACACAGCTAACTACCTGATTGAGGTATAGGATTAACTAAGGCCCTCTTTTACTAAGGTGCACTAACCGATTAGTGCGCTAATCGATTTCGTGCGTGCTAAATGCTAACGCATGTATACTAGTCTACGGACGCATTAGCGTTTAGCATGCGCTAATTCGATTAGCGCATCTTAGTAAAAGAGAGGGGAAGTAGTTTGATATTCAGAGGAACTAGTTTATTAGCATTAGTTATGGATCTTAAATTACTGCTTGATAAAAACATTCCATCGTTATTAATGCAATTAGACCTGTCATTCACTTTTGATTTAGTCAGCCACAACCTGTTACTGCTTAGGCTGGAATGTATAGGAATTAGTGTATGGGTTTTATCTGGGTTTTCTGTGAAAAATCATAATTAAGGAACACATAAAGAACAGAAGGAACCTTGCCTTAAAACAAGTTTCAAGTTTTATTGATTTTGATATACCAACCATCAAATTAATATCTGGCCGGTTAACAATCGAATTAAAAAAGTAGGGAAAACTAAGAAAAATAAAAATTGGTAGATTAATAATAATGTGTGAACATAAAAAAAAACATTTACCAGACGTACTGGAAAGTGAGGGTGGAATAAAGGGATGGGTAAAGTTACATATTTGAGAAGAAAAAAGGAGATAGTAGGGTTTGGGTAATACATAAAGGGAGGGGTTGCTTTGTCAAAGAGATTGTTGTGAATAGGAAGAAGAAGAATAATGGTTCTAAAGATTATTAAATGCATCACAGAATAGGAAAGTTTTTAGACCAGTCTTAAATTTGTCAAGTCGTAGTTCATCACGGAGATGCTGTGGTAGGGAGTTCCAGAGAGTAGGTGCAGTTACGTGTGTGCGTGGAGAACTTTGAGGAATGAGAAGTTTATCTAGGAACGAGGGCAGATGATAGAGTTTTATTTTAAAGGAAAGTAAAATGATTTTATAGGTGATGCGATGAGTGACAGGAAGCCAATGTTCTTTTTTTAAAACCTACAAATGCAACAGAATAAAGGCAAGTGAGATGTCAAAACCACCGGGTGATTACATTTATTATTAAAAATGATCTCAAAACAGAATAATCACAATAGAAACAGAGAAACATGATGGCAGATAAAGACCAAATGGCCCATCTAGTCTGCCCATCCACAGTAACCAAGGGATAAAATCAGGTTAGTCCATTGAGTAAATGTCCCAACTAGGATCCTAGTTTCAGCATCGTGGAATGCCTTCTTCAGCATAAATCATACAAAAAACTAACACCATAAGACCAAATATAAACATAAAAATACATTGATTAGTATAAAATTCTCAAGAGAATCAATAAAAGAAGATGTGATGAAATAGTGGAAAAAAAAAGGAGAACAAAAAGAAGCCAAATCCCAAGAAATTATATATTTACTCCTGGCGGTTTTTAGCTCCGGCTGTAGTGGTAACAGCTCCGATGCTCATAGGAATTCTATGAGCATTGGAGCTGCTAAGTCCGCGGCGCTATGGTTTTATAAAAGGAGGGGTTAATTAGTGATCGGTCTCAGTAGTAAACGAAACATAATTGAACTCCTGGTTGAGCCTGTTAATTGCTCAAGCCTATTCTTATTTTACATTTAGGAAATTATTAAAAACTTACCTATTTGATACACATGAGTGTTGATTTTTAATTATTTTTATTTTTTTAACTTATGTATTAATTGATAGCAACGAGTTGATTGTATTTTAACTATTGTTGTATTTGACCGATGTATGTAGCAGCGTTTGAAATTGTATCTTCTGCTGAAATGTTTCAGTTTCTTTGTTGTGAACCGCCTAGAACTGCTGGTGGGACGGTATACAAGAAAATAAATTATTATTATTATTATTATGCATAAAAGAAACAGCTATGCATAATATAAAGGGATATATGCCTCATTTTAAAACTCTTTCAACAAGTGATGCACTTTGAACAAATGAAACATGCCGTTTGTACACACCGTATGAAAGATAGCTGAAAAGCAACGCGTGCGCTAATCGCTAATGCATCCATAGGATAACATGCATGTGTTAGCATTTAGCGAGTGTTTAGCATGCACTAATATTTAGCGCGCGCAAAAAAAGCTTAGTGCACCTTTGTAAAAGAGGGGGCAAATGTCCCATAGAGCATATTGCCCGTGTGCTCAGGTTCTAATATTTAGAAAAGTAAGATAGAACACATCGTACCTGAGAATGAATGCAAACAACGCTGCAAATCTCAATCTTAAAAAAATATATTGAATTATAATAAATAAAAAGAATATCAAACTTATATCCCCCCCCCCCCCCTTGGTCTTGCATTGCTTGATGACTCTATGACCTGTTTCTCCAGTGGACCAGTATCTTTCCCTCTGGTGTTTCAGCTGTTTCAACTATGCAGAGAACTGCAGAAATTGGATCATGGTGGTGGTGGGGGGGGGGGGGTGAGGGGCTATTCAGGGGGTGAGAAGGGGGTGTTCATGCTGCCTCACGATATCTGCATGGCACCAAATTCCAAAAAGCGTACGAGTTTCTCAGGAGTGGAACCTAGCCAAGGGATTGACGTTTTCGGATAATGGATCTACTGTATTTGTGTTATGACTCAAGGGCATTTTACATTGCTCAGCAGCATTATGACAAGAGCAGTTAGATGAGCCCGATTCAAAATTCATAATACTAATTGTAACAACTGTGAAGTGTAAAATTGATAACCTGATGGACTTTCTTATAATGAGTACATTAATATGCAAACGTATATAGCAATAACCATGACACAGGGCAACCATATCAATTTTTCTCTAGGCAAAGACTGATAGACAAAGGCAAAATGAAGGCTTGCATTGAAACTATTCAGGGTACAGGTGTATGTTTTGTCACTATTGAAACACAATGCCATAACTCATAGAGATAGCATGCAGTTAGGTGATAAGTGCAGGCAGAAATAATGTTGTCATACGACACAGATGCAACTGTGCTCATCTCTTTAGTATTACGTGATTAGAATGCTACAGGCATTTGTTGGGTTTAATTGCTAACGAGATGATTAAAAAGGGAAGAACATCTGTAGATTCATGCTGCTGAATTTTATCCAAGATTATAATGACCTCCAGACTGAGTTTCACTGTAGCACAAAAATTTTATGGGTTGTTCTCTTAGCAGTTAGTTGTAGACATCTCAGGAATGGCTTCTTCAACTTCACAGAGCTATTAGAATACAAATTCTCTAAAACTGGGATGTATGATTAACAGGAGTCCTCCACTTACAGTTCCGCCAGTGGGGGGTGACATTTCGCGATCACATTTTTAATAGAGAGGGACAGGCAAGCGCTGCAGGATTCCAGAGAACCTGCCTGTCACCAGCAATTGAAAACACAATATTGAAGCAGGTGCAAATGGTCAGATACAGAATAAAACAATGATCTTGTTGATATTCCAATTTATATAGAAAACACAGTCTTATGCACTAAGGCGTAGCCACCTAGATGATAACTTCAGTTTCAGCAAGTCAGAACAGCTGACAGATGGTGTGGAAGTAGGATGGACTTCATTCGATGAGTGAAATCATCGGACCCAACACGGTCCGTGTTTCAGCTTATATAACTGCCTTCATCAGGGGTCCGTTGCTGGAAAATCAATGCCAAAGATGAACTTATATTTGCGAGCACACTGAATTCAAAAACCTGCTAAGAACACCAATGCTGAGCAATAGCTGAGCAGAACAAGATGCCCATAGTCGAATCTGTCACTCTGCAGAAGTTTCACTTCTTCATGATTAAACACTGGTATACTTTATTTCTCCCTGCAAATTTTGGGGCACAGATTGCCTGGCACTGGTCCTAATTCCCAATTACTGGAGTTGCCTTTGAAGCCCACTCCGGCATCGATCCTCTTTGTCCTTGCCATTTATGGGACCCAAACATTAAAATCTGCTGCAATGAAACCATTTAAGTTTTGCTCTAAATGGATTCCACCCTTTTTCAATGTGGTGATTATTTGAGTTTATCCTAAGCATTCTAGAATTCAATCACCATTTTAGTTTTCACAACCTCCCCTAGGAGGACATTCATCACTCTTTCTGTGAAAAAAGTATTTCCCAAGTTTCCCACCCTACAATCTCAACTCATGACCTCTAGATGTACCACTTCATTGTCTCTGAAAAAGATTAGTTTGCTTAGTAAAATACCTTTTAAGTAATCAAAATGTCTGTATTATATCATCCCTTTTCCTCTAAGGTATTCATATTGTGATCTTCAAGTCTCTTCTCATATATCTCTTGGCACAGGTCCAATATCATTTTTATCACCTTCCACTTAACTGCCTCATGTCTTTTGATGTTCTTGGTGAGATGCAACCTCCAAAATTGAACAGAATATTCCAAATGGAGCCTCACCAATGACTTGCATAATGGGTGTTAATTTTTATTTTTCCAATTTCATCTAAAGGTTGTGGCTAATTCACATCTGTGCATACAATTTTCATATCCCCCCATATTAATCAACCCTTTCGGTATAAGTTGTTTTGAACAGGGGACTTCTTTCTCTTACCCGACAACAGGTATAAAAGATCATCAAAGCCAGATCTTTCACCCTTTTTCCCTCAAGCAGGAGTGAAAAGTCTCCCAGGCCTGTTGCTTTCCCACTATCTCTTCTCCTCCGAGCAGAAATTTAGAGCCAGTGATACTTCACTGTGCAACAAGTTGAGGGCTGGCAATCACCACTAAGCAAAACTGTGTTGCAATCCATATCTCCTCCAACACTCTCTTTCTACCCTCCCCCTCTGCTCCCCCTCCCCCCCATGTAGAAGTATGAAACCATTATCTCATTTCCTTCCAAGAAAAAGTATGAGACTGTTGATTTCCCCCTATAGACTGCCAACATTAAAAAAAAATACAGGCCTGAGGCAAAATACTAGATGAGATTAGCCAGGACCATATATTTAAAAGGCCAGAAAAAGAGTGGGAAGAAAAACAACTCTTTCCTACCTTGAGTTCCTTCCTTAGACTCTATCATCAATGAGATAGATCAAAGGCAGCACCTTCCAAGAGCACTGGGGAATATAAATCTTGGGACACATATACGGGGAGTTAGAAGGATGGGAGAATGAGAAGGGGATTTGGAGATTATCAATAGAGAACGACACAGGGATAAATTTGTCGCTGTCCCTGTCCCATTCCTGTAAACTTGGCTTTAACCACACAATCCTCGAACACTTATGATTTTGAAGTGTTTGAGGCTTGTGCAGATGAGGATGGATAATAATATTGTAATTTATAGATAAAAGAGACATATGATCAAGAAACTGTTTGATTTTACTTTTGTGATTATGATACACATACCGAGGGCCTCAAAATAGTACCTGACGGGCCGCGAGTTTGAGACTACTGCTCTATGCAGAAAGAATAAAATGTTCCATGTAACATTAACAAGTGAAGAGGGAAATGAATCAAACTCAGTGACACGCCCCCCCCCTTTCATATTTACAAACTGAATACTTTATTGAACACTACATTCTGTACGTGAGTCCCAAGGAACATGAGTGTTTTATTAGCCTATTTTTGGTGACTTCTCTACCAATTTAATTAGTTCAGGTACACCCAGGGTAATAGTTGTTCTGGCTTAGATTTCAGATTAACAGTAGTTGACTGAAGAATAATGTTTTGAAAGGTACTTTTACTGAATGACAGAATTATCAATCTGATGATGAGAAAAATAATACAGTGAGGGGAATCTATATATATAAAATCGGAGGTATGTATGTGTGTATGTGCCGCGATCACGCAAAAATGGCTTGACCGATTTGAACGAAACTTGGTATGCAGACCCCTTACTACCTGGGGTGATATGTTCTGGGGGTCTCGCAGCCCACCTGCACACGTGGGCGGAGCTACAAACAGAAAATCAGATTTCACCCATTCATGTCAATGGAAAAATGTAAAAAGCCGCGATCACGCAAAAACGGCTTGACCGATTTGAACGAAACTTGGTATGCAGATCCCTCACTACCTGGGGTGATATGTTCTGGGGGTCTCGCGGCCCACCTGCACACGTGGGCGGAGCTACAAACAGAACATCAGATTTCACCCATTCATGTCAATGGAAAACATGTAAAAAGCTGCCATTCTCACAGTAATTCCAACTATAACACACTACCTGGGGTGATATGTTCTGGGGGTCTCGCGGCCCACCTGCACACGTGGGCGGAGCTACAAACAGAACATCAGATTTCACCCATTCATGTCTGCCTTTCTCACAGTAATTCAAAAACGGCTTGACCGATTTGAACGAAACTTGGTATGCAGATCCCTCACTACCTGGGGTGATATGTTCTGGGGGTCTCGCAGCCCATCAGCACACGTGGGCGGAGCTACAAACAGAACATCAGATTTCACCCATTCATGTCTGCCTTTCTCACAGTAATTCAAAAACATCTTGACCGATTTGAACGAAACTTGGTATTCAGATCCCTCACTACCTGGGGTGATATGTTCTGGGGGTCTCGCGGCCCACCTGCACACGTGGGCGGAGCTACAAACAGAACATCAGATTTCACCCATTCATGTCAATGGAAAAAATGTAAAAAGCTGCCTTTCTCACAGTAATTCAAAAACGGCTTGACCGATTTGAACGAAACTTGTATGCAGATCCCTCACTACCTGGGGTGATATGTTCTGGGGGGTCTCGCGGCCCACCTGCACACGTGGTCGGAGCTACAAACAGAACATCAGATTTCACCCATTCATGTCTGCCTTTCTCACAGTAATTCAAAAACGGCTTGACCGATTTGAACGAAACTTGGTATGCAGATCCCTCACTACCTGGGGTGATATGTTCTGGGGGTCTCGCGGCCCACCTGCACACGTGGGTGGAGCTACAAACAGAACATCAGATTTCACCCATTCATGTCTGCCTTTCTCACAGTAATTCAAAAACGGCTTGACCGATTTGAACGAATCTTGGTATGCAGATCCCTCACTACCTGTGGTGATATGTTCTGGGGGTCTCGCGGCCCATCTGCACACGTGGGCGGAGCTACAAACAGAACATCAGATTTCACCCATTCATGTCAATGGAAAAAATGTAAAAAGCTGCCTTTCTCACAGTAATTCAAAAACGGCTTGACCGATTTGAACGAAACCTGGTATGCAGATCCCTCACTACCTGGGGTGATATGTTCTGGGGGTCTCACGGCCCACCTGCACACGTGGGCGGAGCTACAAACAGAACATCAGATTTCACCCATTCATGTAAATGGAAAAAATGTAAAAAGCTGCCATTCTCACAGTAATTCCAACTATAAAACACTTTCTATGACACTATAACCACTAGGGACATCATTTCTCTTCTACCACGGACACCATACATATACAGTTTGTATGTTCTAACTGTGTTTGTAACTGTTTCCTTCATGCACCCCAGTTCATAATGTTATTACATTACATGAGTACTCACATATGCTGAACTAGGAACACTGGTTCCATTCTGAACCGGGAAAAAACTGCATGGAGTTTCTTTTCAACCTGAGTTTCCACATATTGCGTTGTTTAAATCAATACTGAAACTTTTGGATGCCACTTATTCCAACAGATCTTCCTTTTCAGTTTAAGAGATTGCAAATTCCAGTGAGACTTGCATTCTCTATCACAATCAACAAATCACAGGGACAGACTATTACATACTGTGGAGTGGATTTAAGATCCCCCTGTTTTTCCCATGGACAACTCTATGTTGCTTGCTCAAGGGTGGGTTCACCCAAGAATTTATATTTTCTTGCTCCTGGAGGTGAAACTAAAAATGTTGTTTATAATCAAGTTTTGTGTTAGTTGTATTGTATTCATTTTGTCAAATATTTCACATTATAATTTGAATATTGTACTTTTTATAAAGCTGTAAAAAATAATTTCATTCACTACTATAAGGTATCTTTATTTGAATCCATTTACACTGTTATTGCTATAATTAAATACCCGTGCAACGCCGGGGCATCAGCTAGTATTCTATAAACGGCGTCACAACTTAGACGCCTAAGTTAACTGAGAAATGCCTTCTAAAACGGCATAAAACAGTAGAAATAAAGCGCCTACTGGCGCCTAAATAAAAGGCACTGGACTAGTGCCTTTGTAGGCACTGATCAGTGCTTAACGCCACTATGGGTGTGGCTAACACTGGATGCCATAAAGCACCTACATAGGTGCGATTCGTGACATAGATAGGTGCTGAAAATGTAGGCGCAGAAAACCCTGGCCTACATTTCCAGTGCCTATCTTTCACGAAGGCGCGATTGTCTATAGGGCTCCATCGCATGATTGACAAATGATCGTTGGCCACTTTATAGGTGGCCGCCAATATTTATGCCCTATTGGAAATCCAGGCCTATGTCAACATCGCACAGGAGATACAGTACTATGGTTGTTGCCTGATCATGCAATCTCCCAGGTCCTTTGCACAGTATGCATGACATACCAAGCTTTGTGAATACCTGGGGGTTCTACTGGGACTTTCGCTTATTACTCAACTGCAGTCTGACAGATAGAAGACACTGCACGATAAATCTTTCACTCAAGTCTACCAGAA
Organism: Geotrypetes seraphini; assembly: GCF_902459505.1. Classification (NCBI taxonomy): domain Eukaryota; kingdom Metazoa; phylum Chordata; class Amphibia; order Gymnophiona; family Dermophiidae; genus Geotrypetes; species Geotrypetes seraphini. Next base: position 42,118,916 of record NC_047092.1, on the reverse strand, counting down.
GGCCCAGCTGCATAATTTCTGGAGTTTCACATCGGATTTCTTTCATTTCACATTATCTACTTTTCCATTGTTAGTGCAGCCTTAGAGGGGTATTTTCAATAGGTAGTTTGGACGTTTTGGGAAAGACCTCCAAAAATCCAGTAGAGAACATGGCCATTTTCGAAACTGTAAGACGTCTATTTTGTTTAATTTTTGTTTAAATGACCCATGTAGACTTTTTGGGCCTCTAGTGCGTCTATCATGTGTGGCTATTTTTAAATATGAAAATGCCCAAATGAATAACAGTGGGATCTGTACAGGCCCGGTTGTCCCCTCCCCACTTCCCCCCTCCCCCAATATCCACCAAACCACCCATCTAATCGAATAAACAGACCACACTCTTATTGGGATAAATAGCTGCAGTTCCGTTTATTAACAAGTTAATCATCAATACTCACATAACAAAACTGTTCTCTCGAGCTACAAACATAAACCATAACATTATTAATATTTGGCCCCTGACCCTGCCATGCCAGCAAGGGCCTGGGGGTGGCATGTCCCTCCATGCCCCTTTAACCTGGGTCACCAGCCCCCCAGACTCAGCGCCCCGCCAGCCCTTGCTCATCTCCCAATGACCCCAGCAGCCAGTAGCGGGGGATAACCACCTTCCAGAGCCACACAGCAGCCACTTGCTGTGGGTGGGAAAAAGCTACCCCGGAGGTACCTAAGTACTAAGCTGGTTTAAGAAATGAGCTTAGCACATTCTAATGTGATCCCTTCATGCATGCTAAGCCCATGTCTAGTGCTACTGTCAATCGGGCTTTTTTTTATTCTTCAATTTGTTTCATCAAGGTCTGTGTGTTAAAGATAGTTTTAATGTGACATGTGTAGCTATCAAAAAAATGACTGTGACTGGGGTAGCCAAACAGATGATAACTCAAAATTGGAAAAACTGTGATCGTCTTTTAATTTTTCCTTTTGGTGGGCGAGCTTATGCTTAAGTTACAGGTATGAAAAGATGAATGCCGACATTTTAGGGCATTCTAAGATATTTAACTTAGTTTGGGGTCCATTAACATCTTTTGTACAATTGTTATAGTTCATTAAGCCTTCTTTTATTGATGCAATTCAGACGCGTCCGGGGTTGGGTGGGTGGGGATGTATCTTTAGGGTGATCTTTAATTGGGGGGGAGGGGAAGGGCATATATTGTTGTACTAATACTGATTGTATTTAAGTGCTTATTTATTATTACTGATGTGAACATTGTGTTGCACTTTTTGTTAGTAATAAAAATTAATAAAGAATTAAAAAAAAAATAAAATGACTGTGGCAGCACTTCCCACCTCCTATTTAGTTTGTGTTAAGAGCTCTTGCGTTATGGACAAGCTAACTAGTTAACACAGGGATAATGTACATACGCTAGCTGATTAGTGCACTCATGCCCATTCTTCATCCCTGACACCCCCTCCCCCGGAAAAAAATACAATCCCCTCCAATTATCATATGATTAGCATGTGTAGGGACCACAACCTTACACAACAGGTAACTTTTTGTGTGCTTAATCGGGGGAGGAAAAAGATCTCAAAGATCTACAGGTGTTAATTACGTTCTGCAAAGGACTCACTCATCACCCAAGCAATGGATCAATCTCAATCATGGGTCTACAAAAACCTCCGCCTAATTTATAACAATTGCATGTCTTATTAATTTAAATGTTCATCAAAAATAATATAGGCAACACCTCAAAACTTATCTTAAAGCTAGCATCCCATTTGTCAGACTCCCCTGTCCTGAGGGACTTTTTTTTCCACCCCAACACTCTTACTACTCTGAACTGCAATCCCTCTCCCAACCGACCCTAGAACTGCAATGCTTCTCCCAACCAGTCCTTTAACCCCACAACCTTTCATAGGAGCTATAATCAGAACCACACCCTCAAAATAATATACTGACAAAAGCCCCCAACCATATATTTCCTTAAAATCCCACTTAAATCCCAAAACAACAACACTAGTCACACAAACCCAAATTCTCTTCTGACCATGTAATCCTGTTACGCACCCCCACCCCCAAACCCCAATTCAAACTCCCCCACCCACTACGTAATGACACCCCCAACTGTTAAAACAGCAAATTTCAAACTCACACAACAAATACTACACACAAATTACTGCTGAATCAAAACCCGTATGATCAAAACAGCCCAGGCTCCTTCAGCACATTGAAGAAACTAAAGTGCTAGACAGTTATATAAACTCTTGAACCTAGTTACAACCAGCATGGCTCATTACCACACCAACTACCTCCAGAACCTCATCCATATTAACACTCCCTAAATACCAAACAGCCGTGGCAAGACAGATCTGCCAAAACATTCCTTCTATCTACTCATGCCTCAGAAAACTGCTGCCAAGACTGTGCATTACAAAGTTAGGTTAGCTACCCAAAAGCTTGCCCATTCTAACCTTCTGTATTCTCTCTCCTCTGCCCAACCAATACTAATAACCAGGGATGCTCAAACATTAGCATAACCCTGTTAAGCATGCTCCCTCCAAGACTTTTTTTGCAGTACGTTAAGGAGGCTTCTGATATAAAAATTATGTGGGCAGTATTGGGCCATTTCCATTGTTAAATGGCCAGCTACTATCTATTGCATAGAATCATAATGGCAGATAAAGGCCAGATGGCCCATCCAGTCTGCCCATCTGCAGTAACCATTATCTCTTCCTCTCTCTGAGATTTCACATGCCTATCCCATGCTTTCTTGACTTCAGACACAGTCTCTTGTCTCTACCACCTCTTCTGGGAGACTGTTCCAACGCATCTACCACCCTTTCTATAAAAAAGTATTTCCTTAAATTACTCCTGAGCCTATCATCTCTTAACTTTATCCTATGCCCTCTCATTCCAGAGCTTCCTTTCAAATGAAAGAGACTCGACTCACACGCATTTACGCCACATAGGTATTTAAACATCTCTTTCATATTTCCCTTCTCCCGCTTTTCCTCCAATGTATACATATTGAAATCTTTAAGTCTGTCCCCATACGCCTTATGACGAAGATCACCAATCACTTTAGTAGCCTTCCTCTGGACCAACTCCATCCTTTTTACATCTTTTTGAAGGCGTGGTCTCCAGAATTGTACACAATATTCTAAATGAGGTCTCTACTGGAGTCTTATACAGGGGCATCAATACATCCATTTTCCTATTGGCCATACCTCTTTCTATGCACCCTAGCATCCTTCTAGCTTTCACTGTCACCTTTTCAACCTGTTTGGCCACACACAATCACACCAAAGTCCCACTCTTCTGTCATGCATATAAGTTCTTCACTCCCTAAATTGTACCATTCCTTTGGTTTTTACAGCCCAACTGCATGACCTTGCATGTCCTTGTGGTAATTGTTAGCTGGATAAAGGGTGGGGCAGAGGGGGCCCAAACAATTAACACTTTTTCAGTGCTATTTGGCCTCTAAAAGGATGTTATTTTAGTTTTGGTCTGCTCAGCAGTAGACTAAGAGAAATGGATAGTGCTAGTGTGGTCGCTATGCATACAGATACTGTATATGGATCGTAGTGCTGGATATAGAAATTAATTTAAATGCTGGTTCTGCCATTCAAATCATGACCATGCAGACTAATAACTGATATCTCTCTCTACACTTCTCCCTCCAAATTCGTGGGTTTAATACTCACAAATTTGGTTATTCGCAATTTTTTTTTCTTATAATTTTTAAAGGCTGCCTGGACCTCCCTGGACCTCCACAGACCTTACCTGGTGGGCTAGCGGTGACAGCGGGACAGGAGTGATCTTCCTATGCTCCTGCCCCGTGCAGAGCAGTCATTAAAAATGGCTGCCGTGAGTTCCTGTGGTCTCACGAGACTACAACGGGAACTCACAGCAGCCATTTTTGATGACAGCTCTGCACGGGGCAGGAACATAGGAAGATCGCTCCTGCCCCGCGTCACCACTAGACCACCAGGTAAGGTCTGGGGAGGTCTGGGACACAGGAGAGAGGCAGGAGGGAGGCGGGGGTGCATCAGAGTTGGCCCTAAAAGTTATTTGCAATTTTCCATATTCGTGGGCCAGCTCTGCCCCTAACCCTCGCAAATTCGGAGGGAGACGTGTATATATATAATTCTCATATGCATTTAATATAATTGCAAATGGAGCATCTCTGCATTTCTCATGTTGTATAAGTGTATCAAAGCATTGATCAAAATATCTATTTATAATATTTTCCCATAAAGATCACATTAAAATATTAAAATAATCATATAAATGTAGGATTTTAGTATTTGCATGGGCAACTTGTTTCAGCTGGTCCTTTTTTCTTGAAGAATTGTTTGGAAAACTGAAACATACTTCTATGCTACCTTACTCCATAATATTTTATTTATAATCTGTGTCAAATGAATTATACAGAAAGTGATAAGGATGGAGCACGCATTATGAATTTTTAGCATTTCAAACGTGTTTCCTCATCATTATGTAGGGCATCAATCATGCATCTGCTATCCACAAATCTTGAAAGTGAAGCTCTCTAATGCAATAGCCAACTAGTAGCTTTCAGCTTTTGACGCTTACACCTTTATGATGCTGAATTGTGAGAGGTTAAGTGCCTGTAATAGATCCCTCTGAGAAGCACTATAATTGGGCTGGTAGAGGGTCTGCTCTGTTCCTACTGCCTGTGGGGCAACTATCACTTTTTACATTTCCTTCAACATGAGAGGGCTGACAGATGTTCTATACATGGCATGCATTATTATGCATGGAATATCTATAAAGCAGAAAACTGTGAATTCTTGCACTCTCCCAAGTGTTGTCTGACATTTATATTTATTATATTCTGTTTATATTTTACCTCCTTTTTCATTAATTTCTTCTATGTAGTCTGGTTTCGGCTAGTGAGTTTCAGGGCCAGCATGTAACACATATACAGTATGGGTCAATATTCAAAACCCTTATGCCAACAGCAGTAGGTGTTGATTGCATAATTGCTTTGCTTAAAATTTTCCAGGCCACAAAATGGATAAACTTTTGTCTATGTCAATATAGATGGCGCCCGATTAAGTCATTGGCTTTGGTGCCCCCCTTATCTGTCTTACTTGTTTCATTTTGTATTTTTTGTTCAGTTTTTTGTTTTATTGTTTTATTTTTCTCTGTTTCTAGCTTGGTCTGAATGGTCTAGAAGTTTATCATTTACTTATTTATCAATATTTATTTCCTTCTTGTCCAACCGTTATTTCTTCAGTCCAACGGTTGTAGGCCTCCTACCTTTTGCAATTTGGGTGGATTTCTTAGAGATACCAGGGGAGATTGGCTCTGTTGAGTGGACCTAGCTGTGGGATCCTGTGGATTTCTGCTCCGGGGGTGGCAGGATTCCAGTTTTGACGTGTCTCCCTTGCATTGATGATGGCTAGTCCCCCCTCCCCCCAATCAGGATAGGAAGGACACAAAAGGATAAATAAACCAAGGATAAAGGATAGGAAGTGCAACACAACAAAAACAAAAAGAAGACCCAATATTCCACAAAGAGAACAATCCAACGATAGAAACAAAAGACTGTGGATGTGGATGTTCTGATAGATGATTTATTATTCGCTCTTCACAGTATAATCATAAAAATACAAATATAAGTCTAAATATGTAGTACATGTGTGATTGTCCAACCGGACCCTACACAGTCCGTGTTTTGGCGAACATGCCTTCCTCAGGAGTCCAGATGATATAGGGTACACAGATAAAAGTAAGGACCACAAGCAGTGAATGTGTCTTTGAGCTCTGGAAGCTGGTGAACTGGGGCTCTTCCTCTCGGGTGAACTCCGGTGCTTTGGAGATCTCTGCTGGTGCCAAGTTCTCCCCGTACCGCTGGAAGGTGGAGCAGCAGCACCTACAGCCCACAAAGGAACGGGAGAGGAGTACGGCGAGGATGCACTGCCCACTACGGGCTGATGAGGAAGAAGACTTTCCCTGAGGAAGGTGTGTTCGCCGAAACACAGACTGTGTAGGGTCCGGTTGGATAATCACCTGTGTACTAGATATTTAGACTTATATTTTTATTTTTATGATTTTACTATGAAGAGCGAATAATAAATCATCTTTCAGAACATCCACATCCACTGTCTTTTGTTTCTATAAAGGATAGGAAGAACACAAAAGGATAGGAAGAACAAAAAAGGATAAATAAACCAAGGGCTGAAGCCCAGAAAACTAGATAGACTCTGAGGAATATAATACTTCAAAGATAAACATAAAACACGATACAGATACATGTATATAGACTATATTTAGTTGAATAGGCCAAACTCCTTAGGAGGTGTGTAAATATAGGGCTCATTTTATAAAGGTGCACTAGCAGTTTTGGCGCGCGCTAGCCACTACCGCCTCCTTTTAAGTAGGCGATAATTTTTCTGCTAGCGCACACTAATCTTGTGCGTGCACTAAAAATGCTAGCGCACCTTTGTAAAAGGAGCCCATAGTGTACTTAGCTGCAATAGCAAACCTCATATTGGATGTGTAGGACGATTGATTTGGCATGAACATATGCAAATAAATAGGATGATTGATGTGCCTGTAACATAAGTAGGATGATTGATTATGCCATAATTATGCCAGTCTTAATAACTGTATTGTAACACGGCTACAGAAGCCCCTGTAACTCTGTATAGAGCCCATGTACTGTAACACCTCTACAGAAGCTCATGCAAACCACTCTGAATTGACTCCCCAGTCATTAGTAGCGGTATAGAAGCTCACAATAAACAATATGTAAATTAGTACATCTTCCAATTACAGTGCAATTCCTTCATTAAGATCCAATGATAAATTGCATATGACTGCATTTTGCCACTAGTTTCATATTTGGTCATATAATTTCTTGTCAATCTTAGTTCATTAGTAATATTCCCTAACATTAGCAACTCTATAAGGACTTACCCCCATTTTACAAAACCGTGGAAGCATTTTTTAGTGCTGGCCAGTGTGTTGAATGCTCTGCACTGTTCCTGGAGCTCATAGGAACTCTATGAGCATCAGGAGTAGCGCAGAGCATTCAACGCTCCAGCTAGAACTAAAAAAAAAATAAAGGGGGGGTTTAGTTAATCATGTACAATAAGTTTTGCTCCTGTCAGCAATAGAGGGAGTTATATCTAGACTATCTGATATCATCTTTTATTTCAGCGCATTGGATATCTTTTAACAACGTGTTAGCTTATGGCCCAATGACTTGTTCCTTGTTCTAGGTCTTAGGTCTTGTTCTAGGTCTTAGGTTCTAGGGTTTAGGTCTTGTCAGTAAACATAGCACTTCCTGTATTCTGTCACTGGGACAGGATGTAGCTGGGACAAACATCGATTTTAAGCCTTTAAGTAACACTTGCCAATGATATTACAATATAATTTTTTTTACTGCAACCCTTAAAGCATTTTCTCTTTCACCTTCATCTTTTATTTATTTATAATGGTGTCTTTCTTCAGGTATCCCAGGTGTCTCACACATATTGGGGTATCCCCCTATATCCTGCTTAATACTATTATTCCCATCATGTCTGCCATCTTGAATTCTTGATTCAGCAGTCCTCCAGACTCTTTGGGTTACTCATTCCCAGGGATAGAAAAGAGGGATTGAGGCTTGCCCTCGCCTTTCAGTTCCATGAAGGATTAGGATTTAAGGAAACATGATTTAACTGAGGAGAGGGAGACGGGTGTTTTAACATTTATACCGTGGGTCGTGGCTTGGGAATCCACTAAGCATATTAGGGACTTGAAGTCTCTGGGGTCCTGGGGTTGGTGGTATTGAGGGACTTTAGGTATTGATGGACTGCTAGGGATTAGAGGCACCCTGTGTGTGTTCTAAGGGGAGGGATCAGGAGCTTTGGATTTGGGCCAGTGGATCCTTTATCTCTAATATGCTAATGCATGAAAGGGGGAATTATTGTGTCTATGCAAAAAATAACTGAAGTTCTTGGTTAAGTATGGCACATTTGGTGGCCTCCAGTAAGCAGCATAAGATCACTCTAGAGCTGTCAAACTGATCCTTCAGAGCAGTGTCTCGCAAACTTTGTCGAGCTGCGGAACACTAAACCTAGTGGCTGCAGCTCGATGCAACTGAGAGTGAGTGGACATCAATGCAATGACATTACACGCCTATGTGACATCATCACGTTGACATTTGTACATACGTGAAGATCCTTCCAAACAGGCCCTGAGCCGCTAGTGGGGGATGCTAGAAGGGAAGACACGTGGAGTGAAAGAGAGATGCTGGCGTCGGCTGATTGCCTACAGGATGTGCCTCTCGCCATGAGAGGCACGTCCTGTAGGCAGTCAGCCAGTGCCTGTACCTCTCCTTCTCCCCAGCGTCTCGCGGCACATCTGAACTCTCAGGAGGCACACTAGTGTGCTGTGGCACACAGTTTGCGATACACTGCTTTAGAACAATACATTTTTTTCTGGATATTGTGATACTTTTTGGGGGACCAATAAAAGAATTATCCGATGATGATGATGTCCATTAGTTTTAAAGACATGACCGCATACTAGGAAGGACATATGCCAGGTGAGAAGCATCATTTTCAGAATGAACTAAGAAAACTGGAGTAGTAAGTTCTGTTTTCATTGCTGAAATGCTGGTACATCGTAAAATGTTTTTTAAAAAAATTATTTAAACCTAATTTTATTCAAGGACATTTATCCTTGACTTACAAAGGTTCATCATGGAACTCACTTTTTTTTAAAGGGTTTCATGACTTGGATTATATCATGGAAGGATTTTGCTCAGACTTACAACAATATACTGACTTCAGTCACCAGAGATATTTATGCAATGCAGTATATCAATGCTGCAAAACTTCAGGGAGGCAATGTTGAAAATCTGATGCCCCAGACTTTAAATATGCAGATTTTTGATCTACCCTAAAACCTATGCTGCCAAAAGTCATCATTAGGGAAACCAATTTATGAGAAAAAAGTGTTTCTGGAACATCTTGTGATATTCCATTTTAGATATGTCAGATTTTGAGTTAATGCAGAGGTATACCATGCAAATGAGAACAAAAAGAAATCTCACAGAGCCGCCTGCTGTATTCCCAAACCAATTTCATTTGTTATTTCAACTTTTTCAAGATGTTGATAGTGGGAACTACCTGCTGGCATAATTCATGTTTTACACATCTTATACTAGCAGTTCATTATTATAGGTATGAAATAAGGGAGGGGGGGGGGGAAGCGAAGCTCCTAGAAGAATATTACTTTGAACTCATTCATTATTTGAAAATGTTATATATTAGTTCTGTAAGTTTCCCCAAAAGTTTGTAATAATATATGGCATGATATTCAGATTAGAGTACTGCCACATAAAACAAGGAGAAATACTCTTGTCATAATCTAATTTATATTATGCTAGTGCTATATTTTTACTGTAAATATTCTAAAAACAGCCAGAGGAGATTCTAATTTGTGTCCTATTACATGCTAATGCCGCATTGTACAATTCAAATTTTAATTCACTCTCAAAATTGATTTTGTTGTCTTAAAATCATGAGCCCTTGCACAGCAGTGCACACTTTAAAAAAAAAAAAAATGTTCTTTTTGATCTGTGCAGGAAAATTTAAAAAGAGAGAACAAAAGAAGAATGCCCGTATTTGTTATGAATTGAGTACTTTACTTTGTGGGCTGCAGTCATAATTTTTTGCATGTCGGTTTAGCATATTTCTTATTGTGAATCAATTGCTCGCACACGTGACAAGATCAATTTACTGTAGAAGATTAGTGGGTTCAGCCTCAAGTACAGCACATACAGCACAGATATTTATCAGTTCCGTTGGGAGGACAATGATCACTGGGTTTACATTTTATCATTAGCAATAGATAAGCTGACGGAATTCAAATGAGTGTGCCTTTCTGCCTGTATTGATTCATCTTGATGAAGAAATCCTTTAGAGTTTAGATGACATTTGAATCATAGACACATCAACAAGCTATCATTTATTGCAATTATCCTTTATTAAAATCAAACCAGTGCAGGGGGAGAGTGTGGCGTAGGGGGGTCAAAGCTACAACCTCAGCACCCTGCGGTTGTGGGTTCAAACCCACACTGCTCCCTGTGACCCTGGGCAAGTCACTTAATCCCCCCACTGCACCAGATACATTAGATAGATTGTGAGCTGCCAGGGAAAAAATACTTGAGTGCCTGAATAAATTCATGTAAACTTTTCTGAGCTCCCCTGAGAGAATAGTATAAAACAAGCTCCGATCCACCTAGGGAGGAGTGAAGACAAATCGGCCGAAGCCTTGGGGCCAATCGGCAAGGAGTAGGGGAGGGGGGGCAGGATAGATTAGGGGTGAGCGGAGGGGAGGTCGCTCCTCTCGATCCGGCATCACACGAGCGATAAGCGAGGTTTCACTATCCCGGGTAGTGGAGGGTAAGCACAGCATATGAGTCAATGACATACACCTTTACAGTGCTTATGAAATGGGGCATGTCACCTTGCTTGGACGGCAGGGAGGCCAGGCCATGATCTTCACAGGAACGTACTGCTGATGAGAGGACACATCCTTGAACGGGATAGGTCCAGCGAGCAGGGGAAGCTGGTACGGCACCCCACATTGGGAGAGGATGGAGAGGCACATGCTGTGCACCTGATCATGTGGTGGTTAAATCTAATAAGTGTTATACATCGAGTGGTATGTCATCTTCAGATGTTCAGTTTCGATGTACAGTTGATCACATTGCGTGATTTGTTATTCTGCTCAGCTGATGACAGTTGTGATGTAATAGTGCTGTTATGGCTGCGGCCAAATAAAATTCCACACTAGTTGAAAACGCTTGAGTATCGTCATTGTTTTCAGGACAGATCTCGGGGCGTAGAGCAACAAGTGCTGAGTGCACGATTTGAGAAAATTTAATAAATAAAAGTAGCTGGGTCCAAGATGTTTAGGATAAGAAATATTTGATATACTGCCTTTCTGTGCTTGCAATCAAAGCCATTTACATATTATATTCAGGAATTTATTTTGTACCTGGGGCGATGGAGGGTGAACATAACATAACATCACTTTATTCTTCTATACCGCCATAACCAAGCGATTTCTAGGCGGTTTACACAGAAGAAGACTGGACAATCAGCGAAATACAAATGATTAAAAATACAAGTTTTCTTACATATACATAGTGTACAATTTTGCTAGCAATAGTACCCACAGTTAGGAAATAAATTTGTCAAACAGTGCTGACTTAATTCCTTTTCGAAATGCACCATAAGGCATAACTCCCCCAATGTAATTGTCCAGCCATGACTGCTGCTTAACCGCTTGGAATGCAAGCGTCTTATCCAAAAAAGGTTTTGTATCTGCAACCCGTAGTATCTTGTATCTGCAACCCAGAGTCACAGGGAGCTGCAGTGGGAAACAAACCCAGTTTTGCTACTGCATTAACCATTAGGCTACTCCTCTACTGTATATCCCACCCAGGAAATTATATCAGAGCTCTGATGTAATTTCCTGGGTGGGATGTGGCAGAAAGGATGTCCTGGGAGCTAATCTATGTGAATGCAATCTCGCTGGCACAAAAATAAAATAATATAATAATAACAGTTTATATACCGTAATACCGTTAAGTTCTATGCGGTTTACAATAGATTAAGCGAGGTACAAATTGATTGAATTTAAGAGGGGGGAAGAGGAGAGTTAATAGGACCGGAAATGCGTTGTTGAGGAGAAAGAGATTAATAGGACAGAGGAATCACTATGGAGGAGAAAGAAGATGAGTGGGTCAGTTGTCTAGATACTTTAGGAACAGTTGAGTTTTTAGATGTTTTCTGAATTCCTCATAAGGTAAATGCACCACGGGGAGCTGAGGAGCTGATTTTAGAAAGGGTGCCTAACTTAATTGGCAAAATACCCTTAATAGACTCAATAATTGCTAAAAAAAAAAATTAATTGGGCGATAGGCACCTATCTGATTCTATAAAAGATAGGCGCCTATTGCATGGTGCTTTGCGGTGCCTAATGCCTATGTGGGCGTTTCTGTGTGTGGAGCGTGACTTAAGCGCCGCTCAAAACTTAGGTGCCTGAAATTTAGGCCTTTAAAACTCTCGCCTATATTTCAGGCACCTACATTTTTTTTTACATAGGCGCCGTTCGCTGCAATTCTGCAAATGGTGCCTAATTGTGTTTGACATGCGGCTAGTGCCATTTATTTAGGCGCCAGCTGACTTCAGGCGCCGTTTATAGAATCAGCCTCTGAGTGCATATCCAGATAGACAGAGGAGTCGTCTTAGCTCCTTAGCTGGCTGGTCTGAATGAAAAACAGAAGGCCCGTTGTGCCCCACCTCTTTTAGTTGCTCAAATCTTTCTGCAGTGGGGCCAGAGGAAGGCGAGAAAACAGGTCCACTTCTGTGGCCAGTTTTAGAGCGTCGGAGCTAATACCGCCATGGCCGGCGATAAAAATAGCCTAACATGGCTTCATAAAAGGGGGGAGGGGTAGCTAATTAGTTTACACACACATTTTGAAATTTGCACCTAAATTTGCGTGCCCAACTTTGAGTGACTACACAGACCTCAGGAGAACGTGTGTAATACCGGTAGCACACTTCTCCCTTGTCATTCGCGGGGGATACGGGCAGAGCCGGACCACGAATGCCGAGAAACTGCGATTATCCGGCTCTGACCCACCCCCACCTCTCTGCCGCCTTCCCGGCCTTACCTGTGGTCTAGAGGGCTTTCGGGGCAGGAGCGATCTTCCTACGCTCCTGCCCCGTGCAGATCGCCATCAGGAAATGGCTGTAGGATGTTCCCGACGTGGTCTCGAGAGACTACGGGAACTCCCAGCAGCCATTTCCTCATGGAGATCTGCACGGGGCAGGAGCGTAGGAAGATCGCTCCTGCCCCGAAAGCCCTCTAGACCACCAGGTAAGGCCGGGAAGGCGGCAGGGAGGAAAAAAAGATGGATTTTTTTTTTACATGAAGACTGTTTTTTTTTATTTTCCCCCTCCCCAGAAAAAAATCTCAATTATATGAACCCGCGAGTGCAGGAACCGCGAATGGGGAGGGGGAAGTGTAGTAGTATTTTATAGCGTATGAACCATACTCCATATATGGTGGCTATAAAATTGGCCCTGGCTAGATTGGTGCTTAGCATGATTCTACAAGGTGTGCATACCTTTAACAGAATTGCATTTAGCACCTGTGTGCGATGTATAACTTAGGCAAACCTATTTAGGCCAGCTAAAACCAGGCCTAAATATCTGTGCCTAAGTCGGATGCACTTCGGGGCAAATTCTATAAATGGTGTCCCGATTTTAGGCAGTGGTAGTGATTATTATTATTCTTATTAGATTGTGTCTCTACTATAGAAACATAGAAACATAGAAAGATGACGGCAGAAAAGGGCTATAGCCCATCAAGTCTGCCCACTCTTCTGACCCACCCCATTAAGTCTGAGTGCTAATGACCTAGTTCCTTAACTCTACCCTCGTAGGGATTCCATATGGATGTCCCATTTATTCTTAAAGTCAAGCACGCTGGTGGCCTTGGAAGCTTGTTCCAGTGATTTACTACCCTTTCTGCCTAAAATCAATCCCCAAACACGTGAACATGTGAATCATGCAAAAATACACGTGCTCTTGTCATTGTGCATACATTCATTCAGGGGTAAATTTATAAGTGGCACATAGTCATGAAAACGCTTTTATGAAATTTTCCCTTGGTTAGCATCCTCTTATGTCTATGCAAGTGCTAGTTCTTTGATAACATTTAAAACAACTGTATCTTCAAAATCTAATTCTGTGTTGCTATGTGTTAAGTTACATTTTTTTTGTACTGCCCTTTATAATTGCTCCTTAAGAAATACCTGAAAAGTTTCCTTGACTACAAGCACAATTATTAAATCAAGGTATTTCTTTCCTAGTTGCTTTGCTTTCTTCAGATCTTCAGACACAATACACTCATTTGAACTCATGTCTGCAGTTTGTGGGTTTATACTATTCTTCTTCACAATGTTGTGGCTTACCATTGCTTTTTGCAAAATTGAGCTGCATAATTGGTTTAGATGATCTTCTTTAAATAAGTAGGGTGATAACAGAAGAGTGGTCACATGTCGTTGCCCTCAGTTTAATAATATGTTCCAAAATTTCTCAAATTATATCTTTCACCAACTTTCATTCCAAATGTTCTTGCTATTTGGAGAGTGATCTTATATCATGAAAGGGTAATGAAATGTACAGTATACATATTGTAATGAGATAATGATGTGCAATTCTTATGTAATGTTACAACTCTTGTAACCTCCTGACAACTCTTTTGTAATCCGCCTTGAACCGCAAGGTAATGGCGGAATAGAAATCACTAATGTAATGTAATGTAAAAAAAATGTACAGGATCTGGCACTGGGCTCACTGGGTTCTTAAATGGGATATATCTAATTTTCTTAAGATATAGTGGACCCCAGTTCGTTTGCAAAAATTAGACAGTCTGGCATTTGTCATCTTGATATAGGGGCTTTGGATCATCTGTTATTCTATTGTCCTTTGATACTTAATTTTTGGAAGTCGATATGGGGGTCAAATTAATGTTGTACTTGAGTCGTCAATCCCATTGACTTATGAAGTCATAATATGTGGAACACTATTACATGTTAAACCCCATGGCTAGCCCAAATGATACTCGAGGCCCCCACCTGCCTCGGCTTCAGAAAATTACTCAAAACTTACCTATTCAGCAAACAAGACCCTTAACCGACCCTTCCGGTAATCTCCGTGCCCCTTGCTCGGCTCATCTCCTCCTTCATGATAGCTTCTATCTTCCCCTTCTTCTACCCTCTTCCTTCTTCATCTGCCAAGTTTGGCTAAATTTGTTGTAAATCCGATAAATTTGTTGTAAATCTACATGTCTATGCGGATCCTAATCTAATTAATGTAAACCGCCTAGAACTCACTGGGTATGGTGGTCTATAAGAATAAAATTATTATTATTATTATAAATGCCGGCTTTTCTTAATTATGATGGGAATAGTCATGCAGATGATAACACGGAATTGGAAGAACTATGATCGCCTTAACTTCCCTTTTTGGTGGGCAAACTTATGCTCCAGCTACAAATATGAAAAAATGAATGCTGAGATATTGGTGCATAGTATTGTATTTAACTTGGTGTGGGGCCCATTGGCATCTTTTATTGCTTCTATATAGTTATCATTTATCTTTAATTTTTGTCTGATTTCCTTACACATTCACGGTGAGAATGTATTACTACTTTAAATAAGGTTAGGTTATTGGAAGGATAATTGCATTTATATTATTGATTAAGTAAAGGGGTTCGGAGAAAAGATTACTTTCGAATATTTGTAAGTTCAAAGTGCTTTTTTTGATTTGTTATACGTTCAGATTCGTATGTATTGCACTGTTACTACTTGAAAATCAATAACGATATATAAATAAAAAGATATAGTGGATCCAATATTCAGCAACACATCTGGACAGAAGTAGGTCCTACCTGGATACAGGTAAGTGCCGATCATCAGGACACTAGTCACTAATTTTCAGTGGCATTATCTATATATCAAGGACTTTTGTGACTCCTGACTCTTTCTCCATTTTGTTTCTTTAAAACTTCTGCTTGGAGAGACAGCTCCCTGGTTTGTGTCAGGACCTGAGAACCTTGTAAACATTGCTTCTTTTTCATCTTTCTCCTGGCTTCTTTCAGCTGGTTCTCCAATATACACTTATATTTCTCCAGAGAACACCTTGATTGAGAAACTCCCTTGAGCTCGGTAGCCAAATCCTCCAGCTTCAAAGTCTCGTTCCTGGATACTTCCACCTGGCCAGTCTGTACCAGCTGGTCTTGCAGTATTTTATTTTATTTTTTAAAAATCTTTATTGATTTTCCAAACTATCAATAAACAATTGTACATAGAATAATTTTGTTAGAAAAAGCACATTCATCATTCAGAAATACATGAACAATCATTTTTACTCCCTCCCACCCACCCAAATGACTAATCAAGAAAAAAATAAATATATAGGTTCCTTCAATAACCTTTCCTACATTAATCTCTGTAAAAATCAAACCTCAACCCTCCCACCCACCCCTCGGATGTGTAAGTTATAATCAGAAGTGAATTAATGAACCAGTCAATTATTATTATTAATAAAATCAGTCAACAGACCCCCATGTTAGTTGAAATACCTTAGTACAATATTACCCTTTTGATCATTAATCATTTTTTCCAACCTATAACAAAGACATGAGTGCCACCAAAAACTAAAATTCAAGCGATCAAAGTTTTTCCCAATTTTTTGTGACCATTTGGATGGCTATCCCAGTCATAATTCCTAACAGTCTGTTTTTATGCCTGTCTAATGGTGGCTTAGGAGATAATAATGTCCCACAGAAAACTGTCATAAGATAACGGAATCATGGTTTCTAAAATCAAATTAATATGTCCCCAAATAGATTTCCAGAAGTTAAGTATCAAAGGACAATAGAATAACAGATGATCCAGTGTTCCTATGTCTAGATGACAGTGCCAGCATCTATTTGACTAAGAACTATCTAATTTTTGTAATCTAACAGGGGTCCAAAAACTTCTATGCAACAAAAAACAAACAAAGTTTGTCTCATAGATGCTGACGCTGTACATCTCATCCTCCAAGTCCAAATTTGTGGCCATTAAGATGCAGAAATCTGCTGCTTTATCTCAATGCTCCAAATGTCTCTAAGACTAGTTTTTGCTTTCTTATTCATATAACCAGATATTAGTTTATACCACTGGGCGGCAGTATTTATATACTACTAATGAACCAGTACTGATACTTCCTCTTGGTACTCCTGCAATCTGACACACTCTGTGCTAATTTTGTGCTGTAAATTTTCAAGCTGCTGGGTCAACAACCCATTCACCTCTGCCAGCTGTTTAGATACTTGCTGGACTGCTGCCTCTCTCTATTTTATTTATTCATTTATTTTTAACATTTATATTCCAGACAGATATATAGGGCAGGGGTAGGCAATTCCAGTCCTTGAGAGCCAGAGCCAGGTTAGGTTTTCAGGATATCCACAATAAATATGCATGAGATAGATTTGCATCTCAAGGAGGCAGTGCATGCAAATCCATCTCATACATATTCATGGTGGAGATCCTGAAAACCTGACCTGGATCTGGCTCTCGAGGGCCGGAATTGCCTACCCCTGTCCTAGGGCATCAGGCTGCTAAGTAGTACAAATTAATATCAGAATTAATATCAAATTAATATCAGCCCTAATATGGGCTTAAAAGATATTTGGAGCATTGAGATTAAGCAGCAGATTTCTGCGTCTAATGGCCACAAATTTGGACTTGGAGGATGAGATGTACAGCATCAGCATCTATGACACAAACATGTTTTTTTTTTGTTGCATAGAAGTTTTTGGACCCCTGATAGATTGGGAGTTGCTATACAACTTATTCTGAAAAACTGGAAAAATTGGGATAGATTAAACCAGGGGTAGGGAACTCTGGTCCTCGACAGCCGTATTCCAGTCGAGTTTTCAGGATTTCCTCAATGAATATGCATTGAAAGCAGTACATGCAAATAGATCTCATGCATATTCATTGGGGAAATCCTGAAAACCCAACTGGAATACGGCTCTCGAGGACTGGAGTTCCCTACCCCTGGATTAAACTATAGTTTTTGGTGGGAATCCTTGTGCCAAACTTATAAATTTGAACATATGAGAGCAATACAATTGGGACATTATAAGAAATTTTAGGATGTTTGGGACCCATTGACAAAATTTTGTAAAGATTGATTATTGGATTTAGCCCTTTGATTATACACATCCAGGATGGATGGGTGGGAGGAGGGTATGTAATTAATTTATTATTGGATTGCAAAGTTGTTTATCTTGATCATTTGCATTATATTAAATGTTTTCACACTTTTAGGAAGGATGATGATGATGGGGAGGGGGTTATGTATTTACTGTATCATTAAAAGGAATTGAGTGCTGTCTTTTGAGTTGATTGATAATATGTTGCACTTTATGCTGGTTTTAAAATGATAAAAAGATAAAAAAACAAACCAAGAAAAACAACCAGTTTAGTGTCATCTGCAAATTTAATCACCTCACTTGTCACTTAGACCTAAGCGGATCACCGCAGCACCAGACCTTCGACACCATATTTTGCTTGTGGGCTGCCACTGAAGCAAACTCCGCCTCAGCGTGAAGGGCAGGGCCCGACGTGGTACTGTCCGACAACGCAGCCATCAAGAGCAGGAGAGAAACCGACGGGAAGCATACCTCACATACTGCAAGTCAAACAGTTACATCACCAGAAACAAAGATGAGTGCAATTCTCCGATGGACATCGGCAAATATGGCAGGTAAGTTGGAGGCTTTATGCCGTTAACAGCCAGGCAAGAAAGAAGGAAGCAATTAATGACTAAAGCCTTTTATCCATCCAGACCAGATCAAGAAATACTACATAAAATAACAGAAAAAATGAAAAAAAATATGAATGCAAAAAACAAATAATACAAAAACAGGGCGGAAGGTACCACCACACACCATCTGGCCAGGCACCACCTGGAGTGTGGCATTCAGGGCCTCCAGTAGTTGGACCTTCACCTGCTGGCCCTCATTTGCAGGGAGTGGAGGAGTAGTCTATGGCAGTGGTTCCCAACCCTGTCCTGATGGACCACCAGACCAATCAGGTTTTCAGGTTAGCCCTAATGAATATGCATGGAGCAGATTTGCATGCCTGTCACTTCCATAATATGCAAATCTCTCTCATGCATATTTATTAGGACTAGCTTGAAAACCTGATTGGCCTGTTGGTCCTCCAGGACAGGGTTGGGAACCACTGGTCTACGGGATACAGAAGCAGGTTGAACACCAAGGAAGCCTAATTCAAATCTCACTATGACTTCTTGTGATCTTGGTCAAGTCTCTTAGCCCTCCATTCCATATGTACAATCTTAAGAATTTAAGAATAGCCTTACTGAGTCAGACCAATGGTCCATCAGGCCTAGTAGCCTGTTCTCATGGTGGCCAATCCAGGTCACCAGTACCTGGCCAAAATCCAAGGAGTAGCAATATTCCATGCTACCGATACAGGGCAAGCAGTGGCTTCCCCCATGTCTTTCTCAATAACAGACTATGGACTTTTCCTTCAGGAACTTGTCCAAACCTTTCTTAAAACCAGCTATGCTAACTGCTTTTACCACATCCTCTGGCAACCAATCCTATTGGTTTTCCCTGTAACTTCATTGAGCATCCCCTAGTCTTTGTAATTTGTGATGGAGTGAAAAATTGATCCACTTGTACCCGTTCTGCTCTACTCAGGATTTTGTAGGCTTCAATCCTATCTCCCCTCAGCTGAAGAGCCCTAACCGTTTTAGTCTTTCCTTATACAAGAAGAGTTCAATCCCCTTTAACATCTTGGTAGCTCTTCTTTGAACCTTTTCTAGCACCACTGTATCTTTCTTGAGATAAGGAGACCAGAATTGAACGCAATACTCCAGATGAGGTTGCACCATAGAGTGATACAGGGGCATTATAACATTCTTAGGGCTCCTTTTATTAAGCTGCAATAGCGGTTTTAGCGCACTAGACACTAACCCCAGCATTGAGCTGGCGTTAGTTCTAGTCACGTAGCGCAGGCTATAATTCTGCGTGCGTTAAAAACGCTATCGCGGCTTAGTAAAAGGAGCCCTTAGTCTTTTTAACCATCCCTTTTTAAATAATTAGCATCCTGTTTGCTTTTTTGGCCACCGCTGCACATTGGGCAGAAGGTTTCATCGTATTGTCTATGATGATGCCCAGATCCTTTTCTTGGGCGCTAATCCCCAAGGTGGACCCTAGCATCCGGTAACTGTGATTCAGGTTATTCTTCCCAATGTGCATCACTTTGCATTTGTCCATATTAAATTTCATCTGCCATTTGGATGCCAATCTTCCAATTTCCTAAGGTCCGCCTGCAACTTTTCACAATCCGCATGCATTTTAACAGCTTTGAACAGTTTAGTGTCATCTGCAAATTTAATCACCTCACTTGTCACTCCAATTTCCAGATCATTTATAAATAAGTGAAATAGCTCTGGTCCTAGTACAGACCCCTGCGGCTCTCCACTGTTTACTATCCTCCATTGAGAAAAATTACTATTTAACCCTACCCTCTAATCCACAACTGAACTTTGCCACTTATCCCATGACACTTTAATTTTCTCAGGAGCCTCTCGTGAGGAACTTTATCAAAAGCTTTCTGAAAATCTAGATACACTGTATCAACCGGCTCACCTTTATCCACGTTTATTCATACCTTCAAAGCAGTCGAGCAAATTTGTGAAGCAAGATATCCCTCAGCTGAACCCATGCTAACTCCATCTCATTAAATCATGCTTGTCTAAGGGCTTCTTTTACGAAGGTGCGTTAAGGCCTTAACATACGGAATAGCGTGCGCTAAAATACTGTGCGCGCTAGCCGCTACCGCCTCCTCTTGTAAAAGGAGCCCTAAGTGTTTCTACCATTTTGCCCTGCACTGAAGTGAGGCTTACCGGTCTGTAATTTCCCAGATATCCCCTGGAGCCCTTTTTAAAATCAGCGTAACTTTGGCCACCCTCCAATCTTCAGGTACTACAGACGATTTTAGCGACAGGTTACAGATCACTAAGAGCAGGTCACCAATTTCAGGTTTGAGTTCTTTTAGTACCTTGGGATGGTGTCAGGTCAAAAGCGCTCCGGGACAAAGGCGCGCGCAGACAATTGAGCGCAGCGCAGAGGTGCGTGCCGCAGAAAATTACTGTTTTTAGGGCTCCGATGGGGGGGGGGCATGGGGGGGAACCCCCCACTTTACTTAATAGAGATCGCGCCACGTTGTGGGGGGTTTGGGGGGTTGTAACCCCCCACATTTTACTGAAAACTTCACTTTTTCCCTGTTTTTAGGGAAAAAGTTGTTTACAGTAAAATGTGGAGGGTTACAACCCCCCAAACCCCCATAACGCTGGCGCGATCTCTATTAAGTAAACTGGGGGGGCTCCCCAACAAAAACTCCCGTCGGAGCCCCTAAAAACTGTAATTTTCTTCGGCGCGCGCCTTCGTCTTGCGCTCAGTTCTCGGCGCGCGCCTTTGTCTTTCGCGGGGTTGTCTTTGAACCTCCCTGGGATGTATATCATCCAATCCTGGCGATTTTCACTTTTTAACTTATTGATGTGGCTTAGTACATCTTCCATATTCACCGAGATTTCTTTCAGTTCTTCCGTATCATCACCCTTGAAAACCATTTCCGGTTCAGGTAGATCTCATACATCTTCCGTAAAGACCGAAGCAAAGAATTCATTCAGTCTTTCCGCTATGGCCTTATCCTCCCTGAGCGCCCCTTTTGCTCCTTGATCATCCAACGGTCCAACAGATTCCCTCACAGATTTTCTGCTTCTGATGTACCTAAAAAAAATTGCTATGAGTTTTTGCCTCTTTTGCAAGTTTCTTTTCACATTCTTTCTTAGCTGTCTTTATCAGTACTTTGCATCTAACTTGCCAGTGCTTGTGTTTCTTCTTATTTTCTTCATTCAGATTGTAAGCCTTCTGGAAATTGGAAAATGCTTACTGTACTTACTGATTCGGTCGATGGACACAAAATTCTATATCTATGCTGATGATGTGCAACTACTCATACCCACTGAACCAGATCTACCCACAGCAAGCTGACTGCCTATCTAACTGCAACTCAGGAATGATCAAACAACAGCAAACACTGCCTGAACCCAAGAAAAACAGAGATTCTTTGGGTTTCTCACACAAGTGGATAAATACCTGACTTCAAAATATCATTTGAACTCACCTTAAAATCACAGGTCAGGAATCTTGGGATACTATTAGACTCATCACTCACTTTGATCCAGCAAATTCAAACAACCTTTAAAAAATTGTCTCTATCACCTATGGCAGGAAAGAATCAGCTCCGATCCCCATAGGGAGGAGCGATGGCAAATCGGCCGAAAGCCGTTGCCACTAGTAGGGGTGGGTGGGGGGCGGAGGGGGGGGGTAGATAAGAGAGGAGTGGGAGGGGGGACGCACCCCTTTTTGGCGACGCAAGAGCTGAGAGAAGGAGGCAGCATAACCCTTCTAAGAGCTCCACCGCAGCCCCTTCTGCTTCCTTCGGCGATGTTTTGCCTTCGGAGCCCAATCACCACCCTCCTCTTCGACTGCTCTTGGAAAGAAAAAAAAAAAAAAAGAAGGGTGAGTTTTCTACCTACTAGCCGTGTTCGTTTGGCTGAGTCGGCCACGCGGCGGCCGCGGGCCACGCGGTCCACTGCCAGCGGCGGCCGCGCTGTGCCCCCCCCCCCCCCTTCGGCTGTCCTCTTCGCCGCGATCCGCCGTAGCCGCCTTCCTCCTCCTGATGTGGCCTCCGTTGGTCTGCTTCCAGCCTGCATTCTGCCCCTCCTTCCTGCAGTTGCGATTCGAGAGGCGGACCGCCCCCCCCCCCCCCCGCCGTGACTCGCCTGCCTTCCACCCTGCCGTTTTCCTCTGACCGCACGCGTCTCGGAACCCCTTGACAAAAAAAAAAAAAAAAAAAGAAAAATAAATAAATTAAATTAAATTAAAATGAAAACGAAACCGAGGCAGGCGGAGCACAGGGCCCTGGGCCATCCACTTTGTCCGCCGGCGGCCCTCTGCCGTTGAGAGGGGGTGGCCAGTCCTGTCGGGAGGGGGGGGGAGGGTGGCCGATCCTGTCGGGGGGGGGGGCTGCTCGTTGGCGGAGTTCGGCGGTGGCCATGTGGGGGCTCTGACCGGGCCCAGTGCTGGATATGGCTTCCACATCTCGGCAATCCTGAGAGTGAGTTTCTGAGCCAGCGACTCCCTCCTCCCAGCTGCGACAACGTTCGGGGGCCAACGTCTTCCCCCCAGGCCACGGGCCGCGTTTACCGACAGCACCAGAACGGCGCTCCGGAAGGGGGAGGGTTGATTTTAACAACTCCCTCCTAACAACTCCCTCCGCACAGGCCGCGGGCCGCGTTGGGACTTGCGGCTCGCGGCACCGACCGCTTCTGACCGGTGCCACGAGGCGCCGGCGTTCAAGGCCAACGATTCCCTTCCTCCGCGTAGGGGCTAGCGGCTCTCGGCGAGTCCGGCCGGGGCTCAGGGGCGGCGCGTCCCCTGGCCGCGTGTGCGGCTGCTCAGCCCCCTCTCCGCCGAGGGAGGACGCAGGAGAATAAAGTCCGCGGGTACCTGCGTTGGTACAGACCGCCAAAGGGGGGAGGAAGGGAAGCCGCGTCTCTCTCTCGGGTCGCTACATCTGCCCCCTCCCCTCGCCCAGCGGGACTAAGGCCGGCAGATGCAGGGAGCGTCCACGGCTGTCCCTGCATGATCTTCTGCAGCTTTTAGAGCCCAAGGGATGTAAGGTGGCCTCCTACTTGCCCCTCTCTAGCCGGGGCCGGTGGCCCGACTAAGGTAAGAATTTATTGCTTGCTGTACTATTATATGCTATTAGCTATTATATGCTATATGCTTAGCGGCCAAATTTACGCTACGCTGTTAGATGCTAAAATTTTGGCTTTTACTTTAAATCTCCAGCACAACTCCGCTAGGCTAGGACATTTAAGCTATTTACTGCAATTACTTTTATCTCATGCCATGTGCCATTTTATGCTATTTAAGGCTTCAGGCTATGTGCCATTTTATGATATGGAAGGCTATGGTATGCTATTTCAGGCCATTATTACTGCAATTACTTTTATGTCATGCCATGTGCCAATTTATGCTATTGAAGGCTATGGTATGCTGCCATACAACAACAACTTGGCACCAACCCGTTTTGTCCACTGTATGCTTTTGTATCTGCTATACAACAACAACAACTTGGCACCAAAGCGCTTGTCTACGGTATGCTTTTGTATATGCGATACAACAACAACAACTTGGCACCAACGCGCTTGTCTACGGTATGCTTTTGTATATGCTATACAACATGCTTTTGTATATGCGATACAACAACAACAACTTGGCACCAACGCGCTTGTCTACGGTATGCTTTTGTATATGCGATACAACAACAACAACTTGGCACCAACGCGCTTGTCTACGGTATGCTTTTGTATATGCTATACAACATGCTTTTGTATATGCTATACAACAACAACAACTTGGCACCAACGCGCTTGTCTACGGTATGCTTTTGTATATGCGATACAACAACAACAACTTGGCACCAACGCGCTTGTCTACGGTATGCTTTTGTATATGCTATACAACAACAACAACTTGGCACCAACGCGCTTTGCTACTGTATGCTATTTAAATGCTATTTCAATCTATGATATGCGATTGGCCATTATATGCTATCGTTGGCTATTTGTATATGCTATACAACAACTTGGCACCAACGCAAGGGTATCCAGCTGGTTCTCTTGAGGGCTTCCGTTACAGACGGCTTTAGTACTATATTGCATCTTATGCTTATTTATGGAGCCAGCCTCACTGTCTCTATTCTTTAGTACTTACTCAGAAAAGCCCTCCGCTACTAGTCAAAAAAAAAAAAAAAAAATTATGACTACGCGTGCCACAACATCAGCGGCTCTCACAGCAGAGGCTTCCACGGCCTCAACTGCAGCGGCAGCTTCTACGGCAACGCCATCTCAGCAATATACAACACCATCTCAGCAATGACTACGCGTGCCACAACATCAGCGGCTATCACAGCAGAGGCTTCCACGGCCTCAACTGCAGCGGCAGCTTCAACGGCAACGCCATCTCAGCAATATACAACACCATCTCAGCAATGACTACGCGTGCCACAACATCAGCGGCTCTCACAGCAGAGGCTTCCACGGCCTCAACTGCAGCGGCAGCTTCTACGGCAACGCCATCTCAGCAATATACAACACCATCTCAGCAATGACTACGCGTGCCACAACATCAGCGGCTCTCACAGCAGAGGCTTCCACGGCCTCAACTGCAGCGGCAGCTTCTACGGCAACGCCATCTCAGTAATATACAACACCATCTCAGCAATGACTACGCGTGCCACAACATCAGCGGCTCTCACAGCAGAGGCTTCCACGGCCTCAACTGCAGCGGCAGCTTCTACGGCAACGCCATCTCAGCAATATACAACACCATCTCAGCAATGACTACGCGTGCCACAACATCAGCGGCTCTCATAGCAGAGGCTTCCACGGCCTCAACTGCAGCGGCAGCTTCTACGGCAACGCCATCTCAGCAATATACAACACCATCTCAGCAATGACTACGCGTGCCACAACATCAGCGGCTCTCACAGCAGGGGCTTCCACGGCCTCAACTGCAGCAGCAGCTTCTACGGCAACGCACTCTCCAATATACAACACCTTACAGCAGAGGCTTCCACAGCCTCAAATGCAGCGGTAGCTTCTACGGCAACGCAATCTCAGCAATATACAACAGCAGCGGCTCTTACAGCAGAGGCTTCCACGGCCTCAACTGCAGCGTCTGCTTCTACGGCAGCACAATCTCAGCAAGATCTGGTTGACTTAATGGCTGAGTTCCAGAGGCAAATACTCCAGCACGGGGTTCAAAGGGTGCACCAACGACTTCTGGGTGGCCAGCCAACACGGGTCCCTGCTGAGCCACCACAAGCTGCACAACCACACCTCCAGCACAGCCGATGTTACCAGCACTGCCGCTGTTGGCACCAGGTGAGCCACTAACACCCGCATACTCACCTCTAGCACCAGAGATGGCGTCCGCTACACGGGACGCTCTCTCTTCACACATTACGCCCTCATCTCTCAGGTGTGCTAGTGGGCAGGCGGGGGACCAGCTTACTCTAGCACGAGCAGTGAAAGTAATATTGAAGAGAGACTAGGTAGATATGTTTTCCTTATTGCATAGAGAACCGGAAGAGGACAACTACATAGGGACAGATAGGATACGTCCAGTTAGAGAGAGTGAGATCTATAAATCCTTAACTAACTGGATATCTGCCTTCCACATATACATGAGTGTAGTAGTAGAAAGAGAGCCAGAGATATCCCCCTATGGACACAATTATCAGGGCGCACAAGAAATACGGGGGATGGGCCGGGCTCAACTACGATATTAAATTCCGAAAAGTATAGCAGAGAACAAAGCAATAACATGGAAGCATAGAGTATTTGACCTATGGATGGACGAAATGTGCGCGTTGCGGCCATTTATGCCCGATAGGTTCCCGGACAGATCCACTAGCGGGCCCCAATAGTTCGGAGACACACCACGGCCGCCTCCCCAATTTCATCGACACGGAGGCCACATGGCAGGCTATTCAACAGAGGCCATTGCACGTTGACCAACTGTAAATACAGACATGCCTGCCACTCCTGCGGAGGTACGCACCCTGCCAGCCAGTGCAGGAATGCAAAAGACCGCAGACTGTTCACTCAACCCGCCCCAACACACACCGATGCACCTGGCCCCCTCCCCCATCAAGGCTAGCGCTTAGGGAGGGAGGACGCACAGGCCATCACGAGAGGCTTCTTAGACGGCTTCTCGATACCTTACACTGGCCCACTCATTCAGCAGCATAGACTTCCAAAAATTCCATATCATGACACGCCCACAAACAAATTTTTCCGCTTTCCTTATTTCTCCCATTGGAGTAATTCCAAAAAAAAAAAAAAAAAAATTTAATAATTTAATTAATAAAAGTGCCGGGCAAGTTCCGCCTCATCCTTAATCTTTCCCACCCTGCTGGGCCAGCAGTTAATGACTTCATCGACCCAGCGTTATGCTCCGTACAGTACACCTCACTAGACCAAGCCATATCATTCATAAAAGCATCTGGCACAGAACCGGCTTTTATACTTTTGCCGGTACACCCCCAATCTTTCCCCTTACAGGGTTTGGCAATTCTATTTTGATAAATGTATGCCCATTTGGTCAGACAACGTCACATGGTCTAGCCGTCCACTACTTAGATGATTTTCTATTCATAGCTCAGAATCAGAATGACGGTGAACATTTAATGTCGTCATTCCATCGACTGTCTAAACATTTTGGTTTCACGCCTTCCAGCAGATAAACTCAAAAAACTTCATTCGGCAATACAGCTCATGGTTACACTGGAAAAGGCTACATTACGCCAATTCCAAGAACTTCTGGGCTTACTGGGGTTTGCCACCAGGATGATTCCCATAGCTAGTGCTACAGCGGGAGCACTAGCTATGGGGATTGGAGGAGAGCGGATGTGGTCCCTATTCATAAAAGTGGTCACAGGGATGAAGCAGGAAACTACAGGCCGGTGAGCCTCACTTCAGTTGTTGGAAAAATAATGGAAGTGTTGCTGAAAGAAAGGATAGTGTATTTCCTTGAATCTAATGGGTTACAGGATCCGAGGCAACATGGCTTTACAAAAGGTAAATCGTGCCAAACGAACCTGATTGAATTTTTTGATTGGGTGACCAGAGAGCTGGATCGAGGACATATGCTAGATGTAATTTATTTGGATTTCAGCAAAGCCTTTGATACAGTTCCTCATAGGAGGCTGTTGAACAAACTTGAAGGGCTGAAGTTAGGACCCAAAGTGGTGAACTGGGTCAGAAACTGGCTGTCGGACAGACGCCAGAGGGTGGTGGTTAATGGAAGTCGCTCGAAGGAAGGAAAGGTGACTAGTGGAGTCCCTCAGGGTTCGGTGCTGGGGCCAATCCTGTTCAATATGTATGTAAGTGACATTGCTGAAGGGTTAGAAGGAAAAGTGTGCCTTTTTGCAGATGATACCAAGATTTGTAACAGAGTAGACACCGAAGAGGGAGTGGAAAATATGAAAAAGGATCTGCAAAAGTTAGAGGAATGGTCTAATGCCTGGCAACTAAAATTCAATGCAAAGAAATGCAGAGTAATGCATTTGGGGATTAATAATAGGAAGGAACCGTATATGCTGGGAGGAGAGAAGCTGATATGCACGGACGGGGAGAGGGACCTTGGGGTGATAGTGTCCGAAGATCTAAAGGCGAAAAAACAGTGTGACAAGGCAGTGGCTGCTGCCAGAAGGATTCTGGGCTGTATAAAGAGAGGCGTAGTCAGTAGAAGAAAGAAGGTGTTGATGCCCCTGTACAGGTCATTGGTGAGGCCCCACTTGGAGTATTGTGTTCAGTTTTGGAGACCGTATCTGGCGAAAGACGTAAGAAGACTTGAGGCGGTCCAGAGGAGGGCGACGAAAATGATAGGAGACTTGCACCAGAAGACATATGAGGAGAGACTGGAAGCCCTGAATATGTATACCCTAGAGGAAAGGAGAGACAGGGGAGATATGATTCAGACGTTCAAATACTTAAAGGGTATTAACGTAGAACAAAATCTTTTCCAGAGAAAGGAAAATGGTAAAACCAGAGGACATAATTTGAGGTTGAGGGGTGGTAGATTCAGGGGCAATGTTAGGAAATTCTACTTTACGGAGAGGGTGGTGGATGCCTGGAATGCGCTCCCGAGAGAGGTGGTGGAGAGTAAAACTGTGACTGAGTTCAAAGAAGCGTGGGATGAACACAGAAGATTTAGAATCAGAAAATAATATTAAAGATTGAACTAGGCCAGTTACTGGGCAGACTTGTACGGTCTGTGTCTGTGTATGGCCGTTTGGAGGAGGATGGGCAGGGGAGGGCTTCAATGGCTGGGAGGGTGTAGATGGGCTGGAGTAAGTCTTAACAGAGATTTCGGCAGTTGGAACCCAAGCACAGTACCGGGTAAAGCTTTGGATTCTCGCCCAGAAATAGCTAAGAAGAAAAAAAAAATAAAAAAATAAAAAAAAATTTTTTAAATTGAATCAGGTTGGGCAGACTGGATGGACCATTCGGGTCTTTATCTGCCGTCATCTACTATGTTACTATGTTACCGGAACTATCAGGGACAACCTCAGACCATGGGTCTAACAGCCAGGGAGTCGGTATATACTTTCATAGGGCATGGTCTTCAGCAAAGTGGCCTATTTTCTGGGTTAGCTCTGGCATCCTCAAGAACATTACATTTCTGGAGCTGTTTCCTATCATGGTCTCCCTACACCTATGGGGTAGATTTCTAACACATAGGTCCATATTTTCGGTCTGACAACTCTGCCGTAACCCGGCTCCAAAATGCCATTGCTGATGCTTTATCTCGCTTTAAGATGACAACATTCCGGCCTTTGGCCCCGGTAGCGGAACAACACCCAACGTCGATTCCAGACGAAGTATGGCTCTTTGTAATACAGGGATGGACTGCACACTGCCCTCTCGTCCTATTACACGTCGGGCATACGATGAACTAAGATAGCGGCCACACTCTCCAGGGAGCGCGAGCTGGCTTCCCTCCCTAACCGCCGCCTCCCTATTTCCCTCGATTACTTAGTTCTCATATGCTGCGATGCATACGATGTGACGCTGTTTCGATGCGCCTATTGCCTGGCTTTTCATGCCCTACGCGTTTGCGAACTGGTCCCGGCCTCCAAACGTCCGGGAGCGTTAGGAGGCATGTTACTAACCAATTGGGGAGAAGGAAGTCTGCTGCATTCCGAAAATACATCCGTCCCCCTTGCTCGCTAATCTACATTCTACTAACTCTTCTCCCATCTCCTCTTGCAAATAATACCACGATTAGTTTGGAATGGGGCTAGATCCCACTTAGCGGTAGAAATGGATGCGCGGCCTACCATCAGAGGACTTTACATAACCTACCATCATGGGACTTTACATAATACGGAAGGCCGGGCTTGACACCTCTCCGATATCGGGCTAGACATATTCCTCATTACCCTACAGGAAGGCATAGAGGCGCTACTGATACGTCCCGGGCCGCAGCCATGACACTTGGGGGGAACCCGCGCTAAGCGAGGTTTCGCTAGTCGCGGGTAGTGGAAGGTAAGCACAGCATATGTCTAAAAGCATACATATGGGCAGTGTTAAGAAATAGGGCACGTCACCTTGCTTGGACGGCAGGGAGGCCAGGCCATGAGCTTCACTGCAACCTAACGCTGATGAGAGGACACCTCCTTGAACGGGAAGGGTCCGGCGAGCCGGGGAAGCTTGTACGGCCCCCTACATCGTGCAGGGAGATAGGCATATGCTGTGCGGCTGTTGTTATGTTATGTTGTTATGTTATGCTGTTATGTTATGTTCATCAATGGCAGATATGTAATGTTATATTGCGCTTATGGCTGCGGCCTAATAAATTCCACTCTGAGTTGAAATTGTCTGAGTGTCGTTTTGTACCTGGTCATATCTGAATGGGTGAGCAACAAGTGCTGAGTGCACGATTTGAGAGTAGGGGATATGAAGAATGATGGGAATGAAGGTATGCTCTTATTTGGAAGGTGGGTTGGGTGGTCATAGAGGTCCATTCCTTTTTCAAGAAAGGTGAAGGACAAGAGTATAGACTCAGGGGCATAGTAGTGGGGGAGGCAGTCTTCCCCAGGCACCAAATTGGTGGGGGTGCCAGAACCCCTCCTTCTCTCTGCCCCTGCTTCTACCCACTCCTTCCTTTACCATACACATGCCCTCCTTCCCTTCCCCTGTACCTTTAGTTGTTAACTTTAAGGTGTTCCTCATGACCACGTTGTTTCTCCCACTGACATCAATTCCAGGTGCTGTACATAGGAAGGAAGTGACATCAGTGGGAGAGATGACGGGGTTGCGAGAAGCACATTGAAGTTCTTGTTGCTCGCAGCAGTAAACAACTAGAGGGATGGGGAAGGGATGGGGGGCATGAGTGCAGCAGGGGGGATTGGGGAAGGAGTGTGTGTGTGTGTGGGGGGGGGGGGGTGGAGATGAGGGGAAGGACGCTACTACCCAGGGTGCCTCTCACTCTTGCTTCACCACTGTATGGACCCAGAGACCACATGAATTTCCAAGGAAGGGGAGGTTGGTTGGCTCAGGGGTGAGCATAGAGGTCTGATACTATTTTAGAGCTGGAAGTAGAGTGAAAATGGATGAGAGGTTCCTTGCACTAATCAGCCCTTTAGATTGATAGACAGAAGGTGGCCATATTGCTATGCTGAAACTATCTTTGATGTACTTATGGTAATCCTTGTGCATTGTAATCGATGACACTTTACTGCCATAATTGGTTGTCAGCACCCAATTATTGCTAGTTAAGGGCTTTTTGAGTAAGTTGCATGTGCCCAAATTTTGGCACGCAACTTGGGGCGCCATATAAAGAATCCAGGGGATACTGTGAAACAAGTGCTTTGAGATAAAGTAGTTAAAAGAAAACTCTACGCTGGTTGAGAAACTATAATTATGCACTGCCTTTTTTATTTTAAAGAATAAAGATTACACTTGTACTTTGGATTTATTATATTATTCGACAATCATCTATAATTACATCAATGTCCTTTTACGAAGACCAGCACTATAAAAGCACCATATGAATGCAGCTCAGATTGAATGACTTTCAGAGTCACACTCCAGTACTTTATATTTAGCTGCAAAGAACATTTGAAAAGTGAAAGTATGTTGGGCAGAGAAATTAGATACTTAAAGGATAACTAAGGCCTCCCTTTTATCAAGCTGTGTTAGGTTTTTTTATCGTGGGTCACCGTGGTAAAAGCTCCGATGTTCATAAGACTTCTTCGAGCGTTGGAGCTTTTAACACAGCAGCCCACAATTTAAAAAAAAAAAACCTAATGCAGCTTGATAAAAGGGGGCCTAAATGTGTCCAAAAGGTATAGTCATAGCTAGAAGCCAAAAGCATATCCTATCCTGTGTACCTTTTTTCTTATTTCACTATTGTTTTCATAATTACACCTGAAATAGAGACAAGAGTCAAATTGACATACCCAAGAATTCTGCGATAATGTGTTTTATAGTGAAAAAAAGAAAAGCATCAATTCTTTCTGATTCATACCTGTTTTTTGAGGGGATTTTTTGCTCATCATTTATCCATGCACTGTTTAAAGCCTTACTATATTATCCATGGAATGTATTATGCTACCTTTCTATTGCAAACAGTGATCTAGAAAATGTTCCAATAGCTTATTCTATTAACTTATTTGGAGGCACAGATGCTTGATGTTTCGTGGTGGTTTAACGAACTCAGCCTTGGGATTTTTTCCCCTTATTATTATTCCATTTACTGCTGCACCTGTAAACCTTACTGCCTTCCATTTGTGTTTCTCTGAATTTTGACAGCTGTCTGAGCAGATAGTTCAGAAGCTAAGAATATAATATTAAATGGGTAACATAAATGGGAATCTAGATAGTGGTATTAAATATACAGTTTGTTGAGTATTCTATAGTGCATAGTAGAGTATACACGACTGAATTCTATATATGGTATCTAAAAAAAACATTGGGACTAAAAAAATCCTGCTGAGCGGTATTCTATACACTGCAGTTAAAGTAGGGTGAAATCCGCTATAATAAAACCCTTAGCGCACATGCGCAGTTCAAACTTGGTGGGTCCGTGATCCGTGGCACCGTGCCCACACAGTGCCTGCCTCGGCTGATTTCCTGCCCCGATCTCCAACGCCGATTCACTTCCTGCCTTCTAACTGCCGCTGCCGGGAAGCCATTTCTTCTCATCCCTGGTTTTTCAACAAGCAGCCGCGGCCATTTGCTAGGCCAGCCCACTTTGATAATGCGATCCGAGCTGGCCTAGCAAAAGCCACGAAGCTGGAAATGGGGATCAGGGAAGGGAGAAGGGGTGCTGCTGGACAGGGGGAGGTAAAAGGAAAGGAGAACGGCTACTGCAGGACAGGGGGAGCAAGGAAGGGGTGCAGATGGACAGGGGGAGGTAAAATGAAGGGAGAAGGGCTACTGCTGGACAGTGGGAGCAGGGAAGGGGTGCAGATGGACAGGGGGAGGTAAAATGAAGGGAGAAGGGCTACTGCTGGACAGTGGGAGCAGGGAAGGGGTGCTGCTAGACAGGGGGGAGGTAAAAGGAAGGGAGAGGGACAGAAATAAAGACAACTATAAAGAAAGAAAGGGGGCAGGGAGAGAGAAAGAAAGACAGACATATAGAAAGAAAGTCAACATGAAGGGCATTTCTTCCTCCCCCTGGAACCCGATCTGTGGAGTCCCACAAGGCTCACCTCTCTCTCCTATCCTTTTCAACATTTATATGTCCTCCCTCAAACTCCTCCATCTCTCCCCCCTTGAAACACTTTACACATACGCAGATGACATCTTTGTCCTCCTTGAGACTGACTGGAACCTCACCAACCTCTCTGCGAACATATCCTCATGTATATCGAACCTTCAATCCTGGGCCCACACTGTGCAGATGAAACTGAACGAATCCAAAACAAAACTACTCTGGCTCGGCCCAAAATTGGACCAACTGCCCATCTCCATCCCTCTGTCCTCTGTCCCCACTCTGCATCTTGAATACTCAAGTAAAATTCTGGGAGTCATCATTGACTCTACACTTTCCATCAATGATCACCTCAACTCCCTAATAAAAAAATGTTTCTTCAGCCTTCACATGCTGAGGAAAGTGAGAACCTGTTTCCATCAAAAACACTTTGCCGTCCTTGTCCAATCCACCATCCTTTCCAGACTGGACTATTGCAACTCTATCTACCTAAACCTAACAAAGAAAAACCTTCAAAGAATCCAGCGGATTCAGAATGCCGCTGCTAAGCTTATCTTCGCAAAAAGCAAATTCGACCATGTCTCACCGCTTTTGTCCAAGCTCCATTGGCTTCCGATAATCTCCAGAGTCCACTTCAAATGTGCCTCCCTTACTTTCAAGATCCTACACGGCATCCTCCCCCCCTTTATTCCTCTTTTTTGGAACTCCTCTCACCCCAATTCCACCAGATCCACCCGAAACATGAAACTTTCCTTTCCCTCTCTAAAAGGCGTCTCCCTTGTAGGAAAACTAAGTTCCTCCCTCCCTTTTAGAATCACTGAGCTCTGGAACAACCTTACCTCCCCTCTTAGGAATCTGAGCTCCCTCCAACTCTTCCGTAAACATCTGAAAACCTGGTTATTCTCAAAAATGTAACTCTTCCTCCCTCTCTGTTTACTCTAGTCCTCTAAATTTCCTCTTCTTCTTTCCCTCCATTGGAGTTCCTTTCCACCCTAATTCTTGTTAACCGTGTCGAGCTCTGCGAATGTTGAGATGATGCGGTATACAAACCTAAGGTTTAGTTTAGTTTAGTTTAGTTTGAGAGACACTGGCATATTGGATTTCTTATGACAACATGTTAGCTTATGGTCTAGTGATTTGTTCCCTGTTCTAGGACTTATTTCAGTAAACAAAGCACTTCCTCTATTCTGTCACTGCTAGGACAAGCATCTATTTTAAACCTTAAATAACAGCTTGCCAATGATGTTACAATATTCTTTTTTTTACTGCAACCCTAGGCTCATGAAGACACCTACATAGTAGGCAGCCTGCCTCGTGATGCTTTTTTATAAAAATGTGTGTCCCGATTGGCTGGTTAGACAGCGGTAGGATACCTACCGCTGCCTACAATTGGGACGCCATTTGTAGAATTTATTAAAAAATCTTTTTATTTTCCAAATATTAACAGTGCATTACAAAGAATTTAAACATAAACGTATCAGGAAAAGCACTTTAAATATACAAACATTTTGAAAACAATCATTTTCTCCCCCCCCTCCCTTTTGCCAATAAAAGTAGAAACACCTATATAATTTCAATAAATAATAATGCTTTCTCCCCTCCCTCCCTCCCACCCTGGATGCGTAAGGAAATCAACTAAAAAGAAAAGGTACATGACAGCTAATGTGATGCAATAAATGATGTCAATGGGCTCCAAACCATTTTAAATGCATTACCATATCCCAAAAATTCAGCATTAATTCTTTCATACTTGTAACTGGAACATTAGTTCATCCACCAGAAAGTATAATTAAGTCGATCATAACTCTTCCAATTGTGTGTTATTATTTGAATGCCTATTCACATCATTATTAAGAAAAGCCGGCTTATATAACTATCCAAAGATGGTTTAACATATAGTAGGGTACCACAAATTATGGCTTCATAAGTCAACAGAATTGATGACCCAAGTACAACATTGATTTGGCCCCATATCGACTTCCAAAAATTAAGTATCAATGGACAATAAACAACAGGTGATCCAAAGTTCCTATATCAATATGACAGTGCCAGCATCTACTAGATTTAGAACTGTCTAACTTTTGCAAACGCACTGGGGGGTCCAGAAAATCCTATGCAAAAGAAAAACCAAGTTTGTCTCATAGATGCTGACGCTGTACATTTCATCCTCCAAGTCCAAATTCGTGGCCGTTTGTAGAATTTGCCCCTAAGTGCCTAAATGAAACCAGACAAAGATAGGACTGTGTCTTATGTGACCCCTTTTGTCCAGTTAACTTACATGCTTATTTCACCTGTGGACTGCCCACAAAATTGCCGGGTATGGCTTTAGTGGTTAATCAGTGATGGGCTGACTAACTCCTTCTACACAGATACAGCTCTCTGCATAGTCTTCAGGTTTTTGTGCTGAAGCAGGGACTTCTCTAAATTACTGGCCACTGTAAGAGTTTCCTGTTCAGCCAACCCCTAATTCCTTAATCTTGATGTCACCAGTCAGACCCTAAATCAATTGAACAGTTCTATAATAACAAAGCAAACAACTTACAGTCAGGTGACAGTTCAATGTAGTTCAAGCCTGTACATTTCTTCTCACTCCACTAACACATCACGGCTATGCTAGGAGTGTCCACACTGTGGAGATGACTCCGTTCTCTAGACAGAAGTATTGAAGTAAGCTAAGCTGTATTTGATTGTCAGAACTGAAGGGGTGAAAAATCTGGTGAGAGAATACCACACCCAGGTTCTTACTCTGGCATGTGCTCAAGCAAATATGGCCACTGCTCTCCTCAGACTGAAGAAGGAGGCGGGCCCAAGTTCACTGGAAAGCAAAGCCCTCTGGGTAATTGAGTCCACAGAGCACCCAATAACTACTACACATTGAAACAAACATTAACTGAGTAAATGCCCACATAACATGGGGACATAAGTGGCACCAGTGGCTTAGTAAGGGCGGGGGGTCCACCACGTGCGCCGTCCAGGTGGGGGTGCTGGCATCCACCCTCCTCTCCTTCCCCGCCTCACCCCCTACCACGCATCCACCCCTTCCCCCGCACCGCTTTAACATTCCCGGCGCGAGCAGCAACCTCAACCTTCTGCTTGCGCCAGCGTCGGCTCTTCCTCTCGTGTCACTTTCTAGACCCCTACCTAGGAAGTGACTTCAGAGGAACAGCCAACGCTGGCATGAGCAGCAGGTTGGGGATGTTGCTTGCACCGGGAACGTTAAAGATTTGCGGGGAAGGGAAGGAGCGTGCACCCCTGACAGGAGGAGGCAGGAAAGAGGGCAGGGGAGGGACACCTCTCACCCTCACTAGGCCACTAGTAGCCACTGAAGATCAGTGGATAGCACTACACAAATGAGTTAGCCCAGTGGCCTAGCGAGGAAGGGTTGGTGCCTGGGGCGGTAGAGCCCGGCATTGCCGTGCAGTGCATCCCCCCACTCTTTCTCGCTGCTTGGGTCAAACTGCCAAAATTGTATGAAAGACTGGGACCGAACACAGCAGTGATGATTTAAATCGGTTTCATATCTCATGCAGCATCCCCGTTGCCTGGGCATTGCAAACAATCTGTAACTTTTAATCTCTTCACACTGATTAGCAGGATACAGGACAAGTGCACTTCCCTTCTCTCCCAAAGTGCATTACATCCCTCTCCCTGCTACACTAAAGAGAATTTTGTGCCCACCGACTTTGGGCTCCGGCCTACCCAGTTCATCAATCCTTTTTGACACCAGCGTTTGGAAAGTATCTGGATTAACCTTGGCCACAGAGAGAGGCAAAATCTTAAACTGCACTACATCGACTCTGGCAGTACCAAGTTTCTTCCTCAGCACAGCAAGTTTTTAAAGGCTATGAACTCCACCTACAGATCTCCTTCTAGTAATTACTAGCACTCTTCTAGTTGCTGTCATTACCATGGTAACAGAGGTTTCTCTGTTCTCCTGCTGTTACACCCCCTTCCACTTTTCTTGTAGTTTTCAGGGACTGTGTCACTGTGCCTTTAACACTTATTCCTTTCAATAGAAGAAAAATTATATATATATGCTGAAAATAACCTGGAGATAAGCGTGAGAATTATCAGTAGAGCATGACCATGATTTAAGTCATGCTCATATAATATAAGCAACTAGTTTTCAAATTATTGTTGACAAAGAGCCGTATTTACTAAGCTAAAGAAAACATAGTAACATTTACCCCCTTTTATTAAACTGCGCCAGCAGTTTTTAGCTTGGGGAGTCACGCTGAATGACCTGCGCTGCTCCCGACGCTCATAGAATTCCTGTGAGCGTCGGGAGCAGCGCGAGGCATTCAGCGTGGCTCACTGCGCTAAAAACTGCTAGTGGAGTTTAATAACGGCAGGCCATAATAAATGACGGCAGATACAGACCCGAAAGATCCATCCAGTCTGCCCAACCATACATGCTCCATAAATTAATAATTTAATTTAAATGATCCTTTTTCTTAGATATTTCTGGGCCAGAAACCCAAAGCCCTGCCCGGTATTGTGCTTAGGTTCTATCTACTGGAGTCTCCGTCAACGCTCACTCCAGCCCGGTGTCAGGTCAAAAGCGCGCCGGGACAAAGGCGCGCCCAGCCAATTGAGCGCAGTGCGGAGGCGCGCGCCGCTCAAAATTACTGTTTTTAGGGCTCCGACGGGGGGCGTGGCCACTTTACTTAATAGACATCGTGTCGCATTGTGGGGGCATTGTGGGGGGTTTGGGGGGGTTGTAACCCCCCACATTTTACTGAAAACTTCACTTTTTCCCTGTTTTTAGGGAAAAAGTTCAGTTTACAGTAAAATGTGGAGGGTTACAACCCCCCAAACCCCCCATAATGCCGG
This sequence comes from Geotrypetes seraphini, assembly GCF_902459505.1. Lineage (NCBI taxonomy): Eukaryota > Metazoa > Chordata > Amphibia > Gymnophiona > Dermophiidae > Geotrypetes > Geotrypetes seraphini. Next base: position 42,081,115 of record NC_047092.1, on the reverse strand, counting down.
CGCGATGTCTATTAAGTAAAGTGGGGGGGGCTTCCCCAACAAAACTCCCCGTCGGAGCCCCTAAAAACAGTAAATTTGAGCGGCGCGCGCCTCCGTGCTGCGCTCAATTGTCCGGGTGCGCCTTTGTCTTTCGCGCCGTTGTCTATGAACCCTCCAGCCCATCTTAATATCCCAGCCATCGAAGCCCTCCCCTGCCCGTCTTCAACTGAATGTCCATATACGGGACACAGACTGTGCAAGTCTGCCCAGTACTGGCCTTAGTTCCTTTAATATATAGTATACTCATTATTTTCTGATTAGAGATCCTCTGTGTTCATCCCACGCTTGTTTGAACTCTGTCACCGTTTTCTTCTCCACCACCTCCCTCGGGAGCGCATTCCATGCATCAAGCACTCTCTCCGTAAAGAAGAATTTTCTAACATTACTCTTGAGTCTACCACCCTCAATCTCAAATTATGCCCTCTGGTTTTACCATTTTCCGGGAAGGGGTAAAACGCGGACCTCACGGACCTGACGGACCTCGCGGATCTAAACCTGTACGGCCTTAAAAATCTGAGGTCCGTGTCGGTCCGTGTCTGTGCCGCTTGTAGTTTCTGTCGCTGACAGACCTTGATTGAGATTTGAGCAGCTGACGGATCCGTCTCAGCATAGGGAGGGAAAAGTGTTAGGATCCGTCAGCGCTAAAAATCTCTTCGAGGTCTGTCAGAGCCAGAGACTAGTACTGGAGTTCGGAGACTTCTTTTCCATAACGCACGTCCAAAACCTATGTCCCCGCTCTCTTGGCTTCTGCTCTGCCGCTCCAGTACTAGTCTCTGGCTCTGACAGACCTCGAAGAGATTTTTAGCGCTGACGGATCCTAACACTTTTCCCTCCCTATGCTGAGACGGATCCGTCAGCTGCTCAAATCTCAATCAAGGTCTGTCAGCGACAGAAACTACAAGCGGCACAGACACGGACCGACACGGACCTCAGATTTTTAAGGCCGTACGGGTTTAGATCCGCGAGGTCCGTCAGGTCCGTGAGGTCCGCGTTTTACCCCTTCCCCCATTTTCCTTTCTCTCAAAAGCAAATTATAAAATGCATTAAGTTAGTCCAATATAAAAGGCATTGCCTTATTTCCTTTATGCTTTTGTTTTATTTCTATATGCTGCCTTCTGATCTAGAGAAAGCCGTATCTTTCTGGGAGTTTTCTGCCTACAGTAGATTTTTAAAAGGTCTGCTTTTTCTACTGTAAGATGATTTTTTTTGTGTGTGTGATTTTGCAACAAAACTTGGCAAGAAACGGCGTGGCAATTATTCTGAGACAAATACGAGTGCAGTAACCGGGAAAGTAAGACTATTTTCTAATGCTTTAATTACATTTATCTTAAGATTACATTTAATTTAATACTCAATTATAGCATCATATAAGTTATTTTGCAACACTGCGAGATCAGTACATAGCATACATTTGATAGATTTGTCTACACTTTAGCACAGATTTAATTAAGACATATTTACAGAAGAATTCATTTAGTGGCATCATTGCCATAATTCTAATTCTATTAAAGCAGAGTATTTCATGTTGATTTATCAGCAAATGAAATTGCAATTAAGCATGACTATATAAATTATATATGTTGGAGGACGGCAAGCATCTTTTTTTTCTGAAATTAAAGATTCTATTAATACACTAAAAAGTGCTATTATTACAAAAATGCAATCCTCTTTTCTTATCTTCACGTTGGGACCTATTTATTATGTTGCATTTAACATGTTATTATAGACTATCTCAAAGGGTAGGTAAGCCTTAGCCACCCCTTTAGTGCCCTTATGTGCGTATAGATTTTACCACGATCCTCAGCGGCACCACTTGGAGCTCAAAACAATCTCATTGCTCCAAGCTTTACGTGTCAATTCATCGGATCACTATTTTTACACTTTTTCTTTTCAATTTTCTTTAACTTAACTTTTGTGTATTTTATATTAATAAAATTATTTAAGACTTAAATGCTAAACTTTAAATTTTAAGCATATCACTTAGCTTAGTCATGTGGTCTCTGGCAGGGGATTATAACATCGACATGTTTCGCTATAGAGCTTTATCAAGGATAACCCCTCACTTATTATATAATATATATAAGTGATATAATAAGTGAGGAGTTATCCTTGATAAAGCTCTATAGCGAAACATGTCGATGTTATAATCCCCTGCCAGAGACCACATGACTAAGCTAAGTGATATGCTTAAAATTTAAAGTTTAGCATTTAATTCTTAAATAATTTTATTAATATAAAATACACAAAAGTTAAGTTAAAGAAAATTGAAAAGAAAAAGTGTAAAAATAGTGATCCGATGAATTGACACGTAAAGCTTGGAGCAATGAGATTGTTTTGAGCTCCAAGTGGTGCCGCTGAGGATTGTGGTAAAATCTATACGCACATAAGGGCACTAAAGGGGTGGCTAAGGCTTAACTACCCTTTGAGATAGTCTATATTGACTGAATATCCTTGGTGAAGTGTATGTTGTGTGCTAGTACAGAATTGCATTAACATGTTATGACATTTAGCACTAGATTCAGTAAATGGTGTCCAGTTTTAGGTGCTGGAAAAATACCTGGGTAGTGCTATTCTATAAATGACACTCTGGGTTGGGTGCTCTTTATAGAATGAAATAGTGTGCGGTGTCGGGACTGGAGCCCAACTTTGGATGTGAGGATATGCAAATTAGGCACAAATCCCCTGAATTCTGTAAGACTGAGTGCGTCTTTGCAGAGGCGCCCCTCCCCTCGTCTCCACCCCTGCTTCTGCCTGCTGTGCGCCCCCCGCACCTTCCCCGCTCCCGTCTTCCGTGCGTGGCCTCCCTTCCCTTCCCCCGTACCTCTAGTTCAAGTTGTGGCGATCAACAACGTGCTCCTTGTGCCCCCGCCGGATCTCCCTCTGACGTAACTTCCTACACGCAGCACCCAGAAGTGACGTCAGCAGGAGATCCGACGGGGTTGCAAAGAGCACGTTGTTGACCGCTGCGAGCAACAGCTTCAACTAGAGGAAGGGGAGTGCGCGAGTGGAGGGGAGGAATGGGAAGAGGTAGGGGTAGGGTTGCTAACGCCCTCACCAATATGTTGCTCGGGGTGCCTCCCCTCTCGCATCCCCCTTACTATGCTACTGCATCTTTTATAAACGCTCTGACCTGCCCATGCCCCTTGCATGGTCTCACCCTCTTTGCAGTTGCAAACTAAAAGATCTATGCATGAATCTTTATAGAATAGCACACAGAAACATGCATGTCTAAATCTAAATTGTTGTCAAGTAGTGCAGATAATTGATAACACCTAGTTATTGGTGCCAATTGAATTTTGAGCACCACTTATAGAATCTGGTGATTGATATGAGCACTACGCTAACAATTATCATGATACAGGGTAATTCTATAAGGAGGGCGCTAACATTTAGGCATTAAGAATGCAAATAATAACCACAATTCCACCATATATACCAAAACTTTCGTAAACACCTACCTATTTGGAAAATACCTAACTCCCCTCGAGAAACAACAGGCTACGACCACTAGAAACTAAACAATCGATAAATGACCAAGCTCCCTAAAAACTGGGAAAGTGACACCCATACCAAAACCTGTAACATGTTCATACCAGAACCCATAATATCAAGACAACAACTCTAGATATAGACAAGCTTCTCTCCAAACCCTATGCCATAATCATATGCCTACATGAACACAAACCAAGTTATCTGTGTCATGAACCCTAATGAAATAATGGAATCCCTGGATATGGCCAGGCTCTTCTAAATTATAAATTGCATTGAACTCCTTCTGGGGCATATTAGTGATCTATGACTACTAATGTAAAGTAATAGGCACACAAATGCCAATCTTCTGGTTATGTGCCATTCTATAACATGGATCCTACATATGAAGGTGCACATTTTCAAGATGGGCATATGCATGCTTAACTCATAAATCATCCCTTTCTAAATATATTTCTAAGGTGCTCTTCAAATACCTTGTCCCACTTTAATGAATACTTTAAATGGTTCTCTAAACATCTCAACAGACCTCAGAACCACCACTCCTCTGTCCCACAAAAGTATCTCAATGGAGAGATTCAAGTGGTGAACTCCTCACCGGTCTGTTCAATTTAAATAATGTGCAATTCTTATTATATTTTTTTGAAAAAGATTTTTAGTATTCACTTATCTCAGTAATGGTGAACTTTCAGTTCTCTATATAGGCTAACGGTGAGTCCCGATCTTACAAACACAGAAGGATAGAGGTGGATAGCTGCGGTGGTTGGCAGATCCCTGATGAAACTCTCGTGAAACATGTCGGGTCTCACCGCTAGCCTATATAGAGAACTGAAAGTTCACCATTACTGAGATAAGTGAATACTAAAAATCTTTAAAAAAAAAATATAATAAGAATTGCACATTATTTAAATTGAACAGACCGGTGAGGAGTTCACCACTTGAATCTCCCCGTTGGGATACTTTTGTGGGACGGAGGAGTGGTGGTTCTGAGGTCTGTTGAGATGTTTAGAGAACCATTTAAAGTACTCATTAAAGTGGGACAAGGTATTTGAAGAGCACTTTAGAAATACAATTAGAAAGAGCACATTGACTTTCTAAGGCAATAATCGGCCATACATTTGCTAACTCATAAATCATTGCATCTTGGGACCCCATCCTTCCTCTCCTCCTTGACAATTCCTTATGCTCCTTCTCATGCCCAAGTTCCCTCAACACTCATTGCTTGGTTCTTCCACATGGTTGAATTCCGCATGGAATTCTGCCTTTTACTATCTTGTTACATTTCTCTGGATAATACTATCATCTCCCATTAAAGCCCAACTGGCATTTACTAAATTTAAGTCTTCATTAAAAGCCCATATTTTTTCACCTGGCATTCAGTACTATTTGACGTACTTATGGCTGACCTGATGACAAATCTTCAATTGGTTTTTTTTTTGTCATGTTCTTGAATGAATAACTGTCTTCTTTTCTATCAAAATTGTTTTACGTTTATACATATTTTGATTTTTGATAAGTAATTGCAGTATATCCGTGATCCCTGCTTTGCCACCGCAACTGGTTTTCACTTGAGGTTGAGCCGTGCAATGCCTGATGTTGAGGCTGGTCCCGCGAGACTTGAAACTGCGGGAATAGCATCAACTTATGCCATGGTACAATTCGAGCATACAGTTAGGCCAGTTGTGGCGGGGAAGCAGGGGTTCAGTCAGAGGACTTCACGGAGCTTCTGGGGGGGCCATACAAATGAAGGTGGCGGTCTGGGTTATGTCCCCCAGGGCCATGGGTTGGACAAGCCAGCCTTAACTAGATAGGTGGAACCAGACAGAGATAGAACTGTTTTTTATATGGTCCAGTTTTTCTGGTTATCTTATCTGCTTAAGTGTTGAATATTAGCACTTAACAACATAAGTGCTGACTTTAACCTGAATCCCTCCCCAGACCATCCACAGCATAACAGGTTTTGGCTTAGACAGTTAGGGGAGAATGTGGTAAAGTGGTTAAAGCTACAGCCTCAGTACCCTGAGGTTGTGGGCTCAAACCATGCTGCTCTTTGTGACCCTGTGCAAGTCACATAAACCCCCCATTGCCCCAGGTACATTAGATAGATTGTGAGCTTGCAGGGACAGACAGGAACAAATGCTTGAGTACATGAATAAATTCATGTAAACTGTTCTGAGCTCCCCTAGGAGAACAGTATAGAAAATTGAATAAATAGTGTGAAGAGTTTCAGCTTCTGATAACCAGAGCTGGTATTGTGACATCATAATGCCTCATTCCACCAATGCTTAAGAGCCAACCTCATCAGTGATGTCACAATGTCTTGATTGTTCTTAATTGGCTCACTTTTACTACATTTTGATATCTAGAGTGGCACAATGGTTAAAGTTACAGCCTCAGCACCCTGAGATTGTGGGTTCAAATGCGCCTTGTGACCCTGGGAAAGTCACCTAATACCCCCATTGCCCCAGGTACATTAGATAGATTGTGAGCCCACCATAACAAACAGGGAAAAATTGCTTGAGTACCTGAATAAATTCATGTAAACTGTTCTGACCTCTCCTGGGAGAATGGTATAGAAAACGGAATAAATAAACTGAGTGACATTATCTGGTTAAGGGTTGCTGGATATTGCCAGTTAGCCCTGCACAAGTGATGTAACCAGCAGAAGCCTCGCTTTCCCCGATAAACCTCTTTGGATATCAACCCTTTAGTGCCCCATGTTAAAAGGGCACTCGTTTTTGAAAAGTGGATGACACTATTACCTTTGCCTCAACATAGATCCCATGGCTGTTGTGTAAAGATCGGTGATGACGGTTGCCTGACTGAATCATCTAAAGCTCCAGAGGATAACATTGATGAATGAGAGAAATGAAATCAAGTCCTTCCTGACTTTTGTTTTATAATGCATATCATATCTATTTCTTTTTATCTATTTTTATTTTTGTTTTCATTTAAAATTTTCTTAGAATTCTACTGCTTAACTGTTTTTCATTCCATTCTATACATATGACATCCTATACCTCTTCTTTTCTCCTCACTACAAATGCTTATTTTTTCCTATATTTCTATATTTGATTAATTCTTAAAACTATTTTTATATAATTAGTTTCTTTCTAATACTTTATTAATTTGGTATGTATGTTCTATCTTTAATAGTTTGATATTGAAAGTTTTATGTATTCTTGTTAGGATGCTTTATATCTCATTTTCGCTATCTTTATTTTCCTATCTACTACTTACTAATTAAATTATCCTTGGTACTTTAGTTAGATTGTGAGCCTTCGGGACAGACAGGGAATTTCAAAGTACCCATTCTTTTATCTATTTATTTATCTTATTTTATTATATCTTTTATCGTATATTTAATGTATATTTCTTTGTAAACCGCTTAGAACTTAACGGATTTAGCGGTATATAAGAAATAAATAACATAACATAACATAGAGCTCCATCTGCACATTGCCCAGTGTAATTACACAGTTCATAGCTTCTCGCTAAGGTGCTGGAACCTAGTTACATTTAAACCCTCCCTTAATACAAATGACTAAATAGATCTATCAATCATTTTTTTTCCATTATTAGCAAGCAGGCTTCTTCCTCTAAGAGGGGACAACTATGTGTGACCAAAAGAGAATTTCATAATCTCCTGCCGGTGGACATTGCATTTTCACTTGTTAAGGCAGACTCATTGTATATCGAAATTGCCTAGCACTCCTGAAATCAGACAGCACTTAGAAAATCAAGTGTAGTAGATTCTTCACCAAAAGCACATAATGCATACAATATACGAGTGTTGTAGAGATTTTTTTCAATACAGAAAAAAAAAAAAAAAAAGCTGAACAGGAAACAGATTAGAAGTTGTCCTTTTAAACTGAAAGAAAGTGCCTAATACAGTATAATCATCTGTCAACATATGTATGGATCAATAACTTAAATCGTGGCTGCTTTTATCAGACGAAAACTTCTAAGCCTTTGTTGTATATATGTGTTGTTGTCACTGTGAGGTTTATGCAAGCACTTGCAGCAAATCTAGGTGACATATTTTGAATGCTATTGTAGTTTCATTATATAAAATATAATTTAAGTTGGCTGGCATTTGTGTGGAAATGCCATTCTATTCGGTCTGGAACATAAAGCAGAAATGTATTCAACTAGAGACATTTCTAAAGAATCCTTGAAGCAGTAGAATTGGAACATTTTAGAATGATAAATGTAACAGCCCAGAGGATACGACGAACAGATGAAGTCAGCAATAATGAAACAACCTGGGTTGGAAATGCCACAGAAAAAAAGCCAGTTAAACTAGGCCTACGTAGGAAAACATGGTCTGAAAAATGGGTGATGAAAAAGGAGTTGGACAGATGATAGATTCTGACTAGGGAAAAGATCAAGAGGCAGGCCAGGGAAGACACGGATGGATGGTGTTGCTGATCCTGCGAAGGTAGAAAATATCAATCCAGGTAAATCATAAGCATTACCTTGTCCTGTATACCTGAGAGACATGGAAGAGACATTTCAAAAGGTTGTGGTGTTAGAGGATGAGACACCAATGAGTGTTGCAAACCTGTTTAGACTGAAGATTTTATCATAGAAACATAATGGCAGATAAAGGCCAAATGGCCCATCTAGTCTGCCCATCCACAGTAACCATTATCTCTTTCTCTCTCCGAGAGATCCCACATGCCTATCCCAGGCCCTCTTGAATTCAGACACGGTCTCTGTCTCCACTACCTCTTCCGGGAGACTGTTCCATGCATCTACCAACCTTTCTGTAAAAAAAAAGTATTTCCTTAGATTACTCCTTTCCTTATTGATTCACACTGGTTGCCTATCAACCAACGTATAATTTACAAAATTTCCCTATTAGTATTTAAAACATTAACTACGCATGAACCACAATTCATAGATAGGTTACTTATTCCCTACAATGCAACACGATCCCTCCGCTCTTCATCGCAAGGACAATTAATGATTCCATCCTTGAAGATAATTGGCACCAGACGATTAGACATATTTTCTGTAATGGCCCCCCAAACTTGGAATAATTTACCACTATATATAAGAGAAGTTAAAGATCTTAATAAATTCAAAACCATTTTAAAAACTTTTTTATTTAAAGACGCTTTTAACATTTAAAAACGCATTATATTTAATTTTCTATTTTTAAAATTACTTTTTATCCTATTTCCACATTCCCTTTCCGCATGTTTTTTCCTGCCCCCTCTTCTTCTTCTTTAGATTATGAAAAAGATTAAATATTGTAACTATTCCCTCCCGTTTTCTTTCCTCCCTTATGTATCATGTCAGTCTGTTTTGTTTGTTTGTATTAGAACCCAACTTATTGTAGTACTTCTAAAATTCTATTTATTTTAAATAAATTGTTCATCGCTTAGTTTGTAATAAGCGATCAATCAAATGTTAATAAACTTGGATTACTCCGGAGCCTATCACCTCTTAACTTAATCCCTATTCCCTCTCATTGCAGTTTCCTTTCAATTGAAAGAGACTCGACTCATGCGCATTTACATTACATTACATTTAAACGTCTCTATCATATCTCCCCTCTCCCGCCTTTCCTCCAAAGTATAGAGATTGAGATCTTTAAGTCGGTCACGTACCACACACCATTTTAGTAGCCTTCCTCTGGACCGACTCCATCCTTTTTATATCTTTTTGAAGGTGCGACCTCCAGAATTGTACACAATATTCTAAATGAGGTCTCACCACAATCTTATACAGGGGCATCAATACCTCCTTTTTCTTACTGGGAAGGAGATGGTATGATATATAGTGGAACCTCGGTTTATGAGCATAATTCATTCTAGAAGCATGCTCATAAACCAAATTGCTCGTATATCAAAGCAAGTTTCCCCATAGGAAGTAAGGGAAAACTTGCTTGATTCGTTCCTACCCACCCCTACACCCCCCGAGGCCACCGGCGCTGCTTCACCCCCCCGAGAACCGGCATCGCTCCCCCCCCCCCACTCGCGAATGCCCCCTCCCCCATGGGAACCGGCATCCCCCGCCAGTCCAAACAGAAGCCTTATGTCATCTGGCACCAGCATGCAGCCCTAGGACATGCCAGTGCCAGTGAAGAAGATCCATCCTGTTGCCTGGGCCTTGAGCATCTGCGCATTCTCAAGGCCCTCTGGCTCTCGCTGTCTCTGAGATTCTCCGAGATCTCCGAGAATCTCGGATAGCGCGAGAATCAGAAGGCCTTGAGCATGCGCAGATGCTCAAGGCCCAGGCAGCAGGAAGGGTCTTCATTCACCAGCACGTCCTGTGGGATGCATGCCGGTGCCAGATGGGGTAAGGGTTCTGTTTGGGTGGGCAGAGGATGCTGGTTCGCGCGGGGGAGGGGGGCATTCTTGAGTGGGAGGGGAGAGCGATGATGGTTCTTGGGGGAGCGTTTACGGATGGGCAGGTGGGAGATAGTGATGCTCGCAAATCGAATCAACGCTCGGTTTGTGAGTCACAATTTGTGAGAATGTTTTGCTAGTCTTTCAAAACACTTGCAAACCGCGTTACTCGCCAACCGAGGTTTGACTGTACTGCCTTTCTGTGGTTACAACCAAAATGGTTTATACAGTATATAATATACAGGTACTTATTTTGTACTTGGAGCAATGGAGGGTTAGGTGACTTACCCTGTGTCTCACTGGGAATTGAACCTGGTTCCTCAAGTTCTGAAACCACTGCACTAACTATTAGAGCAGTGGCTCTCAAACATTTTTAGCTCCGGCACACTAAACAGAGCAAATGTTTTTTTGCGGCCCAATAAATAGAGCAAATGCTTTTCATGGCACATTATAATTGAAATGATAGAACTGCAAAACCAACAAAAAATTAAATTTAAGTGTTATTTATTTAAAGTTATTTCAGTTATGTATGGGTAATTGTACAACGGTGAAACTAAAGTAGATAGAATAGAATTGCTAATCAATGCGATAGAACTGCTTGTTTTTGAGTGCAAATTAACTCAAAACCCAGCTCTATAGTCGACAAGCAAACACACATTTCATCATCTATCATTTGAGGTTGTTCTCTCTTTTTTAAAAAAAATTTAATTTCTGTCAGAGCTGAAAATCCAAGTTCGCAAAGATAAGAAAATCCAAACTGTAACAAAGCCTTGATTGCTTTGTTGCTCAAGTTAGGATAAAAAAATAAAACTCAAATTACTTGCTGTTAGTTTTCAAATACCAATCACATCAAAGAACGATGCTTGTCTGGGCGGTTGTATCCTTACGCTCATGACATTGACAGACTTACGTACGCAAAGCACATGTCATCTATTCTAGTGTATACTTATGAAGGGAATTTTTAAAAATGAAGTAAGATTCTGGAATCTCTCATGGCACACCACTGTGCCTTGGCACATATTTTGAGAGACCCTGCATTAAACTATTGCTCCATGTGATGAAGTAAAGCTCTATATTGCATAACAGAGACACTGGACCTGTTTATTGTGCATGCCATTAATTAAAGCAGATGGCTAGACAAGTACATTGAGAATGAAGCTTTATTTTAATCTTCTAACAAACAGTTTTGACATACGCTCATATTCAAACATATATATCTTAAAGTATGTATGACCAATTTGTAAGGAAGTATAATGAGGATATGATTTGTTATGATAACATAACAGATATAATGATATCATAACAGATATCATAATGTTATGATATCATAATGATATCATAACAGATTTGTTATGATAATTAGCAAATCTGTAATTTTAACAAGGCGGTGCTGTAAAGTTCTCAGTCCAGCCGAGAATGACGTGGATAAGGTTCAATCTATGAGCTGAAACAATATCAAAACACAGTGGCAAAATAAAGCTCAGAATTTAGAAAGCTGGACTGAGAACTTTTCAGCACCCCCCTCTCGTATATACTCCACTCAGCTTGTCTGCTTTATTCTGTGCTTGTCATTCCTGTCACAAATGTACATATCTAATTCCACCCCAAAATGGGGCTTTACTTTCTTTACTGTTGTGGATTATTGCTAAATCCCTCTTTCACAAAACTGCGATAGCATATTTTAGCTGGCGCGTTGAATACTCCACGCTGCTCCCAACCTGGCCTGCACAAAAAAATGCTATTGTGGTTTTGGAAAAAAAAAAAAAGGAGGGGGGGGAGGAGTGAGCTAAACAAAAAGGTATCCAGTAGTAGTATCATGCTATTATGATGTAAGAACATCAATTACAGCAATGTTCTGTAACATCATAGAACCCCCTAATTAACTGGAAAATAAATACCTAAATCTATAACTTACATACACCTAAGCACAGACGCCTTAATTATAAGTGCATTAATGATAACACAAGAATTAATGAATGTTAATTGCTTACATCATTTAAGGTAGTTTAACAGCACTTTGAACATGTGCTCCCTAGCTTGCATTAATGTTAATGCAAGCTCTATGCTAAGAAGGTAATGAGATGTAAAATCAAATTACCGGTAAGTAGTTTATTACGTATTAGTACAGCAAAGAACACATATATGTTGAGCTCCGTTTTGTACAGAACACAGAGACTGGAATTGAGATATTTAAACTGGGACATGCTCAATTTTCCTAATATTTTCAAAAAGATTCTGCTGTTGCAAAACCTTTATTAAAAAAAAAAACAACAACTATTGAAGTACTTGTGAGGTTGCATTTTTAACTTTGTTTCTTCTTGGAGGTGGGTATGGAGTAGATGAGATTAAGGAGAATGATTCCCTTGATCCATCAAAACAAGCACTGTTAAAAAAAAAAAAAAATAGAGAGAGACTATGCACGACTTTGGGCTCCTTTTATCAAGCAGTGGTAGAACACTCTACCGCGGGGATAGCGAGGTAAATGCTCCAAAGCTCATAGGAATTGAATGAGCATCAGAACATTTACCTCACCGGCCCGCGATAAAATGCTCTACCGCTTCTTGATAAATGGAGCCCTTTGAGGGGTCCTTTTACTAAGGCGCCCTAGCTGTTTTAGTGTGTTTTAGTATGTATATAATAACTCATGTAGATGCATTTTTAAAAAAAAATGGGCAAAAGATTAAAATTCTATAAATGGTGTCAAAATAGTGCAGAAAATAAATAAGTGTAGGATTGTGTGATGTAGTGGTTAGAGCTACAGCCTCAGCACCCTGCTCTCACACTGCTCCTTGTGACCCTGGGCAAGTCACTTAATCCCCCCATTGCCCCAGGTATGTTAGATAGAGTGTGAGCCCACTGGGACAGACAGGGAAAAATGCTTGAGTACCTGAATGTAAACCACTTAGATTATAAGTGGTATATATATAGTAAGCATAAATAAATAAAGTAAATGAACACTAAGGGCCTCTTCTATTAAACTGGGCTAGCAGTTTGTAGCGTGGTGAGCCGCACTGAATTGTAGGGATGTCACACAGGAAACACACACACGCAGTCTTAGAGTCAGGATGGAAGCGCTGACAGGGGCAAGTCCCTTTTTATTATGCTTCTAAGCTAATGACATCATGGTAACTCCCTTGTTTACACATCTCATGATTGGTGGGTACAAAGGTACATGCTTTTACATTGGTGGATACAAAGGTACATGCTTTTACCTCGTGATCACCCTCCCTTTACCTCGTGCTTTTACCTCGTGATCATCCTCCAACTCAGCACTTAGACGGGGGCCTGATTAATACGTGGACAGAACCTGAGTCTTTGCACATCCTCAAGGCCTGTCAGCTGATGTCCTTTCCTAATAAGGACTGCTCAATTAAGATAAGAGTTAATATGTGACAGGGGTCTTGTGTCAAGAAGGGAGGGGGGAATGAGGAATGATTCAGTATTCATACACAAGGGCGAAAGGTCAGTGTGCTGAGCTTGCCTTGTATTAGAACATTACTACACTGAAGGCCCGCGCTGCTCCTGATACTCATAGAGTTCCCTTTACCGAACTCACAGGTCCCCTTTACCAAACTGCTGTTCTATAATTGCTAAACTTTCCTGGTTACCAACTTCTTCAAATCCAAATAGTCCCATAACTGTTCAGGTGAAGAAAACCCAATGTATTTCACTCCCAGATATTTTACCATGCATTTACTTGGATAAGCCGAAAGAAACGTTGCACCCAAAGGTACTGTTTCAGGTCTCATAGCCAGGAACAATTTCCTCCGCTCCTGTGTTTGTCTAGTGACATCAGGGAAAATCCAAACTTTTTTCCCCCCATGAAACAGAGTTTGAGAGCTACAGAAATATCATCTTAATATTGCATTGACATCTTGTTCAAAAGTTTAACATTTTTTTTTTTCATTTTTTAAAACGGTGATGTCAACTTAAGGAGCCTAATTTTCCCGTGGAAGATTTTTTGAAGCAGTTGCTCTCTTTCTAAAGATATTCCCCTGACGCAGCCACTTGGTGAAACAGGGCCTGTCGGGAATACTGAGTTCATTCTTTGAAAAGTGTGTCTGGTTCCGTATTGGAGCAACAGATATTTATTTCCACTGCTTGTGGGAGATGAATGGAAGATAAGTGCAAGTTTTTACAGTTTTTTGCTGTTTTTTTGCAGTTTAACTTGTGTATTTTAAACTGTATCTTTATGAATCTTTTCCATGGAGTTTTTTCAGCTGGGATGTTTTTTGTATGGCAGTTTATAACTGAAGATATAGTTTCTTGGTTGTTTCCTTGAAACACTGAGGTCTTTTTCTCCATGTTAGTTACTTGCCTTTCAGCCTGTTTCCTTCCACTATTAGCAGCTTTATTCTGAATATTTGTTGGTTATTTTTTTGCCTAATTTAAGGCACCATTTATAGAATATGGGCTCTAGTGCTGGGACCAATACCTACAAATTAAGTGCAGGGATTTACACCAACTGAAACCTGGTGTAAATCCTCACATCTAAACTAGGTATGGATTGGGAGTATTCTACAGTATAACAATGCATGCAAATTCTTGGAATGCCCAAGACCCGCCCAAGGTCAGGCCTCTTTTTCAGATCCACATACTAGAATTTATACACGCATATTTATAGAATATGCTTAGCAAGATGCATGCATAAAGTCTAATTGTTACCAATTAACACCAATTATTGGCGCAAATTCTCTTGCTATTCATTTAAATTGTACATGGATATTGGACACATGCCTAAATTTCCTAATGCTGTTTTGAGCATTGTATATAGAATCCAGGGGGAAAAGTACAAAATATAATGCAGACCAAATAATTAAAAAACTTAACTATAAACTGAAGAAGTGGTGTTAAGTTTTTGTGTTAACACCAGCATCATCATGTACACTTTAACATACGAACATTACATTACATTTAGAAACATAGAAACATAGAAAGATGATGGCAGATAAGGGCTACAGCCCATCAAGTCTGCCCACACCATTTACCCACCCTCTTAAGTCTACTGACCCCCTAAAGTATAATTGTAATTATACTGTCACTCTACTGACCTGCTCATTCCATACCCTAGTGACCCTATCCCTTGGCATGACCCTCGTAGGGATCCCACATAGGTATCCCATTTGTTCTTGAAGTCTGGGATGCTGCGTGCCTCGACCACCTGCACTGGAAGCTTGTTCCAGTGCTCAATCACTCTCTCCGTGAAGAAGTACTTTCTGGCGTCTCCACGAAACTTCCCTCCCCTGAGTTTGAGCGGATGTCCTCTTGTGGTCGAGGGTCCCTTGAGAAGAAAGATATCATCTTCCACCTCGACCCGTCCTGTGATGTACTTAAATGTCTCAATCATATCTCCCCTCTCCCTACGCTCTTCGAGAGTGTAGAGCTGCAATTTGCTCAGTCTTTCTTCGTACGGGAGACCCTTTAGCCCCGAGACCATCCTGGTGGCCATCCGCTGAACCGATTCAATTCTGAGCACATCCTTACGGTAATGTGGCCTCCAGAATTGCACACAGTATTCCAGATGAGGTCTCACCATGGCTCTGTACAATGGCATCATGACTTCAGGCTTCCTGTTGACGAAGCTTCTCTTGATACAACCTATCATCTGCCGTGCTTTAGATGAAGCCTTCTCCACTTGAGTGGCTGCTTTCATGTCAGCACTGATGATTACTCCTAAGTCTCGTTCTGCCGTAATCCTGGTTAAAGTTTCTCCATTCAGGGTGTAAGTTCTGCAAGGATTTCCGTTACCGAGATGCATGACCTTACATTTCTTGGCGTTGAAGCCCAGCTGCCAGATCGAGGACCAACTTTCTAAAGTATGCAGGTCTTGCTCCATAGCATCCTGTAGATTATAGCCGTTTACTATATTGCATAGTTTGGCGTCATCAGCGAATAAGGTTACCTTGCCTTGAAGCCCTTGAGTCAGATCCCCAATGAATATATTCCGCATATACCCATACAAGTTTCAAGGCGAATTACAAAAAAGAAAGCCAGGGTATAAAACTTAGTAGTAGTCAGCAGAACAATTATGTGTAATGCCATAGAGTAGAGAATTCCAGTAAATTAACATGATGTAGTATTCATTTATAGCAATAATATGGTTTCAGAACAAAATAGTCTTAATGGCCCTTTAAAAAGTGCATAATTAGTCTCACAGCATATCTCAATCAGCAGCAGATTCCATGAAGTGTTTAGTAGATTTTACATCTCTTGGGTTCAGAAAAGAAAGCTTAAATTGGTTTTGAATCAGATGTTTTGACGATGAGCTAGCAAAAGACATTGATGTATGAGGGGCTGCTGAAAAGTTCTCAGCCCAGCCAAGAAGAACATAAGAACATAAGAAATGCCTCTGCTGGGTCAGACCTGAGGTCCATCGCACCCAGCAGTCCGCTCACGCGGCGGCCCAATAGGTCCAGGACCTGTGCAGTAAATTTCTATCTATACCCCTCTATCCCCTTTTCCAGCAGGAATTTGTCTAATCCTTTCTTGAACCCCAGTACCGTACTCTGCCCTATAACGTCCTCTGGAATTGTATTCCAGGTGTCCACCACACGTTGTGTAAAGAAGAACTTCCTAGCATTTGTTTTGAATTTGCCCCCTTTCAACTTTTCCGAATGCCCTCTTGTTTTTTTATTTTCTGAAAGTTTGAAGAATCTGTCCCTCTCTACTCTCTCTATGCCCTTCATGATCTTGTAAGTCTCTATCATATCCCCTCTTAATCTTCTCTTTTCCAGGGAAAAGAGTCCCAGTTTTTCCAATCTCTCAGCGTATGAAAGGCTTTCCATCCCCTTAATCAGTCGTGTCGCTCTCCTCTGAACTCTCTCGAGTAATGTCATATCCTTCTTAAGGTACGGTGACCAATACTGGACGCAGTACTCAAGATGTGGACGCACCATTGCCCGATACAGCGGCAGGATAACTTCTTTCGTTCTGGTTGTAATACCTTTCTTGATTATACCTAGCATTCTATTCGTTCTCTTAGCGGCAGCTGCGCACTGTGCTGTCGGCTTCATTGTCATGTCCACCATCACCCCCAAGTCCCTTTCTTGGGTACTCTCATTCAAAAACATCCCTCCCATCGCATAATTATACCTCGGGTTTTTGCTTCCCACATGTAATACTTTACACTTCTCAACATTGAATTTCATCTGCCATCTCTCTGCCCATTCCCCTAGTTTGTCCAAGTCCCTTTGCAATTCTTCGCAGTCCTCCTTTGTCCGAGCTCCACTAAATAGTTTGGTGTCATCTGCAAATTTTATTATCTCACACTTCGTCCCTGTTTCTAGATCATTTATGAATATGTTAAAAAGCAGCGGCCCGAGCACCGAGCCCTGCGGAACATCACTCGTGACCTTTCTCCAGTCTGAGTAGTGGCCCTTCACCCCTACCCTCTGTTTCCTACCTTCTAACCAGTTTCTGATCCATCTATGCACGTCTCCGTCCACCCCATGGTTCTTCAGTTTCCAGAGTAGACGTTCATGAGGCACCTTGTCAAAGGCTTTCTGGAAATCTAGGTATACGATGTCTATGGGGTCTCCTCTGTCCATCTGTTTGTTAATTCCTTCGAAGAAGTGCAGTAAGTTAGTCAGGCACGATCTTCCCCTGCAGAAACCATGTTGGCTGGTTTTCAGAAGTTCGTTTCTCTCAAAATGTTCATCGATGTTTTCTTTTATCAGTGCTTCCGCCATTTTCCCTGGAACCGAGGTCAGACTCACCGGTCTGTAGTTTCCCGGGTCCCCTCTTGATCCCTTTTTAAAGATGGGCGTAACGTTGGCTATCTTCCAATCCTCCGGAATCACACCTGTTTTCAGAGATAGGTTGCAAATTTGCTGCAGTAGTTCCGCTATTTCCTCCTTTAGTTCCTTCAGAACCCTTGGATGGATTCCATCCGGACCTGGCGATTTGTCAGTTTTTAGTTTTTCTATCTGCCTGCGCACATCATCAAGGCTCACTTCCATGGATGTTAACTTTTGTGCTTGATTTCCCTTGAAGATTTGTTCAGGTTCTGGTATGTTGGTTGTGTCTTCGCTTGTAAATACCGACGAAAAGAACATGTTAAGTCTTTCTGCGACCTCTTTCTCTTCCTTCACCGCTCCCTTCCGGTCTCCCTCGTCCAGTGGTCCCACCTCCTCCCTAGCCGGCTGTTTCCCTTTAATATATCTAAAGAACGGCTTGAAATTTCGTGCTTCCCTGGCTAGCCTCTCTTCATACTCTTTTTTTGGCTTTTCGAACCACACGGTGACATTCTTTTTGATACTTTCTATGATCTTTCCAGTTTCCCTCAGATTTGTCCTTCTTCCATTTTCTGAATGAGTTTTTCTTATTGCCTATCGCTTCCTTCACTATTTTAGTTATCCACGCCGGGTCTTTTGTTCGACTCTTGTTGCACCCTTTTCTGAATCTGGGGATATACAGATTTTGCGCCTCGCTCACCGTATCCTTGAAAAAGGACCAGGCATGCTCTACCATATGTCATTTTTTGGAAGTGTTCCTAAGTTTCTTCTTTACCATTCCTCTCATTGCTTCGTAGTTTCCCTTCCTGAAGTTAAAAGTTGTCGCTATGGTTCTCTTTCCTTTCAGTATTCCTATTTCCACCTTGAACTTGATCATATTATGATCGCTGTTTCCCAATGGTCCCACTACTTCCACTTCCTTTGCAGGTCCCTTTAGCCCATTTAGGATTAGGTCCAGAGTGGCATTTCCTCTCGTCGGTTCTCTAACAAGCTGCTCCATGAAGCAATCTTGTACAGCCTCCAGAAAGTCTGCCTCCCTAGCGCATCTTGAGCTTCCAAGACTCCAGTCTATCCCAGGGTAGTTGAAGACTCCCATAATAACTGTGTTACCGCTTTTGCATTCTCGCTTCATCTCGGCTTCCATTTCTTCATCGATTTCTCCGGCTTGTCCGGGTGGACGATAGTATAGACCTATCTTTATTTCAGGCCCTTTCCTTCCTGGTATTTTAACCCATAGCGATTCTAGCTTGTTGGCCGTCTCTGCTGTGTCCATTCTTGTCGATTGTATGCTTTCTTTTATGTATAGTGCTATTCCACCGCCTTTCTGTCCTAATCTGTCTTGGCGATAGAGTTTGTACCCCGGCAGTGCTGTATCCCATCTGCTTTCCTCATTCCACCATTGATGTGAAATTCCATTCAATGATGTGAAATGAAACAAAGCGTCAAGAAAAGTGTGGAATAACTTGTAAGTTTCATGGCTCCACATCATTCTTTTCTTGGTTGGGCTGAGAACTTTTCAGCGGCCCTTCGTATTGTGATGTCATAATGCCTCATTTCACCAATGACTAAGAGCCAGCCTCATTGGTGATGTCACAATGGCTTGGTTACCCTATACTTGTGCCCCTCTACTAGATTAATTTGCTTCACTGAAATGAAAAGTGTCAAGAAAAGTGTGGAATAACTTGTAAGTTTCATGGCTCCACATCATTCTCTTCTTGGATGGGCTGAGAACTTTTCAGCAGCTCCTCATCCTTATGCAAAATGGCACTGAACCTTGAGTGATCTTAAAAATTATATAGTATTAGCTCACATATGGTGCATTGGCCATCTTGGATCAATGTTGGTATATGGTATATACGGGACATTCTGATCAACCATGCTTTAATGTCTTTTACTCAGTTGCAACTCAAATATAACATACCTTCTCATCAGGCCTATAGATATCTTCAATTGTGTCATAGTATGCATGCGGCTTTTGGCCCTGCTCTAGAGCGTCTGCAAAGGGGTTCTTTTCTTATGTCTACTCTGTTGTCCTCCTGGAGTACTAAACCACATTTGATGTCTAGGATTTATGATGTTATACAAGGTGCTGACCCAGACGATCTTCTACCAGTCCAACGGCAGTGGACTCATGATCTTCAATGTACTGTTTCTGAGCAACTATGGTCACAGGTGTGGAATAATTGCAATAGACCCTTGCATTCAGCGTCTCTCAGACAATCTCTGTTTTTTGTTCTCCATATATCGTTGTGGACTCCTATTAAACATCAACGAGTTTCCCCGACCTCATCCAATAGCTGCTGGCGATGCGAGACCCATCTGGGAACTTTCCAGCATATGCTTTTCGATTGCCCTTTTGTTTCAGCATTTTGGACTGAAGTGGGAGATATAGTAGGTCAGATCCTCTCTCTATCTTCGAACCTATCTTATTGTCAGGTAATACTACGATCCGCCATACTGGAGCCTCCACTCTCTCAATCATATTCTGTCCTCTATGACATTCTTCTGGGGTTGGCCATAAAGACTGTGCTCCTTCATTGGAAACGCAAAGCCTCAGTACCTACGAACCAATGGTGGAATATGGTACTTTTGTGCTATAAGTATGAATTACGATTGGCAGAGTGTAGAGGCTCCCAAGGGACTTTTCATGGTATATGGTCTCCATTGAGGAAATACAGTGACTGCACTACTTGAACTGTATACTTATATATGTATTACACTTCTTTGTACTGTTATGATGTATATTACCCACTGGATGCTTTGCTCTGCTACTGCCTTTGCTTCTTTTTTTTTTTGTTTGTTCTTCTGTTGTTCTATATATTTCAATAAAATGATTTGACTTTAAAAATGATATAGTAGAGATTGAACAAATTTCTAGCTTCCATAGGTAATTAGTGAGGTTGAAAGTATAATAGGTGTTACCTTCTCA
Organism: Geotrypetes seraphini; assembly: GCF_902459505.1. NCBI lineage: Eukaryota > Metazoa > Chordata > Amphibia > Gymnophiona > Dermophiidae > Geotrypetes > Geotrypetes seraphini. The sequence continues at coordinate 42,060,566 of NC_047092.1, read as the reverse complement.
TATCGACAGGAGTAATAGATTAATCTTAAAGTGACATTTCGTACTATTTGCAGTCTTCTATTGGCATAAGAGGGCCATTTTTAAAGTAAGAATCGTTTGTATATATTAACAGCCTATGTAGGCGCTTTGGACTGTAACGTTGTAAGGAACGTACCTAGATTTGTCTGCAACCCTGCCTATCAGTGCCAAGCTTTTCAGTACATTGGACATAATTTTGCAGAGGTATTTCATTATCCAAGTCTATCATCAATCCCTCCAATTGTGAAGTGTGATCAGTGATTCATTTTTTAAATGCAAAGAACATTCGCCCAGCTGAAATTGAAGTGAATGGTGAAGGTGTAATGAATGAGTCAAATGTATGGAAATGGTGTCAGTTGTTTAATGGAAGGAGAACAAACGTACATGATGAAGCAAGATCTGGACACCCTTCTGTCATCACCGAAGAATTGGAAACTGCAACAGTGTTTTGGGGCCAGAACGGCATTCTCCTGTTTGATTTTCTGCCTTGAGGAGAATCCACAAATGCACAAAGGTATTGCAAAACCTTAAAAAAGTTACAGCAAGCTATACAAAAACCAACGGGGGAAGGGGTAAAACGCGGACCTCACGGACCTGACGGACCTCACGGATCTAAACCCGTACGGCCTTAAAAATCTGAGGTCCGTGTCGGTCCGTGTCTGTGGCGCTTGTAGTTTCTGTCGCTGACAGACCTTGATGAGATTTTAGCGCTGACGGATCCGTCTTAGCATAGGGAGGGAAAAGTGTTAGGATCCGTCAGCGCTAAAAATCTCTTCGAGGTCTGTCAGAGCCAGAGACTAGTGCTGGAGCGGCAGAGCAGAAGCCAAGAGAGCAGGAACTTAGGTTTTGGAAAAGAAGTCTCCAAACTCCAGCACTAGTCTCTGGCTGTCAGCGACAGAAACTACAAGCGCCACGGACACGGATCGACATGGACCTCAGATTTTTAAGGCCATACGGGTTTAGATCCGCGAGGTCCGTCAGGTCCGTGAGGTCTGCGTTTTACCCCTTCCCAACCAACGGCAAGGTCTGCTCACTAAGAGAGTATGTCTGTTGCAGAATAGCACGCGTAGTCATGTTACTCGAAATACAGCAGAAGTGTTGCAGATGTTTTGGTGCTTCATCGTGCACATTTGTTCTCCCTTCGTATTTGCCTCATTCATTACACCTTCACCATACACTTCAATTAGCTGTTGATGAATTTCAGCTGGGCGAATGTTCTTTGCATTTAAAAAATGAATCACCGATCGCACCTCACAATTGGAGGGATTGATGATAGGCCTGGTTAATGAACAACCTCTGCAAAATTACATCTGACATACTGAAAAGCTTGGCACTGACAGGCAAGGTTACATAGAAGTCTAGACATGTTTCCGACAATGTACCAGTCCAAAGCACCTACTTAGGTTGTTAATATATGCAAAAGATTCTTACTTTAAAAAAGGCTCTCGTACTTAGAGCATCCAAAGTACATTATGTTGCAATAATCAAGTTTGGATAATAACAGAGATTGGACAACTAGTCTGAATTTTTCTTGGGGTATAAGACTCTGGATACATGTTAACTTGTGAAGTAACTAAGAACAATTCTTAGTTAATAAGTAAATTTACTTGTTTCAACATTAGATTGCAATCAAGGGTCACAACCAATATCTTTAAAGTAATATCTACTTTGAAAGATGTATTCTCTATGTAATAAAACTATCCCGTGATAAACATTTTGATCTTATAAGCAACAGTTTGGTATTTGTTTAATTTTAAAGAAGAAATTGACATCTATTTCTCAGAGAAATGCAAAATTGTTGGACTTGATCTCATCATCTACATTACGGACAGCTGACATGAAATTAAAATAGAGATGCCATCTGCATAAAGATTTTAAAACCTGCAAATTCAAGTATAGATCCTAGTGAAAACATTAACACATTGAAGAAAATTAACTTGGATCTTACAGGATTTAGTTGTAAGGAAACTCTTGAACCATTATAGCACATTACCTGCTATTTCTATGGTGTTTAAGATATATTAATAACAAATAGTGGTCTACTATTATTTATCACTTATATAGTGCTAAAAGGCATAAGCAGAACTGCACATTTTGACATTTAATAGATGTTCCCTACTTGGAAGAACTTACAGTCTAACCTGGAGACAGACATGACATATAGGGCTGGGGATGCAGAGCCCAAGGCGAGAGGAGTTAGGAGTTGAAAGCACTCTCAAAGAGATGGGTTTTTAATTTGACCCTGAAGACTGCCAGAGATGGAGCCCGCTGTAGGGATTTGGGCAGTTTGTTCCAAGCATATGTTGCTGCAAGATAGAAGGGACAGAGTCTGGACCTGGCAGAGGAGGAGAGGGGCACAGATAGGAAGGACTTACCATCTGAATGGAGTTCATGGGTGGGGGGGCATAGGGGGAGATAAGTGAAGAGAGATAGTGAGGGGCAGCTGAGTGAATGCATTTGTAAGTCAGTAAGAGGAATTTGAATTGTATTCAGAAACAGACAGGAAACCAATGAAGTGACTTTAGGAGATTAATTATACTGTAGAGAGGGGTAACGTGAGTATAGCGGCTCTCATGGAATATGAGTCATGCAGCCAAATTTTGGATGGACTGAAGGGGAGAGAGATGGCTGAGTGGAAGACCTGTGAGTAGCAAATTGCAGTAATCTAAGCGTGAGGTGATTAGGGTGTGAGCAAGGGCTTTGGTAGTGTGCTCGGACAGGAAGGGTCGGATTTTGGTAATATTATAGAGGAAGAAGTGGCAGGTTTTAGTGTTATGTTTTATCTGGGTGAAGAAGGAGAGAGAGGAGTCAAAGATGACTTCTAGACTTGGACTGAGAAATTGTTTAATTATGTAGATTTTATGACATGGTTTGTTTTTATCATATGTATGTTTTAATTGATGTAAACCATTTAGTTTTATTGTAAACTAGTGTTTTAGCCCGTTACATTAACGGGTGCTAGAGTAGATGTCTGTCTGTCTGTTTTGTTTTTTTTAATTTGTCTCTCTCTCCTTGGACACTGTCATTCTTTCTGTCTGTGTCTTTCCCTGGCACCCTGTCTGTCTATCTTTATTTCTAACTCTATCCTCTTCCCTCAATCCTGCATGTGGCCTTTTTTCTTTCTCCTCCCCACTTCCTTCCAATGTCTGCTCCCCCTGTCCTCCACACTTCCATTCGGTGTGTCTCCCTCTCTCTACCCCTTCCATCTACTGTTCACCCTCTGTCTTGCCCCTCTCTTCTCTTTCCATCCAGTGTCCGCCCTCTCTCTCTCTGTTCCATATGTCCTCTCTCCATCTCCTCCTTCCTTTTCCCTTGGTCTGGCATACCTTCCTCCTTCCCTCCAAGCCATTCTCTCCCCCTCTGCTCCCTTTCCTCATTTAACTACTTCATTGGTCAGCAGCAGCATTCACAATTCATTGCTGTTGCTGGCTTCAGGCCTTTCTCTCTGGCCGGTCCTGTCTTCATGAAAACAGGAAGTAGGCAGGACCGGCCAGAGAGGAAGGCCTGAAGCCAGCAACAGCAACGAATTGTAAACGCTGCTGCTGCCTGAAGCACCCGAGGCAGATGCTTCTCTCCCCTCCCAGCCTAACCCCCGCTGACTCTGCGACCCTCCCAGCAAGATGACTTTAATATCAAACCTCCCTCCAGCGTTGGCAGCCGCAGCACGCTAAACAGGCTGCTTCGGCTTTCTTCTGCCGTTGAGTCTCTCTGTTGCGTCATTTATGACATCATTAGTGACGCGGCAGAGGGACTCAACTGCAGGAGAAAGCCCGAAGCAGCCTGTTTAGCGTGCTGCGGCTGCCAACGCTGGAGGGAGGTTTGATATTAAAGTCATCTCGCTGGGAGAGAAGCGTCTGCCTCGGGTGCTTCAGGCAACAGCAGCGTTTACAATTCGCTGCTGTTGCTGGCTTCAGCCCTTCCTCTCTGGCGGGAGGTTTGTGCCGGTATGTCCCTCCCCCTCCAGTAGTGTGCAGCACTTTGCACGGCGCATCCTCTCACGATCCTGGGTCGGCCACACGCTTGTGCTGGGGACTCGTACAGTCTAGTCCATCCGGCGAGTGTAGGGAAGTGCTGGGGATTCGCGCATGCGCACTCATGCGGCCACGGAACTACTGATCATGGAAGCACACAAATAGGAGTGCGCATGCGCGAGTTAGCCTTTTATTATATAGGATGGTATAAAAAAAAAGTTTTAAATAAATAAAATAATCAGATAGGTCAAAAACCATCAAAAGACCAAAAATGAAAAAGATGACTACCTAAAAAAGAGATAACTACCCAAAAAAAAGAAGAAAAGAAAAGAATTCTGTAACTGTTTAAAATAAACTGGTAGCTTGGAAACCAATCAAATGGTGTGACAGATACAAAACTATATGCTACAAAAAGAAAGCTGATTATATAGAACAGGCTGCCTCAAGACTCACTTATTCCTATGCAGACACATCCCCAAAGGCTATATAAAAAGCTAGGTCTCTAAGTTGACCTTAAATTTATAAAAAGAAGATTCAAATCTAAGGTCTTTAAGGAATAATGGATTAGTCCTAACAATACCAATTAACCACTAACACAAGCCCTAATTAGCACTCCAAGTATTCTGAGAGAAGGACCATGCTGAGCACAATTCAGGTTTGCAGAAAGGTTTATTGTGTAAATCAAAATATTGCAGAAACTAAAAAGGTTATTCTTAGTTTCATTTCAGGCAAACAGCTATGTTGGCTACAAAATATACTTCTTATAAGGAAATATTTCTAGCATCAGTGCATCACTCAGACCTGCCTATGGCTTTGAACAGTATAGATCCTTATCTAATCTCAAAACCTAAAGTAAGGTAAATGAATCACAGTGCTACATAATTTTTTAGAGACAATCCTCAGCCTCATCTTGGACTGCTGGCACAAAGACAAGATCTTGGCTTAAGAAAGCAAATAGAATGTTAGGAATTATTAGGGAAGGAATGGAAAACGAAAATGAGAATGATATAATGCCTTTGCATTGCGCCGTGGTGTGACTGCACCTCAAAAACTGTGTGCAATTCTGGTCGCCACATCTCATAAAAGATATAACGAAAATAGTAAAGAGACAGAGCAGGGCAATGAAAATGATTAAGCGATTGGGATGACTTCCAATGAGGAACGGCTAAAGAGGTTAGGGCTCTTCAACTTGGAGAAGAGATGGCTCAGGATACCCTCCAACTTCTTATATTCCACAAATTTTGACAAGGATTCATTATGGCTTACAAAAGATTTTTATATTTTATAGTAAGATTCTTAGATTACAATCAAATAACAAGCATGAGAATTACAAACAGAATATGATAGAGGCCCATCAAATACTGAACGGAGTGGAACTCCCCAGCATCTCCGACGTTCAAGCAGATCTAAAAACCTTTTTTGTTTCTCTACACATATGCTTAATCCTCTTCAGTGATTCAGTGGTGAAGATGTGTCGCAGTACCCCTCTTATTGTATCCTATCGGCTTGCTGGTTTTGTTTTTGGACTGGATTTTACAGATTTTGCCGATTGCTTGCCTATCTGTTTCATGGGACCATCACTACTGAATATGAATGACATAAATCTGCATACAGTAGATGTATTGGGCTTTGCATATTTTTCTCGTGCATATTCATTAGGGACATCCTGAAAACTTAGTCTGTTTGCAACTCTCTAGGACTGAACTCCGAGAAACTCGTTCTAGTGTTTTTCAATCTTTACTCTATTGTAAATAACCTCACTCCTATCAGATTGAAGTCATTTTCAGTAAGGTAGGTGCCAGGCCTATGCTTTACCCCCTCACCCCCCTTCCCAATCCTGCAAAGTTTGGATCTGATCAGTGTCCTGAAGATTTGCTTGTTTTTCACACAGGGATAATCTGAGCCAGCCTCCTTTTAATACAGGGGTCTCAAAGTCCCTCCTTGAGGGCCGCAATCCAGTCGAGTTTTCAGGATTTCCCCAATGAATATGCATGAGATCTATGTGCGTGCACTGCTTTCAATGCATATTCATTGGGGAAATCCTGAAAACCCGACTGGATTGCGGCCCTCAAGGAGGGACTTTGAGATCCCTGTTTTAACATGAATTGAAAAAAATTAATACATTTCTCTGATCTAAAATTTTGCCCAGTGGCTCAACGCATTTGTGAATATTGTGCATGTCTTAGAATATACTAAACTGCATTATTCAGCTTTGGTGATTTCTTCTAGAGGATTGCATTATTAAGATAGAGGTTTGGTACCAAGGGTATACCTGTCTACATATGCAGAATAAGTGTTAATAAAAATCATTAATTCAGAGAATCCTATTTAAAGATCTCAACATGGCTCCAGCAGCGAGTTATGCAATGTCAGTTTGTTCTAGGGGAATATGAAGATGGTTCTTTAATCTACTAACACTCTGTAGATCAGTGATTTGTAAGAAGAGATTAATGGTCAAACCACAAATTAATTTTCTATTGCAAATAGCACATTGTCACTTCTGATGCTTCATTTTAAATTAATGACAGAAAGAATGTCAAGTGCACTTAAAAAAGTACCTGTGAAACCAAAGAGGTAATTTTTTTAAAAAAATTTACTTTTCTGATAATGCCCTCTCCTTTCAAAGCCTAGAGGGAGAATTCTCTGACACTAATCAATTTTTGTCATATACTACAACTGTTATGAAGGTTCTTGGCCTGTGTTAACCCTCTTTCATTAATAGACCAAGCTAGTTCTCAGAAAGATACAGAAAATACTATAATAATTATGGGCCCCTTTTACAAACTGCTGTAGCGAGAGGGCCATGGTAAATGAACCAACACCCATAAGAACTGAATGGGCTTCGGTGCATTTACTGCAGCTTTGTATAAGGGGCCCCATATGTGATTAGTACAAAGCAATATAATATAAAATAATAAAACAAAAGCAACATACAAGGAGAATACAGAGGCAAGAATTTGAAGAACATTTGCACATACATATATACATGTCTATCTATACCAGGGTCAATTGAAAAGTTTCCAGCCTAATCAAGAAAACAACTTTTTTTTTTTTGGGGGGGGGGGGAAATAAATTTATTTTTCAACATAGTCTTCTTTTAACTCAACACATTTGCTCCAATATTTTTCCAGACCTTTCATGCCTTCAGTAAAATATGAAGTGTCTAAAGTAGGAAAATAGTCGTTTACAGCATCTATGACTGCAGAATCCAAAGAAAATTTCTTCCCAGACAGCCACTTCTTCAGGTTCGGAAACAGAAAGAAGTCACATGGGGCCGAGTCCAGAGCGTATGATGTATAAGAAATTAATTCAAACCACATTTCACACAATTTCACCATCGTGATTGTTAATGTGTGAACTGGTGTGTTGTCCTGGTGGAAGAGAACTATTTCTTGGCCAAATGAGGACGTTTTGTCTTGATTTTGGCGCTTAGCATTGTAATAAGTCAGCATACTATTCACCATTAATGGGTTTTTCCTTTTCCAGTCAGGAAAAATTATCCAGTGGAAATCCCAAAAGATGGTCGCCATCACCTCCCCAGATGATGGAGCTGTTTTTGCTTTCTTTGGAGTTGGTTCATCTGTTGTTGTTCCTTGTTTGGATTGTTGTTTTGTCTCAGGAGTACAAGATGAACCCAAGTCTCTTCCACAGTCAGAAAACATTGCAAAAAGTCATTCTCATTGTACTTAAAATACTCAAGACATGTTTTTGAAATGTCCAATCAAACTCATTTTTGGTTGATGGTTAGCAAACATGGCACCCAAGATGATAAAGGGGATGGAACTCCTCTCATATGAGGAAAGACTAAAAAGGTTAGGGTTCTTCAGCTTGGAAAAGAGATGTCTGAGGGGAGATATGATTGAAGCCTACAAAATCCTGAGTGTTGTAGAATGGGTACAAGTGGATTGATTTTTTACTCCGTCAAAAGTTACAAAGACTATGGGAAGGACAGTGAATGGTGTTGGCAACAGCATCCACCAGCAGCAGGGTCTGTTTAGGGCACAGGTCGTGGGGCTATGAGAAGAGATGTCATCTGTATAGGGGGGCTCTACACGTCCTCGGCAGGGAGGTGAGAGGTATACATTAGCTCCTTATGTCCCTTCTCGCTGAGCAAGCCATCACCCAGTGTGCTCACAAGGCCAAGCAGGCCACCCTTGTCAACCTTTTCACCCAGCTCATTGACCAGGGTAACTCCTCTGTATTCCCTCTAAGCTGAGGGAGAGTCCTCCAACTGCACTGATGCCAGTGCTTCAATATTGTGTTTCAATTGCTAAGGATAGGCAGGTTCTCTGAAATTCTGCAGGGCCTGCCTGCCCTTCACTATTGAAAATGTGATAGTGAAACAGCACCCCCCACTGGCAGGACTGTAGGTGGAAGACTCCCACTTAGCTTAGAGGGAACAGTGATAGCAATTTAGGTATAAGCCTTTACATCAGCTTCATTGGCTGGCGTAAGTGCTCCTGCCTAAATTATACATGTATATCTAATCTGTTACACTAATATTCTGTAAAGGAGAAGCAAATACACTATTTTAACATCTTTAGGAAGAAAAATATTGCCCGAATAATGCAAAATAATGCCAGAGAAAAGAGACGAGAGAGCAAAAAGCTTTATTTCCAAAAGAGTACTATTATTTTGTGCTTGTTAATTTCTTTTAAAAGTTTGTTCCTTTACTTAAAATCATCAGTGTGTGCCTTATTATACAAAAATAATTTGCATGCTTCCAAGGTGCTTAACTCCCTAAAAGCATCGTTTGCTTCTAAGCACAAGGATTGCTCAAGGTCACATGCAAAACAGGAGTAGCGAGGAGGTTCTTAATAGGTCACAAGTGCCCCTACTCTCAGCTCCAACCACAAAAATAAATATCTAGTACATTCAACTCACATGCATTCTAGCTAATTGTCTTAATTCAATTTCGGAAAATAATTTGATTCTCTTTCAGTATACTGCTTTTTTTTTTTTTAAATTGCTGATGCCATTTCACAGGTTTCTGAGTTGTTGTAAAGTGAGCCATAATTACTTGATTTGTGTTATTAAAATAACTCTCACTCTCACTTTATCTATAGTTATTGAGGAATTTAACAGGATATTACATATCATAACTGTTAGCACTAAATAAACTAAAAGGCACAGGAAAAAAAAAGAGCTATCCAAAATAGAACATAAAACCAGTTCCAAGACTTATACAAAGGTGCATTAGGGCCTTAACGTGCGGAATAGCGCGCGGTAGCCGCTACCGCCTCCTTTTAAGCAGGCGGTAGTTTTTAGCTAGCGCGCGCTAATCTGGTGCGTGCGCTAAAAACGCTAGCGCACCTTTGTAAAAGGAGCCCTTAATCAACAGAATGTAGCACCTCCTAATGGCAATGGTAGTGTATTGCACATACATTTCTCTGCATAACCATTTAGAAAATGATTTTTTTTTTTTCTACATAAAAGAAGAATATCCCACAAGGACTGCAATGTCCTGTCCCTGGAAATAACTAAGACCAGGTGCAGGGCTTTGCAGGTGGTACAGAATGCTGCGGCTAGATTGATAACTGGAACATCAAGATATGAGCATATTATTCCATAACTTCGATGATTGCATTGGCTGCCAGTTGCATTCAGAATTCAATACGAGGCAATTATGATATGTCACCAATTTTTAAATGGTATGATCCCTGAATTTTTTAAGGGTTTGATGCCTGAGTATCAACCATTAAGATCATTGCACTATGAAAGTTCGACATGGCTGAAAACGAAGGCTAACCCTAAATATGTGGAAACGGATGCCATGACTTTTACACGTGCAGGGGTTAAGTCGTGGAATAGCCTGGTTAGCCAAATCCGAAAATGTAGAGATAAGAGCTCATTTAGGAAACTAAGGGTTCCTTTTACGAAGGTGCGCTAGAGGTTTTAGCGCGCGCTGGCCACTGCCGCCTCCTTTTAAGCAGGCGGTAATTTTTCAGCTACACGTGCTAATCTTGTGTGTGCGCTAAAAACGCTAGCGCACCTTAGTAAAAGGAGACCTAAAACACAATTATTTATAGATGCATTTCTTTGAGAAATTGATTTTATGTAAGGATTGAATCTATTTGTTTTGTTCTTATCTTGTTCTGAATTTTATACTGTTTTTCTGTATGTAACTATTTGTAGACCGTTTGGGAATAAAATGGTATAGAAATTTTAAAAATAAAATAAAATAATAAATCAATACAGCAGGAAGTATGGGATATATGCTGGCATCTTGAGGTAAATTTTACATTTTTTTTTGTGCGTTACATTGTGTGCTACAAAATATTTTGTATTTTCCTTGAAGGTGGCATGTTAGGGGGTGGAGAGTGGGCATGACAGTGCTAAACAGAGCGTGGGTTCAGTGGCATAGTGAGTGGTTCCCAGGGTGGTGGTACCCCGCCCCCACCCTCTTCTCCACCCCCCCTGCTCCTTCCAGCCCCCTCTTCCACTCGTGCGCCCCTTCCCTTACCCCGTACCTCTTTAATTTTCCAGGTGCGAGCAGCATCACAAACTTGCTGCTCGCGTCAGGTCAGCACTCTCTCTGACATCAATTCCTAGGCACGGGACCCGGGAGTGATGTCAGAGAGAGCTGACATGGGCAGCAAGTTCGTGATACTATTCGCGCCGGGAAAATGAAAGAGGTATGAGGGAAGGAGTGCACATGCGCAGCAGGAGGACAGATGGCAGAACCCCACCGAGATGGTGCCCGGGGCAGACTACCCCCCCTGGCCCCCCCTTATTGTGCCACTACATGGGGGCATTGCTGCATGCAAATTGATTGGCGCAGGGGCCCTTACCTACAAAATAGGTGGTGGTAGGTTTTTTTTTTATGATGGGCGCATGCTAATGGCAAAAAATAACACATGCGTCGTTGATGCAACATGTATGTTATATGTAATTTGATTTGACATGTAAGTATGTAATTTGTTATAGTATGTCTCTGAAGTGTTTTGTACGATAAATATAATCTTTTAATTTTGTATGCTAATATGTAATGCGCCCTGGATAAGGGCGAGTGAGAAATAAACAAACAAATTTGGAAAATGCACAAGTGGCCTTAGCATATGAGAAAGACCAGTGTAAGGGGCGAGCTAAGGTCTCTCTTGTTTGGCTCCAAATAATGGAATGAATGTTTCCGTTTTTTAAAACACATCCCAGAAAGGACAGAACCCACAGCTGCCACATGAGTTGCTTAAATGCCATTGTACATAGCTGCAGAGATTTGGTCTGATAGGAAAGGAGGGCGTTAATTTGTTTAATACTTACTAAATGATATCCCCAAAGAATTCATAGTTCAGGCCAGTAACTAAAGAAAAACTAATTATATTTGACATTAGTGGTACAGTAATAAAAACTTTCTAAATTAGAGCTCCATAACAAAATAAGGGAACCTCTGGGGGTATGTATATCGACTTTAAAACTGTTAATGCGAAACATGTCTACATAATAGGCAACATTAAGAGGATAGATAAGAGAGAAAAAATTAGAATTGATTCCAGTTTCTGTAAATAGTTTATACTTTGTCCTTTCAAAATGTAGGTTGACAAGCAATTAGAGAGAGACTTTTCAGCTTTCTACCAACTGAGGATAACATCGGCATAAGTGGCTGTTCCTGTCCCCTCTGTCTCCCCACTTGCCATCTATGTTCTTGTTTAAACAAGTAAGCAAGCTATTCTTATTAGAAAATACTCGTAGCACGAAGAGTGTTACTGTAAATACATCAGTGCACCTGAGCCGATGCCCAGCCTTGAAACCAAGCTGCGTTGTTGTGTCTCACCACTGCTCCCCTATTTCAACTGGATTTGCCATGAAGATAAGCTAGGCCCAATTCATGGCAGGGGAGGAGGGGCAGGGCTCCAGACGTCCTGATTTATTCGGACATGTCCTCTTTTTGGAGGCCTGTCCAGGCGATTGGATGGCTTTTACAGTGGTACCTTGGTTTACGAGCATAATTTGTTCCAGAAGCATGGTCGTAAACCAAATTACTCGTATATCAAAGCGAGTTTCCCCATAGAAAGTAAGGGAAACTCGCTTGATTCGTTCCTACCCCCCCCAAGACCAGTGGCACTGCTCTACCCCCCCCCAGAACCGGCATTGCTCCCCCCCACTTACGAAGCCCCCCCCCCGCGTGATCTGCCATCTCCTCTGTGATCTGGAATCCCCCGCTCGCATCGCCCCCCCCTGCCACGATCCGATATCCTCTCCATACTCATCACCCACTCGTACACATCACTTAACCCCCCCATCTGACACCCGGCACTTTGCCTGGGTTTTGAAAAGTGTTGAGATCGGGGCCGCGTCTGGAGGGCATCCGAGCATGCTCAGATGCCCTCCAGATGCGGCCCGAAGAGATGAGGTTTGTGTGGAGTAAGGGTTGGGGGGGGGGGCAGAATGAGGCAGGGCTGTGGGCGGAACAGAGCAGGACTAGAGTGGAAAAGGGAGGGGCCAGGGCAGAATGGGGCAGGGCCAGCATCCTCTATTTTTTTTTGAGCCAAAATCTGGTAACCCTAAGGAGGGGGGTACAATCCTAGGCTCTCTTTTATGTTTCCAAGCTAGATTGTTACGAGCAGTGCAGGGGCTGCACTCAACCACCTACTTGTTAAACTGTACTCCTTGGAAAGCAAAGTAATATATGCTTATGTTTATTAAAAAATCTTTATATATCGCTTAACTAGTCAAAAAAAGATCAGAGCGGTTAACATATGTGTAGAGGGTACGTTTTCTGACCCCCTTAAAGAAAATTACTTACTGAAGATAAAACCTGTAAGCTTATCTTTCTCCAAACCCCACTCTTTTCCTTAGGTACCCTGCCTCTGGCCTAGGGTGCTGAAAAAACTTTCTCAGGTCCCATCACTAGCTATGGCTGCTATTAGGATAATAATACCAAGCTTCTAGGTCCACTTGTAGTTTGTTTTCAATTATACGAGGACATTTTTATTTATCTATGTATTTGATTTGTTTTCTATCACGTTTTCCCAAAGAGCTCAGAACGGGTTACAGGTTAAACATACATAATATGCAGGTTACAGGTTACAATCTTACATAATTACAGTGGTACCTTGGTTTACGAGCATAATTTGTTCCAGAAGCATGGTCGTAAACCAAATTACTCATATATCAAAGCGAGTTTCCCCATAGAAAGTAAGGGAAACTCGCTTGATTCGTTCCTACCCCCCCCCCCCCCCCGAGACCAGTGGCACTGCTCTACCCCCCCCCCGAGAACCGGCATTGCCCCCCCCCCCTCACGAACGCCCCCCCCCCCCGCATGGTCTGCTATCCCCCCTGTGATCTGGAATCCCCCCCGCTCACATCGCACTCCCCTGCCACAATCCGATATCCTCTCCATATTCATCACCCACTCGTACACATCACTTAACCCCCCATCTGACACCCGGCACCGGCACCAACGCACAGGACATGCTGGTGCCGGTGCCCGAAGATCTGTTGACCTTTTCGCTGGGCCTTAAGCATCTGCGCATGCTCAAGGCCTTAGTTCCTGCTCTCTCCAAGATTCTTGGAGATCTCAAGAATCTTGGAGAGAGCAGGAACTAAGGCCTTGAGCATGCGCAGATGCTCAAGGCCCAGCGAAAAGGACGACAGATCTTTGGGCACCGGTACCGGCATGTCCTGTGCGTTGGTGGCGGTGCTGAGTGCCAGATGGGGGGTAAGTGATGGGTGGGTGATGGGTACGGGGAGGATGTAGGATCGTGGCGGGGGAGATGCCGGATCGCGGGGGGGAGGCGCTCGTACATCGAGGCAAGCTCGGTTTTTTAGGCGCCGATTTTGCAAATGTTTTGCTCGTTTTGCAAAACACTTGCAAACCGGTGCACTCGTAAACCGAGGTTTCGGAGAACACTCCTTCCTCAGGGGTTCATGCTGATAGTACACAGCCTGTTGACTATCGATTTTGTTTACCCTATCCATTTTGGTTTTCTGATACTCTGTGTACTACCAGCATGGCCCCCTGAGGAAGGAATGTTTCTCTGAAACACGGACCGTGTTGGGTCCGGTCCACTGGAATATTAGGACCAGTCGCTTTGGGTATATTTTTGATGCAGTATATGCACTTTGGTTTTAAATGTTTGTTTTTGTGATTTTAGTAAGCTCCTGTACATTTTCTTGCAGTATTGCTTTTGTTTGCTTTTGCTGTTCTTTCTGCTGCAAATCCTGTTGGTTTTTTGTTTGGTTAACCAGTACCAATAGACATCTCTCTATAATCCATTTGGGCATGGGCAGGTAATGGCTGCTGCTCCTCCTCCTTTTTTTGTGTGTATGGATATTTTCCCAGTGCCGACTTTGGGCGTTTAGTGCCATACGTCTGAATTGGACTTAGATGTATGTTTTCATTATGCCCCTCAATGTGTTCATAAGATGCATAAGATGCATATGATATAATAAAAGCAAAAGCCATCACAATATTGTTAAAGAAGAGGATGCCAGGAACATGCCTGTCCCTAGGAAGTCGAAAACAAAATATTGAAGCACTGCTCCTTTATGGTAGCAATGCAACTTGAGGAAACGAGTTCTCACACAGCTTAGAGCAGGGGTTTCAAAGTCTCTCTTCGAGGGCCGCAATCCAGTCGTGTTTTCAGGATTTCCCCAATGAATATGCATGAGATCTATTTGCATGCACTGCTTTCATTGTATGCTAATAAATCTCATGCATATTCATTGGGGAAATCCAGAAAACCCGACTGGATTGTGGCCCTCGAGGAGGGACTTTGACACCACTGGCTTAGAGGAAATAGTGCATATCACCTGCCTGTCCTTCTGTTGAGTTTGAACTTCATTGCTAAGACATTCCAATGAGATGAGAGCTTTAAATCAAAAATGCCTACCTAGTTGACTGCTCAGAACAAGAGCTCTGTATTCCAACTGTCCTTTATTGTTAGGGAAATGCTTGCAAAGGTAATGAGAGGTAACTTCCTTTGAGATTTAGGTGCAATTAGATAATTAGATGTCTTATATATATATTAGATGTCTGTTTCTTTTGTTTAATTTCTTTATTATGTGTAATGTTTTGCTCCCTTGGCTTGAGCTACATAGATATTTTGGAATGAAATTAAAAAATGTTATTGCTAGTAAATTCCATTTCTGTTCCCTTTTCTGAGATTTGAGAATTTGTTTAAAATCCTAATTAAAAAAGGGGAAATGCTTGCAAAGAAATTGCAGAAGAAATTTAATGATCACGATGCTAGCTCACAATTGGTTAATTCTAACATACCTTGTCATTGCAGCCTGGTAAATGGATACATTATTGTACCATGACCCCAAGGGGATGGCAGAGATTGTTTAGGCATTTCAAGAAAAGTAGCAACTGCCCCATCACCTCTGCTAGACCATGAGGGACTTCAGGTAGGCCTGGGGGAGGGGTTGTCCTGAATGGCAGGTGGGGGATGTGGAAGGCAGATCAGAAGGAGGGGAGTGGCCAGCACAGGGACAATTATCCCCTATTAGTCAGTGACTGGACATGGCCTGGCACTGAATATTTAATTTACCATCCCCCCCCTTTTTACAAAGCCATGCTGCAAAGACCCTGAAGCCCTTTAAATCTCTATGGGCTTTGGGGCAGTTACCGCCCCATGGTATTGGCCCATAGGAAGGGCCTTAGGCACCTGGGACAATCAGGCCTTAGCTTCCTGTGGGATGGGCTGGAAAGGGGCGGGCTTGCCTCATTTTGATGGAGGCAGGCCTGTCGGCCAGCCGGTGGGGCAACCCATCCATCTGGCCAACTTTAAAAGGTTAGTGGGGAGGGGTAGCTGGGGGTGTGTGGTCTGCCATGTGTGTGTGTGTCTTTGGGCAGGAGGGGTTGGGCTACCTTCTGCCTAGATCTTCGTCGGGGGGTCTTGGGTCTTCAGGCAGGAGTTGGGCTCCCTCCTGCTGCAATCTTCATTGGGGGGTGGGGGGGTCTTGGGTCCTTGGGCAGGATGGGTTGGGCTCCCTCCTGCCATGATCTTCATCAGAAGTGGGGGGTTTTGGGTCTTCAGGCAGGAGGGGTTGGGTTCCCTCCTGCCTCGATCGTTTGGGGGGGGGGGGGGAACAGGTGGTCGTAGTCGTAGCCACTATCACAGCAGGGAGATCTCTTGCCACGGGTTCTATAACCGGCGTCTGAAACATGGACAGTGGTACCTTGAGTGGGACGTTGGTTACAGAATTGGGTTATTTTGGGCGGGCGTAGGCCCAATTCTGTATAGGACGCTTGTTCTGGGCGTCCTATACAGAATCCGGGCCTTAGTGCCCCAGGCTGCGGTAGAAACCTCTATCGTGGCTCAGTAAAAGAGGGCCGAGGGCCTAAATGTCTTAATTGTTTTTTAAAAATTAATTTTTAATGACATGGTAAATTTCCACACCAATGAAGCTCATTATTCGATTTTGAGCTCTGTGCGGAATTTGGCTAAGTATACCCAATTGGGATGCCTAGTGGCTCCTAATCTGGGTACCTTTTATAGAATCAGACCTTTGCATCATATAGGGCCAAGAGCCCCAGCAGAAGATGATGTCTAAAGCAGTGGCCTAGTGAAGGTGAGAGGCACCGGGAGGGGGGGGGGGGGGTGTGGCGCTCCTCCCCTCATCTTTACCCCCCACTCCTTCCCCAATCTTGCCTGCCCCCCCCATCCCTTCCCTTGCACCTCTAGTTGAAGCTGTTGCCATGGTCAACAACATGCTCCTTGTGACCTTGTCGGCTCTCCCTCTGACATCACTTCCCATGTGTGGCACTCGGAAGTGACATCAGCGGGAGAGCCGATGGGGTCACAAAGAGCACGATGTTGACTGCTGCGAACAGCTACTTCAACTAGAGGTACGGGGGAGGAATGGGAAGAGGCAGGGGGGCGGAGAGGAGAAGAGGTGCCGGTGCCCCCACCAGCATGGCCTTCTCCCCCCCTTAATACCCAATTAGTGTATGCACTGTTAACTTCATATATGGTAGACAGTTATCCAAAATCCATTGTACCTGGATAAAAATCAATTTATATGCATGTATAAACGGCTTTCGAAAAGGCCTTCTTTATTTACTGAACCTCTTATGAGTAGTTGAACTTTAATACTAGTTTGTTTTAGGATCTCCTTTAAATTGCTTTCCAAGCTTGAGTTTATAGCAGTTAAAACCATTGAGCAGGTTGATAAATTTCCTGCATGTGCTGGAGTAGTCGCTTGGGAAGGCCTTTTTCTCTGACAGTTTTGAATGGTATCTAATCTTGTAGGGAGAGTGCTGTTCAGTTTCCCTCCACTTTCCCACTTTAGATCCTCAATGAAAAAGGACAATACGCTAATAAGCATCACTTGAAAATGAAATCTGAAATAATCACTTATAAATTTACCCAGGCCTGACAGCTTTATTAATCTTTGAGTCTGTTGCCATGTGATAAAGAACAAAGTATAATAAAATCTCTTCTAATTACCTCATTACATGTTCTGCCACAGCAGAGATGCTATTATAATGGCTGATTATTAGACAAAAAAAAAAAATCATGCTTCGAAAGGGGCTGATCTGCAAGAAATGTCCCCATCAAAATGCCCCTGGAAGTAAAAGTTCCATCACTATGAAGTCAGCTGGCAGCAGTTTGAGTCATAAGATTTATTGCTGGTGAATTTTCATAGAAATGTAGAAAAAGTGATTAAAAAAACAACAACCCAAATCAGTACAGGTCAAACTGTTTTATGTGCAGGGAATGAATGTGGTTAAAGGAAGGAGGAGTCACCAGAGAATCATGCAGAAATGTTTATTGAGGGAAGACCCAACCTTTAGCCAAGATTTGGCTGACTAGCCTTTATCAGGGGTCATCCAGGTTTCTATGACAGCTCCAAAACCAGCAACAAATCTAAACTAAACTAAAACTTAGTTTTATAGACCGGGTCATCTTCATGTAATAAAGCTCGACCTGGTTTACATCAATTACAAAAATCTAAAAACGAACATGACATTTACAATTTAGAAAATAACCATGTTTTAAAGTTTTTATGAAGATGTTGAAATGAACCTAATTCTCTTAACCTTAAAGGAATATTATTCTGTTACATAGAAACATAGAAGATGACGGCAGAAAAGGGCTACAGCCCATCAAGTCTGCCCACTCTGCTTACCCACCCCCTGTCTATGCCCTAATGACCCAATTTCCTTATCTTGACCCTCGTAGGGATCCCACATGGGTATCCCATTTATTCTTAAAGTCTGGCACGTTGTCTGCCTCGATCACCTGCACTGGAAGCTTGTTCCAATGATCAACCACTCTCTCTGTGAAGAAATACTTTCTGGTGTCGCCATGAAATTTTCCGCCCCTGAGTTTGAACGGGTGCCCTCTTGTGGCCGAGGGTCCCTTGAGAAAGAAAATATCATCTTCCACTTCGACACATCCCATGAGGTACTTAAATGTTTTGATCATGTCTCCCCTCTCCCTAAGTTCCTCGAGAGTGTAGAGCTCCAATTTGTTCAGTCTCTCTTCGTACGAGAGACCCTTGAGCCCCGAGATCATCCTGGTGGCCGTTCGCTGAACCGATTCAATTCTGCGCACATCTTTACTGTAATGTGGCCTCCAGAATTGCACACAGTACTCCAGATGAGGTCTCACCATGGCCCTGTACAACGGCATTATGACTTCAGGCTTTCGGCTGACGAAACTTCTATTGATACAACCCAATATCTGCCTTGCCTTAGATGAAGCCTTCTCCACTTGATTGGCAGTTTTCATGTCTGCACTGATGATTACTCCTAAATCTCGTTCTGCTGAAGTCCTAGTTAAAGTTTCTCTGTTCAAGAAGTACGTCCTGCATGGATTTCCGCTTCCGAGGTGCATGACCTTACATTTCTTAGCATTGAAGCCTAGCTGCCAGGTTGAGGACCAACTTTCCAATGTAAGCAGGTCCTGCGCCATATAATTCTGTAAACTGCATCCACTTACTATTTTACATAGTTTGACGTCATCGGCGAATAGTGTTATTTTACCTTGAAGCCCTTGAGTCAGATCCCCTATGAATATGTTGAAAAGGAGTGGACCCAGGACCGAGCCCTGCGGCACTCCACTGGTCACCTCCGATGTTTTAGAGAGGGTACCATTAACCACCACCCTCTGAAGTCTGCCACTCAGCCAATCATTGACCCATGCAGTTAGTGTCTCTCTTAACCCATCGATTCCATCTTGCTTAGCAGCCTGCGGTGTGGGACACTGTTAAAAGCTTTCCTGAAGTCCAGGTACACAACGTCCAAAGACTCTCCCAAGTCCAACTTTCTTGTTACCCAGTCAAAGAAGCTGATGAGATTGGATTGGCAGGACCTACCCTTGATGAATCCATGCTGACTGGGATCCCGAAGATTCCCTTCATTCAAGATTGTTCCAATTTGCTTTTAATTAGTGTTTCCATGAGTTTGCACACTATTGATGTGAGACTCACCGGTCTATAATTCGCAGCCTCTGCCCTGCAACCCTTTTTATGCAGAGGAACGACATTAGCTAATTTCCAGTCCAGTTAGTTTGAAAGGATAGGATTTCCCCAATGTACCAGTAAAAATAATTCCTTTAAGAGAAGGAAAAGACAGTTTGAGTTTTTGCCTGGTCCTAACAAAACCCATTCTTTGAGAATTCCAGGAAAAAGGTGCAAGTGAGGAACATAGGCCAAAGTTAAGCAGGAACATTTGAAAAGTATCCTAGAGAATATCGGAAGCCAATGAAGTTTGTCCAGTAGCGGAGATACGTGTTCAAATTTACCCGTGCAGAAAATCAACCTCACCGCGGTATTCTGAATCAACTGGAGCCTCTGCAATATCAGTGCAAATAGACATCTGTTCTCAAATGGGTTTTTTGAGCATCACTGAAATCTGGATGACCGCTGATGCAGGCTATGTAGCCCAAACTTGGCTAGGTCGGGACTTACCTCAATCAGCTTTGCTGCATGATCTCTGGTAACGCCTCCTTCCTTTGACCACCTTCGTTCCTTGTGACTGTTTTGTGCTCTGAGGTGGGTTTCCTCTTTTTGTTGTGGTTGCCAAACTATTTTATGTGTCAAGTTGTTTAAGATTAACTCTAAGGCATTATTTTTCATGGCTAATATTTACCTAATATTTTCAGGTATGCAGTTTTCTACAAAAGATACATATGAATCTGTGACAGTAACAGGTGAATGTCGTATTGCAATTTAGAACTTGTGGATATATGAATATTTAAAGAGCATTTTAATATGTAACTGGATTGAGTAATTATGGGGCCTTTTACTAGGATGTTCTACAAAATGGACTTAGTGCAACCTAATGCAGGACTTTTCCATGCATTAAACCCATTTGTAGTACATCTCGATAAAAGGGCTTTATATATATATATATATTTTCTTTTTAGGTTATGTGCTAACATTGTCATGTCAGTTGCTCATGGCAACTGAAAAGAATTAACACAGGATCACTTATGAACATAAAATTGCCATACTGGGGCAGACTGAAGGTCCATCAAGCTCAGTATCCTGTTTCTAACAGTGGCCAACCCAGGTCCCAAGTACCTAGTGTCACAGGGCTGCCCCTGTTCCTAGGGAGGAAGCCTTGCCAGAAAAGGGAAATGGGGTTAAAACCCTTGAAAGTATTCCTAAACCTGCTAAGGAGAGTCCCAAAGCAGCTCCTAGGAATACTTACAAGCCAAGCCTTCCAGCAATGAAACCTCCTAAAGCCCTGCCTAAAGCAGGCAGAACTGGTTTAGCTTTACCTAAGCCAGTTATAGGAAAACAAGTGGAAAGACTACATCTCCCAGCAGGCATAGAGCCAGTGAAAGGAAAGAGCAGGGCTAGACTACAAGCCACTCTCAAGGCCAGGTGTGAAGGGCTCTGAGAGCAGGTTACCCTAACACACCTGCAGGGAGGACTAATCAACTTCCTGCAGTGAAAGAAAAGGGAGTAGTTTTCGCAAAGCAGGAGAGCCAGCTCCAGAAGCAGTTCGAGGGCCAGCCTCAAAGTACACACCTGCTCCAGACCCAGCAAGCCAGAACCAGCCACAGATTGCAAGCCCAGAGAATCAGGAAGCCACAGGCTACCAGCCCAGGCAGAGGTTGGTGAGATAGAAGTCACAGAGAACGGTGAGTCTGTGTTTGGGCAAGACACTGAGATGGCTGATGAGGACCTTGCTTATAATATGGAGATAGAGGAAACAGAGTTGCCCATTATAGAAGGAATGGAAATATGCTAATCTTTTTCTTGTTAAAGAGAGCTGGGTTAAGATTTGACTAGATTGAGAAGACTGAATTTTTGTTTGAAGAAAAATTTTACAGTTGGGACAAGTTTGTTTTTTTTTTCTCTCTTTTGAGTTAGTGGGCTTGGAACTGACAATTGTTTGTGTTTTGAATGCTACAACGATATACCAGGTGATACAAACCTGAAGAAGCCTGTTTGAAAGTTTTTTTGATTTTTGATCAATAAAGTATACCATGAAATTGCACCTCTGTCATTGGACCTGTTCTTTTTTATTATTCCAATACCAAGCTACCAATAGGATTATTGTTATAATAAAGGAATCTTCTTATACTATCATGACTCATGAAAGTGCACTATTTTTATATAACTGAAGCAGTTCAAGCTATGCTTCATATTTAAAGTCCATTAGTAAACTGCTACAAGTTAGCTTAGAATCATATCTCAAAGTGTGTCCTTCCCTAACGCTGGCAGTCTGCTCATAGACCACTGTTTATCTTGCATGCTCAATCCACATTTCTGAATGGTAAGTTTTTCAAAGTGAAGTGTCCTTGCCTTTATGACTTGAGTCCAAGGGAATATCAACTGTGTAAAACCTCGGAATGCTTCATGTCTTCACACTCATGCATTTTTCTTTGTATTTGTTTGATCTTTGTGTGTGTATCTAATCATCTCAAGTCATTTCTAAGATTTTGTTTTAAAGCTGATTTTGCATATCAAAGGGTTGTGTGGTAGGGCAAGTTCTGTTGATAATATGTTTGAATTAGTGACTGTGGTTTAATGATTTCTTTGTATTTAAGACTCCTTTTACAAAGCCGCAGTAGAGGTGGCCAGGTGAGGTAAATGGGCAAATGAGGTAAATGTTTGACACTCATAGCAAGTCTATGAGCATCGAAACATTTGCCTCGCTGGCCCGTGATAGAAACCTCTACCGCAGTTTTGCGAAAGCCAGCATTTGTTACCTTAAAGTTTGTACTAAGGAAGCAGACCAAATAGAATACAAAAACACAGTCTTTACGTTCTTCCAGGACATAAAATGTGCCGGATGTGGCTGCATTTCTCCAAAATGGCTGTGTCAGGGGCCGACTTATACTGAAACAATAAATATAAAAGACATATAATAAATACCACATATAGCAAAATGAAACATTCAGAAAAATCAAATCTTTTTTAAATTATTTATTTATCATATTTTCATTAACATGTCAAGAATACACTTGTAAAGAAATATAAAGTTAAAAAGAAAAAAAGAAAAGATACATTACAAATAGTAATGATCTAGCAAAATATTAAGAATTGGATATTTAACTTTAAACTCAAGTCCTCAATTTGGGATCCAAGACATAGAATCAGTGAGCAAATTAATAACTCAAATAGATAAAAATAAGAAATCTGAAAAATCCATTAGTGAGGAAGTATATCAAACTTCAGTGATCATTCATGTTATCCCAGCTTTCAGTCGAGCCGCTGATAAGAAGGTTGTCAGTTAGCTAGGGTCAAAAAAGACATATTTTTGCATTTGATATGTATCACACATTTTCATGGGTGATGAAGAAAGAAGGTCGCCCCAAGAGCAATAACACCCGGTTTCATAATGAGAAATTCATGTCTGCGTTTATGTCTGTCTCGTGCCAGATCTGGAAACATTTGTATTTTGAATCCAAGAAATTCCTTTTGTTTGTTTTTAAAGAAAAGTCTTAGTAACCAATTTTTAGCTGGTGTTAAGGCTACTGTAAGGAGAAGTGTTGCCGGTGTCGCCACCTCCCTATTCGAAAGTTCCAAAATCGATGTAATATTAGGTGACTGCTGATCGTCTTCTTGTGGTTTTAATTATCCTTCTCTTCTAGGTAGGTAATACACCTGAGAAAATGGTGGTAAGAAATCCTCTGATATTTGCAGAACTTCCATCATGTAGCGTTTTAACATATCTCTAGGTGGTATCGTTGCTACTCGAGGAAAATTAATCAATCTAAGATTATTGTTGCACGAAAAATTTTCCAAAGATTCTAATTTCCTTGTCAAATTCATGTTATCTCTTACTAGAGTTTCTGTAATTTGTTTGAGTACTACAGAGGAGTTTTTATAGTCCTGTAACTCAGTTCTGAGATTTTTAATATCAGTTTCTTGGCTATTAACTTTTTGCTCCAGCTGAGCCAGCTGGGGCTTAATCGATTTTGCTAGGTCTGCCACGCGATCCCAGAAAGAATCCAACGTTACCTCTCAGGGCTTCTGCAATGTAAAGGAAATCTTTTGAATTTCAATATTCTTATTCTCACCAACCGACATCTCCTCCTGGTCAGGGCTCTCCTGCTCACAATCCACCCTCGAAGCAGATGGATTCCCAGGCTCTACGGGGCTGTCCTGTAAATTCAGAGAGTCCAGCTCCAAGCTCCTCTTCCTGATCTCAACAACCTCTGGGGAGAAGTGTACTCCACCTTCCGGTTGCTTCTCTTCCCGCGTGGAGCTGGCAGTCTGGGGAGGAGGGGGAGGTGCTCTGGTGTCAGGGCTCAGGGTGGTCTCCAAACTGAAGGAGGTCACCTCCGCCTCACCACCGAGTGTCTCCAGCGGGTACATCGCCGCCGCCGATACTTCCTGCATTCGTCGCAGGAGCTCATTCTATAGTGCCGAGATTGGTCTGGCCAGGGCGTCGTGAGGTTCCAGCGGCACTTCAGCCTCTCCTTTTTGGCATGGCTCACAGGTAAATGTTTGTAAAACAAACTTTAATGGGTTAGCCTGCGGCGAACCGCTAAACTAATGGGTCCATCCGCCATCTTGGATCACCCGTGATGTCAAATCAAATCTATCATTATCTCTTCCAGATGAAAGGATCAAGGACTCAGTCAGGCACAGACCAGAAATGGGGCCTTCAAAGGCTACCCTATAGGTGCAACAGTCCTGCCTACCCATAGTAAGAATTTTTGGCTCTAAGAAGAAGTTGATACCTTATGTACCATCATGTGTTAAGAACATAAGAATTGCTGCTGCTGAGTCAGACCAGTGGTCCATTGTGCCCAGCAGTCCGCTCGCGCGGCGGCCCTTAGGGCAAAGACCAGTGCCCTATTTGAGTCTAGCCTTACCTGCGTACGTTCTGGTTCAGCAAGAACTTATCTAACCTTTTCTTGAATCCCTGGAGGATGCTTTCCCTTATAACAGCCTTTGGAAGAGCGTTCCAGATTTCTACCACTCTCTGGGTGAAAAAGAACTTCCTTACGTTTGTACGGAATCTATCCCCTTTTAACTTTAGAGAGTGCCCTCTCGTTTTTATGAAATATGTAATTTCTGCTTCCTCTATTCTCCTTTTTCTCAAATGACTATGTACTCTCTCTTGATACTATTATAGTGCAAATTGTAAACTCCGTAGATGTTACTTACCTAATGCGTTATATCAAAAATGTAATACTCATGGAAAATTTGAAACTAATGTACTAGATGTAATGCATACTTATAATATAGGTGTGAGCTGGAGATATGCACATGAAAGGCAATGCTATGCACACCTTGCACATGTAAATTGAACAATTAGTTCTACTTAAGTGCTTAAAATGCAGAATGTGTTATTCTGTAAGTGCTTTGGCATGTAAATATGAGGGTGCTATATAAATGGGTGGACCATGAGCATATTATAAATTAGTGTCACAACCAATCTCTTCATTTATGTGAAATATACAGTATAAGGAAAAGCCTCAGAAGCTTATAATAACACTAGCATTTGGTGCTCTTATACAAAACTGGAAGCAGTTAAGTACTGATTCTATATTATGAACCAAAAAATTGATGCCCAAAAAATTTGCCTAAGCACTATTCTATAAATGGTGCTTACAGTTAGGCACTTAAAATAATGCTTATGCCTGGGAACTGTGCCGAACTTTAGGCACAAAATCCCAAAAAGTAGGGATGGAACAGTGCACAAATACACATACACACATAAAACCAGGGATTTTTCCCAGAACTGAATCTCAGTGATGAGGAAATTCTTCCAAATATACCCTGTTGATATAAATAGACCCATCAGGGTCCGTGTTTTGGCTCAAAAGAGTCTGCCTTAGAGGTTCATATATTGTGTAAAGGAAAAACATACATGGTATAAACTATAAGTATTAATAAACATATGAACATAGGACTCCTTTTACTAAGAAGTGCTAGCGATTTTAGCGCACGCAGGATATTACCGCGCGCTACACAACACGCTACGTGGCTAGAACTAACGCCAGCTCAATGCTAGCGTTAGCGTCTAGCACGCGTGGCAATGTTTTGTGCGCTATTCCGCGCGTTAATGCCCTAACGCAGCTTCGTTAAAGGAGCCCATAGTGTTACAACAGATTAAAAAAAGACAAAAAATAATAAAACAATAATTCTAAAGCAAACACTTGTGAAACTATAAATGTAAGAAAACCAAAGTCTAATATTTCATATTAATAATAATAAAATACGTTAATGTAATGGTAAAAAGTGATAAAATTAAAATAATGATTGTCTATAAAAGCTTTAAAAGTTGTTACTATTTCACAGCAGTAGACAGACCAGAAGAAGCCATTTTACTTGTAGAATAGGAAGGGTTTAGTTAGGGAGGGTTTAGTTAGATTAACCCCCCCTTTACAAAACCACGAAAGCAGTTTTTAGCACCTGCAAGTGCGCTGAATGCAGGAACTCTTTGAGCATCGGAGTATAGAGCATTCAGCGCGCTGGTGGGTGCTAAAAACCGCCTTCACGGATTTGTAAAAGTGGGGGTAAGTTAGGTAAATGTATTATTATATTTCTTGACATCTTTCATTTTAAAATATGTGAGATTTTGGTTGAGGAGTAGGTATCATTGTTGCTTCAGATTGTACTTTAAGAATGGAGGGGGGTCATATAATTTGGGGGCTGACTTAGTGTTAGATTCAAACCCTGGAGTCATGTAATTTATTTATGAAACTACATTTTATATTTGACCATATTTAGGCCCTCTTTTACCAAGCCATGGTAGAGGCTTCTACCGCGGTCCAGAGTGTTAAGTGCTCTGATGCTCATAGGACTTCTATGAGCATCAGAACAGCATTGAAGCACTTAGCGCTCTGGGCCATGGTAGAAACCTCTAGGGCGGCTTAGTAAAAGGGGTGGTTATATTTTATTCTTCTTTTTTGACTTTGTGTGGGTTCTGTTTTGGAAAAAAAAACAACTTGTTACAAATCAAAAGATGAGAAAATGAAATGACATGCTTCACATCATTTCAATCCCCTAACCAACATATATGAACTACAAGATCATTTTATAATTGAAAAGATTCTTTAATGTATATTTTCTAGATGACTTATAACACTGATATCCATTCTATGATTATTCCACATATGAGCAATGCTGTTCATGGGATTTCTAGTTCAACAAACATATATGGTTCTAAGACATTTTAAGTTAATGACACAAGGATGCATAACATATAATATGTTCATATAAATGTTCATATAATATAATATGTTCATATAATTTTCCCAGGGAATATTGGAGAAGATGTGACAGCGTTGGAAAGTTGGCTCTGGTCTCTCGCGTTATTTCAGTGGCCGCGTGCGGTGCGGCTTAAACTAGGCCGCCGCCATCAGCATCACCGCGTCCCCCCTGGCAGCGTTTGTTTTTTTGTTTGAACGGTGCTCTGGGCCGGTGACTCCTCTCTTTGGCCGCGGCCCGCGTTGGGGCCAGCGGCTCGCGGCACCGACTGCACCCGACCGGCGCTTCGGGGCGGTGCGCCCCCTTGCCGCATGTGCAGCGGCCCAACCCCCTCTGCACCTGGACTCACGCGGCACAGAGTGCACCCGACCGACGCTCAGGGTCGGCGACTCCCCTCCTTGGCCGCATTGGCGCCAGCGGCTCGCGGCACAGACCCCCCTTGGCCGTGTGTGCAGCGGCCCCACACCATCTGCGCCTGGACTCACGCGGCACAGACAGCACCCGACCGGCGCTCTGGGCCGGCGACTCCCCTCCTTGGCCGCGGGCCGCGTTGGGGCCAGCGGCTCGCGGCACAGACTGCACCCGCCCGGTGCTCCGGGGCGGTGCGCCCCCCTGGCCGCGTGTGCAGCAGCCCAACCCCCTCTCCGCCTGGACTCACCTATCTGGCAGGTCCCAGACACTCCGGTGTGCCGCCGTCGGAGAGAGGACGCAGGAGAGCAAAGTTTGCCTGCACAGGTGAGGGGAACAGAAAGCAGTCGCGGGTGGGAGAAAGGGAAGCCGCGTCTATCTCCCGGGATCGCCAATTCGAAAGGGCGACCTCCCTTCCGCTCACTCCAATCCCCTAACTCCCCCCCCCCGTGGCCCTTCCTTCTCCACCCTTCCCCCTCCCCCCTCCCATCCTTTTTGCTATGGCTTCGGCCGATTTGGCCTCGCTCCTCCCTATATGGGATCGGAGCTTGTTCTCAAAAGCAGTTTTGATTTGTACCTTTTGGCTCTATACTGCTACATTAGTCTGAGGCTTTTTCTCCCTCTTTTTGGGTGCATGCTGGGTTTGAAGAGAGGGGTACCTCGGTGCCACGATCATACATTTTGAATCAATATATGAACATTTTTTTAGGCAACAAAGCCTCTACTAGGCATTTTTCTGGAGATTGTGATGGCCAAGTAAAGATTTCTTTGCTCTGTTGGCAGTCAGGTTCATAAAGAAGTCTCTCAATCCCATGCAAATTGCTTTTAGCATATTAGTTGTTATATAATCTTATGGAATATTGTCTATTACATGTCATACGACGATGTGATTTTCTCTGTGCCGCATACATCATTTCACTACTTAAATTACAACGTCTCATCTGGAGAAAGCTATGCCATGTTGTGAAAAATAATTGGTCCATCTCGATATCTTTCTTTCCCTGATAGAATATACGAATGCGTCTCAAGAGAAGCCATTCAGAAATAAACAGAATAGGGAACATTTCAGCATTAGCCTTTTTGCTTTAGAGTTTCAAAGTCTAACATTGGGAAATTGAGGGGGTGGGGTTTTGCTGGGAACAGGTGGTGCTAGTGTGGGTAGTTGTCCTGTTGCACAGGCATCAGCACTATTGGCCCAGTCATGTAACTCAGTGCCCATGCATTGTCTGTCTTATGTGGTAACTACAGGGCAGATGCAGGACACAACCCTACATTTACTGCACAGGCTTTGTACCTACTGCATGTTAATTTTTGATTGTTTACATATGGTAACAATCCTGATTCCCCAACGTTCTGATGGGACATTAGCCCAGGCATGTAACTCAGTGTCTGTGCTCACCAATAGGGAAGAACTATCACATCAGTGAGCAGAGGTAATGGATTTTTCACATTGGAGGTGGGGAATCAGAACTTTCATATCAGAGGATGGAGGAATTGGAACTGACATATTGAGTGTGTGTGGGGGATTGAACAAGTTGATTGGCTTTAGGATTGTGGCTGATCCGCTAAATTGCTGGATGCATGGCTGCAATTACCATCTCCTCAAGGTGGCAGTAAGAGTAAGTGCAGCTGCACTATTGGCAGTTGTGACCACTAGCATGTGGTACTGAGTCCTGAGCTGTCACAGTCAGCCACTCCTCTGACCTTCCCATGTCATACCCAACTCTTGCCCATTCTTACTTTAGGAATCTAACATGGTTATTTATACTTCTCCCTCCGTATTCACGGAGGTTAGGCGCAGAGACGGCCTGCGAATAGGGAAAAATTGCGAATAATTTTTTGGGCCAGCTCTGACCCATCCCCCGTCTCCCTACTGAATCCCTGACCTTACCTGGTGGTCAAGCGGTCTCGAGACTACAATGGGAACTCATGGCAGCCATTTTGATGATGGCTCTGCATGGGGCAGGAGCATAGGAAGATCGTTCCTGCCCTACATCACCGCTAGACCACCAGCTAAGGTCCGGGGAGGTTCGTGCAGCCTGCAAAAAAAAATCACAAATAGTCGAATTTGCGAGTAGTGAAACCGCGAATCCGGAGGGAGAGTTGTACTATGCTAGGGGACTTTGAGGAGGGGGGAAGGGGTTCCCTGTCACAGCCACTCAGTTGATCGTGGCAGGGGTATTTTCTCCTCAATCAGCTGAGCCGGCAGGACTCTACTCAGCTGATCAGGGATTCCCTTGTTGCAATCAGTTCAGCTGGCCGCGTCTAGCTTTAGTTTTTGAAATGTAGGTAGGCTAGCATTTTGCTGGCTTACATTTCAGGCATCTGTTGTAGCTCTAGGGAGATAGATGCCTATGGCCGCTTTAGCTCACCCAAGACTACTTCTAGGCAAAACCATGCCCATACCCAGCCTTGGGTGAACTTAAGTGCCCCTGGGCATCTCCCTGCAACCTCAACAAATGCCTACAGTGTAGGCAGCCTGCTTCAGGATTTTTAAAAAAATAAACAGAGTCCAGAGAAGAGCAACTAAGCTAATAAAGGGTATGGTGGACCTCTCATATTCTGACAGACTAAAAAAGCTGGGGCTTTTCTCCCTGGAGAAGCGGAGACTTAGAGGAGACATGATAGAAACCTTCAAGATCATGAAGGGTGTAGAAAAAGTAGACGGGGACAGATTTTTCAAATTATGGGGAACCACAAGTACAAGGGGGCACTCGGAGAAATTGAAAGGGGGAAGGTTTAGAACAAACGCAAGGAAGTTCTTTTTCACCCAGAGGGTGGTGGATACATGGAACGCGCTACCGGAGGATGTGATAAGCAGGAGCACGCTACAAGGCTTCAAAAGAAGGTTTGGATAGGTACCTGAAGGACAAAGGGATTGAGGGGTACAGATAGGAGTAGAGGTAGGTTATAAGGGATAGGATTAGAGGTAGGAGTAGAGGTAGGTTATAGGGATAGGTTTAGAGGCAGTTACAAAATTAGACAGGGACACTGTTCAGGCAATTAAGCCTGATGGGCCGCCGCGGGAGCGGACCACTGGGCAAGATGGACCTCTGGTCTGCCTCAGTGGAGGCAACTTCTTATGTTCTTATCCCAATTGGCTGCCAGACAGCGGCAGAATGCCTACTGCTGCCTACAATCGGGACGCCTATTTATACAATCTGCCCCTTCAGTGCATAGTCCTTGATGGAAACTGACCCAGCTTTGTTGGTTGGGATGAGAACTTCTCAGCAGCCCCTAGAAATATCAAGAAAGACACTATATAATGTCACTAGTTGGCAGCTATACTGTATACTACACATTCTGTTAATTATTTTTGAACAGGAAAAATCCTCAGAGGGTACTTGCAGTTTAGAACACACTCTAAGGTGATAAATAGCTGCTTAATCTGAACAGCCCTTAGTATTTATGCTTCCTACTGTTCCTGTTGGAATCATACCTCATGTCATAAAACTCCTCCTTCTTATTACATTATTTTATATTTTCTGCTTTGTTTAGTATAGCGTAATTTATAGCAGCCACACTAGTGATGTGTCCACTTATACATGAGGCAATCACAGAAACTAAACTATATAAATATAAGTAAATCCAGGATAAATATAGTTAAGACAGCTCTGATAACAGCCATCCAAATGTAGAGAAAACCAATCCTCAGATATTAAAGTTCCCATATACCTCGGCACAACACGTTTGGATTACTTTGTTACAAGGTGTTGTTCGGTCTTACAGCAAATTACCTGAAGGACTATTGTGAACTGGTAATATCGAAACGGTCCCAACGTTTTCTATCTTATTTCACGCTCTCCTCTGTATAGGACTGTCGCTAAAAATATTTTTTTGATAGATTACTTTCATATCAGGCTGCGATCAGAGACAAGGAATTTAGTCGGCTAATAGCTAACGCTACATCATAGAAAACATAGAAACATAGAAAGTGACGGCAGATAAGGGCCAAGGCCCATCAAGTCTGCCCACACCAATGACCCTCCCTTACCTCCCTCTGCGAAGAGATCCCACCTGTCGATCCCATTTAGTTTTAAAATCAGGCACACTGCTGGCCTCAATTACCTGTATCGGAAGACCATTCCATCGATCCACCACCCTCTCGGTGAAGAAGTATTTCCTGGTGTCGCTATGCGATGTCCTTCCCCTGATTTTCCACGGATGCCCTCGTGTTGAAGTGGGTTCCTTGAAGAAGAAGATATCCTCCCCCACCTCGATACGGCGCGTGAGGTATTTGAATGTTTCGATCATGTCTCCCCTCTCCCTGCGTTCCTCTAGTGAGTAGAGCTGCAATTTATTCAGCCGTTCCTCATACGGGAGATCCCTGAGCTCTGTGACCATCCGTGTGGCTATTCGCTGGACTGATTCAAGTCTCAGCACATCTTTGCGGTAATGTGGTCTCCAGAATTGTACACAGTATTCCAGATGGGATCTCACCATGGACCTATATAATGGCATTATGACTTCGGGCTTACGGCTAACGAAACTCCTGCGTATGCAACCTATGATTTGTCTGGCCTTAGATGAAGCTTCTCCACTTGAGTAGCAGTCTTCATGTCCTCACTGATGATTACCCCTAAGTCTCGTTCCGCTACAGTTCTCTCTAGGATCTCACCATTAAGAGTGCAAGTCTTGCATGGATTTTTGTTGCCAAGGTGCATGACCTTGCATTTTTTGGCGTTGAAACTTAGTTGCCAGGTCCTAGACCAATGCTCCAGTAGGAGGAGGTCATGCGTCATACTGTTGGTCTTGGATTTAATGTCAGGCCCTGTTGTGTTCTTGCCTACTATATTGCATAGTTTGGCGTCATCGGCGAATAACGTTAATTTACCCTGAAGCCCCTCAGCCAAGTCCCTTATGAAGATGTTAAATAAGATTGGGCCCAAGACCGAGCCCTGCGGTACTCCACTGATCATCTCTGTCGTTTCGGAGGGGGAGCCATTCACCACCACCCTCTGAAGTCTACCTCCTAGCCAGTCCCCCACCCATATAGTCAAGGTATCACCCAAACCTATAGAGCTCATCTTGCTCAACATCATACTAACATTTCAGGAAACTCTTAAAAACCTACTTATTTGATAAATTTTTGTAATACATAATTATGACATACTAATTTGCTTTTGTAGTTCCTGAGATTGTCTCATAATCTTAAAGTTGTGAACCACATTGAACTTTATTAGGTTATAGCGCCAGGGCTGCCCATTTCTGGTCCTCGAGATCTACTGGCAGGCCAGGTTTTCAGGATATCCTCAATGAATATGCATGAGAGAGATTTGCCTGCACTGCCTTCCTGGTATGCAATTCTCTCTCATGCATGTTCATTGTGGATATCCTGAAAACCTGGCATGCCAGTAGATCTTGAGGACCGAAATTGGGCAGCCCTGGTTTTTGTGGTATACAAATGACAATATAATGTAATTTATGTCATGCAATGGGACAACTTACAGTCTTAGGTATCTTAAAAACCTCCACATCTAATAAATATCCAATAGTGAAATCTTCATATCTTGATGCAAAGATATCCATGTAAACATAGAAGTACAAGGGGACAAAATGTTTTGATATTACCTCTGAAGAGTGATTTGTATTGTTTTTATTTTATTTTGCTTTATATATGTTCATATGGAAACCATTGTGACTCCAGGTGGTATATTACATTTTTAAATAAATAAAAAAAATAACCGTATTTTTCGCTCCATAAGACGCACTTTTTCCACTTCCATAAAGCAGGTGGAAGTTAGGGTACATCTTATGGAGTGAATATTCATCCCCTCATTACCTTTTTTAAATTCTGGCACCCTCCCTCACTGGACGTGGCTGCCTGCCTGGTCCTTGCCAGTTCCCGTGAGCACTGACAGCTGACACGGCTGCCTCAGAGTCCTCTTCTTTTCCCTTGCAGCAGAGTGGCACACAAGGCTGCCTGCCTGGTCCTACGCTGCTTCCTACGAGAACTCAGTGCTCACGGGAAGTGGCATGGGACCAGGTGGGCAGCCGCATCCAGCGAGGGAGGGCGCCAGAATTTAAAAATGTAATGGGGGAGGGAGGACTGTAGCTGCCCTGCTGAATTAAAAATAGGTACGGGGGGGAGGGGGGAGAGGTCAGGGCCTGCCTGCCTGCCTGCGGAGAGGCCTGGAGGGGGGAGGCCTGCCTGCTTTTCTGGGGGGGAAGCTTGCCTGCCTGGGGGAGGCCTGCATGCCTGGCCTATGCCCTGTCCCTGCCTGCCCTGTCCCGGCCTACCACTAGATCACCAGAGGGGGGACAGGGTATAGAGCCTGGCAGGGAGAATTTGGTTCAGAATGTTTTTTTTTTCTTGTTTTCCTCCTCTAAATCTAGGGTGCATCTTATGGAGTGAAAAATACGGTAGATAAAATTCAAATTTCTTAAAACTGGTTAATAAAACAGAAGAATAACTGTACTTATAATTCTCCCAATTCAGCTGCACAATCAGCCAATGACATTTCTTCAGCCAGACCCCTATTTCGCATCTCAGCTGTTTCAAGGGCACTGGCAGACTTACTCCACATAGTAAATGATGGAAGATAAAGACCTAAATAGTCCATCTAGTCTGCCCAAACATACACTCTCTATAATGTAATGATTTCATTTAAATTATTTTTTTTCTTAGATATTTCTGGGTCAGAAACCCAGAGCTGTGCTCGGTACTGTGCATAGGTTCCATCTACTGGAGTTTCCGTCAAATCTTACTCCAGGCCTTCTAAACCATCCCAGCCCATCCTCAACTGAATGGCCATATATGGGACACAGACTGTGCAAGTCTGCCTAGTACTGGCCTTGGTTCTTCAATATATACCATTATTTTCTGATTAGATATCCTCTGTGTTCATTGCATGCTTTTTCTTTTAACTCTGTCACCATTTTCTTCTCCACCACCTCCCACGGGAGCGTATTCCATGCATCAACCACTATCTCTGTGAAGATTTTCCTAACATTACTCTTGAGTCTACCACCCCTCAACCAAAGATTATGCCTCTGGTTTCCTTTCTTCTGAAAAGATTTTGTTCTATGTTAATACCTTTCAAGTATTTGAATGTCTCCCTTGTCCCTCCTTTCCTTTAGGGTATACATATTCAGGGCTTCCAGTCTCTCCTCATACATCTTTTGGCACAAACCTCCTACCATTTTCATCATCTCTCTCTGGACTGCTTCAAGTCTTCTTATGTCCTTTGCCAGATATGGTATCCAAAATTGAATATAATACTCCAAGTGGGGCCTCACCAACAACCTGTACAGGGGCATCAACACCTTCTTTCTTCTACTGGTTACTAAGCCAACAATCACCCCCCCACCACACACATCTGCGGTTTTGTAAAAGGGGCATGTATGTTATTGTTGAATTCAAACCCTGGGGTCATGGAATTTGTTTATGAAACTACATTTTATATTTGACCATATTTAGGCCCTCTTTTACTAAGCCACGGTAGAGGCTTTTACCATGATGCTGATAGGCATCAAGATATGAAGATTTCATTATTTGATATTTATTACATGTGGAGTTATTTTTTGAGACCTGTGACTGTGAGTTGCCCCATTGCATGACATGTGTTGTGCTGATATGTCTGGGCACTTTAATTTCTGAGGTCTCTTTTTCTCCACATATGGATGGTTAAGCTGCAGATATTATCATATTTATCATAGTAGGACCTCAGAACTCCCACTTGCCTAATTCCTCAGGTTCATTCTTCCATAGACCATCAGGACTCCTGAGAAAGGCAAAGTTCTGTCGAAACATGGGCCATGTAGGTTCCAGTCTTAATTGTTATTCCTAGGAGCAATTAGTGTATCATGATAAATTTGTAATATATGTGTTGTCTACATTTTAAGACTATTTTATATTTTGATCATAATAAACTATCCTACATTCATACATACGTAGGATGATTGACTATGGTATAAATGTGCCTGTATTGAAAACCATGTGTCTGTATTGTAACACCATTACAGAAGCTCATGTAAACTACTCTGAATTGACTCCCCAGTCATTAGTAGCGGTATAGAGGCTTTCAATAAGCATAAACATAAACATTCAATGACAGATATCCCAAGAGTTCAAGTAAATGAAAACAGGAAATCTCAAATATGAATCCCTATTTGTTATGTTGTATTAACTTTAATACAGAATTAATGTGTGCTGTTAGTTAACATAGTTCATTAATTGTTAGCATAGGCTAATTCCCACATTAAATAGCTAACATGGAGACTCATTTTAGGGCAGGAAATGGCGACCACCGGTTACAGTTAACATAGAGGAATAGCTAACTGAATTGTAAGTTATCTGATGTGCAATTAACATGCAGTAATGACTTCCTCTCCTTGTTAATTGTATGGCAGCCCTCCCAAAAATGCTGGGAATGCCCCCAACAGTTAATATGGTAACTGTAAAATTTTACTGCACTTTTGTAAATAGGGGCCATTATTTGCATAGAGCCATATTTTTTTCTTAAGGGCTTACACGTTTTCAATTCTAGCTTTCCATAAAAAATTTCCAACTGCACATTTTCACACTTTTAAGACTCATGTACATCATTTCAAGAATGGCAGTGCACATCACTTCAGTAATGATAGCATCTGTAGCTTCAATCTGTGCTCAATCCCACACTAAAAAAAAATGTTTCTTTAGAGACTCACAGTTTAATGCTCTTTTCAGATCATTCCAGTTAAGTAGATATTTTGATAAATGTTTGCTTACCAAAAACTTCCATGCAGGATTTTTTTTTGTCAGTTTCTACATAATGTTTATATCCATTACCAAAACACAAGGGGGCACTTTAGGATCAAAAACTGGTAGTAATCAGTTCTTAGGGCATCCTCTTAAACTCAGTTTAAGATCATTAGGAATTAATGCTCTTACAAAATTAGGTTACAAAGACATATAGGTTATCCTCTGCACGCAGAGATTCCTGGTCATATGCTTTCTTGCAAAAAGACAATAAATTATAAGCACTCTAAATAGAAAATAACATGAAGAATGGAAAGAATGCAAAAATACAACAGATATAAACAAAGGTTTGAATGAATATACATATTTGCTGTCATTACTTACAACATTGTAGTGTTTCATTTCTGAAGCCAATATAGCATGAATTGCTAGGACTATAGCGGGATCATTATTAAATTACTATGTATGACCTTTCAACTATGGCCCTCTTTTACAAAGGTGCGCTGAGCATTTTAGCGCACGCTAAATCAACGTGTGTGCTAACCACTAATGAGTCCATAGGATAACATGCATGCATTAGCATTTAGCGTGCGCTAATATTTACCATGAGCTAAAAATCATAGCGCACCTTAGTAAAAGAGGGGGGTATATTAGTCAGCATTCTAATGTACAGTCCAGCACTGAGTTTGATGGACACTGAAATATTTTTAGGTTCATTGCATTGAAAATGTCAAGAAATCATTTTTGATTAAGCATTAAGGCAACATTCTTAAAACATATTAAAAGGAAAATAAATAGTAGCATAAAATATAGCTTAAGGAATGTTGTTAGAAGGTTACATTAAGAACAGGCTCATGGAGATTAGCAAAAAAAGTGTGAGTCCTATGTTTTTATATGTGCATCAGGAAAAAAAAAAAAAAAAGAGACGAAAAGCAAATCTATGCCCCTTCAACTCCTGGATCTGTTGGAAACAGCATGGTAGAAATTTGTAAAGAATCAAATTTTATTATCTATGAAATTTTGTAGCTGAAATGGGTCATAGAAAATATATTTAGCTCCCTGAAATTTTACAGCACACAAACAAGGAAAACAGCAAAAAAAAAGAAGCTCAGAAGGCAATACAATTCTGCTTTTTATAGAAAAATATCTCATCTTGCCCAAGAAGTTGTAGATATATAGCAGGAAAAATAAAGGGCTTAATATTCAAAGAGAAATGCAGATACAGTATACAGATAATTGGTAGTTATCCAGATATTTCCTACAGAAGTGGCTATCTGGGAATATTGCTACTGCTGAATATTCTTGCAGAATGCAACAGCGCTATCTGGATAGTACTAGGGTGGAGCACTGGCAGAGTATAGGTGATCATCAGATAATAATAATAATTTACTTCCTGTATACCGCCCTGCCAGTAGTTCTAGGCGGTTCACAACAGTGTAATTAAAAAACATTTCAGTTAATAAATACAATCACATACACACTTCTATGAGCAAATTTATACATCATGGTTAAAATACAATTTCAGACAAACAGCTATTAATTTCTCAAATACAACCTAGTTAGAGGAAAAGGTTACAAGCACAACCTAATAAAAAATATCTTTAAAAACTTAAAGTTAACATTCGAACAGGTAATGTCTCTTTTGTGACTATGTACAGCGCTGTCTACATCTGGTAGTGCTCTACGGGGCTCATAATTTTTTAAAAAAAACCCCACGTCTAAAAAGTGGCCTAAATCGATACCTGGATAATGAAAAAGCCAGATCGTCCAAGTACCGATAATCAAAGCTGGTTTTAGACGTATCTTAAACCAGCTTAGGACTTTCCACTGCCTAGAGCGAAAAGAGGCATTTTTAGAAGAGGGGAAAGGGCAGAAGGTAGGCTGACCTAGACTTAGTCGTACAGCAGGTATAACAAAAAGTTTTAACAGGTTGCCTAGTCGGCACTTATATGTTTTGACTTAGACCAAGTCAAAACAGGTATAAGTGCCGAAAAGGGGTTGCTGAGCTGATCGCGGCAGCTGCGATCAGCTCAGCGACCCTGGCAACCTGACCACCCCCCACCGCAATGATTGCGGCAGGAAAGATGCCTCCTCTCCCCTGCCGTGATCTTCCCCCTGAAGTGCCGCGGTTCGGGGGGGTGCGGGATCGCCATCGCGGCAGGATAGATAGCCAATTGCTCCTGCCGAGACGTGACCCTTCACCCTCCCCGATCCGATATGTGCAGGGCGGATCCCAGGCCCTTCTGCCCATGACAAACCCCCCCGACTACCCCCTGATCAGCCCCCCCCAAACCGGCGATCCCGCGACACCCTTCTTACCTAAAATCAGTTGGCCGGCCGGACGAGTCCCAAGCCCCTCTGACCAGCAGGCCCGCCATCCGCCGAAAGGCGGGCCTTAGGGCCTGATTGGGCCAAGCACCTAAAGCCCCACCCACAGGAGGGGCATTAGGCGTCTGGGCCAACTGAAATTGACCCAGTTGCCTTAGGCCCCTCCAGTGGGCGGGGCCTTCGGCACATGAAAAGAGGACACTGAGAGGGGACATGATCGAAACATTCAAGATACTGAAGGGAATAGACTTAGTAGATAAAGACAGGTTGTTCACCCTCTCCAAGGTAGTGAGAACGAGAGGGCACTCTCTAAAGTTAAAAGGGGATAGATTACGTCCAAATGTAAGGAAGTTCTTCTTCACCCAGAGAGTGGTAAAAAACTGGAATGCTCTTCCGGAGTCTGTTATAGGGGAAAACACCCTCCAGGAATTCAAGACAAAGTTGGACAAGTTCCTGCTAAACTGGAACGTACGCAGATGAGGCTGGACTCATTTAGAGCACTGGTCTTTGACCTAAGGGCCCCACATGAGCAGACTGCTGGGCATGATGGACCACTGGTCTGACCCAGGAGCGGCAATTCTTATGTTCTTATGTTGTTTAAGAACCAAACGGTTGTGTGTTAAAGGTACGTTTTGAAAAAAAGCATTGCTGACTCAGTGATGCAGAGGGCTTCACTGAGTTTGATCCTCTCAGGGATCAAACTCAGGGATGCCCTTTCCAGCACTGAGCCAGCAATGTTGAGTCACTAAATGTTTAAAACACAACCGTTTGGCTCTTAAACAACACATTTCAAGACTCCTGAGGAAGGTACCCTTGAATAACGAAACACGTGCAGCGTTGACTAGCTGAATGTTTTTACATCACTGACAATAAAGACCCCTACTAGAACATCTCGACCTTCCCACTGTGGGGATTTCCCGCAGCATCTAGTGGTACAAGTTCTCAGCCCAACCAACAAAGTTTGGGCAGTCCCATAGAGGCCTATACACGTAGGCCCTCTTTTACTAAGGTGCGTTAACTGATTAGTGAGTGCTAATCAATTTGGCACGCGCTAAATGCTAACGCGTGCATGTTAGTCTACGGACATGTTAGCGTTTAGCGCATGCTAATCAGTTAGCGCACCTTAGTAAAAGAGGGAGGTAGTCCGATGATTTTCCACTTTTGCATTTTTCCACTGGAATGAAAAAGTGGAAAATTACTGGACTAAGGCTCAAATTCTCTTACCGGCGCCGGTTATGTAGGCACTGGTGGGCGCCTAAACTCAGTACAAAAAAAAAAAAAGCCATTTAAACAATGTTTTAAACTGAGTTTCAAGGCACCTACCGGCATGTAAAAAATCAGTGCCAGAATTGCACATCCTTAAGGAGCTCTAGGCTTTCTAATGCCAATATGGGCATTGTGACAAACCCAGCATCAGCTCTAATCTTGACTCTGGTAAGATCCGGTGCAGAAGAGCTGACCAGGTTGATTCTGGCGGTCAACTTGAGGCTGACCTCTCTTGCCCCTATATTCAGAATGATAATGGTATGGAACAGAGGCAGACAGACTGGCAACAGCAGCCTCCGGGCTATAGGGCAGCTAGAGAAGCCAGAAGGAATGCAGCTGCACTGAATAAACCCAGGCAGAGAAAAGCTGCTTTAGAACCAAAGCCCATCCCCCACTACAGGCTGAAGGGGATTGGCTCTGAGCTGCTTAAGAGCAGACTGGTGCAAGCAGCAGGAGGAGGAGCAAGTGACCAGGGTGAGTCACTCCCACAGCCCAAGGCAGGACAGGAGCCGTGGAGTCAGGCAGCAGAGCCAGAAGTTCCAGATTGGTCTATGCAGGAGGAGGAAGAATTCCTCCCTACCTCAGGCTTCCAATTTCCTAATGGTGTGGAAAGCATGGAGGTACAAACTGCTGGTCCTGTGATAGAGAACCAGGCAGAATCCATGGACATTGAATGAGAGAGTGAGTAACTGAAGCAATTAGTGTTTTTTTTCCCCCTGTTTGTGCTTTCTTTCTGTGCAAGAAAAGCCTGAAGAATTTGCTATGTGTTTGGGCTTTATTATTAATTTTTGGTTTAAGTACAATATTTACCTGAATACTGACCACTGGATTTACTTAAAGCCAAGTTTGAGCAAAAGAACCTAATGGTTGAATGTTTAAGTTTATGTTTGAACTGTGAAAATCCTGCTGTGGCTCCCGTTCCTGGGGAAGCTAATTAGCTTATCTCCCTCAGCTGTTTGTTTTTGCCTTCCATGAGGTAGCTGAAGAAACGCTGGGCTGTTTGCAAGGCTGTGCTGTGGCTTACTGCCTAATGAGGTATCTAATATTGTTTGTAAAAAGGGTTTGTTCTGAACGTTGCCTGACTGCTGAAATTATCTGTTTCATGCCTCTAACAAATATTGCTGGGAGAAAATTTGAATTGTGTTTGAACACCAGTATAAAGTGCATTTCTGAATCAGAGTACAAGATCTCAGGCAAAACCATCTGTATGAGATTTCTGTTTTGGTATATATTTCTTTTTGCAATTGACTTTATTTTGAATGAAATGCTACAGTGACTTTGCTTTGTGTTGCACCCTTTTGACCGCTGAGGTCAGAATAAACACCTTATTCTTGCTTGATGAATTTGGTCTGAGTGGTGGTGTTTTGGGAACCCATACTTACCTTTTCTCTCCTAGGCCTAGGCAGTCGCCTAGTGCCAACCAAAAAGTCCTGAAGATACCCCTGATTAAAGGGGACACGCCAGAATCCCAGTGTTTGTCACACAATAGCTCTACGCTGAGGAGTGTTGGTGACAGTTTGGCTAATGCTGGTAGTACAAGCACCAATCGGCTATACCACTTTACTAAGTAATCTACTAAGGCTATACAAATACACATTCATATCCAAGAAAGCCTTAGAGTAATTTGTTAGACCTCAGCGGTGCAGTAGTATGCATATTATACTTTCACTAGTGTTTAAGCCCGTTACATTAACGAGTGCTAGTAAAGCCTCCTTCCCTCACATGTCCCCAAATTTTCAGCCCCAGCTCCAAACCAAGAGCATTTAAAGGCCCGCGGCTTCCCCCTCCTCACAACGAGGTGAGAAGCAAAGGGGGCCGCGCACCATACCTACGTTCAGTGGGCTGACGAAGGCTTCCAACCATGGGGCGCTTTCTTGCATTCAGCGACCTGCCTTCGGGCCCGCGCCGAGAGAAATAGCCAGCTCGTGCCCGGGCTCTAAGACGCAATGTCAGCTCCCCCCCCTCCCCCCGGGTCCGCTGCGGGAAGATTAGAGACGCTCCTCCGGCAATGCCTGGCAGGAAGGACTGAGAGCCGCTGCCGAATACAGCCACGGAGGGCAATCGAGGCGGCCAGGACGCATGCAAGGAGAGAGCTTGCCTGCGCTTCTCCAGCGGTTGGTGAGTGAGGGCAGGAGGAGGGGAGTGGCCAGAGTGTTCCCTGCCGCCATGCTCTAAAATAGAATCCGGCCACGGATCAGAAAACACGGCGGCAGGGAACACAAAACCCTAAGTGCGCATGCGCGCTTAGGGTTTTATTATATAGGATACATACTGCATAGCAGCACCAAAATCGTCATTGGTCATCTTTTAAACTTCTTTTTTATATATTGCTTTTTTAATAGTTTTAAAGTAGAGTAAATATTTATGAGTGAACTAGTACTCATCTTAGTCTACGCGGAAGGGGGCATTAGGTGGCCTGAAGTACCTAAAGTGATATGATTCACATCAAAGGTAGGTGCCATAAATATAGACCTGAAAAAACCCTGGCCTACATTTCTGGTACCTACCTTTGCTGGAGGCGTGATTCTGTATCCAAAGCCGTCGCGTGATTGGCATGTGATCGGTGGCTGCTTTTAAGGTGGGCATCGACAATGGCACCAGTTACAGAATCGGGGCCTAAGTGTACCGTATATCCCTGGACCGGAGACTGTCCCAACTTTGTTGGTTGGACTGAGAACTTTTCAGCAGCCCTTCATATTACGCTTTGTTCTTTCCTGATCTACTGTACAGTATATCTTAAAATAAAATAAACATTTTCAACCAAAAAGAAAAAAGAAACCTGCACTGATGTAATTTTAAAGATTGAACAGGCTCTCCAGTTAATAATGTTACCTCTTTTAGAGCTAAAGAGATTTTGAAGGATTTTTCTGGGGGGTTGGGCAACCCTTAAAATCTGTCTTTTTAGGACTCACGAGTAATTCCTTGAAAGCTGGCCTCAGTTTTTCACCAAACCTTTATTAAAAGAAGAGACGTTTTTGGCCTGAATACAGGGAATAACCCTGTGGAAATCATCCACATAAGAGAAGAACTTTTCCTTGTTCAGTAAGGAGTGCTTGAGACAGTCATAAATATAAATTGAAAAATAATGGGGGAGATCACTGACCCATGAGATAAACCACACTGGGATTGTGGTCAAAATTCACCCAACATTATATAGACTGTGCGTGATTGTTCGAAACGGAACAAAAACGTCTAAAGTCAAATCCCTTTAAAACCGAAAGATATCAGGGGCCTTATAAATGACCTGGTTCTAAGGCAGCACTTAGGTTAAGGAGAATGTGATCCTGGGCTCCCCTGGGATATTGTTCATGCTGTTTGCAATAAAGTCTCTTTGAAGACAAATCTTAGCCTATTACATATTCAACAGTGGCATTCCTTTCTAAAGACAAACAGTTGCTTCTGTTACAATGGTGTTTTGATCAGTATGAATTATTTAAATTGGGTGTGCAGTAATTAGCATCCTCTTCTTTCCTTTGAATTTCAATCTGCTAATTGGTATGTAATTGCATAGCTATTGTTCCATTGCCATTTTGCTGCAGTGGACTAATGACACAAAAATACAGGGATAAGGAATTGCCATGAAGTCTAATTTTGTTGTCTTCTGTTATTAATACTGCTCAAAGCACTTTTGGGATTGCAGACTGTTTAGTAACATGATAACAAACTGAAATCAATCAATTCATCCTACTTTGAAGACGAGGCATCTTAGTATGAAAATAAGAGGGTTTTCGTTACCATGTCACGGAGTTCAAAACAAATTGCTAATCGGTTTGGGAATTTCAACTATGATCAAGCTTTTCAAAAATTGAGCAATTTCTGTGACTCTTGGGATAAGCATTTCTGTTACTGTGGGAGAAATAACAAAAGATGTAATATGATCTTATTTTGATGATTTTTTTTTTTTCTTCCTTCATCTGAGCAATGATTGAGACTGCACAAAAGACAGAATAGGAATAAAGTTAGTATTTTACGATATGTACGGACCAAAATCTCCATGTTTCTCTACAGCTCGGCCTTTTTTGTGGAATGCATTGTCTGGTACTTTACGGTTTTGTAAAAATCTGTTGCAATTCAGAAAGTTGCTTAAGAACCATCCGTTTGTTCAGGCTTTTCTAAGCAGGTTTGGATAGGTTCCTAGAGGACAAAGGGATTGAGGGGTACAGATAGGAGTAGAGGAAGATTATAGGGATAGGAGTAAGAGGCAATTTATAGAAATAGTCGGGACCACTGATCAGGCAAATGGGCCTGATGGGCCGCCGCGGGAGCGGACCGCTGGGCGAGATGGACCTCTAGTCTGCCTCAGCGGAGGCAACTTCTTATGTTCTTAATATTCTGCCTTTTTTTAAGTTAATAGTTTATCTTCTGAATGTCAACTTATTTTGCAGGTTATCAGATATGTGCTGCCTTTTTTTTACTGATGTATGTGCTTTTTTTAAGATGTTTAAAACCTGAAGTGTGTTTGTGATACTGTGAGCTACCTTGGATAAAGGCGGATTAGAAATGTTTTAAATAAATAAATAAATTTCAGTATGTCAGTGTGTCTTATATCCCTTTTATATTTGGTATATTATAATTTTTAGTCGTTTCCCATTGTAAACCGTTTAGGTACCTGCTTGATAAATGGCATATCAAAGAACTCAGGGAGCTCCCGTACGAGGAGCGGTTGGGGAATTTGCAGCTCTACTCACTCGAGGAGCGTCGAGAGAGGGGAGACATGATCGAGACATTCAAATATCTCACG
Organism: Geotrypetes seraphini; assembly: GCF_902459505.1. Lineage (NCBI taxonomy): Eukaryota > Metazoa > Chordata > Amphibia > Gymnophiona > Dermophiidae > Geotrypetes > Geotrypetes seraphini. The sequence continues at coordinate 42,016,579 of NC_047092.1, read as the reverse complement.
GGCCGCATCAAGGTGGAAGAAGACATCTTCTTCTTCAAGGGTCCCGCGGCAACAAGGGGGCATTCGTGGAAAATCAGGGGCGGGAAACTGCACAGTGACACTAGGAAGTTCTTCTTCACTGAAAGGGTGGTTGATCGCTGGAATAGTCTTCCACCTCGGGTTATTGAGGCCACCAGTGTGGCGGATTTTAAGGCCAGATGGGATAGACATGTGGGATCTATCCGCAAAGATAGATAGTGAGGATCACTGGGGTGGGCAGACTTGATGGGCCTTGGCCCTTATCTGCCGTCTATTTCTATGTTTCTATGTTTCTATGTTTCTAATAAAGGAACTTGGAAACCAGTATTTGGTAAGCAAGCGGAATAAACGAGCAGTCATATTTTTCATGGGAGTCTGGGAAGGATTTGTCATAAAGAGGCTGATGTACTAACCTACGGCAAATCACGGGTTTGTATCACACAACAATGATTATTGTATAGTAACTGTAATTCTATTACAAAATTATTCTGAAGTTGCAATGCCAAAAGTGGGAGAACACTGAAGAGTTTGTGGTATTTTCAACAACAGTGGAGAAAAAGCCTCAAAAACACCATGCAACACATATCATTAACATTGCGACAAGCTGCCTTAATACTTCCGGCTATTCCATATGGGGACTGATGCAGTTAACAGCTCTATTAAGATAAGTGATTAAATATAAACCTCATTTCTAGTCATATATATACAAATAAAAAGTAAAAATAAAATAAAAGGTCCAATGATGATAATGGCTTATGCATTTAACACTATCTTGTAAACAACTGAATATTTTTCTAAAGTGTGTAGAATCCTGAGGGCTCACTTTCCTTTATTTAGAGTTCATAGAAGGATAATATGAGCCAATGTCTTCAATGGATCCTTTTTTTTGTACATTTTTAACCTTTTTCTTCTTATATATAAAGTGCAAATGTAGCAGTTTTTTGTGCTGGAGCGCGACATGAGAACTGCTTACTAATGTTGGGCTGGGAGCCAAATTTTGAAACATGTCATGTCGGTGGAGATGCTCCCGCAATGCACTTTAAAAATAAGATAAGTTCTTATGCATCTTCTTTTTATTACTGCTAAGTTTGCACAAAAAAACTGCTACATTTGCTCTTTATATAAAAGAAGAAAAAGGTTTTTAAAATATACAAAAAAGGATCCATTGAAGATCCATTGAAGATTCAGGGGCAATGTTAGGAAATTCTACTTTACGGAGAGGGTAGTGGATGCCTGGAATGCGCTCCCGAGAGAGGTGGTGGAGAGTAAAACTGTGACTGAGTTCAAAGAAGCGTGGGATGAACACAGAAGATTTAGAATCAGAAAATAATATTAAAGATTGAACTAGGCCAGTTACTGGGCAGACTTGTACGGTCTGTGTCTGTGTATGGCCGTTTGGAGGAGGATGGGCAGGGGAGGGCTTCAATGACTGGGAGGGCGTAGATGGGTTGGAGTAAGTCTTAACAGAGATTTCGGCAATTGGAACCTAAGCACAGTACCGGGTAAAGCTTTGGATTCTTGCCCAGAAATAGCTAAGAAGAAAAAAAAAAAAAAATTTAAATTGAATCAGGATGGGCAGACTGGATGGACCATTCGGGTCTTTATCTGCCGTCATCTACTATGTTACTATGTTACTATGATATTGGCTCATGTTATCCTTCTATGAACTCTAAATAAAGGAAAGTGAGCCCTCTGAGGATTCTGCACACTATAGAAAAATATTAAGAGCTCCTTTTATTACGCCACGCTAGCGGGCTTAACGCGCGTGACTTTTTATCACGCGCTAACCCCTGCGCTGGCCAAACACTACCACCTGCTCAAGAGGAGGCGGTAGCGGCTAGCGCGGACGGTGGTTTAGCGCACGCTATTCCGCGCATTAAAGGAGCCCTAAGTTGTTTACAAGATAGTATTATGAACATTTATGTCTTGATATGCTGGGAAGATTTGGTGATCGTGCATTTAACATTCATAATGCATGAAGGAGGAGCCTGCCGAGGATCGAGTGAATTATAGGGCTCCTTTTACTAAGGTGCGTTGGGGCCTTAACGCGCGGAATAGCGTGCGCTAAATTGCCAAGCACGCTAAACCTTAACGCCAGCATTGAGCTGGCGTTATTCTAGAAGTATACCATGCGGTATACTAGCGCAACTTAGTAAAAGGAGCCCATAGTGTTTGATTATTAAGGGTTAAATCTGTTTATAAGTTAATACTATCATAAGCATAAAAAACTCCACTTTAAAAATACCTTTCATATCTCACAAGAGAACATCCCACTAGAAGGGGAGATATTGGACCTGGCGCTCACTCACACTAGTCTCTAATGTCCATGTAGAGGCCACATGAACATCAGTGTTCATTAGACGTTACGATTTTGATACAAGGGATAGAGGAGTCTTTTACATCCCAAAATCCAGAATTTCAAGGAGTTATGTTGGCGGCATGACTGGTGGTGGTGGTGTTACGGGGATTGTATGGGGCTGGTGAGCCAAGCGTGAACTTAGTTTCATCTCTGACCTATGTTAAACCCAGAGGTTCTGAATATGACAAATACAGAAGCACCGACTGGAAAATTTAAATGCTTCATTTAAAGATAATAATTAAGAATTAATTAATTGATTCACAGTACAATTTTTGCTGAGATCTGAATTTTCCCTTTTTTCTTTTTTGATATCCCAGTCAAAGGGAATGGAAGGATTTATTTAATTTATTTTTTTATATACCACTTATATCCTAAATGGTTTACATTCAGGCACTTTATCGTATTTCCCTATTTTTCCCGGTGGGCTCAAACTCTATCTAGTGTACCTGGGGCAATGGGGGGATTAAGTGTCTTGCCCAGGCTCACAAGGAACAGCGAGGGATTTGAACCCACAGCCTCAGGGTTCACTCATTTTATTTGTAACTAGAGCTGCATTTTTATATTTTATTTCCCACTCTGGGCAAGTCACTTATTTATTTATTCATTCAATTTTCTATATTGTTCTCCCAAGGGAGCTCAAAACAGTTTAAATGAATTTATTCAGGTAATTCTCCCTGTCTGTCCTGGCAGGCTCACAATCTATCTAATGTACCTGGGGCAATAGAGGGTTAAGTGACACTACACAAAAAAAACAACCAACCAAAACTTAGCTGGCAGTTGAATTCTTCAAACGTTCCTTGTAGATCAATGCTGACATCACCACATTTCTCAGCAGTTTTTTTATCCCCAAACAAACTTCACTCTTGCAGCTCAAATTATCAGCACCAGATTATAAAATGCTGATAATTTTGAGCCGCAAGAGTGAAGTTTGTTTGAGATGGGGCATGGCCTAGTGGTAGAGCTGCTGTCTCAGCACCCTGAGGTTGTGGGATCAAATCTCAGAGCTGCTCCTTGTGACCCAGGGCAAATCATTGAATCCTCAATTGCCCTGGGACAAAATAAATACCTATATATGTATACTCTATTCTATAACACTAAGCACATGGGAGAAGCATGGGTATGTCAGGGGCATTCCAAAAAGTTGCACACATTATTACAGAATCATGGGTCAGCATGCCCAACTTAGGTGCGAGCAGGCATAAGAATTGCTGCTGCTGGGTCAGACCAGTGGTCCATCGTACCCAGCAGTCCGCTCCCATGGCAGCCTACAGGTCAAAGAGCAGTGCCCAGATTGGGTCTAGCCTTATCGGCTTACTTTCTGGTTCAGCAGGAATTTGTTTAACTTTGTCTTGAATCCCTGGAGGGTGTTTTCCCCTATAACAGCTCCGGAAGAGCGTTCCAGTTTTCCACCACTCTCTGGGTGAAGAACTTCCTTACGTTTGTACGGAATCTATCCCCTTTCAAATTTAGAGAGTGCCCTCTCGTTCTCTCTACCTTGGAGAGGGTGAACAACCTGTCTCTATCTACTAAGTCTGTTCCCTTCAGTACCTTGAATGTTTCGATCATGTCCCCTCTTAATTTCCTCTTTTCAAGGGAGAAAAGACTCAGTTTCTCTAATCTCTCACTGTATGGCAACTCCGCCAGCCCCTTAACCATTTTAGTCGCTCTTCTCTGGACCCTTTTGAGGAGTACCGCGTCCTTCTTTAAGTACGGCGACCAGTGCTGGATGCAGTATTCCAGGTGGGGGCGTACCATGGTCCGGTACAACGGCATGATAACCTTTTCCGATCTGTTCGTGGTCCCCTTCTTAATCATTCCTAGCATTCTGTTCGCCCTTTTTGCCGCCGCCGCACATTGCTCGGACGGCTTCATCGACTTGTCGACCAATACTCCCAAGTCTCTTTCCTGGCACCCAAAGTTAAGGCATGGGAATCAGTGCTAAGCATTGTTTTGTAAAGGGTGCACCCCTTTATAGAATCACACTTAATGCTGGTCTTTTCTGACACCCATTTACAAAATCCAGTCCTTAACCCTTCATTACCCCAGGCACAAAGCATAGATGGTGAACTCACCAGAGACAGATAAAGTACCTACATATAATATATGTAAACTACAGAAAGGCAGCATATCAAATCCATGACCCTATTTTGCTATTCTGGAATAACCTCAAAGTATAAACTGCAACTGGAAGTTTCATAGCGAAAGACTAGAGAAACTGGGCCTCTTCTCCCTCGAACAAGGTAGTGAGAACGAGAGGGCACTCTCTAAAGTTGAAAGGGTTAGATTCCATATAAACGTAAGAAAGTTCTTCTTCACGGTGTCAGGTCAAAAGCGCGCCCAGACAATTGAGTGCAGCGTGCACCGCCGTGCCGCTCTAAATTACTGTTTTTAGCGCTCCGACGGGGGGGGCATGGGGGGAAACCCCCCACTTTACTTAATAGACATCGCGCCGTGTTGTGGGGGGTGTGGGGGGTTGTAACCCCCCACATTTTACTGAAAACTTCACTTTTTCCCTGTTTTTAGGGAAAAAGTTCAGTTTACAGTAAAATGTGGAGGGTTACAAACCCCCAAACCCCCCCTAACGCCGGCGCGATGTCTATTAAATAAACTGGGGGGGTTCCCCAATACAACCCCCTGTCGGAGCCCCTAAAAACTGTAATTTAGAGCGGCGCGCGCTGCGCTCAATTGTCGGCACGCGCTTTTTGTCTTTCGCGCCGTTGTCTATGAACCCTTCTTCACCCAGAGAGTGGTAGAAAATTGGAACGTGCTTCCGGAATCTGTCATAGGGGAAAACACTCTTCAGGGATTCAAGACAAAGTTAGACAAGTTTCTGCTGAACAATAACGTGCGCTGGTAGGGTTGGTCTCGGTTAGGACGCTGGTCTTTGACCTAGGGGGAACCGTGGGATCGGACTGATGGCCAGGATGGACCACTGGTCTGACCCAGCAGCGGCAATTCTTATGTTCTTCGGTAAAAATGTTAGAAACATTATAAAAGAGACAGTCTGAAGAGTAATGTAACTAATGTAAGACAAATTGGGCAAACTGCAAATTTCTGTGCTGTTTTGTTTAATTCACTTTCCTGTTGAGACTAAGGGCTCCTTTTACTAAGGTGCGCTAGCGTTTTTAGCACACGCAGGATATTACCACGCACTACACCACACGCTATGCGGCTAGCACTAACGCCATCTCAATGCTGGCGTTAAGGTCTAATGCGCGTGACAATTCAGCGGGCGTTATTCCGTGCGTTAATGCCCTAAAGCAGTGGTTCCCAACCCTGTCCTGGAGGAACACCAGGCCAATTGGGTTTTCAGGCTAGCCCTAATGAATATGCATGAAGCAAATTTGCATGCCTATCACTTCCATCATATGCAAATCTCTCTCATGCATATTCATTAGGGCTAGCCTGAAAACCCGATTGGCCTGGTGTTCCTCCAGGACAGGGTTGGGAATCACTGCCCTAAAGCACCTTAGTAAAAGGAGCCCTAAGACTGTTTTGATATTATTGGTTGTTTGTGAAGAAAAGTGATTTAAAAAAAAATACCCCAAAGATATCAGACAATGAAAGAAAAGAAATAGCAGATGAAAGAAACTTGTGAACCTTGAACTCATCATATGCCAAGATAAGTATGTTGTTTAGACTTAATTTGTACTTGCACCCTGCTAAGGCCTGTGAGCTAATTTAGATGAAATCTGTAGGTGGTCTAGTCTTTGCAAAGCATAGACATGATAAAATAGCAGTTTTTAATGAATGAAATAGAAAACTAGCCATTAGATCCATTAAACTAGTTTGTGCCTACGGATTTAGGGCTCCCTTTATAAAGCCGCAGTAAAGGTTTCGACTACAGGCCGATAAGGTGTATGTTCCGATGCTCATAGGAATTCTGTGAGCGTCGAAGCATTTTTACCTTGCCAGCCTGCAGTAAAAACATCATCTATCTAGGCTCCACGAAGAAAACCACCAGGAGACTAAAACTGATTCAGAACACCGCCGTCCGCCTTATATTTGGCTTAAACAAACGGGAACACATCACCCCTTTCTACCATAAACTGCACTGGCTGCCATTTGAATCCAGAGTCCTATTCAAGTTCGCATGCCTCTGCTACAAAACTGTATTTGGTCTATCTCCAAGCTACCTCAACCCTCACTTCAAGCTAAATCACAACAATAAGAATTCTCGCAGAATTCATCTGTTTGCCTTCCCCCCCCCCCCTAAAATTATGTCACCTCAAAAAGTTCCTCGACAAAACCTTCTCCTTCCAGGCAGCCAAACTAAACTCATGGCTTGCCCAAATTGTACTTGACGCCCCCTCCTGCCTTGACTTCAGTAAAAACTCAAAACTCACTTATTCCACGAACAGAAACCCTAACACACCCTCTCACCTCCTTAATACCCCTCAATCCACGTGAACCTCCACCGTCCCCTCTTATTGTGCCCACCAAACCAATTTAACTTCAACGACCGGTTTTTCCTATAAATAAATTTTTTTACCTTACTATTGCACACTTATTGTATTGTAACTCCAATGTTTTTCACTGTCTGTAATCTTAATTAATTGCTGTGAACCGCCTAGAACTCTCTGGGAATGGCGGTATACAAAAATAAAGTTATTATTATTATTATTAATAATTCTTTATGGTAATTACTAACTGATAAAATAAACCTTTATCAATAAAATATAAAAAATTAAAGGGGTCATAGCTCATTTCTGGTTATAAAATGCTGTGTGACTCAGGTCCTGATATCCAATGGCATTTAACTGGATAGTCTACAGAATATCAACTCGGACTACCATCGCATTACCAGCGTAATGCTGGGGTAGTCTGAAGGCAGAGTCAAGACAGACCCAGAAGTTATTCTTGTATCACTGGTATTCAGAACCAGTGTCTGCATAAATAACCTGTCAAGTAGGATTGCGTATTTGTCATAATCCAAGAAAAGGGACCAAATCTTATAAACTGAGTTATTCAGCTGGCTAAGTACTCAAGAAGATGCAATAAGCCACATCTTTCTATCATTTCATTTGCCAGAGATATACCATGGGGGTGGTCTACGGGATCTGGCTAATCAGAATCTTAGACCACTCCTAGTGCATACTAGAATGCACTGCGAGAGGGGCCTAAGATTCTGGTTGGCCATTGTACCTAAGGCCCCACCTATGGGAAGGGCCTTAAGCGTCTGGGCAAATCAGGGCCCAAGTCCCCTCCCCAGTACATCTCACAATGCGCCGGGAGGGGGCAGGCCCACCTTTCGAGTGAAGGTGGGCCAGCTGGCTGGAGGCAGGACGGATGCCTCCGGCCATCATCAACATAAGGTAGGGATGGTTCAGTGTGGGCTGGAAGGCCCCAGGGGGTGGGTGAGGGGGAGTCGGGGGGTTGGCTAGGAGAGTGGAGGAGGGGGGCTACTTTATGGGGTGAGGAAGTGTCTAGCAGAAGGGACTGGGCATCCTTCCTGCCAGTGATTTTTTTTGGGGGGGAGCATCCCTCCTGCCGGCGATGTTTGCAGGGGAGGTGGGGTTTCAGAAGTAAGGTTTGGGCAACCCTCCTGCCGGTGATGTTTGGGGGGTTCCTGCAAGAGGGACTTGGCATCCCTCCTGCTGGTAGTCTTCATGGGGGGAGGGGAGGTTGGTTACTGCTAAACTTATCGTGGCAAGGAGATCCCTTGCCGCAATAAGCTCAGCAGCAACCCAGTTCTCTAACTGGCACTTGTGATATGGATGCCAGTTGGGCTTAGGCATTTGTGAGGACAGACATGACTCTATATAGGACGCCCATATGTGATTCTCAAAGGCCGCTTAGGTGGCTTATGAGATTGGGCGTCCTATAAAGAATCTCCTTTGATCTCAGTTCCTGTTGAAGCCTGGATAGTGAAACACAGTCTTGTATTGAGCTGGATAATTACAAGTGAACTGAAACACTGAAACATTTATTTTGCCACCAGTGGATTTTGGAAACAAGACAGCCAGCATTTAATTCCAACATTTTACAGCAAACAATATAATTGAATTTAAGGAGATGCAAAGAAGAAGATTGTGGTTTGAAACACAGTGAGAAATGAACATTTTATAGGACATATATCTTAGTCATTATAATTAGGAAGGGGATTCTAATTCTTTAGAAAAGTATTTATAAATAATGTTAAATAAACAGTGTTAAGAGGATATTTGAATTATTTATAGAATATGATGCATTGATTCATGTATGAAGATTTGTTAAATAAATGAAGATATTTTCTATATAATTTTTTGTTTAAGAAAGAAATGCATATTCATTAAAGATATCCTGAAAACCTGATTGGCTGGGGGACTCCCAGGACAGGTTTGTGTACTTGCTATGTTATTAAGGATCTTTAAAGAGAAGTGTGAAAAGATGCCTTAGGGATAGAACCATAGAAGGCACAGATCTTAGGAGGAATCTGGCCATCCTTGCTCAGAAGGGAATACATATCTTACCATTTCTTGCCCCACAAGCATTCTGTATTACCTAGTTTACGACTGCCTCAAGGCTTCACAGAGATAAGCTCCAAATGAAAGCCAAGGGCTCCTTTTACGAAGCCGCGGTAAGGGCTCATAATTGAAAGAGAAAAACGTCCAAAAACCGGCCTAAGTCGGCACTTGGATGAACATTGTCAAAATACGTCCAAGGGCCGAAAATGAAAACGGGTTTTGAACGTATTTCTAAATGACCTAGGTCTTCATAGTACCGCTGAATGACCAAAGCTAAATGGGGTGTTTCAGGAGGAGTGTCGTGGGTGGGAATTGGGCGGGACGTGGGCCGGCTTAGACTTAGTCGTACAGCATGTATAACCGAAAGTTATACAGCCCACGATCGACGTTGTGACTTAGACCATTTAAAACATGATCTAAATCACAAAAATCCACCTAAAGTCACCAGATAAGCACTGCAAACACATAATACAGACCCCCACATACTACCCCAGTGATCATCGACCCCCCAATCCCATAAAATTGTAATCACACCTTTAAAATTCAGCCTCCAGATGATCATCACCTGGCAGCCTGGCATCGGAAAGCCTAGTCGTCCAGCACATAGCTGGCTTAAGCCATCTTGGGGGTGGGTTAGGGACCCATGGAGAGGAGGACCCATGCCCATAAGCCCCTTTAATCACTGCATTGATACTTAAACATTTGCACTCCCCTATAAACCCCCAAACCCTTTTGTACTGGCATATAAGTGACTCCTGCAGCCATAAGGACTATTGGGGTGGTAGATAAGTGAGTCTAGGGGATTTTGGATGTAGTTTGGGGGGCTCACCATGCCCTATAAGAGAGCTGTAGTGAGGAGAAGACATGGCACCCTTTTTGTGAAGTTCACAGCAGTGCCCTGTAAGGTACCCCACTATTTAGGTGCCATGTCTGGGTGTGCAGTCCATCACTTTGCAGACCCCTCCCACATCCAACAGGACTTGTTCTAGGCGTTTTTGACTTGGACGAAAAGTTGGACGAAAATGTGGCATAAAGATGGACAATTTAGCGACTTGGACGATCAGATCGGCAGGACGTATAGTTAGACGATTTTCGAAACAAAAAAAATTTTGGATGTTTTTTTCGAAAATGTGTCCTAGACTGTTTTTTACTTTGGACGACTTGTGACTTAGACAAAAATGGACTTAGATGTTCCTTTCGATTATGCCCCTCCACGCCTTTTTCTAATGCATCCCTACAATAAGGCTTTTTTTCTTCTTTTTTGCAGGTCCCATGCTAATATTTCCATTAGTGCTAGACCTGCAAGAATATTAAAGTGAGAGCACTCCTACATTACCCCTGTGCTATCCAGTTAGGGCTGAATTCTGCAAGCATCAGCACATAGTATAGGAAAGCCTAGAAGAGCTGCACACAGGTTTCTTACATAGCCTGGGGGTGGGCTTGTGAAGCATAGAGAGGAGGACCCAGGCCCATAAGCCAGTCTAACCACTACATTCATGGTGACAAATGCAAGCCCACTAAAAAAAAAACCAAACCCTACTGTACTACCATATAGGTGCCACCTGCATCCATAAGGGTTATTGGGGTTGTAGACAGGTGGGTATAATGGGTTTTGGGGAGGCTTACCATATCCTATAAGGGAGTTCTGTGAGAAGTTTATGTGGCACCCTTTTTGTGAAGTTCACAGCAGTGCCTCTCTGCTCTGTTAGAATGTCTGGGTGGCCAGTCCATCACAATGCTGGCTCCTCCCATGCCCATAAGGTCTTGTTCTGGGTGTTTGGGACTTGGACAAATTTTTGGTCGAAAATGTGGTACAAAGATAGATGTACTAACGGTCTGGACGATCAATGGCTTCTGGGGATCCGTTGGGGGGATCATGTGTCTCAAAGCTAATGCTAGAAATGGCCACTTTTGGCCTTGTATTTGAATTTTGCTTTATTTTAGTTTCAGCGGGCCTGTGGAAAGTTGTTAAGTGCCTATATTAAGAGAAACAGTGTATTTTTACCTGTAATAGAAACAGTCTTAGAGTGATTGATTCTAATTTTAAGGCTTGATAAGTATATGTTTACATTTTAAGCATGCATTCTTTATGCAAACTGCCAGTTCACTTCATTTTCTTTAAGAGGTATAAAAACAAGCAGTATATAGTATAATCAGAGTCATTGAAAAAAAGCACAAAAACTTTCTTTTCAGCATTATACAGAATTCTTGCTGTGTGTCCCAGTTTATGTGGATGTGTGGAAGGAATCACATAGATAACAGGATAATGAAGAAATGCACAAAAATTATAAAAATTTGGATGCTAAAATCTGCACATTGTTAATTTAATGGGAAGTGGTAATGAAGTGTATCCTAGATCTTATTATGCTGATTTGTAAAAAGTAGGTGACAATATTCAATGGCAGCAAATTCACATAAAGATATCCAGATAAAGGACCCTTTCATTAAACTGCAGTGAAATCTGTGCTTAACGTGTTTTAATTTGGGACATTCTCATGCACTGTACCCACCTATGGGGGGGGGGGGGATTTAAAAAAATTATTTTAATGTAGGTCATGTGCTAATGATGTCACTAACACATGGCACCTCTACTGTATATAGTTAACCTTAGGGCGCTATACATGTATAATAAATTCTTTGAGTTGATAGAAACATAGAAACATAGAAATAGACGGCAGATAAGGGCCCACGGCCCATCTAGTCTGCCCACCTTAATGTCCCTCCCCTACCTTTGCCCTGTAAATAGATCCCATGTGCCGATCCCATTTGGCCTTAAAATCAGGCACGCTGCTGGCCTCAATCACCTGTAGTGGAAGACTATTCCAACGATCAACCACTCTTTCAGTGAAAAAGAATTTCCTGGTGTCACCTCGTAGTTTCCCGCCCCTGATTTTCAACGGATGCCCTCTTGTTGTCGTGGGACCCTTGAAAAAGAAGATATCTTCCTCCGCCTCGATGCGGCCCGTAAGATACTTGAACGTCTCGATCATGTCTCCCCTCTCTCTGCGCTCCTCGAGCGAGTATAGCTGTAATTTGTCAAGCCGTTTTTCGTATGGTAGATCCTTGAGTCCCGAGACCATCCGGGTGGCCATTCTTTGCACCGACTCCAGTCTCAGCACATCCTTGCGATAATGCGGCCTCCAGAATTGCACACAGTATTCCAGGTGGGGCCTCACCATGGATCTATACAATGGCATAATGACTTCCGCCTTACGACTGACGAAACCCCTTCGTATGCAGCCCATGATTTGTCTTGCCTTGGACGAAGCCTGCTCCACTTGATTGGCAGACTTCATGTCCTCACTGACGATTACCCTCAAGTCCCGTTCTGCTACCGTTTTTGCTAGGATCTCGCCATTAAGGGTATAAGACTTGCATGTGTGCTAATGTATATAGATATGCTTTAATTTCAAGTTAAGAACATGAGACCAAATTCTATGTATGGTGTAGAAGAATTTGTGCTGAAAAACATGAGCACTAAGGCTGAATTAATCAAATGGTAGCAACTCGTATATATAAAATCGGATGTATCTGTGTGTGTATAACTCTGAAATGCATGGACAGATTTCAACTAAACTTGGTATACATATTACTTACTATCTGGGAAAAAAATACTGTGGGGGTGGGAAGGGGGTGACACGTAAAAATATTAAAAAATGACAGATATTAGGGTGTAACCCATAGTTTTCGGGCTCGCTGAGATGAATACTGATACTTCCGATGCTATTTAAATCCAAGTTCAGCCCCATTCAGAGGGTCAATGGGATAAATACATATCCGGGCAACGCCGGGTGATCAGCTGCTTATGTTATAAGATAAAGGTCCCTAGCTTGCACAAAATCCCATGTAAATTATGCTCCTTTCAACTGGTAAGTCCCTCCTATCTGTGCCCTTCTCTTCCACTGCCAACTCCAGACTCCATCCTTTCTGTCTTGCTGCACTGTATGCCTGGAACAAACCACCTGAATCCCTATGGCGGGCTCTGTCTCTGGCAGTGTTCAAATCCAAGTGAAAAGCTCACCTCTTTTTGAACTGCTTTCAACTCTTAACTCTTCTCACCTTGGATTCTACATTCCAAACCCTCTATGTCATGTCTGTCTGTCCAAGTTAGATTGTAAGCTCTTCTGAGCAGGGACTGTCTATTTAATGTCAAAATGTACAGTGCTGCATATGCCCTTCAGTACTATATAAGCGATAAGTAATAGTAGTAGTAGTAGTGATAGGCTTATTTGTTTGTTACAGATGATCAGCATTCAATGTAACCACAATTAATAAAGAGTTGTCTGATCTCTGATCTAATTAAGTTTCCATTTGTCCAGTGTATGCATTGTGTGCTGTGTAACACAGTGGTCAGCTTATTGACTTGTTGTTTTCCCAGGACATTTTCCATACTTTTAAACAATAGAGTGAAATACACTGTAATACAGGTTAATACCATATGGGCTATCAGACACTGCTTAATCAATTAATTCTAGAATGCTCATTTTAAAAGAAAACATGGTCTATAAAAGATGGCATTGGTTACTTGCGTGTGCGTACCCCAACTAACAGCTTACATTGACTTTCATTGTCCTTGCTATTTCAATCTTGGGATTCTTTGAGCATAGTCTATAATCTGAATGATGGCAGTTTTATGATGAAGAATACATAAATATAAGAGCTTAGCCTGAGACCACTAAACTGAAAAAAAGTCAATGTGTCTCCAAGAATCCTCCAAGAACCATTAATATATGATGCCACATGTTCAAACAATAATGGAGATTTATTTATAAGACAATGTGCAAAGGCTTCTAAATTGTTGGCCTATGTTTTCTGTATATTAATGAAAAAAGAGAGATCCTGCCGTGATCATTCCGGGGGGGGGGGGAGAGGGGGGTGCCGGGCAGGAGGGACTGGGCATCCCTTCTGCCGCACGATGTTCGGGGGAGGGGAGAAGTTCCAGTGGGAGGAGTTGGGCATCCTTCCTGCTCGTAGTCTTTGCGGGGGGTGGGGAAGGGTTGCCACCAAACTTATCGCAGCAGGGAGATCCCTTGCCGCGATAAGCTCAGTGGCAACTCCATTCTCTAACCAGCATCTGTAACATGGATGTCAATTAGAGAATTGGATTCTTTTAGGTGAGCTTAGGCGCGATTCTGTATAGGATGCCCATGTGCGATTCTCAAAAGCCGCTTAGGCGGCTTCTGAGATTAGGGCATCCTATGCAGTATCAAGGCCTTACAGTTCTCATCAGAATTTGGATACCAAGGAAGAGGCTGGCAACTGAGATCTCAGTACTATTATATAGTTGTGTATAGTCTGAGAGTTGCTATAAACCAATCAGTTTGGTGCTGGAGAAGGATTTTAGGTGTGCTGTGGATTGCCAGAAGAACTAACAAATCATTTCTGGAAGAGATCAAATTGGTTATGTCACTTGAAGCCCAAATGATGAAGTTATGACAGTCTTATTTTGGTCACACCATCAGAAGAGAAAGATTACTGGAGAAGGACATCATGTTTGAGAAGATCGAAGGAGCCAGGCAAAGAGGGCGACCTGCAATCAGATGGCTGGACATGTTGAAAACAACCTTGGGGATGGCACTGTAGAACTTTTCTGGCCTAGCACAAGAACCATTTCTTTTTAGATCCGCAATTCATCAAGTGGCTAGGACTCGAGCAGAAGTTGATGGCACCTGACATCTTAGCCTGAGAGTAGCCCTTGAGGTCTTTTAAGAAGATTAGGTGGTTGATTTATTATTGAACAAGCACTGTTTGTTTGGGATAACTCATATTATTTATTAAGCACCACACATCAAATGTTATGTGCATGTAGCCTTATGAATAAGGAAATTATATCACCTGATAAATGACTGCAACTATAAAAGTTTTGTGCAGTGGGTGAAAGTATGTTCTGAGGGCATTTTTTATTAGACAATATTAGATCATTACATGATTGTATTATTGGATTGATGATTTATATGTAGTAAACCATTGTGCCTAGTTTATGTACACTAACTGGACTTTATTATGAGATACTTCGTATACAGGTTTTTGTTAGATGAATGTTTTATAAAATATATATGCACATTGCTTGCTCCCAAACTGCAACGCAGAATACGCCTATACATGGGATGTATAGAAACATATAGAGGTCTCACCATACAATATAAGCAGGTTATAGTGATGTGTGCCTGGAACATTTTAATGTGACATTCACTGCAATACCCTCTAGAATGACCCTCTGCTCTGCTGGGCTGTATCTATGTTGCCATCTGAAGCTGTGATATGGAATGGAATGTACTATTTATTTTAAATCTTTGGGTGGTGGGAGGGGACATGACCACTGGAGGAGTAAGGGCGGGGATCATGCCTTAATCCCATCAGTGATTATCTGATCAGTTTGGGCGCCTTTTAGACCCTTATTTGTTTTGAAAACAGGTCTAACCCCAAACATCTAAATAGTGCCTTGGGCGCTTTGTTAAACATTTGATTATCCCAGCAGAACGTCCAAGTCCTAAGGCCACCCTAAGCCCACCTAAAACATGCCTCTAACATGCCCCCTTAAGATTTAGAGGAACTGGAGACAAAACAACCAAAAAGATGTCTATACAGTCAGTTTTGAAAATAGCCACCTGGACATTTTGACCAGCAAGACGTCCAAATGCTGGCTTATGCCATCTTTTGAACCTCTGTCTTTTTTGAAAATGAGCCCCATATGTATCATCTCCTAGAGTGAAAGCCTGTAGGCACTTGTTGCCTCTTGTTTTGGGAATTAACAGATTCCTCAAACTTCAGTGATTGTAGGTGTTTCCTAATAACTCTAGAAGCCTGATGCGAAGCATCATTAAACTCCCGGAGAAGCAATTTTTACCTGCTGTTCATATCATTTCTTATTAAATAAACTCATTTAGACACACAGCATTTCTAGCTCTGGAGTTTGTCAAGCCTACCTGTTTTAAGTCATTAATGTATGGCTTTTCTCTTGTAATTAGCAGACATAAACAGAATCACATGCACTAGCTGACAACAGAGATTAACAATAGAAATAATCTCCTATGCACTACATCCTCCGTATATTGATCTTATTATAAATAATTAAATTTGAATTACAATTCTCCCTTGGAGATCAGGTTTAGGAACAGAGAATTAGAATATTTTGTTTAATGCACTTGAAATGGTCACTGTCTCATAAATAGGATTTTCTATGACACAATATCACATATGGAAGAATATTATTGGTTTCAAAAATCTACTAGATATGGGGAAAATATGAAAGTAATAACTATATATTGGGAAAAAGGTCAGTCTAGAGATTCCTGGGCTATACATTAACTCTCCTCCTACCACCCCCCTTTTACAAAACCGCACAAGTGGTTTTTAGCACTGGCTGGCGAGCTGAATGCGCTACGCTGCTCCGATGGTCATAGAGTTCCTACAAGCGTCGGAGCAGTGCAGAACATTCAACGCACAGGCCAGCACTAAAAATTCTCTTGTGCGGTTTTGTAAAAGGGGGAGGGGAAAATTCTCATTATTATTGATCCTGATTGACCATCATCTCCCATGCTTCAGATTATTTAACTGAAATTGAAAGTTATTATTTTTACCATTTTTTCCAATATAGCTTCATGTCTGATAGCTATTCAAGAATGTTCACAATGTAACCAACTTTCTGAACCTGAGTGTACAAAATATCAGTGGGTTAGGTTCCCGAATTAAAAATTAAATTCATAAAATTCAAATTTCTTTTAAAATTGCTAAAATATACCCTCAAGATTCTGCTCTATTCTCCAAATATAGTACAGTAAGACTTCTTCTTGTTCTATCCATTCATCTATCCATTCATTCAGAAAGTGATCACAGTAGCTCCATACAGGGATGGAACCAGGGTTTTTGATGTCTCCTTTGCAAACTAGAATCAGTGCCCCCTTCAGGTTTCCATTGCCATTGCTGCTGTCACTATACTGTCATTACTAAATGTCGAGGAAGGAACTCTGATGTAAGTCTTCCAGTATCCAGGTGCAACACTAGCAACAAAGTTCCTTCCTGCACCATGCAGCTTAAAGATAAAGAGCAGAGCCATGCTTGTAGACAGAGCCTGTGCAACAGAGGTAACAAGTGGTGTTTGCAGAGGATTTTGATGCCCCCTACTGGGCTTACTGTACTTACTGAGTTGCTCAGGCCCTGACCTCATGATTGGAATACTAAAATATATTGAATAATAAACTGACAGTGAAGGGCTTACAGCAATATCAGTAAATTCAGAATGCCAGATCATAGCTATCAGAGGGTTGCAGGTAACAGTAATGATTTCCTACCTGGTCAGTCTCAGTTGCCGACTGAAGATATTTGTACCTTATAACAATTTATAAGATACTTCAAATATTTTTCTAGAACTTACACAATTTATGGCTGCCAACCTCACACAATTGGCAGTGAGGGGAAAGTGGGTATTAGAGTTCTAAAAATACTTAGAACATAAGAACAGCCTTACTGGGTCCGACCAATGGTCCATCAAGCCTAGTAGCCCATTCTCACAGTGGCCAATCCAAGTCACTTATACCTGACCAAAACCCCAAAGAGTATTAACATTCCATGCTACCGATCCAGAGCAAGCAGAGGCTTCTCCGTGTCATAATAACAGACTATGGACTTTTCCTCCAGGAATTTGTCTAAACCTTTCTTAAAACCAGCTACGCTGTCCGCTTTTAGCACAACCTCTGGCAACACGTTCCAGCGCTTAACTATTCTCTGAGTGAAAAAATATTTTCTCGTATTGGTTTTAAAAGTATTTCTCTGCAGTTTCATCGAATGTCCCCTAGTCTTTGTAATTTTTGATGGCGTGAAAAATCGATCCACGTGTACCTTGCAAACATATTTGCTACTGCCAGGCAACTTAAATATGCAAGGCCTGCACCATTTGGGAAGGTAGGTGAGGATGGGTTGGAAAAAGAAACACATTTAGTGAAAGTAGAGGTGGTCCAGAGAGACACTCCATGCAGTCTCTCCTCATACCATACCCTATTCTCCTCTGATCTCTCCTCAATCCTCCTCTTAACTTCTGATCCATAGCTATTCTTCTTTTGAAAATTAACACCGACATTTAAAACTTTGGCCTTAATCTTCAAAAGCCCAAGAAGAAATAGAGCAAGTTATCTGAAAAGGTGAAAAAGAAGACTGTGCACCTGACAGACCTTTCAGAACTCTCCAAGGAATATCTTTAATTTTACCACCACCAAAATCAATCCAAAGGTTCAATATTTATTAGTCTTCTCAAGAGCAGCACTATCAATCCCTCCTCCCTCCCCCAAAGTCCTTTGCTTAACTTAAGAAGGCTTCCAAGTTAGGAAACAAGTGAAAAACTAACTTTTCGACCAGGCCTTTAATGGGTAATGCTTCCAATAGCTGGACTAGAATTGTTGAACTCGGGGCTTTTCCTGATGATCACTTTAAATGTCTCTGTTTCATGCCTAGTGAGCTGTTACTCAGTTCTCCATAAACTACCAGGATCTTTACATAGTAAAAAAAGCATCAGCCAAGAACACTGAGCATTTGAAAAGACCCAACACTCTATACAAGGTCACTCAAGCCTATCTCCTCAGTTAATCGTTCTTTGAATGATTAATACAGAAATAATCATCTTCTTAAATAATCCAACCCCCCATCCTGTAACAAACTCTGCACCCATAGCATTTTTGGAAGAAACGACCAACTTGCTGATCTTAAAAGCTCTCCGAAATCTAAAAGAAAAGCCACCTAAAACAAAGCAATTTCATAATCAGAGCAAATTTCCTATAGCACCCCCAACTTAAGTATTGTGATCTATCGGCAGACGGACCATCCGATATACAACTTGCTACTGATAGTCAACAAAAATATGTAATAATATCTTGCTCAGAAAAGGTCATGTTAGATTACTGCAGCTGTGCAGTTTGGGACAGAGGCTACACTAGCCATATTGAGGAGAAAGATGGCATCGAAAGATTCACTTGCATAGCATAGGCAATAAATTGCATTATCTGGTCAATAGAAATAGGCTTACCCATGTCCTGTCATTGCAGTTCCACAAAGCTCTAACAGCACCTGTTATATGTTCTCCAGGTATTCTCCAAAAGTAAATGCTTCAACAAGTCTTGGCTTAAACTAAAGTCAACTCCCAAGGCTGTCTGGCTTCTTTGTGGAGAATCTGTCGGTATCCAGCACAAGTGACGAAAAACAGGACTGCTAAAAATGAGACAAAGCATCTACAATCCATACCTGCCAAATGTTTATCAATAAGCATCAAGTTTAAATGCAAGCAAAGCAAAATCATCAATCTCACAAATTCAATAGTTTTAAAGGGCATTTCTTCACAGACTGCCCATTAATTGTCTGAACAACAGCCTTGTTGTCAGAGTATATCACCACACTTCTGTTTCGATATACAGTACAGTCTTCGGAAAGACCAGGAATACTGAAAAGATTCTACCAATTTATATTTCTGATCTAGCCTTTCATATGCATTGAGAAAGGCTAAGATGGAACACACTAGCAGCCTTCAAAAAATGTCCTACAACCTAACCTTGATGACGTGTTCAAAACAATTACAAATACCAAATCAAGACTGTTTGGACCTGCCACATGCTCACCCCAGTAAAGTCTTACAAAAAGAACTTCCAAAGATGCAAATCAACTTTTTACTGATGCGGTACCCTGCCATCATGAAAATGTTTGCACATTGAGTTGATTCTACAGGTGGCATTAATCTGGTCAATCAATGATTGCAACTTGTGAAGTATTAACATTATGGACAGTAACGTAACAAGGGAGAGTGGGGATGAACTGCCCTAGGTGCCATTTTCATGGGGGGAGAGGGGGTTCAGGCAAATCTCTGCCCTCTCACGTATCTCTAGAAATGTTTGCTGGTGCGAGCAGCATCTTCCATTTCCTGGTTGTGCTGGCCTTGGCTCCCTTCTGACATCACATCCTGGTCATGAGACCAGGATGTGACATCAAGAGGGCATGAACATCAACAGGAAGATGCTGCTCATGTTAGTTAACATTTTAAGAAGTATGTGGAGCGGGGGTGGTGCTCAAGCACTGAGGAAGCTTGGGGGTCAAAAGCACAACTGTGAAGATTTGGGGCCCATGAGCTCAGAGTTGTGTTCCAGCTCTAAAAAAGTAGAACAGTACAAGGTCTAATTGACATTGGTCATCTGTGGAAGGCCTAACTCCACTGCTATGTGCTCAAAAGTGACTACCAAATGCTGACAAACCTAAGTACCTGTCACAACAATACAAAAAAGACCCCCAAAATTGAATGATATTCTTACATCTCGAGGCTTCTTCTGCTACCAAATAGAAAAAAGCCCAAAACACTTCAGAATGAGTACATGCAATTACTCATCCCAGGTAGGGAGAACGAGAGGGCACTCTCTAAAGTTAAAAGGGGACAGATTCTGTATAAACGTAAGGAAGTTCTTCTTCACCCAGAGAGTGGTGGAAAACTGGAACGCTCTTCCGGAGTCTGTTATAGGAGAAAACACCCTCCAGGGATTCAAGACAAAGTTAGACAAGCTCCTGTTGAACCAGAACGTACGCAGGCAAGGCTAGACTCAGTTAAGCCACTGGTCTTTGACCTAAGGATCGCCGCGGGAGCGGACTGCTGGGCACGATGGACCTCTGGTCTGACCCGGCAGTGGCAATTTTTATGTTCTTATGTTATGTTCTTATGTTCATTGGTATACATTCGTAGAAAAATATTGAGATTTAAACTTAAATCCCAACAAAAAGAGAATCTAGATGAATAAGCAGTAGTCAAAAAAAAAAAAAAAAAATCAGTATTATCTTACACCATTAATGTTCTAGGCCCACAGGTCTTGAACAAACCAATAGCTAGATCCAAAGATGCATATTATACCAAACTATAAGCAGGAATGGAAGAACACATCCATGTCCTTTCTCAACAGATACATTTTGAATCAGGCTCCTTTGGGTGCAAAATCATAAAAGTAAATTCACCCAGCTCTCAAATGGTCATCTATGGGGGATGTTTACCAAGGTAGGCTAAGTAGTTTGAACAGGTGTAATCAAGTATTAACCGTTAATGTGGACCTGTGCTAATGGCTACAACACGCTGAAACGAACCAGTGTGTTCAAAATCCCATGCTAACTGCTTAGTGTGGGTTGGAGTGGGAACAGAACAGGTTATGTGTGGCCAGCGCTGATGGTTACCACACTCTGCAGAGTGTGGCACAGTGAGGTTGTGGATTCAAACCCACGCCGCTCCTTGTGACCCTGGGCAAGTCACTTAATCCCCCCATTGCCCCAGGTACATTAGATAATAAGCCCACTGGGACGGACAGGGAAAAATGCTTGAGTACCTGATTCAATTCAAGTAAACCGTTCTGAGCTCCCTTGGGAGAATGGTATAGACAATTGAACAAATAAATAAATAATGTTACACTGACATTACTGCAAGCTAATTACGAGATGGACAGCTGATAGCATGAATGCACTTAATTCTACCTCAAGAGGTGGCGTTAAGTGCATCCTTGATACTAGCAGCTTGATGCTACTCCCCTATCTATAATAATTGTTTGAGTTGCAGGGAGCTTCACAGTACAGCACACTGCATGGTTCCAACAACTGATCACTGAGGCACACAAGAGGAACTAGAAAAGGCAACAATTGATAGAGGAGCACAGAGTAATATATTGTCATTTTAGGAAATGTGTGTGTGTGTGGGGGGGGGGGGGAGGGTGAATAGAGTTATTAGTAGGCTAAAGCTGGTTTTGGAAGAGTGAGAATTTTTTTATGGCTGGAATGAATTAAAGTGTTGGTTAGGGACTGAGAGGGAAAATTGGGATAAAAGTGAAAACAGAGACCTGAGGATTGAAGGTGGAGCATAGAGACAGGATTTTAAGGTATAATGGGGAGGGGTGAGTTATAGATGCAAGAGCTGAATAGAGATTGTCTGGAGTTGAGGAGAGTAGAGGACAAAAAATGGACTTGGGGATCAGGTGGAAGGTGTGAACTTGAGCAATGGAGAGAGATTTATGGGTAGATCAAAGACTAGAACTGGGGAGAAATCAGGGGCTCAGAGAAAAGATTGGGGGCAATACTTAGGACTTCACAATTGTATAGGGTTTATTTATTTATTTAAAACATTTATAAACCACTTAAATCTAAATGGTGCACATAAAAGCATACATAATATCAGAACAAAACAAATGAATCAAATACAAGATTCAATAAGGGCACTGATCCGATCCGATCCGTGTTCAGGGGGCTGATTCATGAATCACCCTCATGCAAATGAGGGTGATCGGAATAATGCCCCCAACAGAATCGGACAGCTGAACAGCGATCCTTGAGCATGCGCGGACCATCTGTAGATGGTCTGCGCATGTGCTGGCCCTCTGTGCTCAGCAGAGCAGGAAATTTCTTTTTCTTTTTCTTCCCAAACCCATGGGTTTAACCCGCTTGCACTGCGGGGAAAGGTGGGAGAGTTGGGGG
The DNA here is from genome assembly GCF_902459505.1 of Geotrypetes seraphini. Lineage (NCBI taxonomy): Eukaryota > Metazoa > Chordata > Amphibia > Gymnophiona > Dermophiidae > Geotrypetes > Geotrypetes seraphini. Next base: position 41,994,286 of record NC_047092.1, on the reverse strand, counting down.
TGGGGTGATGAGTTCTGTTTTAAAAATAACTGTTATTGGTCTTGCTACAGAATTCATTAATTGCTGCAGGTATTTACATTTCAGCTTAGTCAAACCAAGAAAAAGTGCATTACAATAATTAAGTCGAGTCAACAACAAAGCCTGACCGAATCAAAAATCATATGGAGATAACATTGGTTTCAGTCTATACAAGGTTTACAATTGAGCATATCCTCCTTGAATCACTTTAAGTACCTGCTTCCCCATCGAGAGAGCTACATCCAGGATGAAACCCAAAACAGTCATCTCTTTCTTTTCCAGCAATTGAGTTCCCAGAACTGTAAACTTTTCAGGATATTCGACATCACTTTCATTACTCACAATCATAATCTCTGTCTTCCCCCATATTGAATTGCAAGCCATGTCATCCATCCAACAATTGACCTAATTCATATAACTATTCAAATCTATTTGATTCATGAATATTTTTCTTCATAGGGAAAACCCCCCAGAATATCATCTCAATACCACCTGCAATCTACACCCAAGGATCAAAATAATAATACAGATAGAGCTGATCCTTGGGGTATATCTTTTTTGACAAATTTCCTTTCAGAAACTGATTGTCCCTTTCGAACACTGAAAGAATGTCCCAGAAGATAAGAAGAAAACCAAGCTAATACCTTACCACCAAAACCAAGTTTCAATAGTTTCAACAATAGTAACCACCAGAGACTTGTAAAGAAATAATGCAGTAAGATACATGCCAGTCCATTAAGGTATCGACCAATGAAGTCAACAGTAATTCAACATTATGTGCCTTTCTGAATCCAAGCTGCAAAAGTTCTAAACATCCAACCAAATGGACTTAATTGTCTTACTGTTCCAAAGCCAACTTTTCTAGTACATTCGCAAAAAAGGCACAACAGAAATAGATCGGTAGCTAGACAACTGACCAGAGTTTAACCCCCCCTTTTTTTTTTTTCAAAATAAGGTTCACAGTAGACTGTTTACATACTTCTGGAAAACACCCTTCCAAGAATGATTTATTAACCACATTTGTAACAAATGGAGCAATCCGTCTTGCCAAAAAAATGCATGATGTTAGTATTACAAGGATCAAGTAAAGACCTTGTCTGAGTAATTTTTGAAATCACAATGGTCACAGTCTCCACATCTACTTATTTAAAGCACTCCCACTTAAATCCCTTTACCAAACACTAAGAATCAAAATCAGCACATATGATATAATTCAGTACTATACCTCAATCTATTTTATTAACCAGATATTCTGCAAAGTCATCAACCTTTGGTTCAGCATCAGATTTTGAAGCACTACCACCCTCTGTTAAATATCTACCTATTTTGAATAATTCTCTCAGGCAATTTTGAGCAAATTGTATTCTATCACAAAAAATTTGCATTCTCGCAAAAAGATATATATTTCAATAACTTAATACTGTAATCATCATAATCTTCTTTTTCTCTCTGTTCTTTTCAACTGTTGAATGTGGAACTCCTTCTCTCCACATCGGCTAACAAACCTTTCTCAAGAGTCGTAAGTAATATATTGGAGTAGTGGATCCATTGTGGAGAACAAAATGATAGCTGAGCGCTAATGCACAGTTAACAACTGTACACAGCAGTTAACTGTGCATTAGTGCACAGTTATCGCTTTGTTCTCCACATTGGATCTTCGTGATTAAGAAATCAACTCCACTACTCCAATATATTACTTACGATCGGACCCTTGAGAAAAGCTTGTTAGTCGAAAGATGGCCTGTGTTGGGTCCGTTAGTTCCTAATATTGTCGATGTGGATATATTTCTATAACTGTTTGAAGATACCTACCATTGTTTGAAGATATTTTGCAGAAATAAAGGAAAATCAAGAACATTGCGTTTCATCCACAGTTTGTTTCTTTTTGGATGTTAAAATCAACAACCACACATAACTTTGAAAAATCAATATTCAAAGCAAAACTGGACCTATGTTAATCCAGGAGAGGAGGTTTAGAGGAGTCGGAAAGGAATAGAGATGGGAAAGATATTCAGATAAGAATAGAAAAAGTATAGGGAGAAATCCAGAGGTGATGTGAAGAACATGGATGGCTATGGAGAGAGTGAGGTAGTGACAAGGAGACAGGTAGAGAGTAAGAAGCAGTAGAACAGGGGAGGAAGGAAGGGGTGAGAATCAATGTAAAGGGATGGGTCTGTGAAGAAACAGAGTTGGGGAAGTAGTAAAAGAGGATAATGGGAGTTTGGATTATGGTAAGACACAGACGAAAGGGGCTGGGGGCACAACAGTAAGTAACAGAAGGAACTGTGGTTTGTAAGGGGAGGAATCAAAGGCAAAAGTAGATGAAGGTTAAATAGTGAGTGAAAGACTGGTTATGAGGCTGAGAATCATTACCAAAAATACAAAAATGCCTTTGAAATCACCAGGGTAAAATGATTCTTAAATTGCATGTGTGCATATATGATCAATACATCATTTCCCTTCTTAAATCAACCTAAGTAAGAAGAGATAAATGTCATTTACTGTATAATGTTGTCACAATATGTACATTTATTTTTGCAATGACTTACACCAATTTTCATCTCTTCCTTTATCTTATATAGTTGACTACTTCCATGCAAAGAAAAAATATTGCAGCACAGTACACTGGCCCCATGAAATAATTCCCAAAACTGGTAGCTGCAGACCCCCCCCCCTCAAAGCATGAGCAGTAATGTATTAAACTTGCTCCCCAAACTCAAATATTGTTTTGTTTGAATCCAAATACATCAACAGGAGAGTTCTGTGTGGGTCACCCAAAGTAAGGAGCTCAGATTTGTGTGTGGAGCAAAGCAATTGGCTGAATTGGTGAATACAATCAATAATTGCCATTAACAAGCACTTAATTGGCAGTCATTAAGTGTTATGCGCCAATCTGCCCTATACCATCCTATATAATAAAATGCTAAGCGCGCATGCGCACTCTTACCCCATGTTCCCTGATCCCTGATCTGCCAGGCTGTGGCAGGTAAGAGTACGCATGCATGCGTCTAAGGACCGGTGACAGGTAACACGCTGTGACTCCCCCCCAACCGCCGACTCTACCCGGCACACCAGTAACACGCCGCCATCCCTACCCCGCACACCCAAAACCCCCGTTGACCCTCCCAGCCGACCCTCCCACCGCTAGATGGCCGACAAACCTCCCAGCTCCAGCAGCGTCCGAGGCATAGTAAACACGCTGCTTCGCGGTCTTCTACTGGCCTAATTTCCTCTGCCGCGTCCTATAACATGCATGGCTAATTTTCATTGCGCAGAACTCCAAAGGGGTGTGTGGCCATAGGTGGATCAAGGGGTGTTACCAGTATTTAGATGAGGTGTTATATGGAATACCTGCATTTGTTCACCTAACTAGTAACTGCCACTAGTTAGGCATGAGCATTTTACATAAGCCTTTGGCAGGCTTAAATGTTTGCATCCAAAATTTGTTGTGAAATAAGCACTAAGCTGGCATTCTATAAAGGCCAATCTGCACAGAACAGAACACTAGCATAATAAGTATCATCCTGGTGCTTAACTTTGGGCAATCTAGACAGAATTTTCCCCAAAGTCCCAGCCTTCCTAATGGGTTGTAATAGTTTCTACATAGATGCTAAATTAATCAATCCAAAGGATTTTCTTGAATATAAGCGTAAGGTCCAGGTCCAGGTTAAGGATACGAGGGAAGAAAATGGGTAATAGTTATCTAATGTGAAGTATGGAAATAACGAGACAAGTAGTTTGAGACACCTTTTTCATTTTTGTATTTTGCAGTTTTTCTTATGTTTGATCTCTTGGGAGATGCCTCCTTACCTGAAATCTCTCTCCCCAATATTGTGGGCTTATAGGGGAATTATAGCCATTTACATTCTGTAGTACATAAAGTTTTTCTTTTTCTAACTTTTGTTTTGTAATCTTTGATATGGCCTATTGATTTCTATTACCTAATGCATGAATATGTTATATTTCAATTTAAAATTGAATAAAGAAATAATAATAATAAAAAAATAAATAAATCCTGGAAGAAGCTAAGCCAAAGCTTGGAATGAGTTAACATATACTGTATGGGGCTCATAATAATAATAATAAAAAAAAGTCTAAAAGGTGGCCTAAATCGGTACTTGGATGATCAAAAAGCCTGATTGTCCAAGTACCGATAACCAAAGCTGATTTTAGACATATCTAAAACCACCTTAGGCGTTTCCCCTGCCTCTAAATACATAGAGCAAAAAGAGGCGTACAGCAGGTATAATCAAAAGTTTAGACAGGGTGCCTAGTTGGCACTTATACGTTTTGACTTAGACCAAGTCAAAACGTATTGCGGTTGCTGCGATCAGCTTAGTGGCCCCGGCAACCTGCTTACCCCCCACCGCAACGATCGTGGCAGGAGAGATGCCTCATCTCTCCTGTCATGATCCTCACCGCGAAGTGCCATGGTTGGCGGCACTTCGGGGGATCATTTTCACGGCAGGAGAGATGAGGCATCTCTCCTTCTGCAATCATTGCTGTGGGTGTGTGTGTGTGTAGATTCTGTAACCGGTGTTCTTTTTGACAGACATCGATTACAGAATCCAGCTTTTAGGCGGACTGGCCCCTCCGTCTCCTAAAAGCTCTTGTTTTGGGCGTTTGGGACTTTGGCTGTTTTTGGGTTGATTGTAAGTGTAGACGTAGTGGTGGTATGGCTGTTTAAACAGCTGAACATAGAGGTAGGCCAGTCTCAAAACAAACCTCATTTTGGACGTTTGTTTTGAGAATGGACATTTTCCCTGCTTCTACTTTCAATGTTTAGGACCTAGGCCAAAAGGGGACTTAGATGTTTTTTTAAATTTTTATTATGCCCCTCCATGTGTTTAAGAAACTAAGTGGGGAAGTTAGCTACCACATGTTATCTGTAAAACAGGTAGTATATATTTTTATTACATTACATTACATTACATTAGTGATTTCTATTCCGCCATTACCTTGTGGGTCAAGGCGGATTACATATGAGTTGTCAGGACATTTAGGAGTACATTAGGAGTTGTTGTTTGGACATTTTCGTAGATGCTAAAGGGTGAAGTGGATTGCAAATGGGGCTTGAGATGGATCTTGCTGTGCTAGTTTGTCCTTATGGAGTTTTTGAATAGCAGGGATTTTATTTCTTTTCTGAAGGTTTTGTAGTCTGCAGTCGAGATCAGTAAGTTGGAGAGTTGGTGGTCTAGTTTTGCTGCTTGGGTGGCTAGGAGGGCATCGTACATTTTTTTTTGTTTGACGTTTTTGATTGGAGGGTGCGTGAATGGTGCATGGGTTCTCCTATGTCTGGTTGTAGTGGTTTGAATTAGTTGGTTGTTCCAGTAGGCTGGTCTGTCTCCGTTTATGGCTTTGAATAGTAAGCAGTAGAATTTGAAATGTATTCTGAGTAATGGGCTTTGAAGTAGATTCAGAGAATGGGGAGGCAGCCTAGGTTTTAGTCTCAGAAGACCGCAGCCTGAATGGCCTTTATAGAATGCTAGCTTAGTGCTTATTTCACAACAAATTTTGGGTGTAAGGATTTATGCCTGCCAAAGGCTTATGTAAAACATTCATGCCTAACTAGGGACAGGTGCAAAAGTTAACTCATTACTAGCTTTGCTTAGCTTCTTCCAGGATTGATTGATTTAACACATCTAGCATCTATGTAGAAACTATTACAATCCATTAGGAAGGTTGGGATTTGGGGGAAAATTCTGTCTAGATTGCCCGAAATTAGGCACCAGGCTGATCCATATTAAGCTAGTACTGTATTCTGTTCTGTGCAGAATAAATGTTCAAAGTTTGCTATTCAGAATGGAAATCTGGATTTTAGGTTAGAATAGTTTTGTGTGACGTTCTACAATTTGTAAAGATAGCAGTCCACATATTGTCACAAGCCCAGCACTATAGCTAGCCTTGTTCCAGCTAGAAAGCATAGAAACATAGCCTTGAAGCTGAAGAGAGCTGATCAGTGCAGCAGCTCTCCAACTAACATGGAGCAGGACTCAGATTCTGGGGAGGTTTCCTAAGAGCAGGAGACCTGGGAGGAGCTGGGACATTATAAGGACAAAAACTCCTTTAAATCTAGGCCAGAAATAGGCTGTAGTCTAGCCCCTTTAGGCACACATCTGCTAAGACTAATTGCAGAGCAGGAGAAAGCTCAGGGAAAGCTGAAGCCTGCCCATCCCCCCCACAGGCTTGGGCATGGCTCTCACAGAGCAAGGCAGTTGGAGCAGTGCAAGCCAGGAAGAGACAGAGCTGAACCAGGAGAGGAGTCAGACCCTGGGTTAGGTGCTCCAGAGGTAAGGCAAGGAGAAGAAGTAGAAATGTTGGATTAGGAGGACTCTTTACTGGCTAATCAGTTGCCATGCCTGGGACTAGAAGAGGTAATGGAAGTTGCTCTGCCACCAGCTGTTGATCAGATGGATGTAAATTAAAGCTGAGTTTTTGTCCATTTGTTTTGGCTGGATTAAAGAAGCTGACACTGCTCTGTGCTGGGATAAAATGACTATGTTTGATGGCTGGTTGGGTTCCCAGCAGCTTAAAGCTAATTTAGTATTTTTCTTTTCCCTTTTCTTTCTTGTTTGGAGCAGTGTGAGCAGCACTGCTCAAGGACTTGTTGAGGGTGAGGAAAGTAGAGCCAAAGCCTGTCTTTGGGAGGGCGGCTAACACCTGTGGTGAACAGGCTATTCCCCCCCCCCCCCCAGCCTGCTTAGGAACCCTGGTTCTACCCAAGCAGTGCTACAGCAAGAGCCAGTGTTTGTGCTACAAGAAGAGAATTGTTTTGTTTTGTATGCTGACTGGAGCCCAGGAATGGACTGTGCTTGTGGGGCCCGAAGAGAAGTTTTTGTTTTGAATTTTGGAGCTTGATTCATTGGACTGTTTGAGCTTAGGAAGTTTTGAAACTTAGAAGTGAGAATAGCTTTATTTGAAAAGCCTGGAAGGTTCCCCCCCCACCCCCCCACTTGCGCTCAGAGAACTGTACACAGGGTGTTGAACTCAAAAGTAATCACTGGACTTATGTTAATTTTTGTTGTTGCTTGATGTTTTGAACATGGGCTGAGGATGCAAATAAAGCCTATTTTATTTTCACAGTGGCTGGACTGTGGCCTTATTGTGTTTGGGAACTTTTGCCATTCTGACCATTGCTTTCTCAGAACATTACTGTCTCAGCAGGGCTTTCACCTTTTGAGGGCACGCCAGAATCAGCGATTGCGCTCAGTCAGGGTACCCGTCCCAGGACCCGGTACCAGCTGCGTGACAATATTTAGCAGTATGACACCTAGTGGTAGTGTTGTAGGATTACTGACTATTGGGGGAGAGGGCTGGCAGTACCAGTTTTGGAGGAGTACCTGCAGGACCAATAGTGACTAGGGACTATGCCTTCTCACAGGTATACACCAGAGGTATCCCAGTAGGTGTTAGCAGGTGTTGAGGTGGGGTAATGGATTAAGGGATGCTCTAATTTTGAAAAATGGATGGGATAGGTGGTTGGATGGGGTATGCTAATTTTTAAAAAAGGGATAGGGGTGTTCTTAAAGGGTGCTATTTAAAATGGCATCTGGGGTGGGGGGTGGGGTTTCACCAGCCCTTTTAAAAGATGACAGGTTTTTGTTAACATCTGCTATCTTTTTGTTGCTGTGACCATAAATGTGCAACATTCTTGACCAAGTAATGCAAAAAAAAAAATAAAAAATCAAGGGTTGCATTAAAGTATGGTACTAAGGTACCATGTAGGATCGAATGCTGTACTATATTTTCTTGTAGTAAAATTGCAAGCAAGCTCAGCATTTTATTGCAGACTAGTAAATTTTGGTCCTAAGCTTGATGCAATTTGCCCAAGATCACAAAGAGTTTCTTTCACTGCTCCAATGTAACATTTATCATAGAAGGGCAATGCGCTACTTTAGCTACAAGCTCAGGAATGTGATTATAGGAATGGAAACATAAATGTTCGCATGTGGATTTAATGGAATCATTCACTGTGCATCCAGTTGTACTTTGAGGCATAGGGGAAAATTGCATTAAAGTCATTTCTGCAGTTGGGCTTTAATGTGAATGCTTTCAGTTTCAAGGGAATATTACTCTTTGCATGGCACAATGACAACTAATCTCCTTATTGAAAAACAGAAGGCAGCCATAAACCAACGGTCTTATGAACAGTTTACATGGTAGTTAATATAATAGGATCAAGATATTGCCTTTCCAGGGATGGATTACTGCAATTAGAAATCTTAGAGCATCTCTGGATATAACAATTTCATGCTTTCATGGGTTTTCTTGACCATCTTTGGTAGTGCAATATAATCAGATGGCAGAGTGAGTTTCACAGGCTTCTTGCAAAGCCATCAAGGAAGAAAGCATTATAGCACTGCAGATGAAAGCTTACGAGCTTTCAGGTGGAATACTGTACTGTACATAAAAATATCCATGGTTTTACGTGGGGCATAGTATTTTCCCCAGTTAATATTATTCGCCTATGATTCTATATAGAATAATTGAGATCATTTCATGCTATTCAATTACGTTTGCTGGTATTTCTTCTAAGGTGCCTATAGAATATAACGGATGCCTTAGCCCACCCACCTTTTTGATATAGCTTTCAATCCTTAACCCTACTCCTCTGCCCTCCAACCCAGCCCGCTGATTAACCGTTCCCCTTAACTGTATCCATGACATCCTGTTTGTCTGTCTTGCCTGTTTAGATTATAAGCGCTTTCGAGCAGGGACGGTTTTCTTACTCTTTGTGACTCTGTGCAGTGCTGCGTGCGTCTGGTAGCGCTATAGAAATAATTAATAGTAGTTGTAATAGTGTGAAGAGTTTCAGTTTTTGAAAAGCAGAGCTGAGATTGTGATGTCATAATGCCTCATTCTACCAATTAGAGCCAACATCATCAGTGATGTCACAATGGCTTGATTGTCCTGTACTCCCCTCTGCCCACCAACTCAGCCAACTGATTAATCGTTCCCCTTAATTGTATCCATGATATCTTGTTTGTCTGTCTTGGCTGTTTAGATTGTAAGCTCTTTGGAGCAGGGACTGTCTTCTTTTTGACTCTGTGCAGTGCTGCGTGCATCTGGTAGCGCTATAGAAATAATTAATAGTGGTAGTAATAAATCAGTTAGCGTGCCTTAATAAAAGGACCCCATATTTTTTGATGACATTGATGCTACTGCTAATGATGACTTAAAGTATGTATAACTCTCGACAGTGTGATTAGAAAGTGCCGTTCTATCTCAAGTGTTTTGAAAAATAACACAAGTTGCCAAAATACTGGAAAATATGAATATATGGTAAGAAGATTTGATGTCTTGAACCCTCATCTATTAATGGCTATAATAATATAGTAAGAGTAAAAACTATTAGAAGATTAACGCAAACTATATTTGTATGCATAAAAGGTGCAATGTAATATATCTATAGAAGGGTATTAACGTAGAACAAAATCTTTTTCAGAGAAAGAAAAATGGTAAAACCAGAGGACATAATTTGAGGTTGAGGGGTGGTAGATTCAAAGGCAATGTTAGGAAATTCTACTTTACGGAGAGGGTGGTGGATGCCTGGAATGCGCTCCCGAGAGAGGTGATGGAGAGTAAAACTGTGACTGAGTTCATAGAAGCGTGGGATGAACACAAAGGATCTAGAATCAGAAAATAAGATTAAATATTGAACTAAGGCCAGTACTGGGCAGACTTGCACGGTCTGGGTCTGTATAGGGCCATTTGGTGGAGGATGGGCTGGGGAGGGCTTCAATGGCTGGGAGGGTATAGATGGGCTAGAGTAAGTCTTAACAGAGATTTCGGCAGTTGGAACCCAAGCACAGTACAGGGTAAAGCTTTGGATTCTTGCCCAGAAATAGCTAAGAAGAAAAAATTAAAAATTTAAATTGAATCAGGTTGGGCAGACTGGATGGACCATTTGGGTCTTTATCTGCCGTCATCTACTATGTTACTAAGTATTGGCAGAGTGGTTAGAGCTAAAGCCTCAGCACCCTGAGGTTGTGGGTTCATATCCCACACTGCTTGTGACCCTAGGTAAGTCACTCAATCCTCCACTACCCCAGGTACATTAGGTAGATTGTGAGCCCACCGGGACAGAGAGGGAAAATGCTTGAGTACCTGATTGCAAATCGCTTAGATAACTTTGATAGGCAGTATATAAATACCTAAAAAATAAAATAAAATTTATGTGGTTAACTTTGGTATTTAGGGAGCAATTCTATAAAGGCCATTCAACTTTGAATGCCAAAATGAAGGGTGTTGAACACAATTTTATAGCGATATCTTTTTTGTCCAGGTTAAATTCTAAAATAGAGTGTGAGTCCACATTTGTGTACCAGCATTTTGGCATCAACACTCCATGTGAAAGCCAAGCATAAATGTGCACAGAAATGTTGCACTATAGCACAAAACTTGTAGGGTGCCTTTACTAAGCCACGATAAGCACTGGTGTATACTTAATGCAGTTTTAAAAGGCTAAGGCCCAGATTCTGTTAACGGCGCCTAAATCGGCCAGCGCTTACAAACATGGCGCTGGCTGCATGCCAATCACGCTTAGGTGCCATTACCATAATTGCAGCTGCCAGTGCCTAAGGAAAAACTTAGGGCTCCTTTTACTAAGCTGAGCTAGCGGTTTTAGCGCGTACTTAGTGCGCTACAATGCCACGTGCGCTAGACGCTAACGCCTCCATAGAGCGCGGGTTTACTTGTGCTAATCTTCAGCGCGTGCTAAAAACGCTACCGCAGCGTAGTAAAAGGAGCCCTTAAGAGCCAGTAATGTAGGGTTTTAAAGGCCTACATTACTAGCGCCTAAGATTTTTTGAGAATCAGGTCTTGAGGCACCTATGGTCATCTCTGCCCCTAACCATGTCTACTTTGACCTTAGGCACTGCTAGCTGCCCTGCTGTAGGTGTGATTCAGGTGCCTATTTTTTAAAAAAACATAATGGGTATTTAATTGATTTTAAATGATGTGATCAATTACCGTGTTGATTAAAGTCAATTAAAGCAATTAAGTTAGGCAACGGTAGGTACGATCAAGGCATTATTTGCATGAGGTTTAACCACACTTTTGGTGAAGACACTGATGCCACTAGTAGACACTTGTGTTTGACATCGATGACAATTGTAGACATTTGCATCACATGAAGATTCTGTTTCACCCCTGAGGAAGGCATGTTTATGCCAAAACATGGATCTTTGTTGGGTTCTTTAAATACAAAATAGAATGCTTTTGAAGACAGCATTGGGTGTTGAGTCATCTTCTTACCTTACTCTGACTTGTTTTCTGAAGTTTCACTTGCCAAATTTAAGACATGCCTGAAAACATACTATTTACAGAAGGCCTTTAGGAGTGAATCCCAGTGAGTGCAAACTCTCTGAGTGACCATTGAAGTACTAAGTCCTACTCTCCCCCTGCCTCCCCTCCTCTTAGCTAATTTTCTAATTCTTGTGAGGATGCATGGATGTCTGCATTCCTATTTTTATTGGAGTTCTGTTTCTTATAATTTTATGTGTGATATTTTATTTCATTATACATAGCTTTGACCTTTTTCAAGCTAAGGCAGGATATCAAGTTCAAAATAGTCATAAACATAAACTTACTGTGATATGAACTTAGGCATCTCACAGTAAGTTCTGAATATGTGGACACAAACCACATGCTAAAAAATATTTTTAACTTTTTCTGAGAGGGGGACATGTCTGGGGGTGGAGATTGGGCATTTCTAAATCAGTTAGTGCATCTATATTGCTGTGCACTGATTAACACGGGATTAGCACATAAGCCCTTACTGCTTACAAAATAGATAGTGGTAAAGGCTCACATGCTAATTTATTGTAATGGTAACATGCTAATGACAGCATTAGCAAGTGGCCATGAATTCAGAGAATTGAAAATCGGCTAATTTCTGGCAATAGTAGAAATGGCTTTAGCAAGTTTAAAAGACCCTTTTGAGGACATGTCCGGAGGGTCTGGATGGCTTTGCAAACCCCGGCACATTTAATCTGCTTTTTTATTTATTTATTTAACAAAATTTTGTGTATGTAAAAATGCATAAAACATTCCTTATGTCCAATTTTTTACATAAAATAAGATGCTACAGAGCATTCAATTGTTATAATAAACTCCACTTAGCTTTTAAGCTGCTTTGCTGTCAGCTTTAACTTTCGGTTTGGTTACTCATTCATGCCGGGAAGGGACTGTAGCATTGTATTTTATGTAAAAAAAATTGGACACTAGGAATGTTTTATGCACATGAAGCACTTTTATATACACAAATTTTTTTAAAAAAAAGCAGATTAAATGATGAAATTAATGCCTAAGAATTCACACTGCCGTGCTTTTTAAGCACAATCAGGCTGGTGGAGGCATTCTGAAGAATCTGTAAAAACATACAAAAATATTTGATTTAAGTAGATAGACATCCCTAGGTGTATGATATTGACAATTTAGTAGTGGTGATTTAATTTATGAATACGGCTATAGAGATATAACTTCTAATTAGTGTCATTTGGCATCAATTTTTAGGTGTTAATAGCCATCGGTGCTGATTAACTTGTCAAACAAGTTGCATGCGAAAATCTGTGCATGCCTCAGCCTAGTTCCACCTAAAACATGCCCAGACCACGCCCCCTTGCCCCACCCGGATGCGCTGCAGTGCTAGATGCCTGTGTTCTGGCTTTTTATCATTGGGATTTGAATATCCATGCAATATTGACATCTAAATGCCGGTTTTCAGCTATTCAAAACAAGAATAGGGAATGACACGGTGATATAATTAATCACTGTTCCTGTCCCCGCGGATAACCGCGGGAAATCATCTCCATGTCATTCTTTAAGGAGAGAGGGAAGAATCAGAGTACGAATGGGCACAACCACTGACCCTCAAGCCTTGCATTGGAGAATGCTGGTGTAGAAGGACTGAGGTTGAGAAAGACATTAAAGAATGACAATCTCTGGTATCCAGAACAGATATTGTGATGTCATAATGCCTCATTCTACCGCCTAAAAGTCAACCTTACCAGTGATGTCACAATGGCTTCATTATCCTATACTTGGCTCATATAAGAATCAGAGTATGAAGGGACACAGCCACTGACCATCAAGCCTTGCATTGAAGAATGCTGGTGTAAAAGGACTGAGGTTGAAATAAACACTAAAGAATGGCACAGAATTGTTTCCCGCGGGGACAGATGAATTTTGTGACCGTGTCATTCTCTACTTCTAAACTAACCACCAAAGTCCCCCAGAACTTTATATTCATTGGTAAATATTTATATCACTCTATCAGCTACACCAGTGCAACAAAGTACTGTACTGTAAAAAATGCGCAGTTAAGATGTAAGTGCCTGCTTTACTAAACCAGCAAGCTATTACAGTCTCCCTATAGCTGTAGTTTCGCCGCTTGTTTCCGTTAGCCTTTTCATAGCAGCAGGGCAAGATTTGTGATGGCATTTGTCATGAGCAATTGAAGAGTCAGCAGGAATACAGGCCTGGTGTTGATAGCAGCTTTGATTTCTGTAATGCCATCAGGAGAGCTCCTGCTGGTCTTGTGAGACTTTATTTCAAATATTACCATAAAATATTGAAAATACCATATGGATGCTAACTGAGTGTACTTGCCGAGAAGCTTGCAAAACTGTGTTACCCTCACACAAAATTTATTCACATATCAGTATGACTTGTGCAAATAATTTTCTTTTTTTTTTTTTTTTTGAGTATTGTCAAGTTAGTCCTGTGACAAAGCATCAACAGCCTGCTGAGACTCCAGAAAGCAGAAACAGGAGCTTGGTTCATTTCCCAATATAATAAAAATTCATAGAATATGATGGAAATTTGGCACATTTAGGGGAGAATGTCGCCTGATTTTACACATACTTAGATTTAGATGTTGGATTTATTACCGTTGTTAAAATCAAGATCTAGGCAAATTACATTCAGGTATATGAGTGACTTCCCTGCCCAAATGTCACAATCTAAATTAAATCAGTGGGTGTAATGATTTGCCCCAGGTAACTAAGAGAGTGAATGAGTGAACCCTAGCTCACCTGCATTGGAACCTGCTTCTCTGACTACTAAGCTACTCCTCCTGGAGACATTTTAGGGAGGAGTGCAGGGGGAGATGAAGGTTAGAAGGAATAGTGTGTCTACCACAAGGTTGAGATGGTGCCGATTTGTACCATATTTTGTAATTTAAATTATTCATTTGATTGAATTTGATATATCACTTTTCAAAATTAATATTCAGAGTGATTTACAATCAAGTGTAATATACAGGCAAAACCCGAAGCATTCTATCTATCTATCCAATCATGTAACTCCTGTCTATAAACATTATCACTAGCTTCCAGTTGTCTATAGCAGAGTTTCTCAACTTCTTCAAGCCAAGTACCTCCTAAGTCTAACAAATATCAACCGAGTACCTCTCAGGATCCGCCCCATACCCACCCAAGCTCTGCCCCAGACCCCACCCTCATAATAATAGTACTAATTGTAATGCAATTTCTTCCATCCATTTTTCAAATACACACAATATAATATTAATACATAATGGTAACCACAAAATTTTAAAAAACACAAAGCACACTGTATGCAGAGAAAATATCATTTATATTCGGGGCTTTTTATTTTCAAAGAAGTCAAGGAAGATGACTTTAAAATATGCAATTTCACCAGAGTAACAACTTTAGAAAAACAGAAAATATAGTGGAAAATATAGACAGCAGATATAAATTCTCAAAACTGACACATTTCGATTACTAAATTGAAACTAAAATACTTTTTCTTACCTTTGTTGTCTGGTGATTTCATGAGTTTCTAGTTGCATTTCCTTCTGATTGTGCATCCAATATTTATTTCTTTCTTTCTGCCTCCTACATGCTTCCTTTCCTTTGGACCTCACTCCCTTCACCCAACCAGCATCTCTCTCTGTCCCTCCATGAGTCCAACTTTTCTTCTTCTCTCTCCTCCTCCCCTATTGGCAACTTGTCTCCCTCTCTCTCTTTCTCACTGTCCTTCTCTTATTCCCTTCTTTGCTGCAAAGGGAGTGGGGAATGAGAGAGAGAGATCCAGGGTGCATATCTCCCACTCTCTCTACTGCCACAGGCAAAATTTTTCCCTCTCTCATATCCCGGAACATGTGCAGCATTTTTCACCACTGCCCAACAGCTCCATGTCCATTTCTCCTTCTATCACACCTCTCCAGCACAATGCCACATCTCTCCCTCCATCACTATGTTCATCATTCATCCCCCTTTGCATACCTTTCAGTCTGTCCCTCTGTTCCACCACCATATCCAACATATATTTTATTTGTTGCATTCCACCTGCAGGTGCACCTTGATGATCTCACAATAAGGTCACCATTGTGCAGCTGCAAACCTCCATTTGTAATGAAGTAGAAGCCATGCTAAGGCCTGTATTTGTTTTTTTCTGTTTTTAAGCTTTTGCAAATGAAAGTATGTATACAATCCATATATTTTTGTCACATGCTTTCTTTGCTTTCAAGAATGAGCTGATTGGAGCACTGTTTAGTCAGAAAAAAGGGTAGCTTTTTAGCAAGAAAACTAAAGCTATGTTTTTCATGTGCTGCGCTTCAGTTAATGGATCTTTTCCTCTAATTAGCAAATAACATTGCTGTTTGTCCACAAAAATAGGTTTTGCATGCAATGTGTCTGTTTTGATGTGCCCCGTTTATGTGGTGCCTTATTAAATGTAGTTTGGACGTAATAAAGCAAAAATAAAAACCCAGAGAGCTATTTAGCAGATCCCATTAAGGACATCCAAACTGTGTCTAAGTTCTGGAAGAACGTCCAAAGAGTGCCTCAGTTCCATCCATAGAACTCAGGTCTATCTGAAGCCTAAACTGTGCTCAAAAGTAGACTTCCTTACAATGCCTATAAAACCCAGTTTTACAATTGCTATGCAGCTTGCTAGCTTACTCTGTAGTACACTGGTTAAACCTATACCCTTCTATCCTAATGTTGCTGGTTCGAATCCCAGTCACTCTGTCTGATGGAAGAGAAATAAATTAAAGTATTAAACAGATCCAACTCCTACTATTACAATTATAATGAAAAACATCATAAAATCGCCATTCTAATAATATAATAATAAAATATTATAACATTAAGGATATTGTTTGGACGCCTAAATCTCATCCAAAACCTGATTCTCTAAAGCAGGGGTGTCAAAGTCGATCCTCGAGGGCCGCAATCCAGTCGGGTTTTCAAGATTTCCCCAATGAATATGCATGAGATCTATGTGCATGCACTGCTTTCAATGCATATTCATTGGGGAAATTCTGAAAACCCGACTGGATTGCGGCCCTCGAGGACCGACTTCGACACCTGTGCTCTAAAGGATGCCTAAACAGTGCTGAATGCAATTCTACAAAGGAGGCCTAACTTAGGCACCTATACGGCGCCTAACTTTAGACGCATTTTGCAGAATCAGTGCCTGATTCTCTAAATGGAACTTAAAAATTAGGCACTGAGGAACACGGCGCACAGCGTTTGTCAATTTTTAGCTGGGCACTGTGTAGAGAATTGTGCCTAGCGGCACCTAAAATGAACTTAGTTGCCTCCTATTTATGCCAGGGTTTTCTTAGCCTATATGCTGGCGATGACAGAGAAAACATGCCCAAGATCCACCCATGATCCATCCTTAGCCACGCCCACTTTCTGGTAGGCATCTTGGGCTAGGTGCCTACCATGTTAGGCACCTACCACCCAATTAATTTTAATTTAAGCTAACCATTCATTAATCAGTAATTGTGGGAAGCATGCTTAGATGCCAAAATACCCATGTGATACCTGAACGCATCCCACGGTAAGGTATTTTAAGCTGTTGTAAGCATGTGTTAGCATTTACCGCAGTATAGTAAAAGGGTCCCTTGGCTTTTATCGTTGCTTGTTTGCTGTTTTAGAGTTAATAATCTGGCAAAAATACCATACCATATATTGTTTCTCATACCCTGCAAATGTCAATTGGGAATCATTGCGGCTTACATAAGATTAATAAGGTTAGCAACATAGACATTATGAATCATAGCAAGACTATAATTAAAATCGATGCGTTTTTAGCGCCTTTCTAAATTGAAGATAGGAGGAGGTCTGACGTAAGCAGCTCGGGAGGCAGTTCCAAATTGTGGGGCCTTGAAACTCGAAGGTGGATTCGAAGAGTGATTTCCTCCAAAGCATTGGTCCTCAATTAAATAGCTTTGTGGACTGTTGTTACTTATGGGTGACGTTGGGCAGAGGTTTTAGCTTGGTCCTACTTGGTCTGCATGAAGGTCCGTACAAAGAGCCTTTTGGCGGGGCCCGCTGATAGTGCAGGCCCGCCTGACATGCAACCCTTTAAAGGGATGCTTTATCAGTCCCAGGCTGTAGTAGGTGGGGCCTCAGTTCAGCTGAGAATCCTCTCTCTGTTGGAATCAAAATGACCAGTGGTTTTAGTAGTGGTAACACTATCATGGCTGCATTATCTTAGATAGCAGCCTCTTTTACTCATAACAGTTACTCAAGGTGGTGATAGTTTTGTTGCATTTATATTGATTACAGACAAGCATGCAAAATATTTGTTTTGCTGACAATATGTGCTCTGCTGCTTAGATGATAATATGTCATTTTGTCAGCTCACAAATTTCTATTATCTGTGTCCTATGAAGCTGCATCAATCGTATTTGACCTTTCAGTCTTCTGCGATTACAAAGCTATTAAGTAGTAGATATAGGATATTTCTATAAATCAAAGAATATCACATGCTTACTTTGCCATGTAGCTACAAGGCCAGTCCATGAATCAAAGGCATAGAAGTTAGTTTTCTGTCTCTTTTTAATTATTCTAAAACTTTGGGGGTTTTCATTACAAATGCATTTGGCTTCTCAGTATACCAGACAATAGCCCCATGGAAGATGTGATGCCTTTAGGCACTCCTTATCTCATATAGAATCCATATACCCCATATCACTCAATGTGTATCCATTGTACTTGTGTGCTTCATTGAGGCAATTTTATAAACTGGAACCTAGAAATATGGGCCACTTAGGCATGTCATAGTTTGGCACCTATGTACACTGTGTTATTCTATAAGCTAGCGCCAAGTACCATCGTACCTAACTGTAAGGAAGTGTGTATATATATGAGTGGAGCATAGGCCCTACTAATAGAGATCATGGTGGCCATTTTTATTAGGGAGACACTAGAGGCAGAAATGAGTGGGGGTTGTTCCTACCACTAGGAAGTTCAGATAAGCTGGGGGGGGGGGGGGAATTCTGATTGTGGGAAGGTGGGATTAGGGTTACCAGATGTCCAGGAAAATCTGGACATGTCCTCTTTTTAGAGGATTGTCCAGGTGCCCGGAGGGATTTCCAAAACCCAGCAGTTTATCCAGGTTTTGGAAGACCCCGAACTCGGGGCCGCATCTGGAGGGCCTCTGTGCATGCACAGACATCGATGTGATGATGTTACATGATTGCATGCATGCACAGGATGTCATCATGCCACCATCTGCACATGTACAGAGGTCCTCCAGATGCGACCCTGAGCTCAGGTAAGGAGACATGAGGTTCATGGGGAAGTAGGGCTGGGGGAAGAGCAGAGCAGGGTGGGACTAGGAGTGGAATGATTTGGGGCAGAGCAGAATGGGGTGGCGTCAGGTGTCCTCTTTTTTTTTTTTTTTTAAACAGAAAATCTGTTAATCCTAGGTGGGATGGCAGACTTAACTTGTTAAAGGGTGGGTATTCCCTTGTCTAGGGGCTGTGAGCAGGGTTTTTACTTGTTTGGGAGAGGTAGGAGGAACAATTAGACTTTGCCAGGGGTGTGGGATGGATTGGAGGCCATCAGAATCATGTGCTAGCTGATACCTGAAGTTATACAAGTGTTAGCCAATAGTCAGAGTTGGCACATTCATGGCTAACTGGACAAAGTTAGGATTGTTTTTTATGCGATCCAATATGTCTGATTAGCTATGTAGATGCTGGCAACTGCATAATTTCCAGAAACTCCCCGGCTTCACTCCTATAATGCCCCTGACAAGCTCAATTGGGACATATCTGGTGAGTGCAAATATTCAGTGGCACTGTCTGGTTGAGTGCCACTGAATTTCAGTAGTTGGGCAAGCACAAGCAACTTAAACAACTTTTTGTGGACATGGAAGCTGGCTCATATAGCATTGTGCAAAATGAAGTGTTCAAAGAGTAAAGGTGAAGTTCCAAGATTTCATGGGCTCTGTTCTTCCTATGTGGCTACATTTAGAGGAAGAGATCCTACTGCCTATTCCCATAGTGGTTGCACCAGTAATTATTAGTCTTAAAACATTTGCTAAGCTTCCTATAGTGCATTTGATACTTGTGGCCTTTGAATTATTGCAAAGTAAATTAAATCAGGGGATAACTGTGTCACTTAAGTACCCTTTATGGTATAATGCTAAATGCACTATTTCATGAAAATCTTGGCAAAAGTGTGGAATTTGGACACTGCAGCACGTTAAATTAGAGGACCAGTTTAAACCCTTTGCTGAGCTGAAGGAGGAATTTAATTTATTGCCTTTAGACTTTTTGAAATATTTGCTTCTCATGCATTCTCTTCAAAAATATTTGAGGAATTTATAGTAGCTGGAAAAGCTTCAGAAAATATCCTAATGCATAATATATTTGGGGGCTCCTTTTACTAAGGTGCGCTAGCGTTTTTTAGCGCGCGCAGGAAATTACCGCGCGCTACGCTTCTAGAACTACCGCCAGCTCAATGCTAGCATTAAGGTTCAGCGCGTGGGGCAAGGTAGCAAACGCTATTCCGTGCGTTAAAGCCCTAGTGCACCTTAGGAACCCTTTATGTAGAGTTTTTAAAGTATTGTTGGGGGCAATATTCAAAAGCACTTATATGTCCCTGCAGTTCTCCTACTACACTTTGTCAGGCCCAGATGTCCTGTACAGGTTGCAGGGCTTGTGGATCACTTTCTCGTCCTTCTCTGCCTCTGCTGAAGTGACTGGACGTTAATATCAGAATTATTAACAAGATCTAAAACTATATGCTACTATGCTTCCTCCTTTCCTTTAGCTATTTAATTTTAGGGATATATGTACTAAAGGGTATTAAGCCCCAATGCACACTTAGCATGCCTGAAAATGCTTACCACAAAGTCTTCAAGAAAGAAAATATGCCAAGTCAGGCAGTAAAAACTTTCAACAGCTGCATTAGAGTCCCCATTCCTCCACTCAGCCATAGCAATAAACATTTTATCTGTAGCTGATCCTTTATATCTGATATGCTTGCAGAGCTATCTTTCCTATGCCTCTCCCTCCTCCTAATTTGCTCAGCTATTATTAATTTATAACATTGTCCATTTCTCTCTGGAGAGCAGAAATTGTGAGGGATAATCACATACCTATTTGGAATAATCCTTTATTTCTCATTGGAGGTAAACAAGTACCTGGCAGATATGACAAACCAAGAATATTTTCGCAGTTGAGACATTAGAGGAGAATTCAATAAAGGTCACCCAGTTAGGTATGGGATGATGTATGTGCAGCGGTTTTTCCCTCCGCCTGCTCCTCGCACACTTACCGGCTCTTGAGTGCACAGAGAGGCGGATACGGCTGGCGTCTCGACGGGTCTGGATTCTCGGCAGCTCACTGGGAGGGTGACTTGATGACGCAGGTCACGCCACGCAGGCGAAGATGCTGGAGAAGGGCTGAGTAGTCAGATCAGAGGCAAAGTCTCGAGAGGTAGGCTGCTGCCGAGTACCGAAGGAAAAATTCCTGCAGGTAAGAGAAGTCACGTCGGTCTCCCTGGATCGCCTTCGGGAAAAGGGGCGACCTCCCTTCCGCTTCCCCTTCTTCTCCTAACCCCCCTCCTCCCCCCGGCTTCCCTCGCTGATTGGTGTTTCCTTCTCCTCCTGCCTTCCCCCTCCCCCCTCCCATCCTCTCGCTCCGGCTTCGGCCGATTTGGCCTCGCTCCTCCCTATACAGGATCGGAGCTTGTTCTTTCTGTATAGTGCGGCCAAAGCTGCTTGCACAAATCTGTGCTCATTGACAATTTGCAGGCATAACTTAATTGTTTATGGCACTAATTTGAATTTATGTACAAAACTTTCTAAGTGTTTTCTGTAAAGTGGTACACGCAAATTCTAATGTGCAGATATCAAAGGAGGCATGGCCCGTGGAGAGACTAAATGAATTCTTTGCTTTGGTCTTTATGGAAGAAGATGGAAGAAATCTACATGAACTAGAAATGGTATTCTTTTTATTTTTTTTTTAAATCTTTATTCATTTTCAAACTTACAATGTGTGTCAATATGTTAAAACAGATTAACAATAAATATATCACTTAATAATCATCAATAATACAAATGATATGCTCTTATCTCCCACCCTCCCCACCCTTTCCTATTATAAAATCAAATACCTTGTACAATATGTAATAATAAAATTACCCCCCTCATAATTGAACCTGTAAATTTAAGGGAAAAAATGTCATCTAATCAGTACAATATTTTGTTAATGGCTCCCACACATTTGAAATTTCCTAAAACATCCACGCTGTATTGGTCATTGTAGGGACTTCTTTTGCCGACGCGAAACATGTCGGCAAAAGAAGTCCTACAATGACCACAAACTAAAAGCTAAGTTCATTTTACAATGATTTTCTAAATTATTTAATATTTTTGACATAAAATTACTATAAAATCAAAAATTAAAAAATATATAGATGTATACTTAGATGTGAATAATCCAGGGAAGATTTTGCACATCAAGCTTAACGTTGTGATAAAGTTTGAACGTGGAGTGGTGCATCTGAGGATCAATACAGCATTCTAGTTAGTTGGATTCTGAAACTTGGATCTAACTTTGTGATTGTATAGGAATTGAATGCTATTTAGTAATTTAGTGCCACTAATTGAGTGGTAATATGTGGGACATTGTTGAAAGTTAAAAATCCAATGGGTAGATATAAAAGCAGACTTTTTATAATTATGATAGGAGTTGCCATACAAATGATCACCAAAAATTTGACAAACTGGGACAGGCTAAATTTTTCCTTTTGGTGGGAAACTTTGTGTCAACTTTATAGATTAGAAAAAATGAATTCGGAAATATTGGGACATAAAAAAATATTATTGTTAATTCTGATTAATTCTATAAGCCTTCAATTTCTACTTGATATGAACACACATCCAGGGAGGGTGGGAGGGAAA
Organism: Geotrypetes seraphini; assembly: GCF_902459505.1. Taxonomy (NCBI): domain Eukaryota; kingdom Metazoa; phylum Chordata; class Amphibia; order Gymnophiona; family Dermophiidae; genus Geotrypetes; species Geotrypetes seraphini. The sequence continues at coordinate 41,972,086 of NC_047092.1, read as the reverse complement.
TATATTTTGCATTATTATTTGATTGATTGTAAGTGCTGTTTAAAGTATTAAGGGGCTCATCGAAAGAGAAAAACATCATATTGGAATCTTTATCTTATTCATTTCCTGTACAAGAAGTTTATTCTCTTGTTTAAATTGTTAAAATAATTAAAAAAAAAAAAAAAAAAAAAAAGAAAAGAAAGAAAAAAACATCCAAAACTGGCCTAAGTCGGCACTTGGACGAACATTTCTCAAAAATGTCCAAGCGCCGAAAATAAAAACAGGTTTTGGACGTATTTCTAAACGACCTAGGCCTTCATAGTGTCGCTCAACGTCCAAAACTAAACGGGGCGTTTCGGAAGGTGTGTCGAGGGCAGGAGTTGGGCGGGATGTGGGCCGGTATAGACTTAGTCGTACAGCATGTATAACCGAAAGTTATACAGCCCAGGATCGACGGAACTTGGATGTTGTGACTTAGACCATGTAAAACATGGTCTAAGTCACAAAAATCCATCTAAAGTCACTAGATAAGCACTGCAAACACATAACACAGACCCCCCCCACACTATCCCAGTGATCACCAACCTCCCCCCCATCCCCATAAAAATTTTATTCACAACTTTAAATTTCAGCCTCCAGACCATCATCACCTAGCAGCCTAGCATAGGAAAGCCTAGTCGTCCAGCATAGTGACAGCTTAAGCCATCTTGGGGGTGGGTTAGAGACCCATAGAGAGGAGGATCCATGCCCATAAGCCCCTGTTATCACTGCATTGATACTGAAACATGTGTACTCCTGTATACACCCCCAAAACCCTTTTGTACTGGCATATAAGTGGCTCCTGAAGCCATAAGGGCTATTGGGGTGGTAGATAAGTAGGTCTAGGGGATTCTGAAGGTGGTTTGGGGGGCTCACCGTGACCTATAAGGGAGCTGTAGTGAGGAGATGCCATGGCACCCTTTTTGTGAAGTTCACAGCAGTGCCCTGTAAGGTACCCCACTATTTAGGTGGCATGTCTGAGTGTGCAGTCCATCACTTTGCAGACCCCTCCCATGTCCAACAGGGCTTGTTCTAGGCGTTTTGGACCTGGATGGAAAGTTGGACGGAAATGTGGTATAAAGATAGACAATTTAGTGGCTTGGACGATCAGATCGGCAGGATGTATAATTAGACGATTTTTGAAAGTAAAAAAAAGTTGGACGTCTCTTTCAAAAATGTGTCTTAGCTCTTTTTAATTTTGGATGACTTGCAAGATGGACATAAACGGACTTAGACGTCCCTTTCAATTATGCTCCTCTAATTGTTTGCAAAAAAATTTTTGCACTTTGTACACGACTTGAAAAGCAATAAAGAATTAAAAAAAAAATAAATAAATATATATATATATATATATATATAGGTATCATAGTAATCTCTGTTGCTACCCACATTATCTCACTTTCATGAGTGGTCTTTGCTCTGGGTTATTCCTCAAATGTGGAGCCTTGGAAATGGACCAGTTGCATGGAATGGGAGTCAAAATGCACTGTGAAATCTAGTGGACACTCTCAGGTGATAATGGAACTGTGGTCTTTTCTCAGTATGAAAATAACAGAAGCTCCCAAGTGCATTCTTTTTGTGTGGAGATAGGCATATTTCATAAAAGATTTCAGGTTTGCCGAGCCTTTTATATAGGCAGACTTGAAAGTTTTTATTGATGCATATAGAATATATGAAGAGTTATCCTCCCTGGATGCACGAGGACATGAGAAATGATTGAACAGCTTTCTCAATTCATTTAGCGTTTGCTTTGCCTGATTTTAAAGACAGATCCCATAAACACATCTGCCATTCTCTGTTTCTGCTGCCAAAGCACTCATCCTTCCCCTTTGTTGCTTTGAAAAGGGCACAGCAAGTCTGTAAGTATATCATTATCCCACTGAAGTTACAGTCTAAGCTGAAAGGAAAAAAAATGCAAGTTCAGTAGGACCTGATTGTCTTTTTTATATTAGCTGTTGCAATTTAGCTTTGAATAGTACGAGGTAGATATTGGATGTGCCAATTAATGCTTAATGTTGGGAAGGGTTTGCATGTTTAGGGACTGGCAATGTTGTGGCAAGGATGTATGTGCTAAATTTGAAAAGCTTGAGATCCATATTTCTCATCAAAATAACAGACAAATAGCCCAATTCTATACAGAATGATAGAGACTTTTTCTTAAAATACATACAGGAGTGCCATTTTACAAAGATATGCATTAAAACAGGAATGTTGATTTCACGTCGTTCACATGCAAATGACATTACTTTATACATGGGATTAAGGAGAATGATTCCCTTAATCCCTCATGGAAAACCCCAACCAAACTTTCCCAAACCCAATATATGCTAATATTTCTCCTATAGACGTGTAGTGCCTGATTTTCAAAAGGATTTAATCCGGTTGTTCCCACTGTTCCCTCTAAACCAGTGGTTCCCAAACCTGTCTTGGGGGACCCCCAGCCAGTCAGGTTTTCAAGATATCCCTAATGAATATGCATGAGAGAGATTTGCATATAATGGAAGTGACAGGTATGTAAATCTCTCTCATGCATATTCATTAGGGATATCTTGAAAACCTGACTAGCTGGGGGTCCCCCAGGACAGGTTTGGGAACCACTGCTCTAAACTGAGCAGGTGTCTTCCAACTGCATTGCTGCCAATGTGTGTGTGTGTGTGGAGGGGGGGGGGGGGGATGCTTCAATATTATGTTTTCAATGTCTAGGAACAGGCATGTTCCATGGAGTTCTGCCTGTCCTTCAGTATTGCAGAAATGTGATGGTGACAAGTGCCATCCACTGGCAAGACTTTAGGTAGAAAAATCCCATTCACCTTAAAGGGAACAGTGGAGGTGGTTCATAGACAACCCCACGAAAGACAAAGGCGCGCGCCGACAACTGAGCGCAAGACGGAGGTGCGCGCCGAAGAAAATTACAGTTTTTAGGGGCTCCGACGGGGGGTTTTGTTGGGGAGCCCCCCCAGTTTACTTAATAGAGATTGTGCCGGCGTTGTGGGGGGTTTGAGGGGTTGTAACCCTCCACATTTTACTGTAAACTTAACTTTTTCCCTAAAAACAGGGAAAAAGTAAAGTTTTCAGTAAAATGTGGGGGGTTACAACCCCCCACATCCCCCACAATGCCCCCACAACGCGGCGCGATCTCTATTAAGTAAAGTGGGGGGGTTCCCCCCCACGCCCCCCCCGTCAGAGCCATAAAAACAGTAATTTTCGCGGCGCGTGCCTCCGCACTGCGCTCAATTGTCTGGGCGCGCCTTTGTCCCGGCGCGCTTCTGACCTGACACTGTGGAGGTTCCTCCCCAATAAATCCCCATTGAGCAATCCGGTGGCTGAATTTCAGCAGCAATTGAGTCAGTCTTGATGGATATGTCTGCTAACTTGAATTCCTCTAGCCCAGGGGTAGGCAATTCCGGTCCTTGAGAGCCGGAGCCAGGTCAGGTTTTCAGGACATCCACAATAAATATGCATGAGATAGATTTGCATCTCAAGGAGGCAGTGCATTCAAATCCATCTCATACATATTCATGGTGGAGATTCTGAAAACCTGACCTGGCTTGGGCTCTCGAGGACCGGAATTGCCTACCCCTGCTCTAGCCAAATAAGTTAGGGGTGGACTGGGGGGCAGAATATCAATTTAGCCAGTTAGTAGCAATTTGTAGTCTGCTAGTTAGCTAAATAAGTGCAAAACAGCTATCCTGACTTTATGCGCCAAGTTAATCAGGCATTGATCTGCTCTTAGCGTTACCCTTCTCCTCCACTACCAATTCCAGAGGTCGTTCCTTTCAACTAGCTGCCCCTATGCCTGGAATAAATTACCCAAGTTTGTCCGTCAAGCCCCTTCACTCCCCATGTTTAAAAGCAGACTGAAAACCTACCTTTTTGATATAGCCTTCGATCCTTAACCCTACTCCTCTGCCCTCCAACCCAGCCAGCTGATTAACCTTTCCCCTTAACTGTTTCCATGACATCCTGTTTGTCTGTCTTGGCTGTTTAGATTGTAAGCTCTTTGAAGCAGGGACTGTCTTCTTTGTGACTCTGTACTAGATATTTGCATGGGGACAGAAATCCCACCCTTCCCCACCCGTCCTCCCCAAAATCCTACCCGAACCCACCCGTTCCTGTCAAAATCCCCTCCGTCCCTTCCCGTCCCCGCGAGGAATCCTCTCTGTCCCCGCGTTCCCCCTAAAAGTTACCTGTCCCCATAAAAAGCATCAGACACTGTAACTCAGGGACCGCCTGTATACACAGTTTCCCCCTCCCCCCACACACCTTACTAGGCTGCACTTGGCACAAAAACCTGCACTACCCTCCTTGATGGAACATTAGTTATTGGAGGGGGGGGGGAGAATAATGTAAAGCAGGGGTCTCAAAGTCCCTCCTTGAGGGCCACAATCCAGTCAGGTTTTCAGGATTTCCCCATTGAATATGCATGAGATCTATGTGCATGCACTGCTTTCAATGCATATTCATTGGGGAAATCCTGAAAACCCGATTTGGATTGTGGCCCTCAAGGAGGGACTTTGAGATCCCTGATGTAAAGGGATACAAGGACAGCTATACCAATGTACTGTGAAGAAGAATGAGAGCATCAATTTATAATCCAATATTAATCTGTGCAGGAAACATAAGGCTATGTGTGTACTGTTAGTGGACTTGTTCCAAGAACATGGTCTAAATATGTACAGGGCTGGTCTGATGGCAGTGGTTGCTACAATTAATTGAGTACAAATTCACCCTGTGATGTTTCATGGTAGAGTAGAGGAGTGGTTTGCCATTGCCTTCTCCCGTGCCGTAGGTGGCTCTAATATGTTGCTGCTGCCATCCAGGGACTAACCAGGCCTGACCTTGCTTAGCTTCTGATAGTAGCAGTGGACCTACTCAGGGAAATCAGAAAAGACCAACCTCAAGGACAATCAATTTATTAGAAACACACACACATATATATATATATATATAGCCAAAACATATACAAGAAATGATTCAAGCATAACAGAGAGTCTTTCAATCCTTTCTGTACTGGACCCCAACACGGTCCGTGTTTCGGGCTGCAGGCTGAAGTTTAACATAGATGAGTGCAAAAGTGATGTATGCAAAGAACAATCCTAACATTTGTGTGTCGGGCAATACTGTATCCTATACAATATTCATCATCCATGAAAAAAATCTTCAACTCACTATGTGGCAGAGATTTAAAAAAACACACCAAATAAACAGAATATTAGGAATTATTTGGAAAGCAATGGTGGGTTCAATGAAGAATAGGAATAATATTTCATTCAACTTAGGTATTGTGCAATTCTGTCTCCAAAAATATACAGGGGGACTATAAAGGGTACAGAGAAAGGTGACAAAAATGATAATGGGGATGGAACAAGTCCCCTATGATGAAAGGTCAAACAGCTTAGAGTTTTACAGTTTAGAGAGGAAAGTACTGAGAAGGTATAATGGAGTTATATAAAATCATGAGTGGAACGGGATAGATAAATATGGAATGGTTCATTCTTTCTTAAACTACACAAAAGTACTAAGACTATGGGCCTCTTTTACAAAGCCACGGTACAAAGCAATTCCCATACGGCAAACGTGACGCAGCCCATTCAATTCCTATGGGCTGCATTGTATTTGCCACGCCAGAACTTGCTACCCTAGCTTTTTAAAAGGGGCCCTAAGAGATACTTGCAAAACACGCACACTTTTTTTTTACATATCACATACATGGATCTTTCCTTATAATGTAACTATAATACTCATAAGAACATAAGAATAGCCAAACCAATGGTCCACAGTGGCCAATTAAGGTCATAAGTACCTGGCAAAAACCTAACTGTTAGCAACATTCCATGCTACTGAGCCCAGGGCAAGCACTGCCTTCCCCCATGTCTGTCTTATTAGCAGACTATGGACTTTTCCTCCAGGAACTTGTCCAAACCTTTTTTTAAACACGTCTACGCTAACTGCTGCTACCACATCTTCTGGAAACATGTTCCAGAGTTTAACTATTCTCTGAATGAAAACAACAATTTGATTAAATTTGCAGTTAAAAGGGGATAGATTCTGTACAAACGTAAGGCAGTTCTTCTTCACCCAGACAGTGGTAGAAACCTGGAACGTTCTTCCAGAGACTGTTATAGGGGAAAGCACCCTCCAGGGATTCAAGAAAGGGTTAGATAAGTTCCGGCTGAACCAGAATGTACGCAGGTAAGGCTATACAGTACTCAAAAAGGACACTAGTCTTTGACCTAAGAGCCGCCGCGTGAGCGGACTGCTGGGCACGATGGACCACTGGTCTGACCCAGCAGCGGCAATTCTTATGTTCTTAGAGGTATTTTTTTTTTCTTTACCTTCAATATCTCTTAACTTTCCATAGGGCGCTTAATCAGATTGTGAGCCCGTCTGACACAGAGAGAGTAGCTCAATGCCTGTATTTAGTATTGTAAACCACTTCATACCTATGTCCAAGTGGTATATCGAATGCAATATATCCAATCCAATCCAATCCAAAAAGGTTGTTAGACAAATCCCAGGAAGAAAAGCCTGTAAAATGAGTTAGCTAGGTAAATTTGGGAAAGGCACTGCTTATCCCCGCGAAGTGAACAAAAAGGAATACAGTGTTCCACCGTGAATTCACAGTTCGTGGTGTCACTCATTCACGGTATTCTCCGACCGCCACTTCCTGTACTATAGTCGGGCTACACCAATTAGGAGCTGCGTGTCAAAGCAGCTCCTGATTGGTGTAGCCCGACTATAGTACAGGAAGAGGCGGTCGGAGAATACTGTGAGTGATTTCCTTTACTCGCCGGCGCTCCAACTGCCCTCTCCTGCCTCCCCAGGCGAAAACCCTTATTCGTGGTTTTTCGATATTTGTGGGGGTTCCTGGAACAGAACCCCCACGAATAGCGGGGGAGTATGGTATATCAACTCTTTGGGATCCAGCAAGGTTCTTGTGATCTGGATTGGCCAATGTTGGCGATGGGATGTTAGGCTTGAAGATTTGTGATGTTTTGGATAGTAAATCATGAATGTTATTTTTTTATATAAAAGGGATATTTCATTTGTTTTGTATAACAAATTATACGAGAATGCATAACATATAATATGTTCATATAATGAGTCGAAATGTTGTGTACAAATTGCCTCAAACCACAAGGAGTAGTCTTAAACTGTGACAGTAAATTATAATGTTTATAAATTCTTTTTTCATGTTTTATTGTTCCCTGCATGCTTGTAGGTGGGTTATAAATATGGGGAAAAAAATATATATCTAAGGGAAGAAAAGCCTAAATTGTGGCTCCTCTATGTGAAAAGAGTCTATAATAAACAGGTGAAAAGCAATATTTTGCATGCCAAGCTGTTTCCATATACTTAAATAAAAACTGAAGGGATTTTGGAGGATTATCTTTCTCTAGATTGCAGTCTTTCCTATTAATCAGACTTTATTGATTGTTTGTGCTTTTGTCTTTTCCAAGTGCCACAAAAAGTCTATAATATACTGCCCTTGAACGGCTAACAAGAAACAAACATAAATCCACTTAAATCAAACAAACTCAGATATACAGTCCAGCTGTGACATTTGAAAGACATGTCAACAGGTAATATCATTGGTTATGCTTTGAGAATACACAGTGACATTTACCCAAAGCCAAGGATATCAACTGCCAGCTAAGGCAGAATGTATAATATCTGCAGTGTTAAACAATGGAAGAAATGCAGCAACTCTGGCTCCCAAAGTCAGCCTGAGGAATTTATGCGGTCATCTGCATCTTTAAAAAAAGAATACTTAGTGGTCGCCAACATTTTTCAAGTGCAGGGCTGTAGTGTGAATACGAGAAAGCTGTGAGGGCCACCAAAAGATTTCAAGCTTACAGAGACTACTAATGTTGTAAACTATCTTTACCTGCTTGCTCAGACTGGGTATTAAATATTAAAAATATTAATATTGATTTTACAGCACTTTATCTGAAACCGGAGTCATGTAAAATGACATATGTTCTTGTTATCACATGTACTCTAATGTGGGAAGTAATTTTACAGGAGGTATTTAGGACTGGATTCTATAAGTGGTGCTCTGAACTGGGTGCTGAAAATGATTGGCACATATGCAATTGTATAAAGTTTATTTATTTATGGCCCGCCTTTAACAAGGTGGGTTATATAAGTACACACACAATAGTCGTCACAAACATCCATAAATAACAAACAGTTACAAAATCTCTTCTGGAACACATCATTCTGCTCTGACAAATAAGTGCTCAACACCCATATTTCATTTCACAAAAAAAAATGTTGTTTCAAGAGCTTCTTAAAAATATTCAAATCATTCCGCTTTCTACTAAAAAGCAGAATATTATTTCAAGTATCAGGGCCAGCACAAGAAAACAACCCCACTATGATCGTATGCAACCTCACTTGCCTTAGAGTGGGGACATTCAAATCCCCAGAATTAGCTGAACGTACATTTCGAGATGATGTATATAAGGAAAGTATTTTGGTGCCTTCTTATGGCATCCTTGCCAAGCATCCTTATAGCGTTGTGCATAGCACCGATTCTCGCATCCTAAGTTTGGGTACCAGATTTCCACCTGCTGAAACATGGTGTAAATTCTGGCACTCAAGTAGGGCACAGTGACCCATTATTCACTAACAATGTGTGCAACTTTTTGGAGCAACGTTTTGGAGCCCATGCCATGGCAATGTCCCCTTTGAGCTGTGTGCTATGGGATGTGGGTGTCCAGTGTTCTAGAACAGCGTGCAGCCAAATACATGTGCAAATCCTAATTGGTACCAATTAACATCCATGATTGGTTATAATCCAATTATTGCATAATGGCTCTTTAGCCAATTAAGAGGTGAACACATCTCAGCAGAGTGCCCAGATCTGGGTGCCATATTTAGAATCCAAGGGTTAATGTATGCATGTTCTTGTTATCACATGTACTTTTACATGGGGGCTAATTTTATAGGTTGCATTTCATGCATTTCACACATATGTAGTAGCATTTATGTTATGTTATGTGCAGTCTTACTGTATATCCCACCAAATACTCATAAAATTACCCTCATACATGTATTTAATATTTTACAATGGGAATAAATGGGGTAGATGAAAAACAATCATTGTTGACTTTTGCATCTCCTCTAAGGCACATAATTGAATGTTGGCAAAGTGTTGTGGCAAACATATGAAATGAGTGACTGAGGGCATAACTGCTTAGCTTCTCAGTGCTCTTTGGCTTGGCATCTCCATAGCCACTGCATTTTGCTACTTGTGTCTACAACTTTGGAATTCCCTCGCCCTGAATATCTACTTGAACTTTCCTCCCCACATTCATGAAACAAGTTAAAAGCTGGCTCCTTCATTCGGACTTTGGAGTTTTCTATAATTTTATCTTATCACAGTCCCTTTCTACTCTGACACCCCTCTTTTTTTCCTTGGTCACTCTTCTGTCTCCTCTTCTCCTCTTCTGTTCCCTTCTCTCTTTTTTATTGTTTCTTCAGCCTTATTCCTCTTTCTCTTCTCCTAACCTATTCTACTTTATATTTGTATTTTAAGCTTCATTTGTAAATTCCTAGCATCACCCCGTGTGATTGGCAATATATCAAGCCATTGTAATAAAAAGATACTTTATTTAGCCTTTATAACATAAATTTAAAATAGGACCTTTAGGTCTGGATTCTCTATAGTGTGCCAATATTGGCAGCCATCTATAAAGGGACCGCAGATCGCTTGTCAATCACGTGATGGCACCCTACAGAGAATTGTGCCTCCGTGGAAATAGTTGCTGGAAATGTAAGCCGGGGTACTCTGGACCTACATTTCCGGTGCCTATCTTTGTCATAAATCATGCCTACATAGGCACTTTAGGCCGCATAATACCGCTGAATAATGTTAAGAAGATCATCAAGGATTGAAGGACAATGGATGTAAAGGGCGCTTGATACATAAGCCTATAGGTTTAACTAATGCCTCTTAATTTTCTCTCATAATTTATTTTTGCTTGCTCACCCCCCATTATGGTGGTCTAAGAAGGGGATAATTTGTATGATTGTATAATGACGTATTTTAATTTGTTGGTTTGTTTTCCTCCCTGGGTTTGATGGAACAAGATGTATTCTTGTGAAGTATAATTAAAAATAAATAATAA